>NC_092018.1:10428018-11028018 GCF_042242105.1 Pempheris klunzingeri
TCAGAATCAGAATCAGAATCAGAATCAGAATCAGAATCAGAATCAGAATCAGAATTCCTTTAATAATCCCCAGGGGGAAATTGCTTTTTGTTACACACAGCTCCAAAAGAATAAGAATAAACTTCAAACACGTAAGTAATAATAATAATGATACAAATAATACCACTACTACTAATAATAACATATAACAACATGTACACTCAGAGTGAGCTAAATACAAAGGATTCACCACAAGGTGCAAACCATTAATCAGCCTCAAAAATAGAAAGGCCAGAATTGACTTTGCCAAAAAACACCTGAAGAAGCCAGCCCAGTTCTGGAACAGCATTCTTTGGACAGATGAGACTAAGATCAACCTGTACCAGAATGATGGGAAGAAGAAAGTTTGGAGAAGAATTGGAACAGCTCATGATCCAAAGCACACCACATCTTCTGTAAAACATGGTGGAGGCAGTGTGATGGCATGGGCATGCATGGCTTCCAATGGCACTGGGTCACTTGTGTTTATTGATGATGTGACAAAAGACAGAAGCAGCCGGATGAATTCTGAAGTGTATAGGGATATACTTTCTGATCAGATTCAGCCAAATGCAGCAAAGTTGATTGGATGGCACTTCACAGTACAGATGGACAATGATCCAAAACATACTGCAAAAGCAACCCAGGAGTTTTTTTTAAAGCAAAGAAGTGGAATATTCTGCAATGGCCAAGTCAATCACCTGATCTCAACCCAATCGAGCATGCATTTCACTTGCTCAAGACAAAACTTAAGGCAGAAAGACCCACAAACAAGCAACAACTGAAGACAGCTGCAGTAAAGGCCTGGCAAAGCATCACAAAGGAGGAAACCCAGCGTTTGGTGATGTCCATGGGTTCCAGACTTCAGGCAGTCATTGCCTGCAAAAGATTCTCAACAAAATATTGAAAAGTAACATTTTACTTAGGGTTATGTTTATTTGTCCAATTACTTTTGAGCCCCTGGAACGAGGAGCGTTTGTATAAAAATAGCTACAATTCCTACATGTTTAATCATATATTTTTGTTCAACCCCTTGAATTAAACCTTAAAGTCTGCACTTCAATTCCGTTGTAGTTGTTTCATTTCAAATCCAATGTGGTGGCATGCAGAGCCCAAATCATGAAGATTGTGTCACTGTCCAAATATTTCTGGGCCTAACTGTATCACCAGTAGTTTATCCAATGTCCAGTCTATGGTCCTGGTATAACATTAATCTAATATTTATTTGTTGGGTCTTCCTCAATCCCTCCTTTTATACATGAATTCTAAAATGTGTCCAAAAGTCTCAAATCCCCCCAAAAATGTTAGAAGCAACATAGAATTGATGAATGTCCTATTACAGTATTTTAAAAGTGTGACTTTTATGCACTATTACACTTAATTAAAAACTAGATACCTTTAGTTTTTTATGTAATTTTATTATAACCTACTTTGTCAGCCATTAAATATGAATGACTCTTTCCTGTATTAACTGTAGTTTGAGTTTGTTGTCGACTGTTGACAAAGTTGACCTCTCCAACATGGCCGAAATCAGCGCCCACTCATTTAAGCGGGAAGTACTGACTGGGAGGCGGAAATGACGCAAAGACGCAGCGTCATTAAAACCTGACGTTAGCGCGCGCTTACAGCTCAAACCTTCCTGTTCAGTAGCTGAGGTGTCTGCGTGTGTCACTCCTGCCGACTAACAACACAAAGCCTGAACTTTTAGAGCTGCATCTCTCTCTCTCTCTCCTACCCGCTGAAAACTGAAGCCGCAGCCTCCATCTTCACGGAGTAACGACACACAAAAAAGACAAATCTTCGTTAGAATCCACGCTGATTTTAAAACTTCACAGCAACCATGTTTGAGGCTCGTCTGGTCCAGGGCTCCATCCTGAAGAAGGTGCTGGAGGCTCTGAAGGATCTGATCACAGAAGCCTGCTGGGACGTGAGCTCGTCCGGGATCTCCCTGCAGAGCATGGACTCCTCTCACGTCTCTCTGGTCCAGCTCACCCTGCGACACGACGGCTTCGACTCGTACCGCTGCGACAGAAACCTCGCCATGGGAGTCAACCTCAGCAGGTGGAGCAAACACTGCCTTACACTCAGCCTGTTTAGCCAGAAAACACGGAGCTATTATCATTTTCAGGATACTGTGTAGCGCCGATGGGCTATCTTCTTGTTGATAAATGAAACAACTGCTGACTAATGCGGCTAGTTTGACAGGTCGAGCTGCCATGTTTGGTTGCTGCTAAAAGTGATGTAAAAACACATGAGGTCTGGTTTGTGTGCGCGGGTTTTATGTTCGTCAGCTAGCGCTGCAAACGGTCAAACGCTCACTTCAGTATCTTTTGTTAGGTTAAGTTAATGTCCTGTGTCTAGTATCTGAAGCTTACAAAAGAGGGTGGCCATCTTGGAAGATTTGCCCGGGCATGCCTCTGTGCTGACTTTAATAGCGTCAGCTTTAAAATTTTAATGTCAGCGTTAAAGGAGACGTGTAGTCCACAAATGATGATTTATCCAAACTTGTTTGTTAAAATGGTTTGGCGCAGTTTGGGAGACCGCAGCCACTTGGTGATTACGTAGCGACGTCATTTGAGCGCCAAATTCTCTGCAGGGAGGGTTGGCGGGAATTGTGGTTGAACCCGGGAACTTCCACTTCCGTTTCCCTGCCGCGTCCCTTTGTAGCGTTACACCGGTGCTGTGGTTGGTTTTAATTACCGAGCTATGTTGTGCCATCCTAGCAAATGTACAACACACATTTTGACAGCATCTTGTTCGTTTTTACTTTAATGCAGTTTGTTTATTCATTTATTTCAGTTAATCAGTAGGAGCACAAACCATTTATCATATAGCAAATAAGTGTGAGTGTGAAGTTTTATGTAGGGGTAAGTTGCAATAGGAACTGGCACAACGACCATGAATAATCAATCAGTTCATGGGCAAAGACAATTAGAAACTGTTATAAGATACAACAGTCTTTTTTCCCCTTTGCCATAAATTGCAGCTACCAGACTCTCAGATTTGAGTATTTGATTTGTTTTTGTTTTTTTTCAGTTTATGGTGAGTTGATCATATTGGTATTTAAGGTAATTTGAAGATGTCAGTGTGTGCTTTGAAACTTGTAGTAATTATATTTTTAATAAATTGATAATGAAGATCATACTCAGTTGTAGCTAATGAACACTGTGGGTCTGCAACTCAATAGTAATGCCCATTAAATTGCTTTTGTACCTGTTTTCTCTTCATTCCTACACAGTATGTCAAAGATCTTGAAGTGTGCAGGGAATGAAGACATCATCACACTCAGAGCAGAAGACAACGCAGACACACTTGCCCTTGTGTTTGAGACTATCAGTAAGTGCTTGACTCTGAGTTGTTGCCATTAAAGGGGCATCAAATAAACTTGACAGATGGTATTTATGTTTTCTCTTTCCTATATTCATGTCTTGTTTACCTCTTCTCTTACAGACCAGGAGAAAGTCTCAGACTATGAGATGAAATTGATGGACCTGGATGTGGAGCAGCTTGGTATTCCAGTAAGTCCTTTGTGGCTCGTCCTGTGTCTTTCAGGTTCAACATACTTCTCCTGCACTTCTGACCTTTTCGCGTCTGTCTGTGTGTGTCCTACAGGAGCAGGAGTACAGTTGTGTGGTGAAGATGCCCTCTGGGGAGTTTGCCCGTATCTGTCGTGACCTCTCCCAGATTGGTGACGCCGTCATGATCTCCTGCGCCAAGGATGGAGTCAAGTTCTCCGCCACTGGAGAGCTGGGCACCGGAAACGTCAAGCTGTCCCAGACCAGCAACGTAGACAAGGAGGACGAGGCGGTGAGTGTGATCGTTCGACAGAGTTAAAATAGCAGAAAAGGTGGAGCTAGACAAGAAATCTATTAGCCTGATACCCAAATTTTTATGTAGCAATGAAAGTCATTGGCCACTTCTGAGGAAGTCAGCTTCTTGTAGAATCATTTAAGATATTTATTGCTGATTTAATACTAGGATTAAGAGCGTTACGTATTTGATTAACAGCAAATTAATCTGAAACTGTTTTGATTGTCAATTTAGGCTTGTGTTATTTGTAGAGCAGACTCTTAGTCGTTCATGAGTTCCAGTTTCTCACTTCTGAAGATTTGCTCGGTCTTGTACAAGTGATGTGAATAAGTTTGAGTTCTGGCAGACGATTATTAGATTCAGCGATCATTTATTTTTAACTTTTTGCATTTGTGGTTTGACGTGTTTGTCGCCGCTCCCCTTCACTGTGTGTCTGCAGGTCACTATTGAGATGAATGAACCCGTCCAACTGATCTTTGCCCTCAACTACCTGAACTTCTTCACCAAGGCCACGCCACTGTCCAAGACAGTCACCCTCAGCATGTCCGCTGACATCCCCCTCGGTAAGTGCATCAGCCCCCCCCCCCCATTTAAAAAAAAAATTTTTTTAATGAAGCTGTGAAGTCTGAATTCTTTGGATTCTTTACATGTTATTGTGGCCCTAATTTGATGTATATATTTTACCTGCTGCAGTGGTGGAGTACAAGATTGCTGATATGGGACACGTCAAATACTACTTGGCACCGAAGATCGATGAAGAGGCTTCCTAAGGTGTTTTATGATGGCCCGAAAAGGGAGAATAGAGAAGTGGGCGACTGGGACTTGTCCTGAGTGATTGAAGGGCTGCAGTGACCTCACGCTGTCTGATGTCCTCCCGTCGAATGAGACTCTCAGCGGGAGGCGTAACTCCTCTCAGCCATATGAATGAATGAATGATCCCATTTGTGTGCCGCGATGAAGCTTCAGCGCTTTCACTCTGAAGAGGTGTTCAGAGCGACCGGCTGTGTGCGGTCCAAACAGCCCCGCCGTAAAATTTCAGCACTCGTTCACTCCACTTTTAGTGTCTCTCTCTATTTTTGCCCATTTTTGGGAACAGCAGGTTTCAAGTATCCCATTCCTTCTTGTAGATAACACATTTGTAAATACTTCCTGTGGTTTCGCAGCCAACCCCAAATGTTTTTGTATTCATTGATTCAATCCAAAATAAATGCTTCAAGTTGTTTCCAGTATCCTTTTTGTTTCTGATGTTTGTTGACAAAAGCTGCTGAGTTTCAAACTTAAGACCCACTGTGCCTACAGACCTGTGGAGTGTTTCTATTTGGACTCCTTTTAAATAATATGGAGCCTCAGAAAAACAACCCAAAATAAGCTAATGATTCCATTTTATGTTGAATCTGATATTGAAGTGTTGTGCTGTTGAAGTCTTATTTCTCAGACTTTGTATGGAAACCTCCTTAAATGCTTGAATTTTAATGTAGTGATTTCAGTGGTTGAATAGTGCTTGGATTTTGAATAATCTCTGAAGATGTTACTGCGTCAATGCTATAAACTGTTTTTTTTCACCGCGGACATTTTGACTCATTGTTGCTGTTCTAGATAGTATTTGTGGAAAAAGGTCTAAAGTAATGGAGGCTACGTGTGTTTCCTCTCAGCTAGTTTGAGAGTCTGTGTCCAGATTTTCACTTGATTTCCAGAGGAAACTTTAGTTAATTAAAAACAATGGAACAGACAAATGTTTAACCAGATAAAATGGCTCAGTTACCACAGCTCAGTGGCGAATGAAGCGCTAAGCACCAAATACAACAGTACTGACTTAGTGTACTTCAAGAAAAGTGTTCCCTGTGAGTGATTATATTTATTGCATGATTAGACTGTTAATACTGATGCATTAATGCAAAAGCAGTATTTTGTGTAGCTGGTTTGAACTTCCACTTCCACTTCCATTTATTTAAATCTGAATGTAGTGGAGTAAAAAGTACAACATCTGTCTTGAAGTGGAGTTGAGGTATAAAGAGGCATTATAACCAGGTGGAGCCACTAGGTGGGGCTCTTGTCCTACTTTTGTTTTTTTTATTCTGCTGTGAAGTGCTAATTAAATTCACCTGTCAGGTCACACCTGAGAAATGATTTATTAAGAAATTTACTCCTAATTTTGTTCTGGAAGTCTGTTTCCAAAAGGGACAAAAAGTTAATTAAATCTAAATGAATCTGGATTCATTTTGTTGTCCATGATGGACAGCAGCTGTCAGTTACATTAGTAGTATCTCTACTGACTGTCAGTGTCAAGGACACGTTGCCTCACTGTATCTCAGTTATTCAACTAAAGCACAGGGATTTTCACTCCCAGTTCTCTGAACCAGCCTTTGCTCAGTTTTGTGGAACAGTTTAACAGAAGTTATCAGAGTCCTTGGAGTCCGGCAGCCTCAGACCTGCACGCCTGTTTTCATGTAGATCAGTGTCAAACCTGAATAAAACAAATGAAAATAAAAGAGAATTCAGTCAGTGTGCACCCAGAAACACGTGAGGGACACGGGCCTGTCAGTCTGTCTGCAGTAGGGTGATGTTAGCGCTTTAGGTGGTGTAGAGTTAGACAGTTTTAATCCTCACAAAGCTTTAATCTGAGTGGCAGCCACATCTGGCTCCTACTGTACTCAGAGCAGCGTGGAAATGACATAATGAACAGCATAAGAGCACCAGAGGACAGTCGCAAACTTAGGGATATAGATAATAGAGAAAATTAATACTTCTGTCTAGTCTGTGTGCTAAATATCAAGCTAACAGCTAATGTCACAACCAGCTGCCGCTTATCTTATTTTAGCTTAGTTTATTTTATTTCAGACGGACACATTAAACTTTTTACTCCACTATGATTATTCAGCTTTACAAATCGAGACTTTTGCACACAGTACATGTGAATTTCTACTGAAATGTGATACAGTATCTCGTTCTAGATAGAGTGATCCAACGGTATATATGCTAGTACATGGGTGAGGCTAGTAGATTAATTGATGAGCTGATTGAAAGAAAGTTGATCAGAAAATATTTTGGTAAACCAATGTTTGGATGTGCTTCCTTTCCTTTTTATTTAGATTATTTTATCAAACTTTTAACAATGAGGAGGCTTGATCTTTTGGTTGCACAAAACAAACACTGTGACGTTGCCACTTCTGGCTCTTGGTAACTGTGACAGTATTTCTCAATATTTTCTGAATTTTCTGAACAATCGATTAATGGAGGAAATAATCAGCATATTAATCCATAATGAAAATGATAATTAGTTGCAGTTTTACAGAAAATAAAATAGCTTCAACTCAACCAACTACAACAGTAAAATCCTGTTTCTAAATTAATGCATAGGAAATAATAAGCTAATGATATATTATATAATAGTTTGACAGTCACAGGGGGTATTTTCCTGCTTTACTTTACTTTTAATACTTTACATGCATTTTACTGATTATACATATTTTTACATTATGTTCAATACTAGACTTTTTACTTGCAACAGAGTATTTACCTTTTCTGAATACTTCCTTCACCACTGCTAGTTACTGAGATTTAAAAGTGCTGGTTGGTGGGTTTTATTTTCTTTGGACAGAGCCAGGTTTCCAGTCTCTGTGCTAGGCTAAGCTAAGCGGCTGCTGGTGGAAGTTTCATAGGTCAAACTAACACGAGACTGGTATCAATCTTCTCAACAATTAGGTAACTTTGGGTACAAAAGTAACCCCAAAAAAAACCCCAAAATGTCAAACCTTTACCATGTCTTTATCCATCCATCTTTCTAGTTTTTTCTCTCTCTTACTCTCCCTTAGGTCACTGTAAAATCTGACTCTGTTCTGGTTGCATAAACAGTAAAAGAGAAAGAGAGAGCAGATTATATGGTCACAATAGATTGCCTGCCTGTGTAATCCCAGACTGTGGATTATCAAAATTCATCTGCAGACAGGGCTGGACTGCATGGGTGCAAGGTCACTGCAGAAGGAAAAGAGGATTTTATTTTCTATGGATTTATTTATTCCAAATACCTTTTGATAAATGTATTTTGTAATTCCTAATAGCCGTCTGTTTAAATCCACAGCAGCTATCGCCAGCTTTCTGCTCCATGCTGCAATGTTCTTGAAAACTTTTGAGGGAAGCGGCACTCATAGTATTTCATTTTCTAAAACAGAATGTCCTGCAGCTGTGGGTTTATCTGATAGAGCCACAGATAAGGGCAGAAGTGTGTGTCTTCACACGCAGAGCAGAGAGAAGAGTTGGTTCTGTCATCTCAGGAAGTGACCGATAAAGCAAAGCGACGGCGCAGCCATTTAAGCTGCCTCAATATTTAATTAACCACTGCCATCCAGGTTAAAATTAATTACTTCCTGGAACAGAGCGAAGAGAGTTCAACCTGATCGGGGGTTTCCGCTTCTAAATTGGCCACAGTTTCAGACTGCAACTCCAGACATGCGTCATAATCACGAGTAATGTCAAAGCTGTAATTATGAGTTATACTTAATGGTTGGAGCAGGTTTAAAAAACATGAAGCTGGTCAGACAATATGTCTTCACAACGTAGCTGCATACCTCAAGTCAAGTTTGCAACTTAATTCAAACACACCAATTTATTAGTTTAGAATTACTAATATGATATTTTTTGCATAGTAATCTAATCCCAATGAACTGGTTATTATCTGTACAATTACTTTGTGTTTTTAACTGCCTATTCACACAGATGAAGACACTTGCAGGTAAAACATCAACAGAGGCAAGTTTATCTGTATAGCACCTTTTCACAACAAGGCCATCTGAACACATAACACACATTATTATATTATGAATGTTCTAACCTAATGGGGAAAGACTTAACCTCTGACTGTTAAAGCTACGCTTGAATGCCACCTGGGAGCATTTATCAGCAGGAACGAGGAGTTTAATTAACAAATCCCAATCAGCATTACCGCCAATTAATGGTTGCCATGGCAATGGTGATTGCTGGGTGACTCCTGGGTCAGACACTTCTTTTAGTTTAGATGAAGCTGAGAAGGACTGCTCAAACTCCAGTTTATTACTCAAAGGTTTAGTTTGTTACATCAGGAGGGAGAGAGGACTCTGCTGAGCATTTTGCTGTAAAATACGTGTTCGTGGCGTCAAAAATTTGTGAAATAGAGTAATCTTAAAAAATATATATGGCCTTTTGTCTGTTTTGCCTGGCGAATTTCTGGTTTCAGGTAACATTTGAGTCAGTAGGGCTGTTGGATGGCACTACTTTTTTCTACTTTTTTGATGGAAAAAATGATGCATGTGGAGCGAAATCTGTAGTAAGAAGAAGTTGAAGAGAAAAGGTTTTAACAGCTCAACCCAACTCATTTTGATGTTTGAGTGAAGTTTCTACATTGAGAAATGAGCAACTTGAAATATAATCCTGTAATTTCTTTCAAGCGGCCCTAAAGTATCAAATTTAGCTCAATCTGCTGTGATAGATCATTTTCAACATTTTGTCATATTGAAGTATTACAGTTAGTGTGGAATAGGGTTTTTAAATTAATTAGACCTTAAACCATTGTAATAGAAAGCTTGGTTTCAGTTCCTCATTGGAAAGAACTCTCTGCTGGCAATGTAAATCTATGAAAATATTCCAAATATAGCGAATATTCCAAATACAAATATGTTGATTGTTTCAGAGAGGGCCTTTTTTAGGTGGTTAAAATATATTTTTCCGCTGCCCCGTACACAGCAGTACATTGCTTGGCTTATGTGCCTGCCATCTCCTCCAAACTGGGGGCTCGCAGATGGCAGTCTACTGTAAGTAATACACTGACTATGGATAAGTACCTCAGACAACTCCACTTCAAATAATCTGAACTGTCCCTTTAAACTCCAACACTACAAAGTTGAGTCACGTTAAAGGGCCGTGATTTAGGGCCATCGTGACAATTTTGATCTTAAGGTCTCGATCTTTACATTGTTCGATGAGTTTAGCAAAATAAAAGCATATTAAAAACAAAACAGAGGTCCTCACACAATGTTACCCTCTTCATAAGTTGGTTTAAAGCATCAGTTTCATCCCACATACACTATCTAGGCTCCATTATCTATGTTATTGTGGTGTCCTGAGACAGTGTTGTGCGAAAGTTGTAATTTTACCAGCCTCCAGCAGTTGCTTCAGACTCTCTGTGATATATTAAGAATGAATAGCATGACAGGTGTAAGATAAAATAATGTTCTGCATTAATTTGAATTTCTATTTGTAATTCTTTATTATCTAATACATTTTTCATATGCTTGCACATGGCTGGGATGTAGCCTGTTGTTTTCAAGTGAACCTGATCTCCACAGTGTTATCATGAGCCTGCATTCCTGCATCTCTGACTGTCTCTCTCTCTCTCTCTCTCTCTCTCTCCATCTCTCTCTTTTTTTCTGTCTCTGTCTAGCCTTTAAATTGCTTTCTGGAGGCAAGGGATTTTGGCCAGGGAGATAAGGGGAATGGGATAAAACACTCTTGCTGGCTGTCTTTCTCTGTGAGGCACGGAGACTCTACTGAGCACGCAGTACATTTACTGAGACAGAGGACTGCACTCGCTCATCCCTCGGGTCAGTAAGGCTGAGGAGGAGCTGGAAACATCTTTCAAACCCATTTCAAACTGCCATCAGCCTTATCAGTAACAAAACAAACCGCTTGTGAATAAAGGATGTCAAAGCATACAATAGATTGTCACTAAAAACATGTTTCTGAATGAACAGTACAGATGCTGTGGTATGGATGTCTCTGTGCTTTCCCACAGTAAACACATTTAGGTGCATGTTCTTGTGATTTCTCCCTTCCTGCCAATCAGTTAGGTCCTGGAGGGTTGATCCAAACCAAACTCTCTGACCTGACACTCTCTTACGTAAGCCTTCAGTGCTCTGCTGTCTCTCCACAAGAGCTGGTTGCATGGATTATTGATGCTAGCACAGAGCAAGCTAGGCTGCACACGGAAAGGACACACCAGTCACACATGCAGCGTGATCCACCTGCTTCAAACCACCGCGTCGAATATTCCAGATATCATTCTTATTACTGCAAAGATTTTGAGGCAGTGTGAGGACATGGGGATTCCCTCTCCAAAAACCCACCACATGCACACAACCACACCCCCTCCTTCCCTGCAATACATTCATGTCACCCTCCTCCTCCCCGAGCTTTGATTTCACACAGCGTGCCTCACACATGACACACATGTATTTCTGACTTTGCTCCGTGTGTTGAAGTCATCCCCGCATGGATTAGCATATTAATGGGAAGTCCTCTTTGTCCCTGTTTTCTGTCACTCAGATTTCACAGCAGCGAGGGACAAGGCGAGGCAAGGCGCATAGGGAGGAAGAGGGAAGGGTAGTGCAGGGATGAAGGAGCCAAAAACAGCTTGGGACTCACACCTGAGTGTAGCTGGTGCAGGTTAGAAAAATAATCAATATGGTTCATCTAGATGTGTTCTCAGTGACAATTTAAAGATTTTTGTGCTAGTCACGCTGAACTAGTTTTTTAAATCCCTGCTCCTCTCCTTTTGAATCTATAAACCACATCATTTCAAACTGCACCTTGTTTTGGGCTGCGGTGAAAGAAGTCCAATGCAATGTTTGATGCTAAAACATGTTGTACATTTCAGGAGCCAAGAAAACCAGGCCTATGTTGCATTTTTCAGACAATCCATTTTTTTTAAATGGTTTATTTAGCTTATTAGGTCTTACTCAATATTTAACTTGTTTAGCAGCTGGATTTGCGAGATCACCATCACCTGAATATCCAACTTGCTCTGCTGCAAGTTATGTGATTGATCAGTCAATCAGAGCAGACTATGGGCGGGGTTTAAGTGTGACAACAGTGTGAAGCAACCAAGCCCCCAGGAAGTGCTCCTGGCTCTAAAGCCAGTTTTACATAGTGGCCAAACCATGCAATTACATCAATGGCGTTCATTACATGATGACATTGGGTCCAAAAAGACACACAACCCCTTCAAAATGACTTGTTTCCACATCAGATCCATTCAGTTTGATGGATCTGATGCAGCAACTCAACATTAAACAAAGTACAAAACAAGCTGTTTGATGAAATTTGGGCTTCAGGAAATTGTGATGGCAAAAATTGAGATATTTATTCTATTTTTCTTTTGCCTTTTCCTGCACTTTGCCTCCCATCATAATCAGATTTTTGTCCCTCTCCACCGAGTGATGCCTCGGTTTGCTACTTAGCAACTGTTTCCACGGCTACAAAGTTGCTCCCTGTCTCACCCCTGCCCCGCCTCCACAATAAGTCGCTAGCGTCCCTCTGCTCCTTTGTGTCCACCTCCTAAACCTGGCGAGGAGAAGAGCGTATTAACAGCGATCGGCCACTGTTGCAGTTAAACACTGCTGGTTCATTCAAAACATCAGCACCAAACTCTCTGAGGTCAGAACAGCGTCAGTGTTGTTTGTCTCTTGCTCATGAGAGGACAGTGACCAGCTCCACGACACAGTTCTCCTCTGTGTGGAGAGATGGTTGTTATGCTGATGCTTTTGGTGCTTTTATAGGTCCGAGGAGGGCTGTAGAGAGTGTATTGATGAATGTGACAGCCTCCTACCAATTACACTCAGGCACTTTTCCTTTCTCTCTCAGTTGTCCTCGTAGCCGGAGTGTCAGAGCACTCTGAGACCATACACCTCAGACTAATGTCACAGAGACAAATTGCAGCTCATTGTGCACTTCCCCAGTAAACTGTTCATGTTTCTGACCATCACTCACACATACACACAGATACACAGAGATAAGAAAATAATATACAGTAAAGGCTGCTGGGTATATTCAGATGTGAATGCAAGAGCTACAGAAAGATCTATTTATATCGCCCCTAAAAATAGACATTCTTCTCCATAGAGACATGAAATCCTTCTGAGCGCTGAATTACTCTCGAGCCGCTGCTGCTGCGTGTGTGCTTGTGCGTCTATCTGTGTGTTATTCTTCTGTTTCTTCCAAAGGTGAAAGCAAATTACCGACTGTATCATCCCAGCTGTGAGGCTCTTTCTTGGGGAATCTCCGCTCTCCCTTTCAGCCTGCAGCAGACAGGATTTTACAGCGCTTTGATGATCAACTCCACCACCTCTTCCTCCTTTCATAGTGACAGGCTTTAAGCCGACAGGCGCTGTACATATTCATGCTCATTAGGTTACAGTAGCAAAGGGGGAAAGTGTGTGAATCTCTGGCTAATCTGTTGTGAAAGGGAATTGTCTAGCTGATGTGGAAACTACAAATTTACACGAAAATGTCAGTTCCAGCCTCTAATTTGATGTAATTTAAACAAAAATGGCCAAAAGCCAAATGACCCCTGTGTAAAAGGTCATTTAACAGAGATAATTTGGATGATTTTTTTAGCTGATTGTGTTTCAATGTTTACTTTGCTTCTGTGGTAACATTGTGAAATAACACTGCAGCATCACCCTGCTGCAACACTGTAATGTTGAGTTAAGCATTAATTTGCCTGGCTGATGTTCATTTTAAACACGGTTAATTACTAATTAACTAATTTCATGACTGATACAAACAGACTAATACGTGATACGAAACTTCCTGCACATGCTTTACTCAGATACATGCTGCAGGTAGATGATAGTCTTTTATTAATCCCAATAGGAAATTGCAATGATACACCAGCAAATCTAACATAAATCAGAGACAAATGAGACACTAACGGAGGTAAGATTGAGACAGAAAAACACAATAAGAAGCCCTGTGTATTGGCTTTCTGTTGAATTTTTTTTATTTTCCTCTTTGAGTGTCTCGTTTCTTTTAGATTAAACTTGTAGATGATGGACAGTTTCTTTTCCATGTAGCCATTTTGTTTATATTGTATTTAGTCAGTAAAGTCAGTTTTATATACAAAATCATAAATGTCACAATCATAAGCTGTGATTCTGAGAAGATATTCATAGGACATTAGACTAATATGATATTCTCATTTCCCCTGTTATGTTATCATTTTGTTGTCTTGTTATTCTTTCAATGTTTCCTGTCTTATTTTGACGTAGTCTCCTCTCATCTTGTTTATGTTACCTACTTCCTGCCTTTGTGTGTTTTCCCGCCCTTTTGATTGTCTTCACCTGTTCCTGATTGACCTCACCTGTCTTCACTTCCCTCATCAGTCCCTCTACATATACCAGCCCAGATTCTTTGTCAGGTCACAGTTGTTTCCTGCCTTTGAGCTTTTGTATATGTTTAACCTGGACCTGTACGCACCTACCGACTGTCAACCTGCATGTAAGTTATGACTTACATAAATCCTACTGCCTCCTCTCCTGCCTGCCTGAACCCCTAAACATGACAACTGATCACCAGTTTGCCTCATAGGGCTTTACAACTTCTACAGCATACAATGTCCTGTACCTTCAAAGACGTTAAAAAGGAGGGTAGAAATCTCAGAACGAGAGACTGAGGTTCCCTTTTCTGGAACATACAATAGATGTATGTACAGAGTGGACACAAATAATAGTAAAATTACAACATGGAGAATGAAATTTAGAATTTTAGGTAGATGAATTGCAAACATATACAGTGAAGTATGAATAGCTCCAGGACGACGTTGAAGGCCACAAAACCTCTCGTCTACCACAAAGCGAGTTTCTTGTGTCCTGTGTTGGAAAAACCTAAATAAATGAATTGCGAAACATGCTGATTTCCTAGATATCTACATTGGCTTGTGGCACTATGTTTTATCTGAATCTGTCCCAAATTTGTCCTATCCTAGATCAGACTACTGAGGTAGGTAATTTTGTTTTTTGTGCTTAAGTAACATTTCTATTTTGTCTTATTTATTTGTTCAATCTTAATTGGCTGAAAAAGAATTCAATTCAATTTTATTTGTATAGCCCAATATCACAACAGTGTCTCATAGTGCTTTACAATTCAATAAACTTTTTTTTTTTTTTTAAAGCAAATGTAGACTCTCCCATACACTTGATACAACTAAGCAATTCCACCCTATTGGGCTCTGTGACATTTACAAAAAATGCTAGTTTCTATCAAACTGGCATGGGTAAAAGATTTGAATGAACATGAGAGGGTGTTTGAATGGCTCCCACAATGCTCAGCTCACTCAATGGTTTGATGGGACGAAGATGTTATGACTCATATGCCGTAGCCTTAATTGCCACCACATCTCAAATCTGCTGAACAAACAGGACACTTTGGGTCAAAGTGTTAGATGGCTCTCTCTGCCACGATCATCAGAAATGAGGGAATATCTTCTGAGGAGTGGTGTTGATCCCTTTAGTGGAGACCTTCCTAGTCTTCCAGCATCTTACTGAGACACTCAAAATTATAGGTTAGTTGATTAACTTTCTCAGCGACACCCTGTATACGCTCACACCCATGTAATTTTTAATTGCCAGTATTAAAATCATTATACTCCTGTAAGAAAACAGTGTTTCCTCCACATCTGGCCCTCCTCGCACCGTGTGTTTCCCTTTTGCCTGATGCTATTGCTCCTCTTCTGCAGGGACTATCGATGATCCTTGGGGGCGAACCACTGGCTGATTCAAACAGTTCAATTCATCCATTTGACACTTCCCTACTAAAATCAGAGAGCCACTGACGGTCTTCAGCCAGAGCTGTCACCATCATGTTTATTCTGTGTGAGCTGGTGGACCTCAGTTGGAGCTGACCCTTGCACTGGTTGTTTGTCCTGCTGAGCCATTCTCTCTATCCTTCCTCAGTGTGACAAAGACAAATCAAATGTTGTGTGTGTGTCCCGTGCAAATGTTCACTCCCTCCATCACTCTGACATTAATATGCTGTCTTCCTCCATTGGCCTCTAAATGATGCTCACCCACTGTGAGAACAATTATTTGTGTGGCGTCAGCTGTGAACATTATGTGCATGTGTGTGTTACACAAAGTGACTGAGGCAAAAATAAAGGGGAAAAGATGAGAAAGGAGAGCTGGAGATAAAAACGACGAGGCTGCTTACAAATTTTAGATTATAAAAAAAAAAGAAAATGACTTTGTTAAAACTTTAGAAATAAGAGCTTCAAGAAGAAGAGTTCTAATATTTTCCTGACCTTTTGACCTTTCCTATGTGACCTGACTTGTGTTATCTCTGTGCCCTCTTGGAAGCCCATATGGTAGATGAAATGTATTAAAGTCCTCTCTTCAGTGGCCCAGTGTGCAAGGAAATGCAGTTAGGTGTCCTCTGAGGTGCCTTTCCAGTGGATAAAATGTGGTGTAGGGTCCTATTTAAGGTTTCACTACATGCCAGATAAGTTGTAGAATTTAATAGTTACATTTCAGATCATTAAAGTTAAATCTGAGTCACAGACTTTATCTCAATCAGGATTTGGACCTGTTTTGCCATTAATGCATCATGACTTTCTGCACACTGGTGTCCCAGTGCATGCAGCTGGTGCCTTTTGTATTTTCCAAAGTAGCAATGACACACTGACAACTTTTAAAGTAAGCCTTGCATTAAAAAAGAAAGTATAGAAGAAGTAGTAGTGACAAAATACAGAGCATATACATTCTTATAATACTGGATCACTACTATTGATGCATTAACATTTAAGTTGTACATTAAAGGGATAGTTCAGATTTTATGAGGTGGGGTTGTATCAGGTACTTATCCATAGTTCGTGTATTGCTTACAGTAGAGTCTGCATTATACATGCGCTATATTTAGAATATTTTCTCTGCTTTACCCTGCTGCTGCACAACCCTTTTCATCGTGGCACTGAATTCTTTGTATTGCTCTATGTTGTCCTCAAAGCTGCCAGACTCCACTGACAAAAAGTAATTTTGTCTTGCAGAACACTGGAGTTGCTGGACTACAGCTGCCTAACTAACGTTTTAGATCGCTGCCTGCCTCTCAACAGTGATGACCACAATGCTGACCACAATCTACTGTAAATAGTAGACTGCCTATAGATACATACAACTTGACTTCAAAAAGATCTTAAACTTTTAATGTTGGAGATGAGCTGAAGCTTATTTTAATAACCTTATGTGCTGTTTAATCTGTTGCACTGTAGCTGTAAGTATACTATAAAAGTACATTTTTTTTCCCCTCCTAAATGTAATGAAACAACATAAAGCAGCATAAAATTTAAACACTACTTGGGCAAATGTACTTATTTACTTTTCAGAAATTATTGTAGGTCGAATAAACTTGTCATTTTCTTGAACAAAATCAGCAGTTGAGCTGTTGACACAAACAATCTTAACTACTGAACAGACCTTGAGGTGTGTCTGTCAGCAACTTGTGCTCAAGGTCAAGAGTGAACTTAAAATTTCAGCATGAGCAGTTTTTTTTTTGTCTTTGCTCTCTGTTTTAGAGACGCATCCAACAGTAAACATGTAGAGGACGCACTGCTTTATCTTCACCTCCTCAGGCATTTAATCTTCCTGCTAAATTAAACTGAAATATCCGTGTGCACCCACAGTACGATGGGTTTCAAACTGCTCCAAACCTGCCACAAAATGTAAGATGACTCTCGTTTTAACATTAAGCACAGGCTTAGTCTTAATGTACATGTACTGTGCTTTTATATTTGGTACTTAAAGTATATGTATATAAGTATATGTTGATGCTAATACTCATTTAAGTCAAAACTAAATGCATGTCTTATTTTAATAAAAATACCATCACAGCAAAATAGAAATATTCTGCTAAAGTTAAAGATGCTCCTTTTAGTACTGAACATTTTTGATTAGGATAAAAGAGTTTGTTTTAAAGACTCATGACTAGGATACGTCCTGACCTGTCAAACGTGTGGCATTTCTGTGCTGCAATTTTTCTTGTTTCTCATCAGCTGACAAACTAGTAGCTGATTTTATATTTTTACACTTTGCTTGCTTGTCAGTTAAGTAGATAATACTGTAAGCTTGAAGCTGCTGAATTAATTGGTTTCAAGACTGACATCTGGTCGAAGGAGTCTTTGGATGTTTTGTCAGTGTCCCTTTAAGAGTTTGATGGATGGACTGAGTCACTTTAATCAGTTCATCAGGCTTTTTGCCTAAAGGCCGACTAACTGATTAATCCCAACATGGGCACCCCTAAATTTGTATTGTCCACACATCAAAATGATGGATTTGTGTTGAATTTATGAATTATTCTTATAATAGCCTGTTGCCCCCCTCCTCCTTTTTGTTGGTGTTATATAGTTGCAGCACTATATGATTTAAAGTTTGATTTAGTTCAACAGAGTGTAATTGTATTGTCATATCATTTTTGGCTCCTTAAATGATAAATTAAAACTAAAAATCGAATCTATTTACCCTTATTTAAGATACAAATGATCTAATCAAGTGAGTACAGCTGAAATGATGTGAGGATATACACTACTCACAAAAAGTTAGGGATATTAGACTTTCAGGTGAAATATATGGAAAATGTAAAAAGTGAATGCTACAGTGATATTATATCATGAAAGTAGGGCATTTAAGTAGAAGCATGCAATGGTAATTTCTTCATTTTAAACAATTTATTGAAAGAAAAGCTAACAACAGTGGTAGGTATAGCACAACAAAAAATTTTCACTGTCTCAATAAATTGGGATGTGGCCAAAGGACGTCCACTCCTCTCCTTTCTGTGACTCTTCCAGTCTCTGTATCACTGTTACAACCTCCTGATGACACTCTGTGACCCTCTAAGCTCAGTGAAAACTTCCATCTGAGGACTTCCTGTTTGAAGCCTCGCAATGGCGATTCATGGATCAAACCTGTTGTGAATTTTGCTGTTAATCACCTTGCTAGAGAACAGCAACTTGTGCAAAAAGTACTGAAACACTGAACAGTTGGACATGTGCATTCAAAGGTTTAGAGAAGGTCACATTAAGTTCACCTGGAAAGTTTAGAATGCATTTTAGGTTCATCCTGAAATTTCACCTGAAAGCCGAATATCCCTAACTTTTTGTGAGTAGTGTATGTCTGTGTTAAAAAGCACCGCAGTGGTTATTGAACATACAGTATGTTAGCAGCCCTTAGGTGATAATTTCAGATACATCCAGCATCATTTTCTTTGACAGTAGCTTTAATTTTCTTGCCACTAGTGGATGTACTGCAGGCTAACTTTGAATTAAACTCAAGTGAGTGTGTGTTTGCACAGAATGACCTCCGTGTATTGCCAGGCTGCTGAGGAAACATATGGGAACGAGCCTTCAGCTTTGGTGGCTAACAGGAAGCAGTTTTATTAGACAGATGGCCTTTCCTCATTCATCCTGCAGGCTATTTACATTTCTTGGCTGTTCGTTATGCAATCAACGTTATGCGTGAGGATGCTTGACCTGGCTTGATTGCTATCTTGCTACAGTCTCGCTCCCTGTCTCTCTCTCTCTCTCTGCTCTGGGCAGCTTCACAGAGAGCCAAGGTCACCTAAATTGATTCAGTTCCTCACTGAGCACACGGATACTCCAGCAGGGCAGTAATTGCATTTCTGTACCAATCACTCTAATGACAATCACGTATTGTCATCTAATGCAACACACACACGCACTGGACCTCCCTCACTATACCTGACATGCTGAAATTAGCCACAGTGATCATGGAGGAGAGGAAAAATTGGTTGAAAAAAGGTTGAAATACTGAATCATCTGTCTGTTTTGCTGTTGTTAATCTCAGCACCACAAATTACATCACGATATAATCCAAAAATAACCCACTAATTACAGTCAAAAAATGATATATCTGTTGTGCTGCTTATTGCAGGGGTGCTGATCTGAATGAAAATTCTGATTAAATCAGATAACACTTTCTATTAAGGCACATAATGATTTATAATTGATTAATAAATCTGATAATGATCTTTATGATCATCAGGTCTCTCCCTTTTTAATAAATCGGCAGCAAATGTCAGTAAGTCACCTGCATCTTAATAAGTTAACAATGACGAGTTCTCACAATAATTCATCAAGTTGTAAATGTTAATAAGTTGGTAATAAATGGATTTTGGTTCAAATGGAGCCCAGCAGCACTCCAGTCCCCCATGAACCACAAGCAGTATAATGGCAATTAACAAATTATTTATAACACTCTGTAGCATGAGACACACTGGATATACTGTATATGATTGTGTGCGTTGTCGTATATTGCCAATAATTCATTAACGGTTCACAAGTCTGTGTCATAGGAGGTTAGAAATGTTAAAATGCATTCATTCAATCAATTTAAACTTACAATTACATTCTAGTTTGATATAAACAATGTATTAAGTGTTTATATGCTGTTAATGGATAACAGAGTGAGGTAAGTGGTTAAACTCTGGAAGAGCTAAAAGGACAAAGCAATTGTCATGATGAGGGAGGATAAATATCACTTGTTCCAGTTAATGGCTTATAACTGATGTATAAAGCATGAGTAGATGATTTGGTAGCCATAAATAAAACCATTAGATGCAGTTTATAGCCCTTTTAAACGGGGTACCAACCTCAGTAAAGGAAATGGAGCATTACAGCAGCAGAAGAGCCAAAGAGCAAAAGGATGAAGATCATTAGAAAACAGAAAGCTAGACACCACACATACAGCATGTGCCGGTATGTGGTGGATTTGAGAAGCCCAAAGTGCAGTTTCCTGATATTCCAGATCAGCATCAGTCCAGGTGTTTCCCCAGCAGGTAGGCTCATGTTTTAGTCTGCCACATTAGAGGAATTAATCCGCTACCAGCCTGTTGACTTTGTCTTCACATCATTACGCTGTAAAAGATGAAGGTCCACTTGTTTCCTCACTGGCTGCACCACTCACTCCACCTCAGTCCCACCCCCGCTCCATCTCCTCTGTGTGTGTGAATGTGTGTGTGTGAATGTGTGTGCGCGCATTCCTTCGCATCCAATGGAGCGGCAGTCGGAGGTTGAGGGTCCGCGCAGAGAGGACGCACTCGGCCAGAAATCAGCCATCAGGGTCGCCGTTACAACACAGGAAATCATGCAGGTAAGACGCAAATATTCAGTAATCATTTGATGATATGCGACGTGCGAAAAGACGACAGGTGGAAATGATTTTTTTTTTTCTGCAGGTGGCAAAAGCAGAACACGCGTCTTAAGTTAAAATAACAGCCCGGATCTGCTCGCCAGGCTACTTGTTGGCTAAATTGATATTTTTATCTTCATTTTGTACAATGAATCCACGACTCTGAAGGGCTCATTTGCTTCCACTCTTGCCGAAAGCTGAGTTTCGGAGTGAAGTTATGTAATTGCAGCCCTGCTGGAGGCTGTGGAGGAGACGCTTCTCTGCAGACTGCTCCCAGCAAGTGTCACTTGGTATCACGTCTTCAACCGCGACTTTTCCCTCCCTCTCACTCAGTCAATTTGGAGCGTGCAGTATGGGGTTCATCCATGCGGTTTTTTTTTTTTTTTTTCAAAAAATGCGAGATGGAGAAACCTCGTGTGGCTCCAAGTGATTCATGCGTGACTTAAAAATCTGTAAAAATAGTCTTAAAATCCGCACAGTCTGCCTTAAATCCTCAATTCAAGGAAGAGGAGGGAGATTGTGTAATTCTGCCTGCTGCCTAAAGAAACAATTTAGCAGATCAGTCCTCAGCAACAAGCAGCCTCTGAGTCTAAATCCGAGGTAATAGACTGTGAAGTGAAAGCCCAGTCTCCCTGAAGTGACTTCCAACACCTTGCAGCCTAATGCTCCCAGAATGACCTGTTTCTGGTTGAGTTTCTCCATCTATGAATGTTCCACATTGAGGGCCGGAGACGAGGAAAACCTGTCACTGCAGATGCAAATGAAGTCCGTTTAGGAGGGATGGCAGCTGCTCTGACTTGGTTACACACCCTTCACAAGCTGAAACCAGCATGTACGTTGTTTAATTGCAGGGTTTACATACTTGTTTGTGCGCAGATGCAAACATGACAGAAGTGACAGAGGAAAAATCTCCCTGCACACACACACACACACTCACACACAGGGCTCCCATTGATGAGATTCTGGTTGGATTTCCGAGTAAAAGCAGCTAGGATGTGGCAAAGCTTCCCTCTGAATGATGAGGCTCATCATCAATCACGCAGTGAATCAGTCTGTCAGTCAGTAAATCGGCCAATCAATCACACAAACATAATTAGATGGAGAGCTGGGGTCCAGCAGGATTGAATGTGTGTAAATGCATTTTTTTTTTTTTTACTTGCATGTGCACTTGTTTTTCTGTTTTTTCAGATCTTTGATTCATTATGTTATGTGTGCTTGTTGGTAGTCTACAAAGTAAACAGGGCTGCAACGAATGATTGTTTATTATTATTTTGTTGATGCTTTCAGCTCTGTTTTTATTTGTTTGGGGCTTTAAAAGTGCCTCTGTCCCATGTAGGCCTATATACATATTAAAAAATATAACTTGTCAATATCAGCAGTTATTATTAGCACCAGTTCGACACCTGCCACTGTCCAAAGCAGCAGCATCTCTCATTCAACATTTAGATTTTTCTCTTTCCCCCTCTCTCTGGTTATTGACGTGCAGGTGTTGAATTAAATCACGTTGTGAGGCAGCTGGGTGCCTGATATTTTAGTGTGTGACTCACTTGCTGAAGAATGACTGTATGATCAATAGGGCTTGTAGTTGTTCACTCACTTCTGAGTCATTTTCAGTAAGCTCAGAGTGGCTGTCACAAAGAGTCCTTATATATAACAGCATTATGTGTCAGCTTTTTCATCAGTTTGTAAAAGGTGTAGCCCGTTCCAAGAATTACTTTGCAATGAAGCCTTGAATTTACTTGATTTAATCCTATTTCTGCCATTCACTCATTTACTGCTGCCTCTGTTAAAGGATAAGTTGGGTGTCTTTCTTTTTTATTATTGTCAACAGATTCCATGAAAAGACCAAAAACAGCTACAACAATAATGAATTGATTCCACTAACAGGTTTTGTCAGTGCGGCCTGATGTATCTTATTCCTCTGTGCCATAGAGCTCCACTGTGGTCTAAAAAACAATTAGAAACACATAATTAAGCCACACTGTTGCATTGTGTGATATTTTAGTTTATTGGGATGAACAATAGCACTGTACTTTAAATTGAATCAATCCCACACATGTTGTCACTGCTGAAAATAGTCCCCTACAAATGCACTATTCTTCCCAGTTTGACGTGCGCCCACTGCTAAATTACTTTTTAAAATGAAAGTGCTGCACATATTCTTGAACCTGTTTTAAAGATTTAAGTCTTCAGTAGGAGCTTGTGGCTCGAGGCTGAGAGCTTGGAAAGGCAAACATGGAAAGAGTGGTGAGGCAAACTAAAGTTGATTTTAGGTTTGTGTGTTAAGGGGTTACAGTTTGGCTGCAGAAGAAGGACATGATAGTGAAGACATTGAAGACATGACTCCTTTTCAACGCACATCAAGCAAATCCATCTCAACTGTATTTTCCTCTACTGGTATCTTTCTGTATCACAGTGAATGAATGAAAGGTGTGAATGTAGTCTCTATTCTGATAGATCTGTCTAGTGTTTGCAGTAGTGGTATCAAAGGGGGAAACCTAATGCTGAACTATAACTGGGAACTTGCGCTGTAGATACGTGCTGTTGTTAACCCCTTGTGTCACACGTACATCCAGATTAACACATCGATGGTTTTAGTGTTTTGATGGGATTTGTTGACAATAACAAAAGAGTAGAATAACTTTATCCTCCATGGCTTCATGTCTGGCTCACTGTTCACCCATGTTGGTGGAAAATGTAATAACACAACAATAGTTCTTTCAGTCTAGAAATGTGCGAGATACATTTAACTCATATCTCATATCTATGTCATATGGCTGCAATCTGGTCTAAGGAGGCTATGATCAGTGTAGAAACTGATTTTGTCTTTTCTGTGATTGATTTTTCACCTTATGATCCATCAAGTCCTCCAAATTAAACAACAAAGCACGTTCTTTGTCCATGCCCTCCAGGACGACACATAAGGGCTTTCACACTGCACTCAGCCCGGGGCTAACAAAGCTTTCACACTGGTACAATCCTGGCACTTTTCAAAGTGGGCTAAGCTCGACTTCAGCCTTGGGCTTGCTGACCCAA
Organism: Pempheris klunzingeri; assembly: GCF_042242105.1. Classification (NCBI taxonomy): domain Eukaryota; kingdom Metazoa; phylum Chordata; class Actinopteri; order Acropomatiformes; family Pempheridae; genus Pempheris; species Pempheris klunzingeri. The sequence goes on from NC_092018.1 coordinate 10,451,820, forward strand.
CTCTGGAGCAGAGTTAACCCTGAAACTCAACTAAACACGGGGCTAAATGGTGCCAGTGAGAAACAGGGCTAAAGTAACCAATGATATTCAGTCTTAGTTGTTAAAGAGTTGTGACATCGCATGTCTTTCTATAATGTTAACATCAAAGTTGAGCGTTGCAACATGCATTTAACCCAGGGCTAGTAGACGTGCAGTGTGAATCATATGAATTGGCCAATTGTAAAGGGCTTGGGTTAATGCTGGGTTAACAGTGTGTGTGAAAAGGGGCGAAGTATATGCCGTGTGAAAGCCTGATGGAGACGTTTTCATCATTTGACATCATTTGTCTGTGACGTTCAAAATTGTTACAAATAAGAAATAAAATATGTGACATGTGGCTAAGGTTTGATCACGTTCAGGGAAACATGGTCGTTTGTGTTAAAATCTCTGTTGCCTTTAAGGTCAGTGGAGCGTCGATGTCATGTACTGCCAGTACTGACTTGGATTAGGTTAGGGAACAATCATGGTTAATGTTAAAACAAACCAGCGATAACTGAGGATAGAAAATGGAATCAAACTGACATCTCATGTGTTAAAGTGTAACATTTTGACCTCCACCCTCTGCAGAATTTGTCACTTTATAATAATGTCACCTGAGTTCCTCCTCATAATTACAATAGCCGCCAGAGGGCTTTGTCAATTGGACATAAACATGTTGTTTTGGGACATTTGGTGGATAGATAGATGTATGTATGTTTTGCGGCGGTAAAACCAGCCCACAGTTGCACTTTTCTCATTGTTAATCATTCTCACATAACTGTGCTGAAGATAAAGACACATTAACTGCCATCTCACTGCTACTTTAAAGCTGACATAAGTATTTTATGGTGGCCTTTTCCTTTAAGAGGCTCAGTCTGATGTTGCAGTTTTCCACAAAGCTGCATGTCAATCAAAGCAGTCACACACACACGCACACACACAGCGTGCACAGATCAGTGACACTACACCAGACAGTCTGACGACAACAACACACACACACACATTGTGTGTTGCACCTGATATAGTGTCTGAGGGACCCACCTGTTCAATAGGTGGCGTGATTGGTAGATTTAGACCTATTAAATAATTTAACAGGTCTGGTAACTGTATCCTTTAAAGTGGGAACAGGGATGGGCACCACACACTTGCTCCAACTTCAACACCAAACACAGAGGAGAGCTTTTCTCCACAGTACTGCAGAGAGACTGCAGCTAGCGAATAAAAAAACAATTTGCTGAAATCGTAATGTTATCTTACCATAATCTCAGGATCTGGGTTTTAAAAAGGTGCATAGTTATCAGGGTAATATGGCTTTGATAAGGTAAATTGGTCCAAATGGAGAATTTCTTTTTCTTCAGCATAATGTAAGTTAGTGTGTATAAAGAAACACGTATGAAGCAACACACACACACACACACACACACACACACACACACACACAGAGCCAGCATGATTGTACCCAGCGAGGCAGAGTGGTATCGACCTATTGCAGTGAGCTGAAAAGATGGTGCTGTAAAGTATCAATCACTGATCAATTAATGTTGTGATGTTCATACACTGTATCTGTATTATCTGTCAACGTATGTATTGACCTATATGATGAGGAATGTGGTGATCTGATGTGTTTGGCATGGACTGGTGTGTGTATGTGTGAGCAGGAGGAGCTGATAATTGAAACATTGTTCCTCTATCGCGCTGAGCCTCCCCAGAGTATTAATTCTTTCTCCACATGAAGGCTCACACATCAATATAATACTCTTTCTCTTGCTCTCTCAGCCACACACACACACACACACACACACACACACACGAACAGCATGCAGTCCATATGGATGTGCCATCTTCCCACAGACACTGATTCACACTGACAGCCATACTGAGAGGCTCAATCAGTCAAGACACAAATAGTTTCAGCTCTTGACCATCAGCCTGCTCGCATATTTTCTTCAGGATGCAGCAGGCTTGATGTAAAGAGCTGCACTGTGCACAGCCACATCTTACATATATTGTTATAGATGTTTTCTATCTGATCAGCAAGGTTACAGTTCTGCAGACTGGAAGATGGCGCATATCCAAAAGTTCATCAATCTGGCCCTCTAACTACCATCCAACACATGTGAAGCTGTTCGTCAAGTGCCTCAACTTGTTTTTATTTTCTACACAGACATATTTTTTGCTTCAGCTGCATTGTTCGTGTCCGGTGCTTTGCTTGTTTAGTTTTTTTTTTTAATTGATGAACTTTAATGACAATGTAAGGAAAAGTAATTGCTTTGCAAAAAGTTGAGAACAATGAGTCAAAAAGCAAAAGAAAATTCAATAAAAAGAGATTTATTGCTGACTTACAACTGCTAGAGTTAATGTTTGGTTAGGTTTAGTCACAAAAACTACTTGGTTGATGAGGGGGAAAAAAACAAGTTTTGGTTAAAAAAAAAAAACTTCTTGGGAAACATTACTGTTATGGCAGTCGGTAGAAAATGAAATGAAAGGTTCGCTGGCCTCCTTTGTCTAAGTTATAACCATCAATCCATATGGACTTCCTACCGACGAGGTTATATTATGAGGCTGTAAAACAATATTACAGACTTAATAATAACTCTTGTCTGTTTCAGACAGGAGATATTATTTCCACAGCTGACAGAGATCCTTGTCAGGTAAACATGGCTGATAAGAGACATTTGAACAAATGTTTTTCTTCTGAGTGCAGCCTCAGAAACAAAATGAGGATATTGTTAGCAACGTCAACGCTGTCTCCTATAAATTATGTTTGCACAGCAGGAATTTGTTTTGCCTAATACATTTTGAAGGAAATGCAAAAGCCCTTTGAAAATATATCACCTGGCAGTGTATTTTCAGTCAAGGGAGCTCCACATTGCTGAACCACACTTTTGGCACAAGGAGGTGCTCAGGATGGATTCTGGATTCTCTAACCTCAACCAAGTCCTGAGAATAGAGTCGTACTTAAAAAGCATTCTGTTTCTTTCTGTACATATCTGCTGTTGCAAATTAGAAGTATATAAACATTGGTTGTATGAGTCTGCCTCAGAGATTTAGTATTGCTCTCCCATAAAGTTCATGTGGATATATTGTGCATATTGTGACCTCAGTATGAGTCAAGCTCAAAAGTGCTACATCCTTCATTTCCCATAATGCCGCCAGCTTTGTTTTTGTCCTTCATTGCCTGGTTAACGGCCGCATCTTTCGAACTCTTTCTCAGTTGTGCCCCAGGTTTTCTGTTCTACCTAGAGAAGCACAACCTTTTCCAATCATTTTGTAACTCCAGGTGTGACTTTATTCCAACTTACTTAAATCCCTGCTTTGTCAAGACACAACACCATCAAAGCTCTCAGTGAATCTGCTGATGTCGTTCCCATGCTGCTTCACACTTGCATAGCAGAGATTTCAGGGATTTCAGAGCATCTCGCTCTCGCACACAGCTGGGCTCCTCTGCAGGAAATCCCATGTGGTAGAATCTATGCAAGAGGGTTTTATCAAGCATTTACCATATCTCTCTCTTTGTGTTGTCAGTCATTGTCACCACACTCCTTCTGTCTGCCTTTCTCATTTCTCTACGTATGCAAGCACACATGGGCTCACACACAAACACACACACACACACACACACACACACACACACACACACACACACACACACACACACACGGTCTGTTGTCATCATGCTCACAGAGGCTGAGTCTGCCTCCCTCATGTTTAGATCCCAGTTGGTATTTCTGCTTCACCTGGAGGGTAGCCTGGTGACAGGTGACATTATGGTGAGAGGAGGGTGAGCAGTGTGTAGCAGAGATGGAGGAGTGATTGACTGAGAAATAAATTGGAAGGAATGAAGGGGTGGAGACTGAAGGGATGGAGGACTGGTCTGTGTCGACATCCAGGGTGAAGAGACACAATAAATATTAATATGAACGGCTGATTAAATGACTGTTGTTGTTCATGTTTTCCATTGCATGTGTGTGTTGATATGTGTGTTTGTGAGTATGTGTGTCTGTACGCTCATTTTCATTCCAAGAGAAATGAGGTTAGGTCTTTGAAATGTAGCCCTGTGGATCAATTAGATCTCCTCAGAGTTTTACGAAGAAATGTTGAACAATAAATAGTTATTGAAAGAGAAAAGGAGGAACACAGGGAAGGAATGGAAGCTGGTGACTGGGATGATGGGATAAATAGGGAAGAACAGAAACACTTTTAAAAAATGTAATAACCTTTTTTATGGTAACCATCAGTAGTATTAAAACCCAGCTTCTGTAATTGATCATTAGTAAATGATAAGTTACTGTTGCTACATCTGTCAAGTGATCTCTCACACAGGCATATGGATTTACATAACGTAACAATGGGAGATTTAACATTTTTGATTATTAACGTTTGTCTGATTATAGACAAATGTTGGCGAAGGCAGCTCTTAATTTGTAGCCATCAATTTGTAATATTGCCGACAGAAATTACAGCTGTTGCCAGCAGATTTTATCACCTCGCTAAATAATCTTTGTTAGTTTAATGAATATGTTGCAAATTCTTTTTCCAGCAAGAATCCTACAGCAAAGTGTCTGAAATATGCACTGATGGCTACACACATGCTAAAGGTGACAGCTTGTATGTCCTTTTCTTTAGTCCTTTATGTATGATTAAGAAAAATGTGACATTAGTTTGAACCTGACACTGTTTGGCTGCTTATTAGTTTACAGAGGCCTACTTACCTCTGTACTTTTCAGACATTGTGTTTTAACATTAAGAGAAAGGATGAAGGTTGTTCCAACTTCTGCATATGTTATCACTGAGCAGCAGCGTATGCATGTGGGCGGTTGTTGTACGTGTGACAGATGTTTGGGAGTGTGTGTGTGTGTGTGTGTGTGTGTGTGTGTGTGTGTGTGCGTGTGTGCGCGTGTGTGCGTGTGTGTGCGTGCGCGCATTTGGGTCCTGATGTATATATAGCCTGTGCGCTTGTGTCTGTTTTAATGTCTCTGCTCAGTATGCTCCTCTATAGATGTGTTGTGGATGTGTCTGTGTGGTCGCACATAAGTTTGCGAGGTAATTTTTGTATTTCTGCACTTCAGATGTCCTCAGAAGGGTAGAATATAAAACTAGTGTAGTGCAGCTGCATAAACAGTAGCTCACTTATTGTAAAACTGTAGAAAGGTCTGTGACAAAGAATGAAAGAGTGTGATATTCTGTTTTCTGAGTGCAGTAAACAACAGACTCTCTCACAAAATCTTAGCTGTTGTGTGTAAATTAGCTCCTCTCATAGTAAGCATAAGTTTCAATAGCCAATTTCATTTCTGACCTGGCTCCAATAAATGTCCCAATCAGCTTACAGTCTAAACAATTCAACAACTCTGTCTACATAAGATATAGTCAAACATTTAAAAAATGTTAAATTAGGACCTAGTCAAGGAATGACTACAGCAAGCTCCCTGGTAAACTACTAGTTCTCCATATTCTGACACATTTCTTTTGGTGTCAAAACATTAGAACAATTCCTTTAAGAAAAGGTGAGAGTCAAAGGTTTAATTGAATGCCCCAAAACCAAAATGTTTACATTCAAGTGAGAAATCCATCCAGCAAATACAAGAATAGAGACTAATTGTCGGTCAGAAGGAAAGGAGGAAACAGTGTGATAAAGAGGCACAAAATGTTCAGTGCCCAGCAACATTAACCACAAGAAACCAAAGCAGTCAGTTATAGGTTTATTTTGGACTGCACAATGACACAGACAGAAAGAGAAACTTTGATATTAAGTTACTTGTCAGCTACATCTCTGAAATTGACAGATAACCACCGATGTTTTCAGAAATAGAGGGCTTTGTGACTGGTTCAGGCCAAGCTTTATTTATATTTTCTGTGGCTCCAGGGTTTTCCCTGGGGTGGCATGTTAAGCACATTTTGACCTTGAAGAAACAGTCAGGCAGATCAGATGAACCTCTGCTGGCTGAGTTTGAGTCATACTGAGAAAAGATCTGACTACATGTGAGCTGGGGCGTTATAACAGAATATGAGAGACAGAGGCAAGCTATATTCCTGCTGTTGCCTGGTGGGATGTTAATCACATATAACTTATTAATGGAAACTCCCATCTGCTAATGTGACATTACAAGACTGTAACTCTCTCTTGCTCTCTTTCTTTCACTCTCTTTCTCTAGCTCCTTCTTTTCCCCTTTCCATTACTCTGTCACTGCCTTCTTTAACTCCATGAGTGTTCCCGTGTTTTCCATCCCCCACTGTCACTTTGAGGGGCTGACGATGTTTCACCCACTCTATTTCTTTCTTTCCTCTCATCAATTTGTCATAATTTCTTCTCTGGCATATTTCCTTCATTGACATGAGCATAATTAAGTACAGTATTTCCTAAGCACACTGCAGTTTAAAAGTTTAAAATGTAGGTTTAATAATTGAAAATGAATGATTAATACACTGTAATGGATGAAAAAACTAATTAAAAGCAAAACAATAAGGTCGTACTGACTGATATTTTATCAAATCACCTATCAGATAACTTGCTTGTCATGACGAACCCACAGAGGATTACTACCTGGTTCTGCAGTTCCTCTCAGCTCTGCTGAGCATTTCAGTGTCTTTCAGCTCATTGTTTTGAATTTTCAGCCCTCAAATATACTGTTTTGGTTCACTCTCACAGCTCCCATCAGCATCAGACACACAGTACCTGCTGAGCACCAAAACAGCAGACGGACACAATTAGCAACTAGCTGGTGAGCATAGTGGAGCATTAGCAGCTAAAGGAGATGATGGAGACCCAAAACAGAGTGAATATTAGACTTGGATTCATAAGATGGCCAGAAATACAACTCCAAAAGGATGCTAATGTTGTTCTGTTTTACTGGATGTAGTGAACTGTTTGCTAAACTAAATCTCCATAACGCATAATGACTTTAATATGTCAGTGTTGTGTTTACAGCCCGTGCTGCTGCCCCCGAGTGGCCAAAAAAAAAGAAAGAAAATAGTATCTATATGATGAGGTGAAATATATACCGGCCGGTAGCGCAGTGGATAATTGCGCATGCCATCGGCCTAGCCAGTCCCGGCTACCAAAATGGGCAAGGGTTGCGTCAGGAAGGGCATCTGGTGTAAACAACTAACGCCAAAATCTACAAGTGGATCATCCGCTGTGGCTTCCCCGGAAGGGAGCAGCCAGAAAAAGGACAACAACAACAACATGATGAGGTGAAATATGTTCAATAATCGACTGGAGTAAGAGGAAAAGATATAAAATAACTGTCAAAAGGGTGGTCAGACTTTGAAGTTCAGTGCAGTGTCATGCGCTATTCTGCTGGTTTTCCCTCCAGCTCTGACACATTCTGCTGCTTCTATGGCAATGTCAGCCTTTTCCCCAAAGTAAATATTGAATTTTGGTTTGGTCTGAGACTATGTTGAACTCCTGGTATCTGAGTTTTATTTCAGTTAAGAATGTGATGTCTCTGTCTTTATACAGGTCATAGTGTAGCAGGATGCGCTACTCTGTTGTTGTTGGCAGACGTCTATTTTCTCTGGGTTGCCATGTTTGTCAATATGTGTCAGCTGTGTCCACCTCTTTCAATGACCAGGCTGTGGTCACTCAGTCTGTATTTAGTTGACGTCTGTCTAAGTTTCTGGTCAGATAATCTGCTGGTAAGTGTTTTCTGTTTATTCTGTTTATTCAGAATAGCACTTTTCTTACTTTCTTACATCCACATTTTGTGGATGTCTAGAGGTTGATGTCTTTCTTTATTTAACTATATTGTAATTGTTCCAGAATTTGTCTCTGTCTGTACCTGTTATGTATAGTGCACTAACAGCGAGAAGGTTTCATGTAATGAGGCCAGAGTTTACGCTTCATCTAAACCAACATTCATTGAACCAACAACATGGTGACTGATATTTAATAATTTACAGCAGAGCATAGCGATGTGCACCGCGTCGCTGCTCTGTGTTTGCTTTAAGTGTTATGGGTATATATGCTCTGTCTTATAGGTTATGACTGTGTGTGTGTGTGTGTGTGTCTGAGTGTGTGTGTGGTTCAGAGGATGTTGCAGGATGTTGTGCAGACATTACAAGAGTGAAGTGCTGCCCTAGGACAAAAATAACTGAAGCGTTAAGAAGAAACATAAGATGCAAAATACAAGTTGAAATTGTGTGTGTGTGCTTGCGTGTCCACTGGTCCGTTAATAAACATCTAATGTAGCGCTGAATCTTCTTGTGTTTCCACTGCGTCTGTCTGCATCTGTTTGTCTCGCAGCCTCCTCTTTCCAATTTGTGACTTCCACTGAAAGAAAAGCAACATTGAAAACAATTCTTTCTTCTAATTTACTTTTCCAAAGAAGCGAGTCACTGCTGAGCTCATTCCCCGCATTTTTTCTCATTACTCCTCTCTGCTTTGCCACTGTTGATCTGTGAATAAATAGATGTCAGGGATGAATGGAATAGTTTCTGTCATCTCTGTCCATTTCAGTGTGTTGTCATTATGTTTTGAGCCAGTTCCTGTCTTTCTGTGTGTGTGTGTGTGTGTGTGTGTATGTGTATGCAGATGTTCACTCCTCTATGCACATTTCTCTCCTCACAGCCTTCCTCCTTCCCCTCTCTATCCTCCCTCATCTTTTGCTCTTTTTATCCGTCTGTTCATGTGGAAGATGCACAGAAATAGCCTTGTGAATGTAATCCCCAGCGAAGTGCTTTCATATCTTCGTCTCCTCCATCCTCCCATCCTTCATTCCTCCGTCCTCTGGCCGTCCTTTGCTCTTCTTCTCAGATAGGCTGGTATTCATTATGCTAATTGACTTCAGTTCTTCCAGGAACACCAGCAGACCATGTTCTTCTCATATCTTTTTCTTTTGCTCTCACTCTACTTTCCTTTTTTTTCTGTGATGAATAAAAGATTTGCATGGTCAGACTCCATGGGATCAAATAGCCGTTTAAAATCCTCTAGGTTTGTGCTCCCTCCTCCCATCTCCCTCCCTTCTCCCTCCCCTTTCTCCCCCTCTTCTCCCTCTGTCATCCTTTCCTCTCCTCCCCACAGAGTCAACAGAGCTACTGTTTGTTCTGCGTTCACCTCTTTCATCTTCCTCCCCACACTCGCTCCAGTGTACACATGTATGTGTGTGTTTTCTGCGTGTGTGTTTTGCCTAATGGAGCTCCTTGAGAACTGAGGAAAGAAATTCTCGCCAAATCATATCTCATCATTTCAAATTAGTGTTTTGTAAAAGGAACTGAAACGATACCAAGATACGAAAGAAAGAAACTGAAAAATATATTAGAGCAAAAAACTTCAATGTCAAGTTTGTCTCCACTGATGAAAGAGGATAAATGCTGAATATGAATGAGTTGGAGAGAATTGGTCTCGCATAGTAAGAATCACAATGATATGAGCAGAAAGTATTTTAATTCATCTGCGTGGATTGATATTTCAAGATGCGATTAACTCAAAAAATGGCCCAGTCTACACCCTGATTTCTTAGAAAGCTGATGTTGAGGTTTACGTCTACAACTGCCCATTTAACCTTAAAACTTTTTGAAAAAGCTCTTTAAAAAGGAAAAAGATGACTCCCTTTTGATTGTTTTCCTTTTTCCTGTGAGCTATTTTCAGCCAATCTGTTGTAATCCGTCCTGAATAAAACATTTTTAAGACCATATGTTGAGTGAAGCCACTACATGATGATGGTGGTGTTGGCTTATAAAGCTTTTTATGTTGGCCGCATTTTCAAACACAGGGATCCAAGCACCGCTCCTGCACTTTATTTCTGTGGTAATTAATGAGTTATTTAAGAATGGATGTTTTTCTAATGTACATGAAAATGAATACATTAAAAAAAATTTACAAATCAATCAGTTAATCAATCTTTATTTATATAGCGCCAATTCATAAAAAACAACATGGAGAACAGGTCACCCAACAATGCATGAAATTCATAGTTAAGAATTTAAGAATATACACATTAGCAAGCAATAGGCGACTATGGCGGGAAAAACTCCCCCAAATTAAAATAATCATTATTAGTGCATCTTTATGTTTAGCTCACATCCAATCTATCTTATCAAGCACTGGATCTAAAATAAACACAATCCAAAACAATCCAGTGAATACTTAAAGCAGCTCTGTTCAATAGTTATATATTAACAAATACTTAAATGATTTTGGTGCCTTTTAGCTCATTCTTTTGGTTTTCTGATCAATAATTTTACTGTTTTGGTTCACTCTCACTAGCATCTTTTAGTTGCTGCTGCAGGCAGCTGCAAAACCCACTATACAGTATCACCAACAGGATGGACAGAGTTAGCAACTAGCTGGTGGACACATCCTGAGGTTTTTCCCTCAGGAGGTGGTGAAGACCAAAACAGAGCTAAAAGACAGCGGATATCAGAGTTACATTCAATAATTGGACTCAAATCTAGTGTCCTTTTAAAAAGGGGAGCCTCAGTAGAGTTTAGACTTTCCAAAAACTCAGATAATTAAGAAACACTTGACATGAAACATCTGCTGAACTGAACTCTTTTTGATCCTCTTTAAAGCGTTCCTGAAAAACCTCCAGATCAGAGGCTAATCATATTATCTAGGCACTCATATAATCTCCTGCGTAATTTAAAGATCTCAGCCTGGTATGTATAATTTCCATATCGACCTGAACCCTCTCTCTCTCCTCCCCCGTCTTCCAGGCAGATGGAAAGGTGGTCGATGGCAGCCTGCTGGGAGATGCTAACGGCGTTGAGCCTGCGCCGAGCAGAGTGAAGGATTCTGGGAAGTGGCAGAAGCCGCGGTTCTCTCGGAAAGCTCTGATGAAATGCTGCCTGGTGAAGTGGATCATCGCCAGCACACAGCCACAGGACAAAGGTGAGAGGAGGCAGAGGCCGATCCAGAGTGAGGGTGATGTGCTGGTGAGACTGATGATGTGGTGGGTGCACTAACAGTGTTTGAATTGACTGGCTGGACCGCTAGTGGCCTCCTGAGGTCCCTGTGGGCATGACTGACCCTTGGGTCAAGTACCCAGAGATCATTTAGTTGCATACACTCATTTATCAAATGTCTCAACACCAATAATTCACCATCAATAATCCTTCTTCCTCCTCTGTACCTCTTTTTAGCCACTTCTGACCATTAACCCTCTGACAAGCACACATATACAAAACCTAGAGGAAATAAAAGAACAATTAAGACTTCCTGAATGGTCTCCCTGCCTTCCTGGATCCAGTATGATGCCAGGACTGGGCTCCAGTCCTGGTTTGTTCATGCACTTAGTCTCAGTGCTCCACCCAGTGGTCCAGCTGTGATCCTGCACAATTAATCTTATACCTACAGGGAGGGAGAGCATCAAGTGTTTTTGAAGTCAGCATTGTTACATACTGGTTTATAGTTGTGGTTTAATCCACTGAGGTCATCACTATCATCAGCTGTCTTATTGCAGCCTCTTCTGCACATGTTTACTGAAGCGTTGTCATTTGTGACACAAAACCTTTCCACGGCCGCCTGCTTGACGGCAGAATGAGCAGAGTTGTGAACTACAGGTTTAGTGAAAAAGCGCTGACAACTTTCAGACGTAGTTTTAGTGTTGTCTGATATAACAAGAAGTAAGAAAAATATGTTGAATACTCTCAAACATTTTCTCCTGTAAACCAATCAGCTCTTTAAATCCATGTTTGCTTTCATTTCTCTTCCCTTCATGCCCTTGTTCTCTACCTCTTCATTTCCCTCACTGCCTACCTGTGTCCTTAAAGTACTTATTCCTTTCCTCCTCTTCTGCATACATCTCCATACTGTTCTACAAATCCATCTATCCCCCCTTGTCTCTTTCACTAACTCCTTGCTTTCCCATTTGTCTCCTTCTTTTTTGCAACTTCTTTCGATCCTATTCCCTTCCCTTCTTCCCTTATCTACTTTTTTCCTTCCTCTTCTCTTCCTTTTCTTCACTACCTTATTCTCTTTCTATTCCTCTCCATTCATTCTTTGCTTTCTGACTAACTCCTTCTTTCCCTCCCAATTTATCCGAGTCTCTCCTAGCGTCCTTTATTTCACTACCTCCTCGTGTCCTTCCCTACTTTGTGTTGTCCTTTGTACTTGCTGCCACTTTCCTACTTCTTGTCCTTCTCTTTCCTGTCTTCACTTGTCTCCTTCACCACTTCTTCACTTTTTACTTCTCCACTTGCTCCTCTGCTTTTCCTGCATGAACTCCTTGTTTTATTCCCTATTTCTGTGCTGTGCTGCCTCTTTCCTGCCTTCATTACCTCCGCAGCTCCATGTCCTTCTCTATGACTTCCTGTCCCTTCCTGCATTACTTAACTGTTTCTACCTCCTTATCTCTTTCCCTACTTCTTGCTCTTATCCCTGCCTCCTCTTTTCTTGTCTCGAATGCTCTGTTCTCCTCCTAACCTCCCTGAAGCTGATTTTGTGTCAAGAAAATTCAGAAAAACAGATACCTGGTCTTAAGGGTTTAAATAAACATTACCTCAGGCTCCAGAGGGGATTTAAATAAACCAAATGAGGCGGATGTGTGTGATTGTGACCTACCTTTAAGGTCTGAGGCCAGCTCAGCCTCATGTACCATGTAATGGTATTCTAGCAGGTCACTGAAATGTGAGCACCAGACCCAGTCGTGTAAGACCTGCCCTTGTGGTTCATCACGTAATCCCGTTCATCATTCACACACTCGCACACACACGCAGTCTTTGTATCAGGCAGGTGTCTCCTCTCCTCTTCCTCATTTGGCACCAGCAGCAGCATTTCACTGTCATGCTGTCATGTTTTTCCTCTCAGCTTCACCAAGCAACTTCATACTTTAGCGGCCCCATGTGGCAACAAGAGAAGCTGTTCACATTTTTTGAAGTTTTTAATACTTTTGCTAGATGGAATTTGTTGTTGCAGGCTGCTTTGATAAAAAAAAAAAATTGTTTAGACTGAACAGGATGGTGATGCAGGGTCAGGCACTGTTAGTCTATTTTCTTTTTTTTTCTTTGACAAAAGGGATCACTTGTTGCACATTTTACTTCACAATGATTCCTACCAATGTTCTTACACCTGAATGAAGTCTGCTCAGTTTTAGTGCGATAAGGAGGCTGCTTTCATCTGCAAATGTAGTTGTAAATGTCCTTAACATACATTAGCACATACAATCAGTCTTTAGCAGAAGCAGATTATCCTTCGGGTCCTTTTTTCTGTCTCTTGTTGCAAATAGTTAAAAGAGCTCTTTGTACAGGTGAAACAGGAGCAGTGTGAGTAAAAAACAGTCACAACAACAGTCTCAGAGAGAGAGAGAGGGGAAGAAAAGCAGGGCTGTGATGGGATCTATTTCATCTCAGCGATGCCAAGGGAGGAGAGATTCAGCATTAGGTGGTGGGCAAGCCCTCCACATCAGTAATGGCCAGCAGCTAAAAATAGCAGCGCGGAGATGGAGATGTGTATCAGAGAGAGGCGGGGTGGTGGTGGTGTTAAGGTGGTTGCTGTGGTTTAGTTTAGACATGGAGAGGTTTAGACTGTGAGCAGGATTTGAGGCAGACTGGAGCAGGGGTGAGCAGGATAGCTGCCCAGTTTGATAGACTGCTGGATAGGAAGTACTACAGCTCAGTGTTTGTGGGGAGTAAATTGGACAAACACAGAGGACGCTGGTGTTGTTGACAAAAGGAGAAAATGAGGGTGAGGATGCTGTATCTGCAGGTCAGGCCATACAAGATGTTTCTCTGTCCTGCTGTGTGACTAATGATTACTTTTAGAATTGACTAATTTTTCCAGTTATTTTTCCAATTAATCGATCAGTCGTGTGCAAACTTGACGCTGCTACCACTGTTGTTTCTAATGACATGAGGATTTTACATTCTTCAAATACATACAAATTACACTTAATTATTTTTTAAAGGAGACATATATGCATATTTTCAGGTTCATATGTGTATTTGGGGGTCCTACTAGAATATGTTTACATGCAGTAATGCAGTAAAAACACATTATTTTTCTCATACGGTGCACAATGCATACTGGTCTTTTCACCCTCTCTGTTTTAGCCCGTGTCTCTTTTAAAGGCCCTGTTTCCAGAAAAGTCTGCTCTGATTGGTCAGCTCCCACAGACTGTGAAAGAAGTGAAGCTCCTGCCTTTAACTTACATTCTTCCTAATGGCCAGCAGGGGGCGACTCCACCAGCTCCTGAAACAAGTCAGAATGTGTGGAAGTCTATGAGAAAATGACTCCAATTGTCACTTAAACAATTTCCTAATGAGTTAATGGTCTCGACCACTAATTTCAAGTCTTCTTCAACACATCATGACATTCAAATTATGGGTCCATTCAGAGTAGAATAGACAATAAAGCAGGTTGGGACTACTTTGTGACTAACTAACCAGAGGCAGGTCATGTTTAACCTAACCAATCAGAAGCAGGGGGAAAAGTCATCTGTCACTTCTGCGAATTTAAAATTGCTAAACTCAAGGCTTCAAAACATAAACCAATGGGTGACATGATGATAACACAGTCTAAGGGGGAACCACATTAGCCGTGCAACATACTAACGCCAAGTTGAACAGGCTAACCTGCTAAATAAACCGCAAAACACCATAAAACATGATAAAACTTGTAGCTTCAAAGTCTGAAGTTGGGTCATGGATAGCTGGTATCGATCCATCCTTTAGCTTTTACCATTAACAGCCTTCATGAAGAAGGTAGGTCCAAATAACAGTGCACACACACTGCCCAGTTTTTCAGTCTTTATGGGGACATTTCCATCATATTTTCATCCAAAACAAAGTAAATATTCTGGTTCTTTACTTCCTCAGATGGTGGGAGGACAGAAGGACAGTTTGTGCATCCAATAGTAGAACAAATTGTGCTCTTTGCTCATACATTCAGCACTGTATTACTAGAGCTAGCATTAGTGAAATCACAGCAGTGCTGGACTTCAGTGGGCAGGCTGAATGTTGAAGGAGGTCACATGTTCAACAGGCCTAACATGTGACATCACAAGCTGGGCCAAATTTAAATGGAGGAAATATGGAGCAGGAGAAAAGGAAAAGGAGATGGTCTTTTCTCAGATTTTGAGGGTCTCCAGAGACACTGGGGATACATACTTACGTTGAAAGACATTAAATTTTACATTTTGCATAATTTGTCCCCCTTAAGGATCATACTCGTATTATTTAGAGCCGTTATCTTTAAATGTTCAGTCTCCTGCATTAATTGGACCGCGATGGCAGACAGATTGAAGGACACGTTGAGAGTGACACACAACTAATGTGAGGGTTTTTACGGAGAAGAAAAAGGAAAGACTTTTGAGTCCCTCCACCAGAATTATATTATTGGCAGTGTGGAGAAGTAAAAGAACAAAATGTGAAAAATGTAACCTAATCAGAACATTTTAAAACCTTTTCCTTGTGGCTGCAGTCTTTTTTAGGGGGATGGGGCTGTGTTAAGGGAATTTCCAGTATCATGTTGAAATCCTGCCTACAGCCCTGCCATCTTTTTGTGACGTGACCTCACAGCCCTACTGAATGTTATGCATTATTAATTATATAAAAGCAGATATAGTTACATAGGTTTGGTTAAGTTTGCTTTTGAACTATTAGTTGTAGAAGCTTTTAGCAATCTGTTTTAACTTCTTTGCTCACTTGTAAACTAGTTTTGGCCGCTCTCTGTTGCAGCGTTCAGGTGTTACAACTGTGTTTGCATGTTCTTTGTGGTCTCCCAATAGCTTGCTTTGTTAAATGATATATAAGATCAACCTCACGCCAATTTGTAATGCTATTGGTGTGTATATTTTCATCCCAACAAAAAATATTTAGAGAAATATGTTTATATATTTATCTAAATATTGTCAAAGGGTCATTATTTTTCACATCCCAAGACAATATCTTCAACCTACAGTCCAAAACCCAAAGAAATGTACAATGATATAAATCGCTGGAGCCAGAGGAAAATGTGTTATTCTTTAATGTTAAATGTGTTATTTTTGCTGTTTAATGACTTACACAATTCATTTATCATCAGAATAGTTGTTGCAATGGCCTGATTGTTTCAGCACTAATGAATGATGTCCCCTCTAGCCCAGACGCTTTCATACGAACAGCACATTCCTCTGTTCGAGATAAGCATGGTGAAGTTTTTGGTTTGATAGTAAGAAATTACAGTCAGCGCAAAGTTTAATCTCTGAATTAAAAGTAAGTCCCACACCATAGAAGAAGAGTCAGATAATGAGGCCATATGGGGGAAACAGAGAGACAAAGTGGGGAGATATGGATGACTGTAATAGGAAAATTGTAATATGAGTCGGATTAGATATGGGAGGGAGAGGGAGGGAGGGAAGTTGACTCTTGAGATTTGGTTTCTTCACTGAAGTGTCGGATATTTCTACATCAGCTTCTCTCCGCATGACTTTTGTCTGTCAGAGAAAGTGAGAGGGCGACTTCAGAGGGCGAGCGTGTCCCAGTGACCATGCAGAGCTGCGGCCTGATGACGGCTGAAACAGGAGGAGTGTTAACGGGTGTCAGTGTTGTGTGCTGTGGTTTGGCAGGGACGGTCATATGAAACGACAGCAACGAGTGGAGCTTCAGGACGGACCCAACATCATGGGATTCAGTTCACCTCCTCCGAGGCGACAAGGGTAGAGGAGAGAAACAAGTGAAAGAGGAGAGAGGAGGAGGAGGGGGAGGAGGAGGGAGTGAACATCACCTGTAAGCAAACTGGGACACCAGTTTTAAAAGGAGCTTTAGAGAGTTATCTGAAGGGAAACAGGCAACATCAGACCAGACAACACTTGCTTTTTTTCTGCAATTTTTTTAGTGTGCATTTTAAAACTTAGTGCAACTTAGGGTCTTTTTCTTTTGTGTCATTTTTTTTGGTGATTTTTTTATTTCTTCCCATTTTGGGGGTGTTTTAACTCCTTTTGTTTTGTGAGACTACAGTATTTTTCTTTTTTTTTTTCTTTTTTCTTTTTTTTTAATACGCTCTTTGCTGCTGGTGGTCAAAGTTTAGAGGATGAATGCGTGCAGGGCAGAGTGCGAAAAGGAGATCGGCAAGCTGCTGCGCTGCTTCTTTGGCTTCATTACTGGAACGCTAGTTCAAGGTATTCTCTCCATTATTTCTGCTTCTTGAAACAAAAGTTACATTGATAGAAAGTATATTGTTTTAAGTGTCCACGAAAACTTCAAGGTGGGAGTTAATTTACTGGCATTGGTTGCACATGTTTTTGTTACTGTTATGTGACTAAGTGTTCATTCACTGAACATTGAAGCCCAAAGAAGTCAAATTATCCAATATTTCCCTGAACAGTAAAGACACAAGAAAGTTTTGACAGCAAATTTGTATAGCAGAACTTTTCTTTCTAACCCTGTTAATCATTTCATGGCCACTCAGATTTATCCCATGACCCTTTGGGGAGCCTTGACCTCTAGGTCAGGAGCTCTTGGACTGAACTAACTTACTATATATAAAGTACTTAAAACTAGCAGTAAAATACTGCTTACACATTAATGAATTAATATTAACAATCTAATAATATGATGATTTATTAGCCACAGGAGCCCTAAATACATTTACCTGATACTTTCACTTTTCACTTTCTTAACCACACTTCCAACATTATTGTGTCGGTCCTTTTACTTTAGTAAAACTTTTGAATACTGTATTGAATACAGGTGTAGGGAGAGAGCTTGTGCTTGATTTTCTTGTGCGAGCGTGTGATGGTTTGACCCAGTGGGAGACCGGATGATGCACACTGGTCTAGTTTTTAATGAGAAAATGTTTGTTCTTCAAGGAAGCAGTGCACCTCATTTTTAGTTTTTTATAAAAGTGTATTTTTTGCTCTTTGTTTCTATTCTTAAAATAAAGGAGACGTCTGAGCATCATTTAAGTCAACTTTTTTTTCGAGTTTTGTCTGCTCGGCAGCACCTTTTCTAAATTAAGATTTTTATTTTTATTACTGTGCTGTTCATCTTTTTACCAGTCTGTCCTTCTTGAGTTAGTCTCTATGTCCTTCTCCTCATCATTGATTAAATGTAAGTCTATCCTCTGTCCTCCTCCTACGTCCTTTCGTTCAACGACCATCATTAAAAACCACCGTTGGCTGAATCAGCTCTCGGTATCCCTTCTCTCTTCATCTCCACTGTTTTCTCTTTATCCACATTCATTCTGTCTTTACTTTCTTTTTTAAATGTTGATAATCAGTCCCCTGTCCCAGATTCTCCTAAAGTTTGTCCAGATAGCTGTTTACAAGTCCTCTTTAGACGAGGGCGACGACAGGAGACAGGACATGATGATAAATGTTCCCTGCAGAGGGAAAACAGCCCTCTTTTGCCTCCTGCTTTGTTTAGCCACTCCTCAGTTTGAATCTCCATAATGAAGCCCTTCTCAGGTAGGGGTTCAGGTCTCAACTGATCCATTACCTAAACCTAATTCTGCCTTCAGCATAGCATGGAGGGAGGGAGGAGAGAGAATGAGAGAGATATTTAGGTGTTTGATAAAGAGAAATGAGAGGAATAAAGCTACAACCAGGGCAGAGGGAGAATAGGAAAAAAAGAGGTTTGATTAAGAAGACCCTGTTTTAATTACACAGCCAGGGTTGGCTTTGAACCTGCCCGGCTGAGGTGGTTTTATGAAAAGAGGATTATCTCATGTGGAAGTGAGACTGGGTTTGGTTTTAATTGGAACATTAAGCAGTTGAAGGGGAAAGTCAAAGAAAGCAGGAGTGGGAAAGGCTTGAAAGAGCTGCCATCTTCCCCCTAATGACCACTGTTAAACTTCTGCAGCTCTTATAGAAAGTTTTAGTGGAGAGGCCATATAGCGAATGTCAATGTCTGCGGCGTTGTTTACTGAGTGTGGAGAGGGCAGTTCATGTCAATGCTTTTGGTAATGTGAAGAAAAGCTTTCATCTTTAGTTCCTGGAGAGGGTTGTTAGGGAATATGTGAGCATTAAAGAGACATGGAGGGGATAATTCACTGTCTGCAGTGTGTTCAGACTCCCA
Organism: Pempheris klunzingeri; assembly: GCF_042242105.1. Taxonomy (NCBI): domain Eukaryota; kingdom Metazoa; phylum Chordata; class Actinopteri; order Acropomatiformes; family Pempheridae; genus Pempheris; species Pempheris klunzingeri. The sequence goes on from NC_092018.1 coordinate 10,470,768, forward strand.
GAGGATCACAGGTTAATCAGCTGGCTCTGCACTATACACACACACACACATACATTAAAACATACGTGGGCTCACGATGCAGATTTCCACTCGTGCATGATTACATGGCACAGATTTAATAAACAGGTAAGCTCATGCTGCTGCTTCTCATATTGTATTTCTTTGTGGCTTGTTTTATCCATGCGTTGTTTGTTCCTGATCAGTCGAGTCGCTGTGAAACACAGAAACTGATGATGTGACAAACCACACAGCATCCACATTCATATTGGTTTGCAGCTGAGTAAGCTTATATACGATCTCGGAATAGTCCAAAAAATTTGATCCATTGTCTCATGTTTCATTTCCTTCTCTGTCCTGGTTGATTGTGTTAGTGAATGGAGGTGAGCTGCTCTGCTGTGTGTTGTAAGGTGTCCAGCATCCTCTAGTGGACAGATGAGATATTACATGACTGCTGGTGCCACACACACACACACACACACACACACACACACACACACACACACACACACACACACACACACATATACACTACTCACAAAAAGTTAGGGATATTCAGCTTTCAGGTGAAATTTCAGGATGAACCTAAAATGCATTCTAAACTTTCCAGGTGAACTTAATGTGACCTTCTCTAAACTTTTGAATGCACATGTCCAACTGTTCAGTGTTTCAGTACTTTTTACACAAGTTACTGTTCTCTAACAAGAAGCTTAACAGCAAAATTCACAACAGGTTTGATCCATGAACCGACCAATACATTTCCTGCTTCAGTTAGAATTGGTATTTAAACAGTCCTCCTCATCCTGCTGTTCACATTCTGACATCATGAGTCCAAGACGACACCTAACAATTGATCAGCAGCACCTCGCCATTGCGAGGCTTCAAACAGGAAGTCCTCAGACGGAGGTGTTCACTGAGCTTAGAGGGTCACAGAGTGTCATCAGGAGGTTGTAACAGTGATACAGAGACTGGAAGAGTCACAGAAAGGAGAGGAGTGGACGTCCTTTGGCCACATCCCAATTTATTGAGACACTGACATTTTTTTGTTGTGGTATACCTACCACTGTTGTTAGCTTTTCTTCAAATAAATTGTTTAAGATGAAGAAATTACCATTGCATGCTTCTACTTAAATGCCCTACTTTCATGATATAATATCACTGTAGCATTCACTTTTTAAATTTTCCATAGTCACCTGAAAGTCGAATATCCCTAACTTTTTGTGAGTAGTGTATATACACACACACACACACACACACACACACACACACACACACACAGTGTTTTATTTCTTTTGTTTTATTACTTGTATTACTTCATTAACTGCTTCCTTTTGTTGACTTGTCTTGCTGTTCATATTATTTTTCACATTATGTGAAAATACTTTGGATGAAAATATTCAACAATAGTGATTATAAATCAGAAAAGTATGAGATACCATGAACAAGAGTTAGACCACATTGTAAAAATGAATTAGAACAGACACAAGAAACTTCACTAAAGCAAAGACCAGCTGTGATATTAGTTATCACTCATGCCTGGAATGTGTCGACATTAAAGATCCATTTTATGCACAAGACAGCTATTAATCTGTCAAGATTAAAACTAAAAAGACTGACATATGTAGCTAACAGTTTGCCCAACAATACGTTACAGTTACATAGAATGGTGTGTTAGCAACACGTTAGCTTCAGGCAGCTTGTATAATAGCTAGCTTGGTTAGCAGTAAACCAACAAATCAATAACAACAAAACAGCTGTATGATCCAACAAGGGCATTTGTGTTGTAGCTAAAAGATTTCTGTGAGTTCGTGTTTGGTCATAAATGCCAGTTAAACCGCCACGGAACTCTGCCTGCAGCGGTTGCTATAGCAACAGAATGTTCAACTGGCATTTGAGCATTTATTTCTCTGTCATTTCTGCCCTTTTTTAGTTTTCAATTGGATTTAACAACACGTAGGCCTACTGTCAGTCAATACAAAGTTTACCTTTGTGTTTATGTCTCTGGGTGTGTTCAGCTCAGCAGGCCTCTGTGTCATTTAAAAAATTAGAATACCAGTACTAGTACCCTTAAAGTTACACCGACTCCTATAGAGCACTTCATTTCAGAATCAGAATCAGAATTCCTTTAATAATCCCCAGGGGGAAATTGCTTTTTGTTACACACAGCTCCAAAAGAATAAGAATAAACTTTAAACACAAAAGTAATAATAATGATAATAATAATAATGATACAAATAATACCACTACTACTACTAATAATATATAGCATGTACATTCAGAGTGAGGAGATGTATTATATAATACTACTACCACTACTACTACCACCAACAATAACATATAACAACATGTACACTCAGAGTGAGGAGCTGTATTATATTATGATAATAATAATGATAATACAAATAATACCACTACTACTACTACTGATAATAATAACATACAACAACATGTACACTCAGAGTGAGGAGCTGTATTATACAATTATAATAATAATAACATAATAACAATAATAATAAATGTCCTGATGCAGCCATGTTCCAAAAAGCACACCAAACTACACTCCCAGTACTCCATCTGACTCCTGGCTAACGCTGTTAGCTCCTCCATCTTGTTTACCAGCGATCTCACGTTGCCCATAGTAACGATGGGGAGACAGGGTTTATATTTCTTTTCCTTCGTACGCCTCCGTTGTCTCCTTCTGGTTTCTCTCCTCCGCTGATTCTTCTTTCCTCTGCAACCTCGGTGTGTTTTCCTCCACAATTCTTCTGGAATTTGTGAAGATCTCGTGGTCAAGATGCCAGCAGGTTTCAGAGCGATCAGCTGATCACTCGTGTAGCCAAAACGGCTACCAACGGCTACCAACGGCTACCAACGGCCATATGTTTACTGCACCAGAGTTAAAGTAGTACTTTCACAGCAAAAAAGATGACAAGAGCTCTCTCCACCAGCATGTAATGGAGAGGGAACGTCTTAAAAACATATTACCAGCAAAAAAAGTAAAACAAATAATTAAAAAGATAGTTAAAAGTAAGAAAAAATAAGAAAATGAGCAGGAGCAATCGTAACAGGCAGCATATACTTCCACACATGCGCACTGGAACCATACCCTTTTCTGTGCATGATGTGGTATTTTATTATTTTCCTGAGATTATCCGCCTCCATTTAATGCATTTTTCTTTCATCAGATACCACAGGCATATAGTATAGCCTGATATAGCTTTTTAGCATTCTGGTGACATCTTGGCACACTGAACTTCAAACTCTGTCACATACACCGTCACTACAGCCACCACGGGCTGTTTGGGTTGTCGCTGCTATGGCGGTGGGCCTATCACACATCCCATTAAATTGAAAATTCTTGTGGTGATTGGCTACGAGCAAAACCATACAAATAGTCTTTTCCTCTAGATCTGTGCAGAAAGAAAGGAACATATGCAGGTATCGTTTGGCTGGGGAAGTGTCAATACTATTTGGTACTGGGTTATTTCAGTCATCATTGCTGAGATGTTAGATGAGAAGATTGCTATCACTCTCATGCCTGTCTGCTAAATGTAAAACTGCAGCTGGTTAACTTAGCTTATCACAAAGATAGGGGTAGCCAGGTTATCTAAAGTTAACTAAACGAGCTGAATCTCATATGTTCACTGCATGCTAGGTAGCGTGAAACCGACGTGGTTTTACATGCAGTAATGTGCTGGACTATTTCTTGGCCGGGAGATGTAACTTCCTGAAGAATGTAAACATAGCCTTCTTTGTTTACAAGCCATAGGATTCCTTTAATAGGTTTTATTCACAAACCGATACTGCGACAGTACATAAACAGCAGTGTGATAGAGGATTTTATCCATATATTTTATGTCCAGCTGTACTTGTGATCGACTGTAGTGAGATAATGTCTGTGCTTCCATAAGCATGAGAGTCAATCAGAGTGAGACGGCATATGGGAGTTATGGTCTCGTTTCTATGTGGAGAACGATCAGAAGAGAGGAGACTGACAGACAGATGGAAAAAAAAAGAAATGTGGAGGTGTGCTATGTGTGTGATGTGAAAGGTCAGACGCTCTGCAGTGCCATTTGATCCTATCCTCTTTTTTTTATCTCTCTCTCTCACTGTGACGTGGCGTCACGAACTCAAACAGATTTTCAAATGTGGCCTCTGACAAAGGCACATAGACACACACACACACACACACACACACACACACACACACACACACACACACACACACACACACTGAAAAACTCTCTCACCTGTCACCTTTTCCACAGTGCCAGGCAGTTGCCTTTATCGGTACATAAGATTCAGACTTTCAAGCTTTGCTCGTTTGCCTTCTTTCAGGCTGAGCTCATATTTCTAGAGCCAGAGTTAAAACATAGCAATTTCAAGCACTTTAAGCACAGTTAGCACTGACCTCCCTGACGGAGCCCTCACATCTGGTCTTTTAAAGTTTGGCTCTCATCTTGTTAGACTTTGCTGTAATCGAGGATCTCCAGCAGTAGTCAGAGTATTTTAAGGCAGTTTGCCAGCAGTGTTAGCCTCGTTGTCGTGGTAGTTCAGCTGCATTATGGGAGCTGTGATGGCTGCTCTGTCAGTGGAAGCCAGGAGGCGCCTCTCTCGGCCCAGCTGCCTCTCCCACTGCGGCCACAGTGCAGCCAGGTACCATCGCTCAGGTAGGCGCTCATATGGTTTCTGCTCCACGTCATTGTCTTTGTCTTCATTCACTCTTTCCTTCATACTGCGTCTCTCATTTTTCCCCTGTTGCTTCCTCTAATCAAAGCAGTGGTGCACAGGACTTTTGTTGTTGTTGATGTAAGCAGCTTTGCGGTGTGTTAGCGGTACAAATCCCAGAATTCACTGCATAGTTAAACAGTGTGTTCGGCTCTATAAAATAATGTCATCTGTTGTAGAGATTAGTTTGTACAAATTTGAGTTTCAGTGGGTTTTTCAATGCCTGTTCAGTAATCTTCTTATATTTCAAAAGATTTAAAAAGAAGAGTAGTAGGACATTTACTGTAGTTAAGTGCAATGTTGAGGTACTTGTACTTTATTTAAGTAATTAGATTTTATATGACTTGACTTTTTTATTTCAAATATTGACAGCTGTGTCACTAGTGATGTTCCACTTTAGGATTGCATAAACAAAAAATATAAAGTATTGATACATACTCAAAAGCATAAAAAATATTTACTTCTTCAGTCCCACTGATCAACAGATGACTTTCATTGATTCTTTGCATATTTACGTTTTTAATATTTTTAAAGAAAACAGAGTTGTATATCAAAATCTTAATTCTCAGTAGATTAGTTCTGCTCCTGTGACACTGATGTGTTTATATTGATAAACATTTCTATATATTATAGAAAACACATGTGGAGCTTAAGTGTTTTTTCAATACCTTAAAATAAGGCTGTAATCAAGTACTTACTTTTGATTGCCTACTTTAAGAACATATTAAGTACATATTGTTGGTACTACAAAATTTACTACAAATTACTTGTAATTGATAAAAAAAATTAAAAAAGGTACTTGTAATGGATTACTTTTCCATGGTGTAATTTCTGCTTTTATTCAAGTTAAAGCTCTAAAAACTTCTTTGACCACAAAAAAATACATATATTGACAAAACGTCAAGGTTTTGGATCTGAAAATGTATGTTCTACATGACATGAGTGAACCATAATGATCTGCATTTAAATAAATAACAATATTAAATCGTAGAATATCACAGCTCAAATTTCAAAAGCTTGGACTCATCTTCTCATGATCTTACAAATGCTTCCACACATGTTTAAATGTCACTTCTGCGGCTCTTCCTCTCCAACTGTGATGAAGAACAAATGATCCTGCTGATGTATCTGGCTGAGAGGAAACAGTCTGGATCCTCTCTCCCTATTTACTGGCTGTTGTGTCAGCAAGCCTACCTTTTAAAAACCTGTTAGTGTCCTAATGGCTGCCCAGAAGAACAAACACACACGCACACACGCACACACACAACAGACCCTACAAACACATAAATAGACCAAAGAATTCCCCACCAGCGGCAAGCACTAGTTTGCACATAATGCCCAGATACCTACATGTTTGGTGCGTGTGTTTGGTGTGTGTGTGTGTGTGTGTGTGAGTGTGTGAGAGTGAGAGTGAGAGTGAGTGAGTGAGTGAGTGAGTGAGAGTGAGTGAGTGAGTGAGTGAGAGTGAGTGAGTGAGTGAGTGCGAGCGTGTGTGTGTGTGTGTGTGTGTGTGTGAGAGAAGGCCCGTTATCTGATCCACTCTCCTCCACGAAGTGGTGAAATTTAAATTTGATTCCTCCGCTGCCACCACAGACTCCTTAATTAAAGAAAAGTAGCAGTAGAGACTGAAAATAGATTTTATTTCTGATGGCTGATTTAGATTTTTCTGGTGAAGTGTAAGAAGCAGTGAAAGAGCAGTGGAGGCTGCACCACCACCGCCTCACCACAAAGATATTGATCTCTCTCACTCTGGCCTCCCATCTGTGTCTCCTATCTCCAACCAAGTCAATGCATTAACACACACACAGACGCACACGCACGCACACACACACACACACACACACACACACACACACACACCTCCATTCTCCATCTCATCTTGATGCATTAGCAAGTGCAGAGTCATCAGTTATCTATCCTGACATACTAAACACACAGTCACACAACCACATTTATACACACACACTCTTGCTCACACACTGATAATATTTTTTTCTTGTTTTATATGGAAAGCTGCTTCTGATATTCCAGGAATCAGGTTTTAAGATTCGGAGACATGAATAATACTGTAATACATTTATAAAACTCAGGCTTCTTCTTCACTCCAACACTGCCCTCAGTTCGCAATGAAAAGGAAAAATAGATGAAAGAAAGGGGGTTGAGGAGGAGAATGAGATGTGCTGAGGTTGGGTGTCCTTGCTGTTTGATCGGTGTGTGCCAGTTTGTGTCTGTGTGTGCTCACACTACACATATTTGGCTTACTTTGGTGACTTCACTCCTCACCTACAAACTGTTTAGCAGCTAATGAAGTCGTAGACAGGCCAGCGGGGCTCAGACCCACCCTCAAATCTGATTGGCCATCCTTGGTGCCCCCCCTCCAGAGTAAGAAGGTGATAGGTAGTTGGATTGTTAGTCTAGGGCCCACAGACCAGAACCTGCATGAAGCCACTGCTAACACTTCTTGCTGAAAAAGTCAATTCAGTGACTTCAAACAGATGCAAAACGGCAAAAATTACATGTTTTTTGTTATTAAATCATTAAATTAATCTAATCCAGGCTACCAATCCTCAAACGTGACAAAAAAGAGGCACCAAACATCCATAAAGAAATCAAAAATCACACCAAATCACAGAAAATAAGCAAAATAAGAAGCAAAACGAGATGCAAACTGACCAAATGGAGGCACGAAACAACCAGAGATGTAAAACTGCCAGCAAGAGACACAAAACAACCATAAGAGACACTAAACAACCACAAAAAGATGCAAAATTACCTCAAAGAGACACAAAACTGTTCCTTTCAGTCTTGATGTCTTGCTCCCAGTGGGTTGCTTCTACATGCCTTTGTCCAAGGGTTAGTCCCATAATCTATCCATAGCTGTAGAGTACTACAAATAGTAGCTATTAAGTGATATTATTTCATATTAGGGTCTTTAAAGTTCTTTGTCAGGCATTCAATTCCTCACAGATAATTATTTTGAAATGATTATTTTTACTCATTTCACAAATGTGCCCCCTTTCTTTAAAGCTGTGCCACAGTCTGCCCCCCCCAACCCCCCCCCAAAGGTCTAAACCTGCCCCTGGAGAGGTGGTGGATATGGTGGGGAAAAGAGGGACACTTTGGAGCAGGAAAGCAAAAGAGGGAGTCGAGCAAAGGTGGAGAGAAAGTCTGCGGTTAGCCAAAGTTATGGAATGACAGAGGGGATGGAAGGAGGAGGAGGAGGAGGAGGAGGCGGCAGGCTCCGGGGCGCAAAAGCGAATCAGATGGACAGACGGAGAGAAAGGAGGAGTGCAGTGGAGTAAGGAGAGACCACAAGAAGGACAGTATGGGTAAAAGGTTTAGGGACAGGGTACATTAGTTTGAAACCTCAGCCAGAGAGAGCGCTGACAAAGTGAGTCGAGGGAGGAAAAGTTGCAACTACAAGCAGCAACAGATAAATTCAGGAAGTTGCAGAGAGACGGGAGTGATGGAAAAGTATATGGGGAGGACGTAGACGCTGGGGGAGGTTTCATTTCCCACAGCTCCTCTCAGTTTCTTAGGATTTCCCTCCCTGGACGCTGCTGCTCTAAGTGCCTTCTCTCCTGAGCCATACTCTTCCATATCTGGAGCTGGATTTGGACAAACAGTGAAGTGGACTGAATCAGACGGGACAGCAACGCAGAATCTAAATTTAACTTTTTATGGTTAAATTAAGCCTGTGCTGAAAGGTGTTTGTTGGACCTCGGGATTGCTGACTGTTGTGAGAGAAAGCAGAGAAAGTGGTTACTTGACCGATTTAAAACATCACAAGTCATTTGATTATCTGAACGGCACAGCTTTGTTCTACCTAGTTTTCACTTTGCATGAAAGTCTGCTTTTTGTATTTTGACTGGCAGGTCTGTTTTAAAACATTATCTCATCCTGAATGCTGTGAGCGGAGTGCAGATAAAGACTATTTACAGTATGTTTTTGTTCCAGACCTGAGGTTTTCAGAACCTGCTTCTGCGGTCACTGCATATAATGGGGTGATTTATTTATAATTGCTAATGTTGTTTTGCTGTTTTATGGCGTGGAAGATGAGAAGACTTTGGTATTTCATGTTCCGTTCTCTGATGTTCTGTATTTCCATAAGTCAGTTATATTCACCTGCACTTTCTCCGACCTAACGGGAACAAAATCATGAAAATGGACGCAAAGGCTGTACCGAATTCTTTGCTTTTCCCAAAAGACGTTTTCATCTAAAACCAAGATGTAATTTATGAGCGTAAACTATGACGTGAGGACTGATAATAGCTGTTTGGATTAAGAGGGTGAGCAGTAACTCGTGTCTTTGCCAGTCTGAGCTCCTGAGAGTGCGTGCAGAAGGAAAGACTGGAAAGTGACTCTAAACGTCTCGTTTAATGCACTATAACAAATGGCCCGTGACACAACCCCTATTTTCCCTCATGGGTCTAGAGAGGGAGGTTTTCCATATATGTCGGCTTCCACATATTTTCCACTTCAGCATCAGTGTTGACATTGGAGCAGCCTTCGTCCAGCTCACTGGCCTGGCTCTCATGCTTTCTCCCGGGCCTGGAAACAAACCCATGCAGTCACCCCCCAACCAGACTGATCCCTGATTACCCGCGTTAAAAACACTTGTTGTTGGCTTGTGCGGCCCAGCTTTACTCAGGCCGGCCCGGGCTTCTTCTCGCCTCTCCACGGGGGCCAGGCCTTCTCGTGCCCTGTCCTTAAGTCATGGGGATCCAGGGCATGGAGCTGTTTGCCATCGGTGTGGTCATCATCCTTTTCATGGCAGTTCTCAAGCAGTTTGGCATCTTGGAGCCCATGTCCTCATTTGAAGGTAAGGGCCCACCTGAGGCCCCTCTACCAGATATTTACACCTCAGTGGGTAACACTTTACTTTAATCCCTCATTTAACATTTACACAGTATATGAACTTCATAACACACTATACTATAGTTCTATGTAGATTTGAGGGCATTTTATGTTTACTGATTTACAATATTCATCAACAATCATAGTGTCTCTATTTTATATCATGACAACTGAGTTATAGTTGTTAACAAATCTCTTCTTTCAACAACATTATAGTGTTGGGGGGGTGTTAAGTCTTGACCATCAATTTTTATCCAATTAACTCTTGTGTTGTATGTCTATATAGAAACATTTAGGTTGAGTTCCAAAATTTAAAAAAAATCCTGGTTTGATGTGACTGGATTTCCAGATTTAGTGATAAGCTGAAAGGTAAAGTAAAGTGTTCCTTTAAGGGCTGAGAAAATTCTCCTACTTCTTAAGATAAATAAACTGTTTAAAAACCCTTTTGGATTCTCTGCTCATGAAAAGTTGAGTCACATTTTTAAGTTAAGCATAAGATAGTATAATTTTGTTGAAAGGTAATTTGTCCACATGCATCTCTTACTAAAGTACCATGCTTAAGTAAAGTAAATTTAATTTATATAATATTGTTGTGTCGTATGTTGATTGTATGACACAAAGTGGTTTACAAAATGATGTCAGAAAATACAGATACAATATAACATTTTCAGTGATACTGATCAATGAACATTGAAGTGTGGTCAAGAGGTTTATAAAGCCATGTAACCTTAACATCCCCGGCTTCATTAGGTTATCTTTCCTTTCTCTGTCACCTCATCTGTCAGTGCTTTACTTTATCTAATAAAGTAAAAAAAAAAAATGGAAGTACACATGAACTATCAGCAAATCTATGTATGGCATCAGAGTGGGGAAAGGTTAATGGGATGTTTTATTTTGCCGACTAAGCGATATACCATAAAAGCTTGACGGGCCAATGGACTGTGTGTGTTTGGGACTGTAAAAGAGCCATCAGATCCTGCTCTTTGAATGATGCAGTTCCCTTTGATTAGAGTTTTGGGCCGAGGGCCAGCCAGTCAGAGTGCCCTGCAGTCAGTGTGCCAAGACAATTACAGCAGGAAGGCTCCAGTCGGCACATTAGTGCTTCTTATATGGCTCAGTATCATAAGTAATAAATTCAACAAAAACACCAGTAATGTCCTTTCATAATTTATCACTCCTCTCAATCACTCCAATCTTCCCTTCTCCCAGTAGCGCTCCTAGCCTTCCTCCTCCTCCTCCTCCTCCTCCTCTTCCTCCTCTCATTTTGCCGGGGCCCACACCCCAGTCTAGCATTACTCCACATCAATTATACATGCAGTATCGAACAGGCTTTCTCTGAGACCGCCTAAATATGGAGTCTGGAGTACTCCTCCAGGACCCTGAAGGACACTGGCCGTCCCTCAGTAGCCTCCAAAATTCCCATCAGGTGTCTTCATCCCGATTCCTGCCACTTCATTACTTCATCACCTCCCAGGGGGAGTAATTTACTAACTGCTGTGTCGTTTTTTCACCAGGGTATCTTCTCACCAACCAAAACATTTTCAATGTTTGTTTAATTAGTAGATATTTCACTCTGAAGGCAGCGTCTCCCTCCAAATGCTCACCTATGTTCGTGTAGGAAAATGGCTGAAATGTAACTCATCAGGCCATCGTTCTTTTTCAGGAATCACAAACCCAGTCGTTGTGCTCTTTGTTGATTGGCCTTGGATAGAAATAGACTCAAAATGCAGGGCTGCTATAAATATCAGCTTTGTGATGATCAGAGTCGTTATCGAGACTCTCACTGTAGTTCTGATTCAGTGCTGCACTCATTCATGAGACATTTTGTGATGTTTTTTTTGCTTGTTAAAGGTACATCAGCAGTTTGCTGCTCTGTAAATTTGCATCACGACATTGTGACAATGTCTTCAGTGGGTCTTTTCAGTTTCTGTGAGTGATTGGCCTTCAGTTTGAGGCCGTCGCTACACCTGGGGGCACCGAGCTCGTGTCCTCTAAAATGTTTCTTATGGGTTTAATGACCCAAAAAAGAGTTTATTTTCTCTATTTATCAATAAATCATTTGGTCTATAAAACAACTAAAAGTCCAATATGACATCTTCAGATTGTCAACAGTCCAAAGCCCAAATATTGAATCCTTTTAAAACTAAAATAGTGGTCTAATGTTGCTTTAAAATACCACGTGTTAAAGAACTGACTTTGTTGACCTTTTGTTGAATGAATGAGGATATTTATTTATTTATTTACTTACTTACACAAAACACAGTGAGACAATAAAAGACATTAAAAGTGTTTCACATTATGAATTTTATTTGGGTTTGGTGTTCCCTCACTTAGAGGTTTGAGCTTCACTGTGCAGAAAGATGCAGAGCTCGACTCCAGAAGTGCCTTTTTAATATTGTTCCCTGAAGAATGGAAGTTTATTTGTGCTCAGTCTGAGTTTTAGGACGTGAACGTAAGAGCGTGATTCTCCACGTGGCATCAGCAGCACATTTAACGTCCCTCATCAGTCAGCGGACCAACAAGTTCTGGTAGCTTCTTTGCTGCATTATTGATGTCACTGACATTCAAGAAAAGACCCTTTAATGTTGCTTCACCAGAAATCCTTGTGTTTGCAGATGTGTGTGTGCATGTTTAAAATCCACTCAAATGATTCGATTTAAAACAAAACTGCTGGTCTTTGATTGTTGTGTCCGTCCTGTCCTCTCTGCTCTGATGTCGATTTTTGGGTTCAGTCCAGCTTGGTCCTATTTTGGGCTGACATCTGATGCCTGAGGTAGCCTTGTCTTTAGAGATGTAAGAGTCCTATTCTGAGGTTCTCTGGTACCAATATCTGGTATTTTTACTCCACATTTGACTCTTGTGCAGGATATTTTAGTAGTGAGTAACATCAATATACTGTTAAGAGATGGGGCAGGGAATGAGTAGTTTCATTTGTTCATCTTTGACTTGTTTGCTCATCTCTGTTTGTCGGATAGATCATTTAACAGATGTGTATCATAGACTACATTTGTACATTCAGTACAATAGGAACATCCATGCATCAGCTTCCTGAAACTGCAAAATCAGAGTTACAGAACTTAAAAAGCTTTTAACAATGTTTAATTAAAAACCTAAGATTGTACAATGAAACCTGGACACCAGATTTATTCTCCTCCTAATTTATTTTCATCATTTTTATACATTAATATTCATTAACAAGCAACACAAGACAAATAAGAGAGAGGATCAGATCCCTCAGTATTCCTTCCCTGTGTTGCAATGTCTTGAAATGTCTTGTTAAATCTTAGCTTGAGGAGCATCAGTTAGGTATTTGCATGCTTTTATTGCCCTGGGTTTCGCCTCTCAGGCTACATTCAGGGCTGTTTGGGCTGTAAACATCCTGAGAGGAGGCCTAAGGGTAATTATCAGGGCTGAAAAAAGAACTGGTGCTTCCTCTGCATGTTTTTCAGTTAATGATCTTAAGTCAATATTCTCTTAAAAAAAAAAAAACTCATAGTTTTTGATCCTGTTGTTTCATTAGTGTCCACAGGAGGGAGTGTTTGCTCACTGTTTCCCATCATTACATGCCTGTGAGTGAGTGACACAGTATTAAATCTGTGTTAGAGACCCCAGGAGAGACAGGGGAACAATTAGAAAGTGGATCACAGAGCTGACTGGGAAAATGGGATTCAGGACACCTGTTGACCTTTGTCGCCACCCTCTCTGGGTCCTTAAAGGCAAATTGTTTCGAAATGTTTGTCACATTTAGAAGTATAAATTAAGATGTTTGCTAGTCATGTACATTAAAAGCTCCAGTATTCAGCAGCTTGCTGTATTTATCTTTTAGTCAGTTGTTTTGATGAGAAAGGTAGCATTTCTCTAGTTCCTCTGGGGTTCACGAGTTAATTAGCAGAAAATAAGATGTGAGATGGAGGGAGGAAATAGAGGAGGACGTTGCAGACCATCAGTCATTCTGTCAGAGGAGGACTTTGCAACACATATCATCTCTGGATAAATGTTGCATATCGTGGAGTTTGGAGGAGCAGAGGAGTAATATTCATTGGAGGAATCCCAAACCAGCTGCATGCCTACATGTGTGATATGAGAGTATCTGATTGGATTACCCATGGATTAACGCGGTGATCCAGATTTTTCTGGGGGATTTTCTCTCTCTCTCTCTGTCTCTCTTTAGCTGTATTTTTTCAGCACAAATCTGATCTACTTGACCTTAGTAAAGGAGTTGGACCATCAGACCCCACTCTTAGTTGTGGAGGATATCCTGAAAGGTCCATTAGAGCAAGAGAGTGGACGGAGGGGGGGAAAGGCAGTCAATTTAAATAAACAGGCAGAAGGGAACAGCTAGCAGAAACTGCAGGAAACAACTTGTGATGAGTGAGTGACACTGTTTCAGAGACAGGACGGGATAGAGAAGAAGAAAAGAGTGACTGAGGCTGAAAGAGACAGATGGATTGAAGGAAATGTGTATAGAAAGTCCAGTTATGTAGTAGAGAAAAGGAAAGAATAGGACCGTGGAGGAAAAGATAGAGGAAGAGGGGAAGATGAGTGTGAGGTGGGAGACGGAGGGACTCCAGACTGTTGGCATCGTCTGCCTGGTGATCATGTTCCTCAAACTGATGCACCTGCTGGGCCTGATCGACATCACTGAGACCGGTGAGGAGGAGGAGGGTTAGGAGGGTGAGGAGGAGGACTGCATAGAACTAGGAGGCTGGAGGGAAATGTTTTACTTGAATCCACTCAATGTTTGTGAATAAAAGAAGTTGTGAGGTTGAGATGAGGATGAGACAAGTACAAAGCTAAATGAACCAACTGGCAAAACTAATGTTAGCTAATGTGTGACCCATTTAGCAGAGTAAAAACGATAATATGGAGTATCGAAAGATCTGGCATGAAACTTGATAAATGCTGCTTAGTAGTGATGTCTATCTAGAGATTTTAAATGACATACATTTGCTGATGTGAGGTGAGTTTCCCACACGCTATTACGACATGAAGTTTGACATGGATGCTATTTACGAGTCAGAAACTCATAATTACGATAACTCTGATATCACATGAATGTAGCATTGCAAAGCAGTGGTGCTCACTATTATGTAAAAAAAGATCTGGCTTTTTCCAGAGTTTTCAACCAGATTAAAACACTATTTCGTCATCACTTATCATTTGAGATTAGACTCTAATTTTAAAAAGAGAAACAGCGCAACATGGGAAACTGATTTTTGATTGTTATCAATAGGAGTAATTAGATTGTGTCCTTTTCATTTTGTGCAGGTCTAAGCTCAACTGTTTTATTGTTTTAAATGAACCCTAAAGGAAATCCCTGCACTGTGGTTTTATGTTTCACAGAATATTATATTTCACTGCTCTGCTGGATGTTTAATCAGAATTTACAGTAACTTGAGTCTTTTCCTCGCTCAGCGCCCGTCGTATAAACCTCCCATTGTCTGATCTGATTTGACTTGTTCTCTTTCTTTTGTTTTTTTTCTTCCTCTTACTATCACTCTCTCACTGTTCTCCATTTACTCCCTTTCACTCCATCTTGGTGTCAACACCCCCCCTCCTCCTCTGTTCTCTCTGTCTAAAGATGGTGAGTATGGTAAACAGTAGAAACTACCTACAAGAGAATTTCCCTCTTTTTTTTTTCATGTTTTCCCAGTCGTGCAGTGCTTTCTCTTAGTGTGTGTGAACTGGTGACCATTAATGCAGCAGCTCTTAATTGTGCATTTGTGATTTGCATCTGTGAGTAAAAAGTGCCTTTGATTGAATTTCTCAAATTCTCAATTTCTCAGATTTTCTCCAGTGGCTTTCTTTTTAAAGCAAACAGATCAAAACAATACTTGTTTGGTGACATTTCCGCCACAAAGAAAGTACCTCCTCTTCTTTTTTACTCCCTCGTTCGCCTGCCTTTTGCCCCTCTACAGTTTTTTGCCAAATCTTTCTCTTAAACTTGCACGTTTTCCCCACCTGCTCTATGACAAATGCCTCCCCCTTGTTGACCTGCACCCACACACTCAATGTCTGCTCCATCCTCCCTCTTTTTCTCTTCATCTCTCCCCTCTCTGTCACTTCTCTCTCTCTCTTCCTTTTCTTTCTTCCTGTCTGTCTATCCATTCCTTTTTCCCTCTCTCTCTCTGTCTCTCTTTCACAAACAGACAGCAGCGACAGTGATTTGGAGCTGTCGACGGTGCGTCACCAGCCGGAGGGGCTGGACCAGCTGCAGGCTCAGACCAAGTTCACCAGGAAGGAGCTTCAGTCTCTCTATCGAGGCTTCAAGAACGTACGTCCGGCTGCCGGCTACCGAGACGTTCTTCAGTGGTTTGCCACTGTTACTGTGCTTTATATAGACTGGAATTATTCTAATATATATCACTTTTTCCCTTCCTCTCTTGAGCAGGAGTGTCCCAGTGGGATGGTTGATGAGGAGACATTCAAGACCATCTATTCTCAGTTCTTTCCCCAAGGAGGTTAGACGTTAAAACCATCTTTCCTCTCTTGTCCTTTCTTGTTAGGGACTGTGGGAAAGTTATTAGGTGGGGAGGACGGGTCAGGCAGCGGGAGGATTATATGTTTGTTCTTGCTGAAAGGAGGGTGGCCTGAAATATTTGGGAGCAAGACAGGGTTGATGTCCTAGATGTATATTGTAGAGATTAAGCCTGAAAATTATTGATTGGGTTCATCAAAACAGATAGATCACAATGGTCCTTCTGCTGGGAAGTTCAGTGTTAAATGTTGGAAAACCCCCCTGTGTTATAATGATAATTCTGGCCAAAATTGAATCCTAAAAACCCTATTTTCTTACAACAAGTAAACAAATCTAAACGTATTTCAGCCTGCTTTTTAATCCAAAACGGACTGGATTTTGTCATATGAGGTATGAGGCATGTAGCTGCAGAAGAATTTAAGAGAAACCTGATTTCAGAAGACAATTGAAACAAATTGAACTGTACTGAAAACAGTATACAGTATATTAAATCTCTGACCCCGACTCTGTTTGTGCACAGATGCAACAACCTACGCTCACTTCCTGTTCAACGCGTTTGACATCGACAGAAATGGTTCAATCCGCTTTGAGGACTTTGTCATTGGCCTGTCAGTGTTGCTCAGAGGTTCGGTCACTGAGAAGCTCAACTGGGCCTTTAACCTCTACGACATTAATAAGGATGGCTACATCACTAAAGAGGTATGTGTGGGTTGTGCAACTGTTTGACAATGAAAAGTTAAATTAACATGTGCTAAAGTTTCCAATGATTCCTCCAACACTGACAGGAAAACCAAACCAAAACAGTTGCAGTTACACACTGTAAGTCTGGACCACCAGGCTAACAGGACACCCACCACTTGTACAATACAGATGAAACTGCAGTAAAAAACTTAATAACTTCATAACCTTTATTATATTAATGTTATTGTAACACAATTCTTGTAGAGCTGCTTGTGTTAGGACCAACACATCAGACATTTTTGTTATTTTTACTAGTAAACAGTTTGGCCTATTTTGCTGAATTTTTAGGAAAAACTAATGTAAAAAAAAAAAAATAAAACTATAGTATATACAGTAGAAAAATGTCACTCAGATGGTGTACCGTCATTAGTATCAAAGTATTTTAAGCTATATCCAGCCTTGCTGAAAGGATGGAGCCGCATCGGTTGTTCCTTCATCCTCTTGTCATTTGTGAAACCTCAACCACCATGTTCGTTTATTTGTCAAAGTGGTAAAAGTTTGTAAAATTATCTTCTTACATTTTGGCAAAATCTGGGAAATGTTGCATCTTAACAATACATCGCAGCTTTTCTAAAATACATTCTGGGCAATGTGATTGCTTGTCTGTGCGCTGCAATTTCAGGTAAAATTGCATCATTCATGGGAAATCAAACTCTTAATCTTATCTTTTCCATGTTTGTAGAATGAAATTGTTCACAAATCTAGCCACAGTGGGAAAACCAGCCAGTAGATGTTTTTACTCTTTTACTTTGCCTCTTTAGGAGATGCTGGCGATAATGAAGTCAATCTATGACATGATGGGGCGGTACACTTACCCCTGCGTGCGAGATGAAGCACCCTATGAACACGTGGACAAGTTCTTCCAGGTTGTAAATGCACACGAATAAAAAAACACTGACACTGTGCAAGGCCTATTTTCAATATCTTCTCAAACGGACATTATTAACGACACTCTTGCTAATGTGTCGTTTCTCTCTGCTCTCTTGATTCTTTCTTTTTCCTGAAGAAAATGGATAAAAACCGAGATGGTGTGGTGACCATTGAGGAGTTCATTGAGACCTGTCAGAAGGTGACTTTCTCACCCAGTGCCACACACAAACAGATTGGTGCTGCACTCAAAAAACACATAGTTCAGAGCAGGTCAGGGTGTGTGGTGACGACATGACTTCAGTGTCAGGCACTGACCAAGATTATCCTGATTCACACATGGGCTGAAGTGTTACTCATGTTTTTTAAAAAAATACTTCACTTTCTCATCTGAATCATGTCCTTCCCATTTCTTATTATATAATTATTTCAAAATCAACTTTAATTCAGTTATCTTTTCCTCACTGTGAGGTTACATTAATACTAGGTTTGGTGGTTTCTAACAGTAAAGTCCTAATTTGGCTGAAACATGCTGATAAACTGAATCATGTGAGGATGAAAACATCTCAAACAATCTATTTCAATGTGAAAATCATTCAGTTTAAAATCCTTTTTTGTTCAGTTAAAGATGCAGAATATTTTCAACTCTGCTGCAGAATAAGGCTCCACCTGTGTTCGGTATTTTGCAATAAATTAGTTTTTTTGAGAATTTAAGTTAAAAAAAAACTTGGTTCATTAAAGGAAAAGTTTCCCCCTAAATACTTAATAAATACTCACCAGTGATACATGCACACTGAAGGCCCATCAGGATTTACCTTATGCTTGCTAGAAAATAAATAAAAATTGCCATTCAGGGATACAGGACTTATTTGCTTTTACTTGCTTCTTTGAGTTTAGACAAGTCATTGCAGGTGACCTCTGTGAGTCTTCACCACTGCTGTTCACCCTGGTGTCAGCCTTTTTCCCAAACTGTATCTGAAAAATGAAAAACTAGTTTCTATGGCTCTAAAAACTATAAAATGCTAATTGAAATTTATGGGCTACAGTCCTACTTATTTTTTAACATTTTGTTTCCGTTAGTTTTTGGTTTTTTTTAAGTCTAGTTTCTATTTTTATTTCAGTTAACTAAAATGTTTTTTCCCACCTATTTTAAGTTTTTATTTTAGTTTTAGTTAACATAATTACCTTGGTGGTTAGTTGCAGTGGTACTATTTGACTTTTAGCCCACTGATTGAAATTATAATGTACAAGCTGTTTGGAAACTTGTGATGACAAGTCTTTTGTTCCCTGATGGCAGAGATTGCGCTATGCGTGTTCACTCATGCTGTGTTTGCTTGTCCTTTTAACATCAGTGGAGCTCTGACTCACTCGGGGGGGGGGGGGATAAGTGAATAGATGATAAGTGAATATTCAGTTTGAGACAACCTGTGTGTTTAACTGACCCTAAACTCAAACATTGGGTAATAAATCTGTTGCAAATGTGCAGCTGTTCTAACATGCCTCAAACATTACTTTAAACTTACTTTAAAAGTATAATCAGTACATTTTTGTAATAATAATAACAATTTAAGGCTTTGCAATTGTTCCATCTAAAATGTAGATTTTTTGCAGCATAGCATATTTCAACAAATTACCAAAAAAATGATAGTGCTAAGTTGTATAAGGACTGAAATTGAAGAACACAGCTTCAAATGAACACAAACTATATGTTTGTATGTTTTTCATGTTGCAAACACATCTGCTTCTCTCTGATGTCTTCAGTTCAAACTAAATAAAAAAAGGTCTTCAGCAAGTTTTTTCCTTCTGCAGTTTTACATTTTTACAGATTTATAAGTTAAAAAAAAATAAAACACCAACAGCACACCACTCAACCACAACAACACACACTTGCGGTGAAACAGCTACAGTACTACATATTTAAATATAATGTTCATTAGTGATAGCATGGTCTGCCTGACCTGTAAGAGGACGCAAAATCCAAACTAAAAATTACTACCTTGATCCTAAATCATACTGGGATTTATAATTAATCCCACTTAACACTTAACATATGTGCTTTTCTTTCATACCAAGAAGATTTAAAAATTGGAGTAACCAGTTGTCTACCGAAAACTTCTGAATCATTTAGTTGAACAAAATCATTATCATAGAAGCCACAAAATCTGAACCTATTATGTTTTTTTGGACAGCTAGACACAAGTAAACAAAACAGGACACAGTGGAAGATTTTCTGTATGTCCATTATTACTGACACTGAATGAATCATTTTGTCTGGAACGTGTTATGTCTACAAATGTCAGCAAATCAACCTGAACTTTTGCTGGTTTGGGACTTCTGGTGACAAATGTTTTTGTTTATGTTTTTGGCAGGATGAGAACATCATGAACTCCATGCAGCTGTTTGAGAATGTGATATAAGGAATCAAGCTACTCTCTTTGCATCGCTCACACACAAACACAGCACATCCATGCACCTCATCCACTTCACCGAAAACATGACATCCTGGCACATACTGTAGGTACTGTAATGATACAGGAACTAGACGTTTTTTTGTCCCCCCCCCCCCCCTATTCCTCACCACGCTCCTTTAGCTGTGTCTTGCATCTGGATGAAAAGGACTGTTACAGACAGAAGATGAGCTTCCTGGATTAAACTCACGTCTGTCGTCTATGTTTTTTGTGTCCTAAATGGAGAAACAGAAGAGCTCCTGTTGTGAATCAACAAGGAATAAAGAAGCTTACAACGACCAGAGCACACAAGGATACTAGCTTTAACACGGATACACTGTCTCGCACACACTGTTTCTCTTTCACACATGCACACACACACACACACACACACACAAGCACACAGACCTGCTGTTTCCTCAAGAGTTTTCAGAGCACTTGGATGAAGTGAATGAAGAGCAGCACAAAAAAATAGCAATGACACAAAAAAAAGAGAAATGAACTAAAGCATGTTTGTCATCAAATATGTGATGTGGAATTAGCTTGCACTACAATTTTATGACCATGTATTATATGCGCCTGAAATAAAGGCACTGTAGATACCTGCACCCGATACACCACAGGTGGAAGCCATTGTGTCTGTATATATGTATAGTTAATAGTTATATAATCAGCATTGTATTGGTCTCATCTGTGCTGCATTGAGAGATGGAGTAGGACCAGAACTGAATATTTGTTTTAGAAATCTCTGTGTTTATCAGTTTAACATCATGTTTAGTAGCAGTTCATCACATCATTTAAATGGATTACTCAAATATTTCTCTTTTTTTGTATTTTAGATCATGTTTAGCTGGTCAGATTGGAAATGTGAGCCTGTACTGAACTGTGATGAAACAAAAGGACTGTTAAAAGTGTGGTTTTATGCAGAATTAAGGCTTTATCTTGGTCCCTCAGTATCTACGAGCATGCTGACTCTAAGTGCCACAGTATTATGTACAATACAGTAGGACCTTTGTGGTGTCGTTTAATTAAAGATGCTGTTGGCAGCTGCGACCTCGCCTTGTTTTTTTCAGTGAGTCCCTTCAGTGTATTTCCCCATTTGCATTCAGATGACGAAGGCGCAAAAACTGTGAGTGAACAAACATTAAGTTGGCTGACAAGAGAGATATTAATCAGAGGGAACATAGTGACACAAAAAACTCAAGGAAGGAGGTTTCGTCAGAAAATGTGAGGGATGAAATTAGCTTGAACTGTGTGTGAAGATATTGTGTGTAAAGAGAGTCACGCAACACAAATCACGAGTGTCTCATTTGTTTGACTGGTTTTACTTTGTAAAAAGTAAGACCAGTTTTTCTGGTTTTACTTGACTTACTTTGTAAAACCAGACTCAACCAAACTCTACTGATACTACTACAATCATAGGGCATCATTTTACAATAAAGGATTTATTCACTGATGAATGCTAACAGTGCTTTTAGCCTACTTTACTACAAGGCTCCATTTCTCCAGTTATAAATGTTAGTAATTCATTTAGTAAGCAGTAAATGGATCTTGCCAAATAGTGAGTCTGAAATGATGTACAAAAGCTGTGTTATAACTTGCTTATAATTTTCATTAATCATTCATAAAGTGCTTATAACCTAATTATTAACATAATTGTGAACCATTTATGAACCTTTATATGGATGGTCTTATTGTAATGTGGTACCAGTCATAGTTACTCCCAGCCAATGACTGAGACATGTGATGATGTTATGGACCATGATGCATTGCTGTAGAGTAAACTATCAACGGTATATAAAATAGTTAAAAGAAGCACTGCCTTAAACACCTACAGCAGTAAA
Organism: Pempheris klunzingeri; assembly: GCF_042242105.1. NCBI lineage: Eukaryota > Metazoa > Chordata > Actinopteri > Acropomatiformes > Pempheridae > Pempheris > Pempheris klunzingeri. The sequence continues at coordinate 10,492,727 of NC_092018.1, forward strand.
ATGCATCAAACACATTATACTAATCCACCGCTAATAATTACTCCAAATACTTCATATATAATAATATGACTGGGAACACTGTTCTCCACAAGGAGTGTTTTTTCTTTTTATACTTACACATTATAAGTTACATTATAAGTACACATTGCTGATAATACTCACACACTTTTACTTAAGTAAGGTTTTGACAGCAGGACCTTTACTTGTAGTGGAGTATTTCATCCACCACTGTTCCCATGCAGAATTCTTGTTGTTGAGTGTTTGAGAGCTCCCTCTGAGAGCACACCATTTTCTGCCAAATCCATAAACTTTTTCTATAAATTCTTAATTGTTATCCTTCATCAAGTCACTCCTGTGAAGCTCACACCAGGTTAACTGCCACCTCACACACACACACACACACACACACACACACACACACACACACACACACACACACACACACACACACACACACACACACATTTCCTCTTACCATCCTGCCTCTGCTTCGACACAGAAACCAAACTACTGGGGACAAAAGCTACGTGTCCTGGTGCACAAAGGCTTCAGTCAGACATATTCAGTGTGCTTACATGTGTTTGAGTAACCTGGCTACTCAGACAAATCATGTAATGCAGTAATCATAGAATGTGTTTACATGCACTGTAGTAACCTAGTTACTGTAAATCTGTGTATATGTGCAGAATCACTGTATTTACCGTGATCCCTCATAATCATTGCTGACCTGCATCCCAACATTGACGTCAACCCCAAGACCTAAGTCTGTCCCACTTAGTAAAAGAAACATTAGGGTAAAATATAGGCTTGGTCAATAAGCAAACACTTATATATACTACACTATACTTATATTACTATACTTATAATAATGTATGTGTTTAATGAAGAGCTTGTGTTTTTCCAATAGATTTTAGAATAAAACATACAAAAAGAGAAAAAATGCACTCTCATGTCTTTGAATTGGATTACATATGCACTACTGTCTTTTCACACTCTTTGCCTTAGGTTTTACGCCTATACATATATATATATTTACATATTTACATTGTACATGGACCATTAATGTTTATTTTTTTGCTTAAGTTAAATGTGTGTTCATGTCCTGCTTTGTCACTCTTGTCTCCTTTTTTGTCCGATTATGTGTGAGTACACGAGAGCAGTGGTCAAATCCTTGTATGTATTCACATAATTGGCCAATAAAAGCTGATTCTGATTCTGATATGTATTTATTGGCAAATATCTGCTCTCTTCTACTAGTGACATCAAAACAGAATAAACGTTGAGTAAAACAAACGTGGAGATAAAAGTCTGCCGTCAGACATTGGGCTATTTTTACTTCATGGCCTCATGACCTTTATCTTTTGTACATGTGACTCTTTTTACTCATTGTGCAACACTTCATATTTTGTTCCTGTCATCCTTGCAACTTATGTCTTTTTAAAAGTTAAAAATGCAAGCTACAGTACATTTACAATCTTTCCTTACTTGAATGTTAAATTCTGGAGAAAAAACTTTTGAAAAATATTACACTAAGAAAATTAAACATACTGTAATTGCATAGGCTTAGAATAAGAGCAAGGTAATGGTGTAAAGTTAGTGTTTGGGTGATGTTTGTTCAAGTAACTGTGAGTTATGTCCATTTCTAATAGATATTTAGTAACTTAATAGTATTCTTTAGTTAGTGATTTAGTTAGGATTAAAGTTTAAAAGCACACTCCAACTTTTGAGCTGCTCAAATCCAGTAACCGATGCCAATGTCTCTCACTACTGGTGATTACGTTTGGAAAAAAAAGGGTTTTCTCAATACTGAGCTAACTGCACCTTAAAACTAATGTCAAACCTCCAGTTACCAATATGTGCTGTATGAATGTAAATGGATTACGAACCAGACAAAGCATTAAACTGCCCCTTTGTTCCACACATTTTGGAGCCTGAAGGTTTCAGGTTAAATGTGTGCCAATTAGTTAGTGTAAATCTGAAAAATCTTAAATTTGTTTGGTTATACAGTATGCACCACCTAAGCACACTGAAATGATGAGGGCCTTGAGGTGACACTTTAGCCGATCTTGAGGCCCCTCCTTGTAGAAAACACCAAGGTTAAATGCTTTTGTTTAAGCTTGTCTTTTACTTCCTCTGCCCCCAAGTGGCCAAAAATGTATTAATACAACTTTGACAATGAGGTAGTGCACCATTATCAGTCTCTTGGACTTCTGATTTGAATTTATTAGGGGACATACCACAAATACCAAATGCAATGTTTAACATAAAGAATGTCCTATAAAATTTCTAATAATTGATATCAAGTTCCAATCTCCTTTGGAATAAATAAAAACTGCAAGCTCACCACACTGGTTTATTTATTCCTGTTGTCCTACCGCGTGCCAACTGGGTTATGCCAGGATCAGTACCAGATCCAAAGTATGGGAATGGAAGCCTGTAAAGACAATGCAAAGAAACATCCATCAGGTGGCGCTATGATGTGCACAAGCCCAAAGAAACAGTGGGGAGCGAGCAGAAAGGCCACAATATTAAGGTGTTAATAATGTAGTAGGCGGTTAAAATACCAGTTAAGTAACTGTACAGCGACAAGGGAGGGACATACAGCGCAGCTTACGCAAGAAAGGTCATTATAACAAAGAGTTGGAGGTTCTGTCTGTCACAGGGATCTTCACAGGGTAAAGGGAGGGGCTACGTCACTGCAGACCCGCCTCTGATTGGCTGAGCCTCGGGTTCCAGGGGCGGGGTGAAGGGTAGGCCCCTGACGTCACGGATGGACGTGAGCGTGCGTGGTGCCCGACGTCAACCCCCGTGGCTTTATGAAAGGCGAAATCCCTCCGTGGACAGAGCGTGTGGTAGCTGTCTGAAAACCCGTGTGTGGAGGAGAAGGAGCTTGTATCGGAGGACCGGCCTTGTCTCCCCGCCGCTGTCCGTGTTGTTTGGGCTTGTCTCCGGTCTATCTTTGCCGCTGCCGCCCCCTCCCCGGTACCTCCTCGCCTCAACAACACAAACCACGGGGACGAGCCAACGGTCGTAACGTTAGCCGAGAAGGGAAGTGGGCTCCGTCTTCTTTCATCACGCAGGTGAGCACAAAACGTGCCATTTTTAATCCCATGAGACAAGTCTTAGCATACATGTGGATGTTAGGAGGCATGGGGAGCTTTGGATGCCCGCTGTTTTCACGCCGTCTTTGCCGGCAGCAGATAACGACAGATGTAAAGGTCTCGCCTCCGGTAGCTAAAAGGACTTTGTGTGACTGTGTGTGTGTCTGCTGATGCTGAAGTGTGACCGTGAAACACAAGGCCCAAGTAGTCAGGTTCGAGAAAAAATGCATTTCACGCAGGAACTACGTGATTGCTTCTCTTCGTTGTGTGAAGGCCAGATGCCTCAAGGTTTTTTAGATATGGGGGCTTTATTGTGGCTGTAAGCGCGCTACATGAAGGCTGACCGTGCACCACTAGTTGACATTGTCCTGTCATATGAATTAATGAGCTGGTAAGAAACTATGGCTACCAGGCATTACTATCTGGGACACAAGAGCTTATTTGGCCATTAGGATTTATTGGCTCTTGATGATGGGGTTGTCCTGGAAACGTGGCCAGGCAGGTGTGTGGATGCTTACAGTGTGTGTGTGTGTGTGTGTGTGTGTGCGCGCATCTGTCATTGGCAAACACACATTAACCAAGCAGGTAAGATGGACTGCACAGAGTAGGGTAAGTGACCATGTAAACGTGGATGGGTAAAGATGCTCCTTCCCTCCGAGCCTGGAGTCTAAAGAGAGATCTAAAATAGCTTAGCTCTCATGCCAAAAAACACTTTGACTGACTCAGCTCTCAATCTAATCAATCTGTAGTGACCTTTCCAGATGACGCTGTGATTCTGGGTTTAGTCAGAGTAAGGATTTAGTGTAGTCTGAGTAAGGATCTCTGACACAACCTCGCCAGCCTTTAAGGTTCATTGGAAACAACAATAGTTTGCAGAGGAGGTGCAAACTCCAGCAGCATTTTCACTATAAAGAACAACTTAATTGTGAGACAAAAGCTTTTCAGCTTGTGGCTTCCAATGAACAAAAAAGTTGTTCCTTTTTTACTATAAGTGTTGCTTGAATTTGGGTCTCGTCATTCTTTTTTTACTTGACAGCAATTCTGACCATAGAAGCTATAAAGCTGATGGCTTTGTGATGACCGTTATTTGCGACATCCCAAGTCAGCTGGTCAGGGCGATCGTAGTCAAACATGGTCATGACATTAGACTGGCAACTTCTTGCATTTAGGTGGCCACACTGAGCGATCACACATTTTGAATTTGCTCACATGTCCTTCAGTAGCGTTATTTTAACAGTGGAAATTTTCCTGTATTGTTGAGGTTACGAAAGTCCAGGCTTGACAGTTTAGTTGACTGTTTGGCAGCCCAGTTAGATTTTATCCGACTCTTGTATTGAATTCTATGAGTATGAGCCAATGAATTCTGGTAAGACGTACAGAGTCCCAATGTTTAAGAACAATCATTACAAACATATGTGTCCGTCTACCAGGTAGGCCTATTGGCAAGCAACTCAACAACTGGAGGACAGACAGAAGAGGAGCAGAGCGGTCAGATGACTATAGGATGACTTACTGTACAGTGATTGGTTTTAGGCATACAGGTGACACATGCTTGTACGCTTTATCAAGATATTCATTTTTGGCAAGTGATGCAATTGTTTTTCATTTCAAGTGTCTCTAATTTTCTCTTTTCGGGTACAATAAAAGCAAACTTGATGCTGATCTGAAAATATCCACAGGATCTGAAAGGAGCCTAACTGCTCAGATGATGGGTTTTTTTTTGCCATCTGGTATTTTATTTAGTTTTAAATTAAACTTGTTTTTTCAATGACATTAGGTGTCTGAGAGCACTTCCCGCGCGTTATTTGAGGCAGTACAATCTGTGTACACAACACTATTCTTGCATGCTGAGGACTTTGTTTTGCACCTCTGCCTGCAGTTTGCATAGGACTCAGGACTGGTAAATTGTATCTTGCTTTGAGGCGGTCTGACTCATGAGAGTAAGACCAAAGATTGTGCCAGTCCCTCTCCATCAATGGTAATTTTTAAATCCACTTGATTGATATCTATTTCATGTTGTACAGCAAGTCAAACATTAATATTAATGCAAATACTGGTGCACATATAGCATGTGCAGTTACACCACACATTAAATCTAAACAAAATGGAAGAGCTGCTTGTTTGACCACTGTAGTGTGGATACAAGGAAATTAGTTGCCATGTACCGCCGCACCAAACATGCATGAAAATATTGAAAACTAAAATTAAGAAAATTAAAGTTTAACAGCCTTACAAATGAAGCCAAAACAGAGGAACAGAGATGGCCTCAGGTGCAGCTGTGATGTGAAGAGAGAAGGGTTGCAGGGAAAGTTTACATCCCTAGGTGGTGCCAGTGCCGGGTGTAATGCCAGGCCACACTACCACCTCTACTTGTGCGTGATGGCAACCTCGATGAACTGCTGCGACTCGCACATGTGTAGTGTCCTCAGACGGCATGGCTGCTGCTGCGCTGTGTGCCAGCCAGCCTTCCTACTTTGAGTTTGTCTTTGATATAGCCCATCAGATAAAAGTCTTGGACGTGTACAATGTATGTTAACTATATACATATGTTGCTGATATGATGTCAATATGGAAATTGCATATCATTTTCACTGTCTATTTTTGCTATGAACCACGTGTGTTGTGGAATAGGCGAAACACTGACTCCCTAGAGGTGGTGAGCTGCATGTGTGCCATGCCTGAGCTCCACCACTCATGCGGGCTGTGTGGCTGTTACCATGAGCACTGAAATAAAAAGCAGCACGTTCTGTCACGCACCTGTGCTGCTGAGGTTGCCAGTGTCCCAGGTGTTTGTTTGTCAGGCCTCAGCTCACCTGTCATGCTTATCTGTAAGGAAGCTGATGATACAATGACGTGTGCATCTTTGTAATTACAGATGTCTGGGTGACAGGTTTTGCCATTTAAATATGTGATGAATGCTTTGTTTGGGGACCAATATGACAGTGGAACATTTGAAATAGAAAACTAGTCTTGAGAACAGGTTGTCTTTTTTTTTTTTTTTTTTCAAGTATACAGATGCCAGAACAATTCTGAAATGCAGAACAAAGCCAAGCCACGCCAAGCACAAGAGGAGGAAGGAAATAGTTTAGCACCAGACATTAAAAAAAAAACAAGAACTGAGATTTAATGTTTGTTCCCCAAACCAAAGATGGGTATTGGATGGAAAGATGATTCCTCCCTCTAGCAGCATGAGGACTGTGGATGACAACTGTGGATGGTGGTGTGCCAGCCAGTTTGATGAAACTGAGGCAATCCTTTTTTTATTAAAAATCTTCTCCAATTCTTCAAGCTGCAACTAACAACTATTTTCATCATCACTTTTCTTGAGTAACTGATGATTTGCCTTGTCTATAAAATGTCAAAAGTGGCCATTATAACTTTATAGACCCACTGATGCCATCTTGAAATCTGCCCAAAAGCCAAATGTATTCAATTTAGCATTATATAAATGTATCAAATCTGGATATTTTCAGAAACTGGAACCAGTGATCATTTGGCAAGTCAGTCATTCATCCATCGCTTGAGTGATCAAAATAGTTGGTCCTTCATCCTGCTGTTCTTCGTCAATCTGTAAATCAGGCTAGCAAATACAGTTTATTGTTCTTCCCTGTTTACCTGAAAGGGTACAGTTACTGAAGAAGTTTATCCATATTTGGAATTAACTTTTAGAGAAAATCGTTAACATCACATGCAGAGTTTTCTGGTAATTCATTACCCTTTTTTTTTTTTTTTTTTTTTTTTTAAGTTATCAGGCTCCTTGTTTACATGAAGTGTAAGAAATGAGCTAACTGCACAGTGTTGACAACACACAAGAGACTGGCTCTTGATTTTAAAACTTTTTCAGACTCTCAGTATTTCCTCTTGGTCACAATGACTTTCAGCAAATGCATGTAGAGCAGAGGATCACCTAACAGGATGTGGGGCCGGGGCTGGGCCAGGAACAGGCACAGTGAGGTGAACTGGGTCACAGAAATGGATTCCTGGCCCTGTTTGCTGTTGGCAGCGTGTGACCAAGATTACATCATAGTGCTGGGTCATACGGTGCCTTCCCACTGTGCTGTGTAAAGGTGTGTGGATTTTGTACAAACAGTAAGATTTTAGCTCTAAACATTAAGCCCTAAAACATTTACCTTTACCAGTCTGTTTATTGGTACGCTGCTAAGTAAAGCAACCAGAGCACAACAGCGTTATCATTTCACAGCTATTTTAACCTGCCTTCATCAGCTGCCTCTCTATTTTAGAGTTTATTTAAAATTTTTAATCTGACTTATATGGCCCTGCATGGTGTGGCACCAAGATATCTGGCTGAGTTTATAACTCATAACTTGCCAGACCGTAGCTGTTCCTCGGTCAAGGCCAAAGGCCAGGGGTGAGCGCCCCAACCCTTTGGAGTAGCTTACCAGAGAAACATAAATTCAAATCCCCTTTTTAAATCGCCTCAAGAGTTACTTTAACATTGTGGGCTTCTCTTAATCATTTTATCTGTTAACAGTTATTTTATGTTATCATTTTATCTGTTACTTTGAGATGTATTATTTATGTCTGCTGATTCTAAATTTGTATTTGATATTGTTCTCGCTTTTTTCTTTTTTTTGTATGCATTTGGGAAGGACTTTGTAATGGTTGTTTTGAAAGGTGCTGTATAAATAAAATTAGTATTAAAAAGATAGACTTTCAGTGTTAATGACTGAGTGTTAAAGTTTAGTGATGTTTGTGAGCTGTTACTGATACTTCAGGTCAAGTTTTCGGGATGATATCCTGTGTCAATCACAAAAGCCCTCTATCGCCGTCTAACACAGAGGAATGCCCTCTCTTTGTGTGTATGTTTTCAGTTTTATGAGTGACTCGATGACTGTATGTGCAGTTACACTGTTTTAAGAATCAGCCAAAGCTGTCAGTATTTTGCTGGGTCACATCTGGCCTGATGTAACGAGCTAGTGAATAAATGAGCACGATGTAGACTTGGAGTTCACTCAATTGTCGTTAACTGAGTAAGGATGTGGGGGTGTGCAGATGGAAGAGACCAGTGGGGTCATTTATTGATTTATTGGTGATCACCACAAATCATATATCGGTGCAGATGCTTGTGTTCGAGTAGTAAAATGTGTTCTTTTCCAGACTGAGAGAGACTCAATTTTTATATTGTTTCAGTCTTGCTGTAGTTAAAATACAAAGAGTTAAAAAAAACTGAGTGTGTTATTGTTTGCTTATGTATCTGTTGATCTGCAGCACGTCACGTCCCACAGGAGGAAGTCAAAGCACCCAGAGGAAGCCAGCACGCTGGACGAGTGATATTCACTGTTATCATTTACCACCTTTTAGTGGAATGTGTTGAATTTAACCCTAACCAATGAAAAAATAATCTCTAACTATACTGATCCTTTTAGTTATGTCCTGATATTATTTTTTTTCAAGAAGAATTGATCTTAAGGTTTTAATTGTTGGTCTGACAAAAAAGCAATTTGATGGTCACCTTGGACTAAGCAAGCACTTGATTTATCAAGGAAATCATCTGTGTTTTACTTGATAAAAACAGTCATTAGTTGCCCTAGTTTCACGCAAAGTTGAGTTGTTGAAGTTGTTGTCTTTCCATCTCTCTTTGGATTTTCAGGAGTATAAATGCCAGAATGTGGCCATGGCCTCCGTCATTCTCCACAGTCTAATCAGCCACAGCTCAGATTTTGTGCTTCGCTTCCAGATAGTTAAATGTTGTAGCATTTCCTTCAAAGCAATCAGTGCCATTTTGAAAATACTGGAACTGAAATGAACCTCATCATAAATACTTAATCAGCAGTGTGACAGATGATGGATAGACTGGCAGCAGCAAACTAAATGTCCTTTCTAATAGACCACTTCCAGTAGGGCAGAATAGGGCAGATAAGTCAGTGTCTACATTCACAGTAAGTTGCTTTAAAATGTTGTTTACCATGTCCAGGTTTTTGAAGATAAGTGTTGTGTGCATTTTCAAGTTGTTGGAGCCTCACCCCATGATGCATTCTTCAGATGTCTGCTTATCTCCTGAAGCCTTATGTACTGCATCCATCTTGACCCCTGTTCTACAAACACTTTTCATATGAAACACAATGGGCACGTGTTTGGTTGGTTGCAGTGCTCCTGCTGCAGAGTTTGGTATTTTTTTAAACTACAATGAATATTGAAAACTCAAAATAAGTCACTTCCTGTCTGGTGGGATAGTGGTGTAAACCGTAGGGTTAGAAGAGGATGGAAGTGCCTTACACCTGTTTGTTTGTTTTTGTAATGGCCAGCAGGGGGCGACTCCACTGGCACCAAAAAGAAGTAAAATTTTATGGAGGTCAATGACAAAATAGACCTACTTGTCACTTGATTTATTACCTCAAAGGTTTTTCCAGTGAGTTTATGTTCTTAAAGCAGGTATGACATCCCGTTACTCACAGACTACAACAATAAAAGATAACCTCTTTCCCTCTCTGCAGTGTGTCCTTGTTGCATGTTGAAAGTCTTGATCTAGCTATCATTCACTGACCTCTATCCTCTTCTGTTACTGGTAACCGGGCTGGCATGAGGAACCTGACCCAGTGATGCATTCTTCACGTCTCCTTATCTCTGAGCCTTGTTTATGTAGTCCATCTTGATGCCTGTTCTTCTAAACACGCTTCCCGTGAACTATAACGCGTGCATTTGGTCAGTTCTGGTGATCCTGCTGCAGAGTTGGGCATTTCTTTGACACTACGATGAAAAATCAAACCATATTTTGGAGCTGAAACATCTAGTTAGTCAATTAGTTGATTGGCTGAAAATGTATCTTTTGCTCACTGCAGCTGAGACAATATGCTCATTACCCAATTCAATGCTGCCACTATACTTACTACTAGTGTCAACAGTGGGGGAAAACCAAGATGGTGATTTTGAAAATGCTAAACCTGAGGCTTTTAAGCGGCGGCCCACAAACCAATGGAAGTCGTTAAAAGTGGTCCACTTGTTTTATACGATCTGTGGCTGTGAAGGTAGTGAGGAAGGGCAAAGTTTGTGTGTGTTTAAATCTATGAAGTCACGTTTCTCAGACTACAATAAAAGCAGTAACTTCTGACCACCTCAGGATTGGCTAAATTAGCCAAAAAAGAGATTTTTTTTTCATTTTGTCTTTTTTTTTTTTAAAAGCAAAAATGCCATTTATATATGTTGCAAGTTGAAAATCTAGATCCAGAATCTAGATTCATTCATTGATCTCTGGCTTTAGGGCTGGCATGAAGAGCCAGACCCAGTGATGCGTTCTTCAAATGTCTCCTTATCTCTTGGAGCCTTAGTTATTACATCCATCCTAACCCCTGTTATACCAACATGAATCATAATGTGGGCCATTTGTGTTTTTGCAGTGATCCTGCTACAGAGATGGGTGAGTTTTGACAATATGATGACATATTGAATATTATACTTTGGAGCTGAAACAATTAGTTAGTCAGTTGATTTGCAGAAAAACATAATCTAACTATTTTGATGATCTGTGAAATGTTTTTTTTTTTTTTTTTTTTTTTTTTTTCAAAGAAATGGTTGTAGCTGGTTGTAATGTGAAGATCTGATGGTTGTCTTCCATGAAGGATAAAGTTTTAGAATTGGTGCAGTAGATTGCCAGCAGCAGAGATCGGGCCATGAACTGGTTTAATGCATTTCTTTGTGGCAACCGTGCCAGTTAATCCAGTAAAGGTAAACATTGTTGTGCCCGCTGACTGGCTCAGATTGTTATTCAACGTGTCTGACAACATTATGGAAAGGATCCCTACAGAGATACACCCGTAAGATCCTTTATCCTTTCTAAGAGTTAGCTCTGATCCAACTGAAAAGGTAAAACATCAGAAGTCACAGCAACTAGTGTTCTGTGAGTTAAAATTACTGTTTTGGGGGGAAAAAATCCTTAATTGATAGAATTAATTAATACAATTCGTATTAATTGAAAATGAAAAGTCTTATGAGTGTGTGTTTTTTTTTTTTTTAAAAAAAAAGGGCCTGAACTGAAGTTACAGATGTCTACTACATACTGTTATAATATTCCTCTATAGTACTAAAGTCTGTTTTAAACATGTCAAATTGTACAGATAGTCTTCATTCGGTTTAAGTGTTGTAATGGAATAAAATCACAATAAACAACTCTGTTTGCTTTACAAACATAGTCTCTGCTTTAAAGGCAGGGTCTGTAACACTGGAGAAACTAGCAAGAGTAGTGAGTCATGCTGGGTAAGTGCGGCTCAAATTTTGGCAGTGCCCTTCTTGTGTAACTAGCCTGCTAGCTTCAGTGATCAGTCTGCATAGCTCTGTGTGAGACTCTACTCATGTGCAATGAGGGCAGAGTGTGCGTAGGTAGGTTGTTATGAGAATTTCAACAAATATGACAAACTGTTTCTATAATAAGTTGCAGACCCTGCCTTTGACCACTCAATTTAGGCATCTTTAGCTGATCACCATGAAACTGTTAAGGGGCTAAATGAAGTTAATCTGTCTCCACAGTTACTGTACAAGCAAATAAAACTGGCTGCCCCCTTTTGTGGGGAACAGCTGGAGTTTGGCTCATGTAGGCTTAAAGGATTTCATCAACTTCAAGCAACAATGGATACTTTTTTAGTCCTAAATATCCCTGCTGGGCTTGATGGGGGAAAAATGCCTGAGTCTGTGGGTGGTGGAATAACCTGAAAGAAAGAGTTACAGTACATGCCTACTTTGTCTGAGAACAAAAATGAGAAATCGTTTTTTTTTTTGTGTCTAACCTTTAGTGCCCATGGCTGTGCTGCTGATAGCATGCTGTGTGGGTGTAGGTGTTGCTTTGAGAACGGGATGGAAATGCAGTTAAAGGCTGAACATCTCAATTCCCCTGATATAAATGTGACTTTCTTTTTGCTACTTTGGTTTCTCTAACTGACAAATGTGTGTTTGTACAACACAGCATGAGAGCTCACCTGCTGCTAAACTGCAAAGGCCCAAATAAAGTAATATTGGATTTAGACCGGACAAATTATTGAAAAGCCACTGCGCACTTCAAGTTCATTTTGGCTTGAAGTTGACTAAATTTCCTGCAATGAAACTCATTACTCATTAAAAAGTCTTAGTTGTACTTTCTGCACAATTATATCATTACAAACCCCTGCGGTCTTTTCTTTCCATCACTGCCTCCATCAAGTCCTGTGCCTAACAATCCAGAAATGAAAACAAGTGAAGGTTTTATAAAACATGTGTGTATATTAGTGCTCGTGTATGTTTCCATGGATGTCTGCAAATGTATCTGAAGTTGGTATTCACTTTATGTTTGAGGAGCAAATTAACAGTTGGTTACTTTACACCAGTGTAGGTTCCCATCAGGTGCTGTCATTATTTAGTTCCTTTTTTCTTTTTAAGGGGTGCTATAGACACACTGCTAAATAACCAAACAAAAAGAAAAAAATACATGAACAGTAAAGTGAACTCAAACAAACTTCTAAACGTTCACGGTTCTAGTTTCTTAATGTGAAGATTTGCTCTTTTTTTCAATTTTCCATTAAATAAAATATTAGATATCTATATTTGTTGTTATTTATATTTTGAGTCCTGGGCCTTCTTTTATAAATAATGCAACAGCAAACATCTGTCTGATTCATCAGTGAAACCAGCAGACGTCTTGCCATCCTTGGTACGTCATTCTTTGTTCCTGTATTGAAACATTTATCGTATAACTCTCTTCATTTATCTTATTCCCCCTGTGGTGAGACGGCCTGCTGTGTCTGTGCCTGTGCTGTTAAGACAAACTCTCTTATCTCCATTCACCTCTGCTCCACTGAGACAGGAAGTTGACCAATGTAAACATGACCTTGCAGGCGTTTTACAATCCCCCCCTCGCTCCCCCTCTCATGGTGAAATACGAACTCCTCACGTGTACTCTGTCACGTCAGTGTCGCCTGCTGTCACACACGAGTATGCAAACTTCTGCACACAAACCAACTTATTTAGTTTAATTCATAGCATCATTTCCTGAATCAAATCATTTTACATCAGTCATGAAACCACTTTGATGTGTGATTGGCCGGTCAATGATTTGTTTGTTTGACGGCTACTGGCGAGGCTTTGTATTGGAGGGATTAGGTGACGGTGATACCTGTTGCTTGGATGCATTTTTAATTTGTCACATCATCTCCTGTTCTCATTAGAGCCTTTCCAAACACAGATTTATACGACGTTGCTAATTTTAGGGATGATTTAGTCAGTTATTGATGGATATTCTCAGGTGTTTGATTGGTTATGTCATTACTTGTTTCAGTCATTTAAGCAAAAATGCCAAAGAGCCAGCTCTCGTGTGTTTTATGTCATTGTAAACTGAACATCTTGGAGTTCTGGACTATTGGTCACACTCACACACGAAAAAAACAACAACATAGAGACGTCATTTTTGGGCTGTGAGAAATTTTGATGGCAGTTTTTTTTAATAGATTAAACAGTCATTTGATTACTTGATTAATTAGGTTAGTCGTTAATGAAGATAAGTCTTAGTTTTAGCCTTAATATTAAGATGGTGTGCTACAAACTGTTGATCCTTGCCAAAGGCCTGTGACTGAAAAGTTACATTTTCACTGGAATTAATGCTGAGAACTGAGCAAGTCTGAAAACAATCCATAAATGTGTGTTCATGACCCCAGATATTTATTCTATAAGACTTGTGACAGAGAGTTCTCTGTCGAAGACAACATTCATCCATGACTGCAGACCTTAATATAGTCCAGAATGTATGACTGAAATGCAGACTAACATCTGGCAGGGATGGAACCAAACAGACACGTGTATGCACACTGAAACACATATTTGGCGCTAGAGATGAAAACGCCAACACAAACATCTGGTGTGATGGAATCCCACACAACACGGCACGGTAACAGATCAGGTTACCATGGTTATAGATCCAGGCGGTAACTCTGTCACCAGCCTGCGTATTCTGGGATGAGTTAAAATTACCACCACATTTGTCTTTGTTCCTCCTCTCTCACGTTTTCTTTACTACTTTTCTTTTTTTTCTCTGGTACTTTTACATAAGCACACACACTGTTTATATGCTTGTATCCTCTCTATATATATTTATTTTATTTTATTTTTTTTATGTGAAATCTTAGTTTGGGTTTATGAAACTGCAGATTTCTGCTCTGTTACATAACCATGTAAACCCCAGTTCTCTGTTCTCTCACTCCAGTTCCCCATGTCTCTCTTGTTTTGTCTGTGGACATATTCCCAGTCAACACCAACAGACAGAAAACACAGGGAAGAGGAGAGGGTCTCTGTCTCTTGGGCAGCGGTGGAAAAGGGCATTTGAGGATGTCTTGCTACAGTAACATGGCTCTTCTGGTGTTGGCACATGCCTCATCAGGCTTTAAGTCACCCAGAGGCTGCTGGGATACTTTCTGTCTCACCCCACATCTCATAGCCGACTCGCAGTACTGCGAGAGCCTCAGGCTGGGCAGCACTGAGGTCAATTATGTGTCCTGTTTTCATGTGCTGTGTGCCGCAGTCATCGGTCTGAAAATGATTTCTGTCATCATGTCTCATTGTTGAAGGATGATTCTGGTTTATTCTATTATGAGTCTTTGGTTTCTATCGATTATGATAACATTGTGCTTGCCAAATGGTATCATTTGGGAACAAAATCAGTCAGAAACAATCTTAAAGCTGGTTAATATTTTTTCCCATTTTGATTTTCCCCAGTCTTTTATTTTAGGTTATTTATTGCTTATTTAGATCCACATTAACTACTGTAACAAACGGAACAGCAGCAGCTGCTAATGGGCTTACTAGGCTCCCCATCATGTATTTGATCATTTAATACTCTACCAAGGCTACAAAGTTTGTATAAAACATTTAGCATTTTGTTTTACACATAAAAGAAAGGGAGACAAATGAAAGTTGACCCAGAGGAGAGTTTCAAGAGAGATGGATAACTGATTACTTTGGTTGGGTTCAGTGGGACAGCTTCCTGTATCATCTACAAGGGGAGATTTCTGTTTTCAACAAACACAATTGTAAGCAGCATTACTCTACTAAACATGCAGGGCAGTGTGCCAGGCACAGGGGTTATGAGTCGGTCAGCTTTAGTGTATTCAAATTGATATTTAAATGTGCTCTAACAGCCCTCCTAGGAGAGAAAAGCCTGGCCAGTGACCCTTGGGTAATTTGGGTTTGAGTTCTTGGTTTAAAACCTGTATGATCCTCTGTCTACTCATGGTACTTGTCTGGTAATATAAGAAGTGTGGCAAAAACTAAAAAAAAAAAGTTTCAGTAAAGCAAAAAGTCTTCTTGCTAGTCACTTGAACTTGCACATGCTCTTTTGGCTGCATAAATTGGGGGAAAAAACTGGAATATTTTGCATAACTGACGAAATACAGGGTTTTAATCAACCGTTCCTCTTAGAATCAGACAGCGGCTCTTAAACAAGACGGCTGGATGGTCAAACATAACTTTTACATGGTAATTTATCTATTAAACAGTAATGCAGTGCTCCCCTCTTACTCAACTTTTTCTGTCTGAGGATTACTTTGGCCGGCCACATCCTTCTTTTCTTCCTGTCATCATTATTTAAGTTACATGCAGCGTCTTTAGGTTGAAATTTAAAGGTGCAGTATGTAGGGTTTAGTGGCATCTAGCGGTGAGGTTGCAGATTGCAATATCCCTGGGCTCACCCCTGCCTTTCCAAGAGTGTAAGAGAAGCCGACAAGGATTCACGCCACCCGGCTTTTTCGTGTGCTAAATAGTAAGAATGATCCTCCATTTATCACCAGACAAAATTTTATTCATCATCTTTCTTTCTTCTTTGTCTTACAACCTGTGCTTTCATGCCAACAAACCCGAGCTCCATTTGTCCGTTCTTGGCTACTGTAGAAACATGGCGGATGCCTGCAGACATAAAGGGCTCATTCTAAGCTAATGAAAACACAATGATTCTTAGTTTCATGTGATTATACTCGACCAAAAACAATCATGACTTTAGTTTTCCATTTCTGCCAATGGGTCCTCCTAAATCCTACACACTGCACCTTTAATTACAACACAGTTCACTCCTGCTGCCTTGCTAAAGCTATTTTTACTGGAGAGTATGAATTGGAATCAGCACATCAGTAACACTACACACTAACTTTTGCTTGTGATTAAATGCTTTCTGTCAAATTAACTTATGTCTCACCTCCCTCCTCCTCCTCCTTGTCCTTGACCCTTCTGCCTCGCTCCTCTCTGTCTCCTCCCCTGTCTCTTCTTCTCTTTCCTTTCTTCTTCTTTTTCTTCTTCTTTTTCTTCTGCCTCCTCCTCTCCCTCCTCTCTCTTGCCCCTTCCACACAGATGCTCCCAGCCGCCCAGCTTGACAGGAGTGATGGGATGTGTCAACTAGGTATTACACCTATCCCAACATTTTACACTGCAAGCAGGGAGACTGGCTGGGTGGGAAAGGATATTTTCCAGGTGAAATAAATTTAAAAAGGGAACATGAAATAGAACAAAGTTTAAAGAATATGTAACTCCAATTCTTGGTATCAATTCCAAGTATCCAAAATTGGAGAGATGGAGCATGATATGATGCAACAGAACACCCCAGCTGGAGCTGAACTGAACTTCATTTGAAGGCATATATCTACATACAGTGATCCATTCTAGCTGTCATTTGTGTTTAAACAGTACTCCTTGAGTGAATGTGTCAGTTGAAGCGGTCAGTAATATTATTAATAATTTGAGTTGATACAAGAAGTCCCTCAGAGAAATGAGTCTAATTTCAGTGTGTTTTGTAGGTCATCCTTATTGTATCTTTTTAACAGGTTTGATACTTCCTCATACTTTTGCTCTGAACACATCAAGTATGTAATAGTTGATGATAAAAGGAACTGACACCACCCCTGGCATTTTTCTCTCTCTCGTCCTCTTCCACCTTTGTCATCATCTCTCAACTCTGATCATTCTGCATCTCCTTTCTATCAAACACGTGTGCGTGTTTCACTCTCTTTTCCAAACTTTTTGCATAATCTCGCCTCTCTATGTATTTGCCTTCTCTTCTTTTCTTATGTCAGACAATGACCTGTTGCCAACATGGATTATTAACTGAAGTGAAGAATTATTCTTCCAAAAGCAACTTATTATTTCTCTATCTGTTGATAATGATTTTTTGATTGATGATTGGGGAAGGGCTGTGGCTAATGGTTATTTACAGACTATAACACAAGTGTTTGGCCTATAAGATGCAAGAAAAAATGGGAAAATGCCCACCATAATTTCTTAAAGGCCAAGTAGACCTTTTCAGATTGATTTATTATCAGACTAATGGTCCCCAACTCCAAGGAATTCAGTTTACGATCACATAAGACAAAGAGATTCAGCAATTTCCAATCTTTTCTTGGCATTTTTGCTTAAAATTATTAATTATTAATTGAAAATCAGAGTAGATGATTAGCTGCTTAAGATTAATTTTAGGTTAATCAACTACTCAAGTGAGCAGAGCCAAAACGGATGTCTAAAAAGTGCCTTCATGCTCTCTCCTACAGCAGCCATATTAGAACTGGCGTGGCTTTTGGAAAGCTAGAACCAGCATGTTTGTTTCTCTTTTTACTTGATAAGTGGTTGCAGTTAACATATGTCTGCTGTCTAGAGTAGATGGGGCAAATAAAAACTAAAAAGACCTGAGCTAAGTGAAGTTTTGAATCAATGAGAAGTACAGCCAGGCAGGCTCTCGGGCTCTCTGGCATGCGATCAGACCATCACAGTGAAGTTAGAGCAGTAGAACCCCTAAAGATAGAAATCAAGATATTAATCTTTACTGTTTTCATCTCTTTATCTGTTTCTTTTTTTTTTTTTTTTCTCCAACATAGGTGAGGCAGTCCTGGATGATGTAATCGGACTGAAAGATTCATCTGGAGTGTTCACACAGGAGCGAGACAGAGGAGGGACAGAGGAAGAGGAGGAGGACATCGCAGAGACGAGGATGGGCGTGGGGAAGAATACCACCTCCAAGTCGATGGACAGCAGCAGTGAGGGAGGAAAATATGAAGAGGAGATCAAACATGGAGCAGATTTCTACCCTATTCCGGTACATGACTTTCGTGTAATAACAGGTTTCACTGTGTAAAAAATCTTGCCAGACAGAAACCAAAGCTGCAATACAATCATGCCAAAGGCAAGCTCACATAATGCATAACAAAGGCATGGCTAGGGCAATATACAGGCAACCTTATAATTACTACCCTCTCCCTCCTCCTCCCCCCTCTCCCTCTTCAGCTCACACGCTCAGATTTGTCTTTGCTTATTGCTGGGAGTGTTTTTGCATGAGCGGATGTCCCAAGTTCACCCAAAGTGTGTACTTCATGTCCAGTTGGTGCAGCCTGCTGCTGCTCAGTTCATTCATTTCCTTTGTTTGTCCATTTGGCGTCAGGCCAGAGCTTCATGCAGGTCAAAAGGCAAAAATAACAACAAACAATTTGCTTTGAGTGTTCAAATTCTATACAGCTTTATAGTTGTACTCTACTACATAACAAAAGGAAATGGGATTGATAATAGGAATAGTTTGCCAGAGATTCTCCCAAGAGTTGAAAATAGGACTGAAAAGGCAGCAAACTTATATTCAGCTCAGTGTTCCCTGAACTGTCCCATTGAGGTGATGTGAGGACATGTTTCTCCTTTATCATTCTTAGGTTGTAGATCTTCGTGCTCAACATTTTACAAATTGCCGAGACTCTGTTGTGTCTACATGTCGAGTCCCACTGAGTAGTAGTTTACATGTGGGAATCGTATTCATAGGTTTGTCCTCTCCCTGAGGTTTTTCTCAGAAGGGATCACAGGACTGCACAGTAAAACTACTAACCACACAGTAAGACAGACTGCCTGCAGCTGACGAGTGGGTGTATTTGCATACTCCAGTCTCTTTGCATCTTGTCCCTAACGCACACAAAAATATGAAATCTTTAAATATGAATGTTAATGCTTTTTTCACTTCTTCAGCGTTATCCTTGTGTACAATGACCTTCCCTTTTTAGATGAATACAGCACAGACACATTCAGGACACAAAAAGGAGAAGTGCACACACATACTCAGTGGAAGAAATTTGTTTATGTGACGAGTTTGCATACTGAAGGAGCGGGTTCATGTCCAGGTTTCATCTTTTTTTTTTTTTTTTCTTCAGAAGTTGATTTTACCTTCATTGTCTGTAGTTTCACCTGACATAACATATTGTCTCACTTACCCGAACACCTCTTCACCTTCATTTCACAAGAATTTGGCAGCAGACTGAGGATGACGCACACACCTTTAACACATTGTTTGCCAGCTGAAAAACTTTAATTCAGATTGCATGCATTCCCTTATGAAAGGCAAAACAGTGAAATTAAAATCGTAATCATGTGTTTGTGTATGCAGGTGGTTGTAAACGGAGTGGGTGGAGCCAATGGAGAGCAGGATACTGAGAACACAGAGCTGATGGCCATCTACACAAAAGATAATCAAGGAGCAGAAAAGGTAACTCGGGGAAAGATGGAGAACACAACCCACGTATATTTTACTCCAAAGTGCCATTTTACTCCCTAATAAGCTTCTGTTTAAGCAGACTAACACATAGTCACATGGTCCACATGTCCATGGTCACATGCCTCAGCTTTCCCCCACATTAATGAAGTTGTAGTCTTAAAGATTTCAGGCCTAGTAAATTCTGCAGCACTCTGGGTTACCGTAGTAACAACAAGCGTGGGTTAATACTACAACAAACACTCGTTGAACAGCTGCTGGTGTATTAGCTTACAGGGCAACCAAACAAACTCACATTGTTTCGTAAAGAGGTCAGTCAGAAATAATTGAATCCACAGTCTAAATTCATGCTGCATAAAACAAAGGTAGTTTTCCACACAGCAGCGGAGCAGGAGCACTAATTGTTTCCTCACTGAGGAATGCACTGTGGCTGCTCCTCCTTGTTTCAGTCATTAAAACTGATCCACCGTTCCCCGTTTTTATAGCTTTATTTGTGATGAATGATTGCAACCGATGCTAATCTGTGTGTTGGATGCATTACGTTTCCTGTGGCTGCTTCACGCTAAAAGTCAGCTCGTGTTTTGACATTTGAACGCTTTTAATCTGTTGCAGCAGCGTTAGGAAATGTTCAGTTAGGAGTAATTCCTTGTGTTTAGGTACGCAGTCTGAATCAAGCGCAGGAGTGGCGGACTCCACCATTAGCAATGAAAACGACTGTATAGACAGATAATGACTAGAGAGGCAGAGTAAAATCTGCTACTCGGGCAACCTGTTTTTGTTTTTATTATTTATATGGCAGTGTGTTGGGCCTGTGTGTTATTGTCAGCTCTTTTTTGTGTACATTTGTTCTAAAAGTTCAAAATAAAAGTTTCCCAGGTAATTACAGAACATCTTTACAGGACAGCAATCCAGGTTACAGCATCTTGAATCAAGTAAATAGCAAAAAATGAAATAGAATTTCAAAATATAAAACAAAATTTTAAAAAACAGGAATGGCTAATGCAATCAAAATGTTTTCTGACTTATTTAGTATTAAATAGTATTAAATCACTAAGGTGAAGTAAGTGACATTTCCACTGTAAACAGAATAGAAAAGTGCTGAGATGTGAACCTGAAATTAGAGTGTGACTCATCAAACTGTCTCCATGTTATCTTCCCGTCATCTTTGTCTGTTTTCTCATTGTCACTGTGACTGTGCATTTTTGTTTCCTGAGATGATGAAGTGTCTTTTTTTTTTTTCTCTATCACATGACTTCTTTCTTTCTGTCACTTTCTTTTTTCTTTAAATCATTCATAAAATTCATCTTCCCTCATTTTTGCTCAGACATGCTGTTATCACAGTAACATTTGACATAATTAAGTGTGACAGTTATTTTTCTGTACTTTTGCATAAATGAAGTCTATCAGAATACATGTTTTTGAATGTACAGGACAAACTAAACACCAGACTATTGATTATATAGGCACCTTTTTATTGCTTTACCGTTGCTCTCTACTCTATTTTAATTCTGCTGCACAAACTGTACAGCCATTTCATTTCAAAAACATTGTTATATTTTCTCATTCTGTATAGTAAATATCTTATTTGTATATTTATGTTTCTTGGTTATCAACCAGTATAACAAGGCAAACTCCTGTGCAATAAACCTGATTCTGCCCTGTCAAGAAAGATATGAATTGTGAGAATATCAGTCATCCTTTTCATTTTGTGTGTGTGTGTGTAGAGCTCAATGTCTGAGACATTGGACAGCACAGACAGTATAGATGCGAGAAGGTTGGATATGATCTATACGATTGAAGACACCCCACCCTGGTACCTATGTGTCTTCTTGGGCTTGCAGGTAAATCTTCAGACTGAACTTCTTTACTTGATGTGTATAATTTGTAATTATTTATCCATGTGCTTTTGTTGTCCTTTAATGCATGAATGGTGAATGGTGCTTATATAAATACACTTGCCATGCCTAAACTGGAAATATCTCACTGTATGGAAAAACATGCACCTACAAGTGTGCTGTATAATCAGGGTGTGCCGTATCCTTTCATGTGGTTGCACTTGCCATTTCAGCGCTTAACTCTGCTATGCTGAGAATAGTCTGCCTCCAGGAATGACAATCAACTTAATGGCCTCTCTGTTAGGACAGATTAGCGAAGGCTGACTGAAGAATAGATTTGTATTGGTTGTCTGACAACAGAATAACCAAATCATTATTAGCATTATGATATAAAGCACATGTTCGATTTCATTTGTTAAAGTTATTGTTTCATTTGATGTTTAACCAACATTTGTACATAAACTTAAAGGCCCTATATTCTGCTATCGTGAAGTTCATGCTTGAATTTGGAGGTCCGACTAGAACAGGTTAAATGTTGTTGAATGTTCAATAAACCCATCAAAAAGTGCATTTTGTATGATATGGGACCTTTTAACCATTACTGGAACTGCATTTATACAGCAAGTAACAAACCATAACACTACCCGAAATAGAATTTGTCCTCAAATTACGTAACACATTTGACGTTTGGTGTTTTGCAATAAAGTTAAAAGTAAGTTAATTTTGAAAATGACTCCCATTCATCAAGTTCAAGAGTTATGAGCCAAAATGTGAAGTGATATGTTGATACATGGCTACATGGTGACACTGTAAAAGTTCCAGATTCAAAAACAAATTACTTGTTCTTAGACCTGTGCCATAACTTTATGCCAAATGTAATTAAAACGTGTGGGCTTTTTTTTTTTCTTTTTGAGAAATCCTGCTAACTAACAGAGTTACAAAACAAAAAGATGATTACCAACACCAGGAGGGTTATGTTTGAATGATAATGATCTTTAAAATGGTCATCAGATATATTTTGGGAACATCCTAAAAGATTGTGGCCATGGTGTTTTTGCAATGTGCTGAGTTAGTAATAAGTGTCACGTCACATCTTGTACATACACAGACTGACTGTGGCTTCTTGCCTTTGCAGCACTATTTGACATGTTTCAGTGGAACTATCGCGGTGCCATTCCTCCTCGCTGAGGCAATGTGCGTCGGCTTTGATCAGTGGGCCACCAGTCAGCTCATAGGGACCATCTTCTTCTGTGTGGGGATCACCACCCTGCTACAGACCACACTGGGCTGCAGGTACACACACACACACACAGGGGAAATACAGTCATACACCAGATTTGTGTCCTCATACAAATGCTAAACTGCGGTCTTGCTCTAGGTCATGCTCTTTACTCTGGCTTTCACTTACTCTTCTCCGCCCTTTTCACCCTTCCTCTTCTTTAACCCCCTCATCTCTAAATACCACTTAAAGACGAGGGCCATTGTCGCCATTAAGTTCCTCTCTCTATCCTCCCTCTTCATGTCACTCTGAAGTGTATTGAAGTAGATGCTTACGTGTCCCTTATCTGTAATGGTGGGTTCCCAGAACTCAGAACAGTTAGTTTTGGATATAGATTTTTACTGAAAATATCTCACAGCTAAATTAAGCAGACATATATTATGTATTGACTTTTTTTAAAATAGTTATTTTATTCTTGTATGCATATACATAAACATATATATACATTTCCATCAGAATCTGATGAGTTACTAACATTTTAAGTTCCTTGTTTCGTTCATGTGACTGCAGTTGATAAGAAAAAAAGTATGGAGAGATTTCAGAGACTAAAGACATGTGGCATTTGACTGCAGAACAGATGAGTGAGACACGTGGTTGAAACTGTTGCATCACTTAAATTACCACAGTCAGTTAAATAGACAGCCACATCTTTGTCGGAAAAGGGAAGTCCCTGCTTTCAGCCATACCAGTGTGCACATGTCAGGAATCGCTCATTTGAAAGAGTTTCTACAAAATGTATTTTATCTGCTTGTTTTTTGCTCGCACACATTCCTCCTTCTGTCTTTTTTTCCCCCCTCTCTGTCCTCCTGTCCTCACCCTGCCCACAAAGTGCTCATTCTGTCTCACGTCTTGATCAAATACCTTGAACCTGTTAATCTCTTAAATTCACTTTGCTCCCGTCTATGTGGTTGGTCAACATTTTGTAAACCGTGATTTACCGCATTCAACTCTTGAGGGTTATATGAGGCTCATTGTTTGCCAATAAAAGAAGTGACACGAGACATTATCTGGTGCCATAGATTTTCTCCTGCTTCCACCTGCCTGCGTTTTAATAAAAGCCCAGTCACGCTGGTGTGACGTGTTATTTTTCTTACATAAAATGGGAGCAGTTCAGTGAGATAACTGGTATCACAAAGGTGGTTATCAACGGTCTCTGTTAACTCAGGCTTTTTGCTTCTGGCTTTTCGTGTTCTCATAAAAGGGGCCGCTCAACGGTCTTCTGCCCAAAATGGGCCAATTGCGTGCTGCCTTATTCAGTCAAGAGGCCCAGGTCGCTATACTGGAGAGCTATGAGGGCTATAAAAACTGTTGTTGCAAATAACTTGAGAGGAATTCTGGCAGAATAAGTTACGGTATTTATTTTGCCACACAGTGCCTCCTGTGCTGCCTCCTCCTGCCAGCTGCTCAGTCAGAGCTCTTATTTAATACAGCATATGACATGCATTCAGGTCTGACTCTCATAATGAAGTAGACATGGAAATCACTTACAAATAAAAGTAAAAGGAACTTTATATCGGCATCATCAGAAATTGTTCAATAAATAATTGTCTATTCTATCATCTGCAGTACCAACAATTTGTCACGACAAGCATAGAAACATAACCAAACAAAGTGCCCTGTAGCTGCTAAGCCTTCATCACTCTTTTTGCATATGGATGATACGCTGTGCATTTGTATTTGTTAGGTGTAACAATGCAGATTTTCTCCAACAATGGTGTTGCTATATCCAAAGGAGGTAATTGGTGTAAGAGTGGCAATTTTTACTGCTGGTTTAAGATGGATGTCTGAACACGGCCTCCTCTGGACCAGAATAAATTTGCAGCATAAGTTGTCATAGAGACGTAGCCAGGTTAAAAGAGAGCAACCTCTGGCTTAAGGCTCAACATACTTTGCTAACTCAAATGTGTTGCTTCATAATTCACCCCTCTGGACTCTTGTTTGTACTTCCCCAGTCTCCAAACAAGGAAATGTACTGTATGTTTGGAAGCTCAAAAATAATGTTATCTACAAAAACATGGAAAATCTATCCTGATACAGAATGACTCAAGCTTCAAAAACACTTCCTGCAATGCGGCAACCTTAGCACCTTTTGTAAGCCTGGGAAATCCGTGTAAAGTCAACACAAGCTTTCTGTTAAATGTCTCAAGCTCAGTGTGAGATAAACCTGCTGACTTTTTCAGGGTTACGCTTTCAGACGTGACGGGGAGAGAAAACTAGATATTCTGCAAACATTTGTTAACATGAAGAGCTTTGTTGCTTCTGTAATATGTAATAATAATATTGTTTGTTACAGCAACAGCAGGGACATTTTCTGTTGAGTGTAGCCTCCAGAAAACTCTGGCAGAGGATGGTATCTCTCATGTTAAAATTTAGTCTTTCTCTCTGTCTCTTACTCAGTTCTTCCTGACTAACAAAGACACAGCAGAGTCTGCTTCTGGCTCCAGAATGAGTGGCATTCCTGTCACCCCAACAGCCCACACTGTCTCTGAGTGACACAGACAGTGTCTGTCTCTCTGTGCATTACTGTCTCCTGAGAAATTATACTGAATGGAAACAAAGAAAGGGAGAGGAAGACAGCAAGGGAAAGATGGTTGGAGGATGACCAGTATGTTATACTTAATTATTTCTGTTCACAGTTGGAGCAAGGTAAAGAAATGAATGTATCAAAGATGTGTTGATCCAAAGCACCAAAACATGTCTTTTCTTCAGGCACTAACTTCCTGCAATGTAGACATTTGACATCAGACACTACAGACAAGTGTTTTTTGAGTGTGTATATTTTTAAGCTTATTTACACATTTAGGATTTATATCCGATCACAAGTTGTCAATCGAGTCATTCTGACCCCGCGTGTTCGTGTCAATTAGAAAATCTCTGACTGCAGTTTAGAGGAATATGGTGAGGAGGACAGAGACGAAAGAGTGTGTGCAGAGCAGAAATCAGAGGGGGGGGTGGGAATGTGCTGTGTCGTTTGAGTCATGGTGCCAAGTGAGAAAAGAGCCTAACTGTTTCTCCAGGAAAGGTGAAGTGTGAGTGCATTTGTGTGTCCACCTGCAGACATGAGACTGGAAAATGTCTGGAAAATTGTCTTTGAAAATTATACTGTCTTTTTTTTTTTTTTTTTTTTATCTTGACTGTCCTCCTCTTGTCATAATTTTCTGTTTGCCGAAAGACACATAATCAGTCTTCCTTGCGTTCATAAATAACCTTGTGGTATTACCACAAGCTTCCCAGAAGTAGTGTAGTAATGTTTTCATTGATTTGGCATTTTACATGCATTGGTAAAAAGCAGCTGGACAAAAGAACACAATTATACACACAATTCATATTATAGGAGTATGGCAATTGGGAAAACAACATTGGTTATAGACTAATCATTTCACATTTATCACATTTGTTTATCACATTTATTCTAAAACTAAAAGTCAATTCCAATCTGATCATTGTCATATCAGAAGGTTTTTTTTTTTTTTATCTGATGGGCAACTTGGTTTGAATTCAGTGTGCATGTGAAACTATTGGAGCAAAACCAACAGGTGTGCTGCTAAATCATAATAATTTATTCTGCATTTTCACTTCCCTTTTCTGACTTATTCACAGCCTTTTCTTTCTGTCTTTGCCTCTTTCACTAATCTGATGTCATGACAGCTGATTCATTTTATGTCATCATTTTATGTCTGATCAGATCTCATGATATCTTTTTACTGATTACACTTGTAATTTTATAAAGGTCAGCCATACTGTAGAGGTTGTCTTATTCGCTCACAAAGGGCCATTACAGAGAAGATGACAAATTTATGAGTTACCTAAGTGTGTGTGTGTGTGTGTGTGTGTGTGTGTCTGGATGGTTTAAGTGAAAGAGGGAGAAAATGGAGGGAGGAGGGCAATCTGTGCCCGCAATAACTGGTCTTACTACCCCATCCTGTGTTTATCTGAGCTTTTTATGTTACCCAACAAAAGACCTGGGGGGATTCTTACATTCCACACAGTGAATGATAGTAAAATAAATGGGTATAATAGCCTGCAAGAATACCAGGAGCTCTGTATCTCAAAATGATGTGCTGGCACCTGCTGGCTCTCCACTGAAAATCTCCTTCCTTGCTACTAAACTGTAACACTCCCTACTACTTGCTGCATATTCATGTGATTATTTAGGCTTGTAATATCCCCTCCAAAATGTTCTTTTCTTGTGCTTTAGGTTGCCTTTGTTCCAGGCCAGTGCTTTCGCCTTCCTCGCACCAGCCAGAGCCATCCTGTCACTGGACAAATGGAAGTGTAACAACACAGGTAACCCCTCTCCTCTTCTGTCTCTCCCTCTTGACTTGTTCACTACAGACACTCCCATCTGATATAACGTAAAAAAATGTGGGCTGTTGTATCTTTGTTTATTGTTTACCAACCTCAAATGCTGCCAGCATAAGATCCTGCAGAGACAACAGAGAATTCAACGGGCCCCAAATGGGATTAGCAGTTTTACATCCGTGTGCACCAAAAGAATAAACTAGATAATTAATCTCTCATCTACCCGTCTCTTTCCATGACCAGAGGTTCCAGTGTTCAACAGCACAGAGCTCTTCCACACAGAGCACATCTGGCACCCCAGGATACGAGAGGTGAGGCAAAGAAAGACAAATGAAAAGTGGACATGAAGGGAGCAGGGGCAGGAAGCTTAAAAAAACCTACAAGAAAGGAAAACTGGATAAACATATTAGAATGTTTGTACTTCTCACATTATGTATGTTAAGTAAACTCAAGCTTGCGTGTGATAAGATGTCATTCAGCTTGAATAACTCCTTATGCAATTTTTTTACACAACTATAGTTAAATAAAAGGTTTTGTAAGCTAATGTTTAAACACATTCCCACTTTTCTGGGTTTGGAACATCACTGTCTGTACATGGCTGCAGGGCTTAGTTTTCTGTGACAGGGACTGTTAATTTCTATTAACCTTTTTCTGTTTGCGTAAGCCAGTTGAGTAAGTGTTTTTTATGTGACACGTGATTGAGACTAAACCTAATCAGACTGAATCAAATTATTGAGTGGAACATGGAGGGGCTGAGGGCAGGAGGAGCGTGCAGGTCATAAAAAGTGACAGAAGAGAACATAAAGATGTATAAAGACTGCACAAACAGGGTTATCACTCAGAGAAACACTGGTGATTCTGTAACCCCATCCTCTCTAAACATGTTTATTTTTATGAATAAATGTATAATTATTGTTTGGCTGTGAGTCAGACAAATGTTGGTTATGTACAGTGTTTCCTGCATGAAATTGGTTAGCGGACATGTTGAAGTGTTGATTAATTACTGCGGAGCAAACAAACGAAGTGACTGATCATGAGACGAAATGTCTCTCAGCACTGATCAGTGTAGTCACTAATGTGAACATTGCTGTGTGATTTAATGCCGCTGCTCATTTTGCCTGTAGCTTAATATACCTAAATATTATATTTCAGAAAAATCGAATAATTTCTTTTGACTTTAGTGGAAGAAGTCTTTAATTTCAGGCGAGACAAAATGCTCATGGAAACCATGACATAACAAAATGGAAGTATTCATTATTTTGATATAATTGTTTAATTAAGATCTACTTTTAGATGCCTCAGTGAACTTCATCTTTTATCCCTCTGAGCGTCCACCCGTACTTCATGAACTTGAGTTACGGATTCAAAGTGAACATTATTTAAAACCGCAGAAGTGTTTAAGTTTTTTTTTTTTTTTTTTTTTTCTACCTCTACAATTTCTTTGTTCTGTCAGATCCAAGGGGCTATCATCGTGTCGTCCCTGGTTGAGGTGTGTATCGGAGCCCTGGGTCTGCCTGGCATGATGCTGAAGTACATCGGCCCTCTGACCATCACCCCCACCGTGGCTCTCATCGGCCTGTCTGGTTTCCAGGCCGCAGGGGAGAGGGCTGGGAAACACTGGGGCATTGCTATGCTGTAAGTACAGGCAGTCATGCAAAGAAACGCACATTCAGGTCAACATGCACATCTTTAAAGTGACACTGAACTTAAAATCTGTCATCTTAAATCAGATGAAGTGTGGTATGACAGAAGTGCGTTTAACTGAAAGATCTGTGAACACACTGAGCATACAGGTTGCAGGGGTGATAACATTTTGTTCTGCCATGGAAATATGATTTCCAATGGTGACAGACTGTCTATTGTTCCTTTTTTAAAGGCACGTGTTTTGTACAAAGGTGCTTGGTCACTTAACTCTACTGATTTACAGTTATGGCATCAGGAAGACAAACTCTCTGGATCTCTTCCTTTACAGAGAATATTTTTGCAGTTTAAGAATGAGCCGATAGATGAACTCTAGGACGGAAAGAAAGGACTTTGTATCTTTCTGTGATATTCAGGTGGCGTAACATCAGTTCCTGCCCTGTCATGGCTGTTTACACTGTAGCCAGAGGGCCTCGCCTGTCGCTCCACAGGGACAGAGGATATGTGCCAGTAATTGCCACTGATTTGCTCTTTCTCTCAGGCAGTTAGGATAATTGATTGGCTCTGAAGCCTCTGGGGTCCTGGTCAGACGTAGACTGGAGGAAATGGAACATGCTCGTACAGAATTAGTTTTCTCACAGGAGAATAGACAGTGTAGGAAATAACTAGACCCTATTCTCTGACTGTGATCCACCAAACTGAGGAAGACTGTTTCTGTCTGCAGGACTATCTTCTTGGTGCTGCTCTTCTCTCAGTATGCCAGAAACGTTCACTTCCCTCTGCCAATCTACAAAGCCAAGAAAGGCTGGACTTCCTATAGGCTGCAGGTCTTCAAAATGTTTCCTGTAAGTTGACCCTGGTTTCTTTACGACTCTTTCCTGCATCCACCACAAACTTCATTTCCATCTAAGTCACAAATTATTCAACAGAACTAATTTCATTCTCCGTAGGAGGTTAAGAGTTTTTTTTTTTTTCCCCCCTTGTGTGTGTAAATCAGTCTTTTCCTGCCCCCTGCTGGTGATATACTGAATAATAAAAACTCTCTTAATTCACATCAAAGTTGCCCTTTAGTCAAATTTACTGTCTCTTCAAAAGGCTTCCCACTGCTGTTTTCCTTTTTTACATGAGTCACTCTTAACTGTAAAAATGTTAAAGTAGACTTGACTTTATTGTAGACAACAAGCATGAGTGTTGGAGGCTGGCAACAAACCAGTTCTTGACTTCACTTTTTTTCTCTGGGAGATAAAATGTGTTTAATACATAATGATGATAAGTTAGAGTGTCTTTATGTTCTGTAATGGAACAAATTTCCCAGTAAAACAATATGTGGACAGAGTATACTTATGAGAGGGATGTAATTTTAAACTCGCTTAGTAGAGGCCTCCTTTGTAGTGAATATAGCTCATGATACAGAGCTGTGGAGGACTCCTAACATCCACCCATACCTACATCATTGTTTAATTTGAGGAAGTTTCACCTAAACCAGGCTTTTGAAAATGTAAATGTTTTTGCCAACTGAGATCTATCTAAGATGAGATCTACAGGAAAATAAGAGAATTCTATACAGAAATAGTCAAAAATGATAACTGAACAAGCAACACAAAGATACAGGATTAAAGCGAGTTTTTTTTATTTCACTTTAATGTGAATGTCTGTTGAGTGTTTTCTTTTCTCTTGTACCAGATTATCATGGCCATCCTGGTGTCATGGCTGTTATGCTTCATTTTCACTGTGACGGACGTTTTCCCGCCGGAGAAAGACAAGTACGGTTTCTACGCCCGCACAGACGCACGTCAAGGAATCCTCAAAGCTGCACCGTGGTTTAAGATCCCATATCCCTGTAAGTGTGTTTATGTGGAAGGGTGTGTTGGAAAGGACTGCTGGTGTTATGTCTTCTTAAACTGTCATCGACCCAGCTGCAGGTGTGGAAAGGTTTTGGTTGTGCTGATCTTTCCGTCAACCACAAAATGAAAATTATAAACAGCCTCTAAATGTGGCCGACAACTGAACCTTTCCCAGAGCAGACGAGGCATCGGTTTTAAGATATCTTCTGTTCTCTTCTGTGTTTTTACCTCAACAGTCCAGTGGGGCGTTCCTACTGTAACAGCTGCAGGAGTGATCGGCATGATGAGTGCGGTGGTGGCCAGCATCATCGAATCGATTGGAGATTATTACGCCTGTGCACGTCTGTCTTGTGCTCCCCCGCCTCCCATCCACGCCATCAATAGGTGACTCGTCTATTTATCTTATTTCTGACCGTCTTCATACTCTTTGAAGCAGAGAGCATTTAACTGTCTGGGAGACACTTGAATGAGGTTTTTTTCCTACCGTCTCTGTAGGGGGATATTTGTAGAGGGCATTTCCTGTGTGCTGGATGGTCTTTTCGGGACAGGAAATGGCTCCACCTCCTCCAGTCCAAATATAGGCGTCCTGGGAATCACAAAGGTAACACACACCAGAACTCATTTCATTTCTTACCTCTATCCTGCCTTTTTCTTACTTTATCTACATTTATCTTATTATGATTACAATACATATGACGCATACACCTCTTGGTTCCCCTGCTTCTCTTAACACTCCCATTTAGTTATTGCTTGTCTTTTACCATGATGGCTGAATTGTGTAGATAGTTAAAGTAGAGCTGAAACAAGTCGCTTCATTGATGAGTCAGTTGGCAGAAAGTTACTTGGCAACCATTTTGATAATCCATTAATCGTTGAAGTTACTTTTTAAGCAGAAAAAATGCCAAATGTTTGCTGGGAACCAGCTTCTTAAGTATGAGGATTTTCTTATTTTCACAGTTTTTTTTTTTATCATTTTAAATGAAGAGTTTTTGGGTTTGAGGCTGTTGGCTGGACAAAGTGAGCAGTCTGAAGAAGTCACCTCAGGCTTTGGGAAACTGTAACCAGCATTATTCACAATCTCCTGACATTTATTTACGAAATAATTGACAAATTAATGGATGATGAAAATAATAATTGATGCAGCCCTACATTAAACTAATTTACAAAATGTACACTCTTTCCCAAATTAGCCCTTCGTACAAAGTGTCATTCCATTAAACTGATGCCCCTCTGTGGCATGAACAGGAAACCACCATCCCCATGCGTAATGATAGGCCTTGTTTGTTATTTAGTCAAACTACCGTATATTATATAATGCTGTATTTAATTGCACATGTGTAGCATCCTCACAACAATCAGCATCTGCTGTATAGATGGTGCATTTTTCTTGTTGAATCAAATATGTGTAGCTCAGGAGACAAAGATGATTTTGTTTTATTTTTACCTTTTACTGTACATTTTATGATATTAAACACAGCAGCAGTCCTTAATATGTGCCTTCTGGTCTCTGATTGGTCTTCCAGGTGGGCAGCAGACGTGTGATTCAGTACGGAGCTGCCATGATGTTGCTGCTAGGGCTCGTGGGTAAATTCAGCGCCCTCTTTGCTTCTCTGCCTGACCCTGTGCTGGGAGCTCTGTTCTGCACCCTGTTTGGCATGATCACAGCGGTCGGACTGTCCAACCTGCAGTTTGTGGACCTCAACTCCTCCAGGAACCTCTTTGTTCTGGGTTTCTCCATCTTCTTCGGCCTCATGCTGCCGAGCTACCTCAAACAGAACCCGCTCGTCACCGGTGAGTCGGGGACAGAGATCTTTACGCAAATACAAATACGAAATTATCACATTCACCTCCATAACAATAAATGGAAAGATGGCTTTGTGAATATACCTGTGCACACGATTCTCGGTCCTTGCTGTGGCCATTACTTGTTTCTACTGAGCAATGAATGAGTCAGTACGCTGAGTTACTTTTTTTGAATTTCTAGTAAAGTAAAATTAGACTGACTCCCAAATAAGTAATATACTGTGTCTTGTCAATATAATGTGACTAGCATATGTATGGCATCTGTTAACATTTACAATTTAGGTTCTGTTGGGACATGAGAGAGGCTTTTGTAATGAACTGCTGCAGCTGAAATGTTCCCTGGTGACATGTGCCATATTCTTTTGTTACTACTTGGCCAAGCACATGAATATAGATAGATATGGATAAGATACTTTAGATGTGTCCTTTGTTCTGGTTTGTATCAAGTTTCCTGAAGACAAAGTGTCACGCAGTGTCGTTACTTGTGGTAAATCGCTGTTGACAACCTTTCTGAGGGCATTAATTTACTGATTGCACTAACATGACTGAAATCACTTTTATTTTCATGATTCATATTGTCAATTTGAAAAATGTTTATTTTCCAGCCACAATGCAGCCAATTACTAAACCTCTGTCTCTTTATCTTTCTCAGGCATAGTTGAGATTGACCAAGTGTTGAACGTGCTCCTCACCACCGCCATGTTTGTCGGAGGCTCTGTTGCGTTCATTTTGGACAATACAATACCTGGTGAGGTGTTCAATCCACTTGTTTTTTTACTTGGACAACTGTTTAAAAAGATGATAATGTAATGATAGTTTAGTATATGTACCAAAGCAGAACATGCTAGTGGCCGATATATCTGATTCGGCCCTGGAACATCTCAACACCACTCTGGTAGAGCTGTAGGACAGGACCGCTGCTTATCTGGGTCCAGGTCACAGTGGCAGCAGGTTCAACCCAGACATCTTTCTCCCAGAGGATCGATGGACGGACACGTGGATTAATTATACTTTTAGGACAGATTTTCCTTCTTTAAGCATCTTTGACTTTCTGTTTCTTTATGGCTTCAACAAATCAAAATGCAAGGGAAAGCTCACAAATTCATGTAGTTTATTGTTTTTGGCTTTTAACTTTTAACATGACTAATCTCTCTTCCTTTTCTCATTAGGTTCCCTTGAAGAACGAGGCATCAAGAAGCTGAAACGTGGCACTGGTCTCAGTGCAGCAGAGCTGGAAGGGATGAGATCTTATGATCTGCCATTTGGAATGGACATCATTCGCAGATACCCCGTCTTCAAGTACATCCCCATCAGCCCGGCCTTCACAGGCTACCACTGGGGGAGGATACAGGAGACCTGCAGGAGCAGAATGGGACATGGGGACACGGTGAAGGGAGGAGGGGAGGGAGGCGCAGCACCGGGGGAGAGTCGCGTATAGCCAGCGGGCTGGTGCTCAACAATCTTAGATGTGGCAGAATTTGCAGAGGGATGGTACACTAAAGTAAAAGGGTGAGAGTGTGGAGGACAGAAGTGGTGCAGGATTCGGGATTGTGTGGAAGAAAATGTGACGCACCAAGCACCCCCCACCTCACCCCACCCCACTCCTCGCCTCGTCAGTGTGTTTTCTTTAGCTCGTGTCAGTCTCTTCCCACCTCCCACTATGCTATTTTGAGCATGCTATAGCAAGTCACAGCATGCTAATAAAAGATGTCACCATGCGGAGATTAGTTGGTGTGTGTGCATGTGTGTAAAACATGCAGCAGGAGAGTTTGTGCATTAATTTACTTGCACTTAAATCCAGAAGGAGACAGAAAGATGTCAGACAATAGGAGCTGAATGTCTGATAATTCACTGACTCACTCTCGATGCTAACTTGTACTGCCCAGGTCATTTTATGAAACGTATTCTACTAAAAGCACAGTAGATTTGATTATGTCAACTGAGGATTATGCAAAAAAAAAAAAAGCATTTCTATGAATCATTTGCCTCTAGACTCCTTATGCAACCACATCAAAGAGATACACACACATTCACACACACCAGCAGCCTCACCAAAACTAGCTTGAACGCTGCGATGCACGTCGAGGTCATGCAGGTTGATGGAAGTGGTTTGTCAGATGCCCTTAGCCAAGCAAAGTGATTGTGAAATTTATTTTTGCACTATCTGCCTCCTGAGTTCAAACCCAGAATGTCTCTCCACAGCTCGCGCCCCCGTTTCTTCAAAGTCCTCAGAGACCCATTTAGCAGCACATCACATCAGCACACTTCGTGCAGAAGAAGGAGCTCACATCCCCTGTTTTTTTTCCTATGTAGTAGACTGCAAATGTTCACACTACTTCCAATGCTACATACTAGTTTACATATCCTTATGTGTCAGTATTATGCATTGCTTATTTACAAGACCAAAACTTTACTTGGCCTGAGCGCATACCCTTGTCTCATCTGGCCCTCAGATGGGACTGTTACTTCATTACGGAGCAAAATTAATTGCTGCAAGATGTTTATTTTTGCTTATTTCACTAACGCATAAAGGCACTTACATAACAAAGCAAGCTTTTAACAATGTCTCTCCTGCTGAGACGCCAGCAGTACATCTGCAAAAACAACATTAATGGCACACAGTGACTCTCAGACATGTGGCCTTGTCACAGAGAATTTGAAACCTTGTGAGCATAAATAGGAGGCTTAAAAAAGATAAATAACAAGAGAATTGTGAATGTGTGTCAATGTAGGACTCACATAACTAGCACAGCCCTGCCACATCCAAAGATGGCATTTCTATCGGCGTGTTCAGTCAGCCCATCCTTAGTGGTACTAAGAAGTAACGGTGGTGGTTTTGTTTGGATATGGAGTTGCTAAATATAATTAGAGGGGTTTGTGAGAGTTTGAATTTCATTCTTTTGTTCTCTGGATCATCTCTCAGGTGGTGTAGTGTCTATGTGTGTTTTGTGCAACAGCCGCTCATCACTGTTGCTGACAGTTTTCACCTATTGGCCGGTGTCGATGACCTTCCCTTACATTCCTCCTCCTCCCATCCTCACTCACCCATACACCTCCCACTCTCATCACACTTAAGTCAAACTGCTGATGTTCGTTGCCGTTCACTCTGTCGCTGTGGCAGCACGGTGAGCTTCAGAGCACCGGGAGCCTGAAAGTCTCTTATGTGACCACACTGTGTGCCTCTGGTGTTGAACTGAGAAGAGTTTGAATCTAAATGTAGAAATGAAAAGCAGCACAATGAGAAAAATAATAGCTAAAATAAAACTAATTATTTAGTCCAACTGAGTGTTTTTACTAAACCAAAATGCTAAAAGGTCCTTGTTTTTATTTTTATTTCCTCTTATTGTTCTGTTACTGTATACCAAAACGTTTTGCTAAGCATTGGCAGTCATAGCTTTTAAGAAACTTGCAAAATCTTGTCCCAATTTTTATTTTTTTTCCTTTTTATCTCTGTTAAAGCTATTTATTTATTTATGAGAAGAAAGTTGATGATTAATGATTGCTTGAAGCAGGTTTATGTGTCTCTTGCACAATGTTGGAAGTCTATTTATTAGGTTACTTGTTCATGCCCTGTAAAGATTAATGTGATGATGGCCGCTGCGCCTGCCTCATCGGTTACAGTCGGTGCTTTTAGAAACCCACATGGTGACAGCAGCTTTTTCTAAAGATGGTTTCTAATGGAGGATGTAAGCTGCTTCAATTTCATTCCATTTATATCATGTTGGTTTTTTTTAAAAGAGAAAATACACTTTAAATGTTGAACTGGATACTTTGGTCAGACTGAGGGCCTTTTTACTACAAGTACTGTTTGCACATGTTATGGTGCCAAGAACATCCGAGTGAGTTATACTCGTTTATCTGAAACCCTAAAATGTCGCCAGAGTGCTTATCCTGATTTATAGACAAGTATGACGACTTTGTTTGATGACCTGAAAACAAGTGGCTGAACAGCTTTGTGACAAAATATTTTAGGGCCTTAGTTCATGATAGCACGGCTAGCTGGAGCCCCGTTATGACCTCAGAGCTGTGGGCGTTACTCTTGTGATTTGGTCACTTAGCATTTCCCTGCTGGAAAAAAATATTTTACCTAGTGGTGGGTTGCATCTTAAAAACTTCTGTGATCTTACAGATGTCTACTGTCTGGCCAGTATGATAAAATGTTGCCTCGGATAAAACCAAGGTTAAAGTGTGTGATGTTTCCACAGACTGGTGCTGCGCTCTGAATGTGCTGCCGGCAAGCTCGTAGTGCTGCACTGACAGGGACCGGTGATGCACCAAACTGTGTGACCTGAACAGGAATTTGAGCTAAATTTATTCA
Organism: Pempheris klunzingeri; assembly: GCF_042242105.1. Lineage (NCBI taxonomy): Eukaryota > Metazoa > Chordata > Actinopteri > Acropomatiformes > Pempheridae > Pempheris > Pempheris klunzingeri. Next base: position 10,529,321 of record NC_092018.1, read on the forward strand.
ATCTGCAGATTTTTATCATACTCTACCACACATGATTTATTTAGATGTTACCAAAAATGGTACACAAATATTGGTCTTTTACATGTTGGTCTTAAAGTTTTCTCACCCAAAAAAAATCACAGCTATCAAAATGTGTCTAAGATTTGTGACCCCTGTCCAAATAAATTAATAACACAGGCTCCATTTTCAGTTACACCCATCAAAATGCAGTGTGCAGTGAATTGAGATTAAAGTGTTTGCAACAGTAATGAATCTGATGCAGATTCTGATGGGTGTCAGAATTTGGTGCAAACACTATGCAGACTCTCTGCAAACTCATTTGGTCAAACAGTTATTCTGACCAAATGTTTTATCTCTCTGGGTTGGCAGCAGACATCCGTGATACGAGCGCTGAAGTCACAAAAGAGGCCAGGCTAGCTAGTGACCACTGAGCAGAAACTGTAAATCTAAAACCTCTAAGTCTTCATCTAAATGTTGGCTCTGCTCACGGCTGGCAGCTGTAAGTAAGAAGCACCATTGTGGGGTGGGTGGTGAAATTAGCAGTGCGTTATTTGTCACACCTGCTGATCCTCGCCCACGCTGCGTCACCTTGCTCCAGCCAACGTCAGAGAGCAGTCGGCACCTCCCTCATCTTCCCTCTTTCTCTGTCTGATGGAGTAAATGGAGGATGATTTGACAGTTTTTGGCACCTCTTGTAGTGAATTCTTTAGTACACGGCATGCACACATACTGTAATAATCACATGTACAACTTGTGAGCTTGTTTTCAGTGTCGCATCATGTTCATGCAACCAGCACTTACTTCTCCCATCACATCCTCTCTCCACACACACTCTCTGGTTGACCTCCCCCCCCAGTCCTGCAGTGAAAATATGTCAGTGTCCTCTCATGTTTAGTGTACCTGGTTTTCTCCCCGGGAATTCTTACCGTTGATGTTAGTGGATGCAGGAGACGACGCCAGCTGGCCACCTTGTTAAGAGCCCGTGTCTTTGGCAGCTGAGCTAACCTGAACAGCAAGATGAACATAGGATGTCTTTGTGTCTGAAGGCAGCTTCATCTTGTTTAACTTTTAACCCTCCAGTTTTTATCAGACTTTCTCTCATATTTTAAGATCCTGTACACGTGCATATGTGTCTCTCACACGGTTCTTACAGAAATATTCAAGCAGCAGTAGAATCGCTGTGGATTTCACAGCCCAGACTCTCTTCCTTTTATGGTTTTCTGTCTTGAATTTCATACAAGTCAGTTTAACAAACAGATGGCTCTTAAGAAGGTGACTATAAGGTGTGTTACACAAAGACATCAATCCCTTTCAGTTATTTTGAAGGGGGTACTACCTGAAGAATATACTTGTGTATTAAGTGTTTTATCTTTTTGAATCGTCTTGTTTTTTTTAATACATTTTCATGTTTTGCAAGCAAATATTTGTAAGAAACAAATCATAACTTTTAATCTTAAATCATGCTGGAAAACGCACCATTTTGTTGTACTTTTTATTTAAAAAGTAAATGCATTTTGATCCTATTTTGAATCTGTGGTTTGATGGAATCCTTTTGTTTGTTAGGACCCTTTTCACTTTGTATTTTTTTACTCTAACATTGCTTTCTGTCCATGTTAACACATCACCCGTATAACAAAAGAACGACCTGAGGAACTTTAAATAGATGTAAAAACAAAAAAATAAATGTATATTTAATGACGTAAAGTTTGCTAAACCTGGAAGAGAAATTGTGTAAACTAATTGTAGCAACACAATGTTTTATTCTTTGTTCCTACAATTATTTAATAAGATGTTACAGAATGAATGCAGTCTTTTGTCTTTATTGGTCACCAACCGTGATCGTAACAATAAAACCAAAACATGCCGGTCATACTTTGACCATTTTAACTATGATGAAAAGAGTTCAGAGTGATTGCAAATGCAGTGGGACTGTCACCATAGTAAAAGCTTGTTCACCACCACTTTTCCATTGGTGTGTATGGGGCAGAACGTTCAGAGACAGCGTGCAGAGTTTAAAAATCGTCTTAAAATCTCATACTAAACTTGCTCCCACTGCCACAGTTTTTATTCCACATACATAATTTATACATCAAAATGTAGGAAAATTATGAATAACTATGAAAGCAATCACACTCACAGTTTTTGAATTTTCAGCCTAAAAGCAACAAGAGATCACTTCATCTGTCTCATTCACTCATGTTATTTTGCCTTGATCAAATGCATAAATGTGGGACTTTTTAAACTCTGATATCTTAGTCATTTTTTACTCTATCCACAGAAATCACACATCTACGTCTTCGACAAACTCTTCTGATGCTCACAGCGGAATCTGTTCAGCTATACAACTTATGGTTTTTGAGCTATCGTGTCTTATTTGTATGCTACCTCTGCAGGCTCTCTGTATGTTATGGACAGTTCTGCCCAGATACAGTTACACACAGCTGTTGCTGATTGGACTTTGTCCTCTGTTCTGATTGGTGGATTGATAAGCATTTTTCAGGAGTTTGGACCTTTTGTCCTTTTTTAAAAAACTGGCATGTGGAAAATCAGTTTCTGAAGGGCCATGAGCGGCGATCACTAAGGATGCCACCCTGGCATACTCAGAAAATTTCCACTGGTTTTTTCTAGTTTTCATTATCTGTTTATTATCTGTTTATCTATTTTCTCAATAAATCGTTTAAGTCTATGAAAATGGTGACATTGCCATAATTGAGATCTTCAAATGGTTTGTTTTATTCCACTAACTGGTCATTTCATTGACCTTCATATATGATAAAGACAAACAGAAAATAAATGAAAGTAATAGAAAGAATGTACATCTACGGTAGAAGAAGTATAAAAAATCGAAACAATATAGTGTACAAGTGGGAGGTACTACAAAGTATTGCACATTGTGAGGTGAGGTAAAGACATAAATAAATATATTGCACGTGCATATGTTGCATATGTTTATAGAACTCTTATTTACATAAAACCTTTTTTTTTTTACTCAAATGTCACAGGTAACGGCAGCATGACTTTTACTGACTTTACATGACTTTTTTCCTCATTGTCAGATCACATTTCCACCAGGAAAAGTTGATGTTGATAATTAGCTGATGATGATGATATATTTAAAAAGTAGAAATTATCAAATAAATCATTAATCATTATTAGTATAAATCATGGGATAGAGACGTGACTTAAAAATGTAGTTTTACTCTAATTCACAGTAAATGTAGTTTTATTCAAATTCACAGTAAATGTAATTTTACTCTAATTCAGAGAAAATGTAGTTTTACTGTAATTCATAGTAAATATAGTTTTACTAAAATTCAGAGTAAATGTAGTTTTACTCTAATTCAGAGTAAATGTAGTTTCCATTGAACAGTATTGATCGCCCTCAGAGGACTGACGCAGTGCGCATGCTCGGCTCTCCTATTGTTTCCGTGTTTTCATTCATCTCCGCCGCACGCAGCGCGAACAAAGAGACGTCAGAGTCGCTCTCTGATTGGCTCCCCGCTGCGCCGCGAGCTCCGCCACAACAGATGGACATCTCGCGCTCTCCTCCTCCAGCTCGTGGACGTGCACGCGCCCCACTGATTGTGTCCAACGGCAGGAGTTAACGGTTAACGGATAGTCCAGCCGCCGAGAGGAGCAAGAGGAGCAAGAGGAGGTGGTGGAGGAGGAGAACCGGAGAGCCGGCGTGCCCGGGTTTGGTAAGCAGAGTTGTGAGCCCCAAAAGTCGGCAGGAATGAGTCAGAAGCGTCGGTGTAGCTGAGCAGGCTGTGGGCTGATGTGGCGACTGTGGTGGACTGGGTGTAGTTTGACATTGAAAGAAGACTTAAAAATGTTTAGACAACAGAAACTAATATAAAACCGTAGCATTTATTTCTTTTACCAAAGCACAGGCGGCACACGTGTTGGCTAAAAATCTCGAAAATCACGCAGATGTGTCGTACTTCATTGACATGCAGTGATAATAGACACGTTCCGTAGCACTTTCTGTGATAATCTGGCCTAAATCTTTACCAGAAGAATCCGTATTTTATCACATTCGGTCTGTAGCAGGGAGTGTGCAGAGCTATGTATTAGTAAAACAGGTTACATAACAAGCAATAGATAGTTAAAATTCCTCTCAGCACACATAATGCTGAATAGAAGGGGGCAGTTTTTTTTTTTTAGGACAGACCCTCTGCCAAAAAGTGAATACCTAATGTTGATAATTTGGCCTGTTATGTACTCTCAGCTGCCAGTTTATGAAATACACTTGGCTGAAAATAATGCAACAATGCAGTGAAATAAGTCCTGCCTTCTTGAAGCATATTATGTTCAGTTTTTTTTGCCGTAGATTGGTGTTGCAGAGTATTTTCTGTATATTTAGTCTACCTGCATTGGAGTCGACAGAGTATTAAGAACAATTCAACAGCACCAAAAGCTTCCAAAATTAGCTTAAAGTTGAATTAGCACCCCTAAGTCAAAAATTGAAGACTATAGGTATGATTCTTTGCATTGCTGTTGTACTAGATTTGTTGTACTTTTGATTTTTAATAAGATATCCAGTCAACTACAGCTGCAATTCATAATTATTTAGCTTAATGTGCAAAAACTCCCCATCACAAGTTCCCAGAGCCCAGACAGAGACAGTCAGAGACCTAAAGATGTAAGATAGAAAACCAGCAAAATATTCACATTTTACGTGAATTATTTGCTGTTTATGCTTCAAAAGAAGAACTTGAAAGATTAATCGGTTATCAAAATGGTTGCAGATACATTTCTTGTCAATAGACTTATTGTAAGAATAGTTTTAGACGAGAATCTGGAGGCCAGATGTAGATTCACTTTGGGCCGTGCAGCGTTTTTTGACAACCCCAGTATGCCTAACATGGAGCACTATTTTTGGCTCAGTGTTGTGGACTAGTTGTTGGAGCTCAGATGTTTTTGGTGTTGCTATGACAATGGCGACAATAGTGAGGCAGAGCAGTAGTAATGTGGAGGCTGAAGGCAGCGGGGGTGGAGGGTTTGGAGCTATTCATCGTCCGCTTCAGCCGAAGACTTTGGAAGAGGAGGTTCAGAGACAACAGGGCAAGAGGGCAGAAAACAAGCGTGTCTGTGTGTCAATGAAGGACAGGGAGTAGGGGGGAGAAAAGCCAGGAAGTTGTGGTCATGAGTTTTGATAGCATGGCGGATGGCTTCTAGTCTTTCACAAGGGAACATGGAGGAGAAAGCTGAATGGGAAAAACAGGAAAGACCTGAGTGACCGTGGTGTAAAACAACTGAGCAGATGAAGGCGAGTGGGACATAAAGATGCAGAGAAAGAGGGGAGGATGTAGACTGAGGACTGGCTGACCTTGTAATGAGGCAGATGGGGATTCAGGGAGCCAGTGAGGTCGACATTTGGACTGATGCTCAGCACAGAGAAGAGCTCCCTAATCTGGGTCATCTGTGGGTCACTCTGGCTGCACTGATGTGCTGCTGAGACAGCTTTCTGCAGTCTAAATATCATCATACAGATAATTTCCACAGACACATGGTCTTCTGGTTATAACGGACTGCAGCTATCACTGGTTTGAAATTGTGTTGGCTGAGCATCAAGGTCATTTACACAATTTTAAAGGCTTTGATCCTTGGAAGTAATTTAAATACAGGTGCTGAACCTGGTGCACAAAAGGTCAAGATAGAAGTTTATGCGTTTATGTAGCTTTATGAAAGTCCAAGTTTGGTGAATTTAAGGCTTTAATTTAAGGGATTACATGGTTTGCTATTGTAGAGTTGGAAAATAGTGATGAAAATGAGATTAATATCAATCCTGCAACAATACTTTGGAGTTGAATACTGCTTTGAGGCAGTATTACAATCCAATAGGCTGGTATGATTATCTCTGATAAAAACATTATGTGAATATGGTGATGGTGACATAAATAGAGGAGAGAGGAGTTAATTGTTGGCTAATCTTTCTGACAGAGCAGGGCTGTAGCCACCATTGAGGACACGCATGTCGTGTCCTCTATGGTGGCTTTTTTTCGGGGAACTCTGGGATTTTAACAACTTGTGTTCACCTAAAAATTAGATGTGGTGAGTATTTTTAGACTCAACATTTTTCAAATTAAGTCCTTTCAGGCCAACATCATAAACAAGAGGATTGGAAAAACAGTTAACTGAATACTGAATAAATCAACGTATTATTATCGTTAAACGTCTGTTCAGATTCATAGACAACATCTAACATTTTTTTACATTCTCATACATACAGAAAGGTATTTTGGTATCATATTGGTGCCAGTATTGACATATTTTAAACAAAACCCAGACCCTCCCAACTCTCATTTGGATTTTACAGCCAGAGAATGACAGTTTGTCAAAATATTACCATTACCAAACACAAACCCCAGACGATATCTAGTCTCATATCACAACATCAATATTGCCCTGAAATATCTCCCAGGCCTGTCCTGTGGTTGTGAGGAAAAATTCCCTTTGGATGATTTAAAAAAAAACAAAAAAAAAACTCTACTAAAAAAAGTCTACTTTTCTGCGAACTTTTCCCCATCAGCTAACATTAAACAGTGTTCATATTTATCACAACAGTGAACGACACCATAGCTGCAGCTTTAAACGTTACACGTCCGATTTGATCTTCATTTCAGGAGCCCAAGGTAACATCAGGGAAGGATCAGTGTTGTTATCAGATGACAATTTACTTGACTTAAAGTTCAGGTTGATCTTGTGACTTTGCCAAACAATTACATCATTGTTCTGGTTTGACGGCCGGCCACATGTCCGTCTCAGACCACTGGCATCACCCGCTAATGAGTCTATGAGCACAGCTGCCTTTGACCACGACCGCCGTATTAAAGACTAATGATTTCCATTGTGTAGTTGAATGGTTAGCTTTTGAGCACTTGACAGGGCTAATATAGGTACTGAAATATTGATGGACCTTGGCAGGGGGCAGGGCTGATTGGTGTTTAATATTTAATTCATTCACAATACCTGAACACATTTATTTCAGAGATTGACAGCTTATTTATCTGCAATGTGTGTTTAAAGGTGCTACATTACTCTACTTGTCAGCTTTTGAATATCTTTGTTTACAATATGTTTAGGTATGTGTCTGATATGAGTGTTTAGATAAGGAAAGAGGGGAAAAGAGAAGGCAGTATATATGTGGGTCTTATCAGTTTTTCTGCCCCTGCTCTTTATTTGGGTTTGCATGATAATTCGTCCGTGCTGCTTGAATTGAGGAAGTTTTGGGCCGTGTTACAGCTACTGTCAGTTTCCTGTGTGACTGACTGAGTAAAGGAGGAAGTGATTCAGCGGAAGGGGAACATTTCCTTTAAACGCCCCCTCTCCTCCCTGTCTGCTTGCTGTCACATTCTCGAGAAAAGACCCCATGGGCCGTTTTGATGCAGACACCTGAGTGACTAAACTGTCCACCTGCCTCGCCTTTTGCTCTCTCTCTCCTCATCTGCAGCTCCCTTTTTCTGGTGACTCAACAAGATCGCAAAGTCTTCACTACGGTAAGATCACGTTAAGTCTTCTTACTGACATTTACACAATACTTATCTGACGTTCGTTTTTATATTTTTCTAGTTGGTATGTTATAGTCACACTTAATGTGGTATATTAGAGAGTATCATGGAATGAAATAATACTTTTGATAAAAGGGCTTTCAACCAGTGAACATAACAGTGATTTCATTATTGTGGTGAAGTATTGTGCAATATTCACAGGGATGGATTAATCAGCATACACACGTTTCAAAAGTCTGCTAATTTATTTTGATACCATGCAGAAATGAATGGAATCAGTGGATGCCTTGAGCTTGACCTCTGAGGCTACATGCTAACATACTCGCAACAATAATGCTAACATGCTGTGTGAGTGAATGTGTGAAATTCAGTGAAAGAGAAGATACTTTTCAGTCATCCTGCAAATATAATATCTAGACTCTGTTTCTAGAGTTGAATCTTCTTGAATGAGTCATCTTTAATTCTTCACCAATGGATTTAATTTGTGGGACAGAGAGACTGCTGCTACTGTCAGTACAGATACAAACATGATAGATGATGAACGTGTATAATGTGTGCTGCCAGTAGCTTACTCAGTGATAAATGTTAAAGCAGCTGAAATGATTTGGCTCGGCGGGTGGCCCATGTGCCCTGCACCTGTTCATCTCCTTCCGGAGGCCTCCATCCTTCCTCCTCTGCAGACACATAAAGACAAATATACACAAACACACACACACACACACTCATTCAGCGAAGAGGGAAAGAAAACTCTACAGGGTGGTGGCTGAGTGCCATTTAAAACAGCTGCAAGTGTGCATACGTGCAAGCGTGTTTCCAAGTGTTTATGTGCAAAAGAGAGACAAAGACATAAGGAGAAAATTAAAGGGGTGACAGGAAGGAAAAATATATGGAGGGCAAAAAGAGGAGAAAGAGAGTGTGGAAAGCAGCTGTCTCACTCCATCACACAACAAATGTTTTGATTGTGTAGTGAAGGATACTGTAGTTGTGGGTTAACTCTTAACTATGAGTCGATCTGTCTGCGAAGGGAAATACATCAACAGGAAAGTAGATACGATCTGCTGCTTATTTTTTACTATGAAGAGCTTTACCACCTCCTCCTCCTCTTCCTCTTCCTCCTGCAGTCACTTTCCTCTTCTCCAGGCTCCTCGTTTCATATCTGCTGCTCGCTGCTGGTCATGAGGAGTCATGAGACTGAATCAGACGGATGAAAATTATTAACTGTCTGTGTTGCTTCTTTGTCTCTCAGCTCCTCCCATGCTTACTGAGAATGGATGACACACAGTACGGGGTTCAGATTGGAGAGAACAAGTTCATCAGCAAGTAAGGATTAAAAAACACATGAACACGTACACAAATCAGAGCTGCAATGATAAATCGATTGGTTGTCAACTATTACATTAATACTGGTAAAAAACAAACAAACATGAATGTCCAGATGAGGGTATGAATCTGAACAAACTGAACACAGCACAGCCAGTCACTCACAAACTCATACAAACAGCATCAGATATAAGACATAAGAATCATCAGCAGTAATTTGAAATATATGTGACTTTTAGTTTTTGGGATAAAAACACGTGAAACCAGCAGCTCCTTTGTAAACAGCATTTCCTCCTTAGTGATTAAACGTCTCTGTCTCCAGGGTAACGGTCCTTTCACATCTTAAGACGTACAACCTCTACTATGAAGGACAAAATCTGCAGCTCAGACACAGAGAGGTGGGTATTTAAAGGTGTGTGTGTGTGTGTTTATTCTTACTTTCATGTTTAATCCTCCTCTTCGACAGATGTATCTGAGGTGTCTTTTTTTTCCATAACAGTGTGAATGGCACAAATCACATGGAATGGGATCTTTTTAATCCTGATTTGGGCCATTTTCAGATGTGGCCCTAAATGAGTTGGGACTATTTGTGGTGCAACGTCAGTCTGAACAGTCATAATCAAAATTTATGTGGAATGTTTGTCACACAGGCTTGACAATCAAGTGAATGGAGGTCTTTGCAATGCCAAACAGGTTAGACGACGTGTAGTAACTCACTCCTGTTTCCAGCCAAACGACCGACCTCCTACACGCCTCCTCTGGGAGATGGGCCCGCTGAGTGTTGCCGAGAGTCAGGTGCTAACAGATGTAGTTACAAGTAGCTCCTGACATCCTGAAATTTGGATGAAATCTGTTTCTCTGAAGCATTCACGTCACGATCCCACTTGGCTCCACACCCACACATACCTCTGTACAGAAGTCCTTAACTTTAAATTTAGCACTCTCTCTCCTCATCCTCGTTATCATGTTCACACAGTTTCACTGGATTCCACCACACATCAACTAAAATGAAACTGTGACCGTCTGACTTCAAGTGGCCTCCATGTTTACTTTCGTATGACCGCATGCTGCGTATGATGTTCTTTTGCACATGCAGGTCTCTGATTTGTTCACACTTTAGTCTGATATTGGTCACATTTTAAAACCGATTGTGAACAGCCAACCAAAAAGATGGATCTGAGCGATGAATCTGAGAACGAAGGATTGTAGTGTGAGCGTAGCCTGAACGTCTCCGCTCCTCACCGCTGTCTGTGAGCTTTCCTGTCGACCTTTACTCTCAGTCTAGCAATTTAATATACCTTATCCATTACACGCTGTAGCCCAAGGGGGTAATAACTGTCTGTTCTGTGTATTTATGTGTGTGTGTGTGTGCACGCATTGATCACGGCTCTTCTCCCAACAGGAAGAGGGGGAGCTGATTGTCGAGGGTTTGCTGAATATCTTCTGGGGCCTGCGACGACCAATCAGGCTTCAGATGCAGGATGACCATGAGCGTATCCGGCCGCCCCCCTCTTCTACGTCCTGGCACTCAGGTTGCAATCTGGACAGTCAAGGGTAAGAGGACCAGACGGGTCCAGTTACACCTCATTGACCAGAAATGGTGATGCAGAGGAGGTCAGTGGGGGCAGATATAGATTATATCTAGTTTGTCTGATGAACATTTAATTTGTGTACTCACTTTTTTATCTACATATGCCCACAGTTTGCTAAATCCTTTGATAAAAGGATCAACTGGCAATGGTCCATAGACATAAGCGAACATTTTAGCCCACACCTCTGGCTCAGTTTTGGATTTTGCCACGGTTCAATTTGTATCTGTGGGCTTGAAGCCCCATTTTCAGCTCTGTAATCCTGTTCATCAGAAGAAGCTATTCTTGTTCCATGGATGACAGATTCAGGGAAAAAATAACTTAAACACTTCATGAAAACCAACATTAATTTTGAAGTATTTAAATCACCTTTACAACTACAGCTGTGTAGTTGCTTTTTATAATGTTGGAGGCCAGTTCGCAGCACACAGGAGGTCTCCCGTCTGGTTCTCAAAGCAGCGTACAAACAACAGCTCAAACACGAAAAAACTGCAGCAGCAAAGAAAAACAGCTGTCACAAGTTGAAACTAACCAACAGGGATGGGTACACTTCATATGTGGTGTATAAGACAAAATGCTGCTACTTGGCAGAAAAATCTAATAAGAGTCACCTTTGTGTCAGCGTTAGCAGCGATGATGCTGTCTCTCCAAAGTTAAACTCCTTGTTATTACAAGGATCAAAACATTTTTCATCTAAGGTAAATGTAATAAGTTTGTATCCACAGAATATTTTCAGCTCTGTCTTTACGGTCTCTTCTTCTCTTACTCCTGTACTCTTATTTCCCCTGTGAAGGTCCCCCAACAACACAGATGGTCAACAGACGACACAGCAGAGCCCACCCACAGTGGAGGTGACGGCACCTGACGACCAACCGGGGGACAATGATGAGCTGGAAGAACAAACAGAAGGTGAGTGCCGTTATTAACAGGAAAAATATGGTAACATACTATGTTTTACCCCCCTTGTCTGTAACAGGGATCCAGTAAACATCATACGCCAATCCCAATTCAGCATAGTAGAATTGCAGTAGACCTGATCTATTAAATAACAGTGGTCTTATTTGTGTTTGCTCATCAGTTACCATGACAAAAAAGAAACGGCTTTCGTCTAAAAGACACTGTGGACTAAATCTCTAATTAACTTTCGGCTGCTTTATATAAGAACACTGAATGTTGGATGGAAACCGCTGGTCTCCAAAGTGGCAACTTCTGACGAGGAAGGAATTTTTTTTTTTATTATTATTCTATATTATCATATATTTATTTTTAGTTTGTCCAAAGTTTGTTTTAGAAGCTATTTTTCATTCCATTGGTTGAAATAGAAAAAGCTCATTTGTTTTGGGATGACATCTGCAAAAATGGTGATGTAAAGTAGAAAAAGAAGTGAGCAACACATTTTCATAAATATGCCATTCTCTGAGGAATAGTTGTGTACATTTTTAGTTTAACACAAAAAAGACCTCTTGAATGTTCTTTAATGTATCTTTAAAGACATTGAATAATAACTGATAATCTGAGGTAATGACTGTTGCTTGTACAGAGGACAGTGAGCTGAGCTCCACTCAGCTCCTCAGGACTAAGAGTGATGCCGGGGTCTTAAGGCGGGGCCAACGCCGGTCACCGAGCGACCAGAGGAAGATTCGACGCCATCGCTTCTCCATCAACGGACACTTCTACAACCATAAGGTGATGCCAGCCACATGATTGTCAGATTGTCAAAGCAGATAATGAACACACAAATACATTCATGGTTTAATGTTTTTTTTCTCCCCAGACAGCAGTGTTTACTCCTGCTTATGGCTCAGTGACTAATGTTCGGATCAACAGCTGTATGAGGACACCTCAGGTGCTTCGAGTTCTCCTCAACAAGTTTAAAATTGAAAACAGCCCAGATGATTTTGCGCTGTACCTTGTCCACACAAGTGGAGGTGAGTGTGAGCTGTTCAGTTTAGTTCTTGTTTGTCAAGAGATGGAATTCAGGAGGAAACGACTACAAAGGTGTGTGCGTGTTTGCCCTCACTGAAGGTTATTGTTGTACTGTTAATCAATACCTTTGTGTATGTGTTGATATTTCAGAGCGTGTGAAACTGAAGAGAAGTGACTATCCTCTGGTGCTGAGGGTAATGCAGGGTCCATGTGAGCAGGTCTGCAAGGTTTTCCTCATGGAGGAAGACCTGGGAGAAGAAGTCACATATGATGTAAATCCCCACATTCATTGTAACATTTTCTTTAAAGGACAGCGAGACACAGTTATGGCATATAAATAAACATGTCTTACTCATATCCCATTTCCTTTTATTTACAGGGTACATTTGCCTGACCTCTCTTCTTGTGCTTTGTCATTATATTTCTCCTCCACTCCACCAGGTGGCGCAGTACATTAAGTTTGAAATGCCTGTCCTGCAGAGTTTCATCACAAAACTGAAGGAGGAGGAGGACAGAGAGGTGCAGAAACTCAGGAGAAGGTATGATAAAATACTCACTGTATATAATTCTGTTTTGCCACAGTCGACATGTTCTTTAGATGCTCTGAGCTCACAAAAAAAGTCCTACAGGAGTCTACAAAGTATTCTACAAAGTATTGTTATTATTATTAAATGTCTTTATTCTTCCTCCATCTGCATTTGTCTGCTTGTACTTGTAGGTATAATTACCTGCGGTGTATAATTGAGAGGCAGCTCGGTTGTGTTCCTGAGGGGGCGACATTTATGTGATCTGCTCATCAAACAGTCCAAACCTTCCCAAGAGAATCCCATCCTCCATCCAGCTGTGACCAAGAACCAGTTGACAAGAGCCCCGTGTATGTGTTTCAGCGATTATCCTGCTCCTCTGACTTCCTGCCTCTTCATGGGATCTCTTTCAAATCATCTAATCAATCTACACACACACAAAACTTTAACATGCTAGATTGTGTGCATGTTAAGTGTGACCCACTCAGCAATACTCCTGAGTCATGATAATTTTTATCTCTTTTTAAGCTCCTTGTCAACACATACAGAACACACAGTGAGACATTCCTCCACTCCTGAGTAATTTTAACCTTTTGGCAGTGCAGTTCTTACAGAACGAGCCTAAAATGAGACATCCAGTCTTCTACCTGCTCTCCAAATTGCAAGCTGACACCCTGAGTCAATGTAAAGCACAAACTTCACATAATGTGGTCTTAGTAAAGTGCCTGTTAAAAGGTTTCTCCAAGCACACATAGGAAATTCAGGGGATTTTAGCTGGAAAGTAAGTATATACTATAGAACCACATCAGTCAACGCAGTTTCAGGCAATATGAAACCAACCAGACCCATTAGGAAACGGCTGTGACACCATCCAGACCCACATTGCTCTGTAAATCTGTACGTTCCTCGCTGTTTGAGAATTTGTGAGATACTGAAGGAATTTTACTGGCCCTCTCCCCTGTTTTTACCGCAGCTGAGAAGTTCACTGCAGGGATTATTGAGGGCCGTGTGAACAGATAATCTGTTTATGTTGTGATCAGCCTGTCGGTGGTCTGATGATGAAAGCGCTCTCTAGATTTTCTGCAGGCATTCAAAACCAAATGTCATTTTACGATTGAAGTTACAGGAATAGTTTGGGGAAGCATATATTCACTTCTTTGAAGAGAGTTAGATGTTTGCTGCATCTCGCTTGTGGTAATCTGTACAGAAAAGAGTGTAAAAATGAAAGTTGTCGTTTTACACAGGTACATGCGATGGAGTCTTTCCCCTGTAAAACAGCATTTTGTTGTTTTTATTCTGTGGGGTTTTTTACCAGTTAAACCAACAGGAAATAACATATTTATTTAGTCCATTTCACAGATGCACTGCAACACTGAGCGACCCCAAACCCTGCAAGTTCCCTCGTAAGAAAGTCTGTTTAATGTCAGATTGAGACATTTCGTCCAGTAGATATATTAGAAAACAGCTTTAGAGGTGCTGGTATACAGATTTTGTTAGCTTTGGACAGAGCCTAACCTAACAGTTGTTAGCCTCATCGTTAATTGACAGACATCAAACTCTCAGCAAGAAACTGAAAGAGCTTTTTCCCAAAACATCAAACTATTCCTTTAAAGAAAAAGAAATCCATCCTGAAACAGAGTTAAACCTTTTTGTTTTCTAGTGTATTGACCTTAGATGCATTACTGCCTTATGTAAGATGACAAGAAGGTGTCATGTTGGGACTTTACCAGCACAGGAAAATACTGTTTGATAGAAGAACAATTTCCAAGGTCATTCTCCACGCAATGACAACGACACAAGAAGCACAACACGAGTGAAACCACACAAGACTGTGAATTACGCTGATGATCTCTGATCGAAGAATGTTGTAAAAGTATGAATGAAAGCAGTACAACTTGCCTCCACATGTACAGCCCTTTGCTTTTGTCTGTTTGCGTACAGCCCGTTCAATATTTCTAACATCGTTGTTCAATACGTCATCAAAAGTGTGTGTGAGAGTGTGCATGTTGTATTTTTAGTGACTCTTAAGATTTGCCTGCTTTTGTATTGTCTTTTACAAAAAAAAATGATGGAGCTTTAGTGTTTACAATGTTGAGAACTCATGCCTCTACTTGGAAAATTTAGGGTTTTTTTCATACAATGATTGTTATTTAATAAAAAAAAAAGTTATCTTAAGAAAAGATGAACATATATAACTGTAATCTCTTTCCATCTCGTTGAGGTCATTAGGTGAAAAGCCTGCGGTAGCATGTTATGTAATGATGTTTAAATCTTGTTGTGTAATTTAAAGACAAGAGAAGATAAAATATTAGTCATAGTGGAAGCTTCAGGGGAGCTTGTTCAGTGTTCTGGTTTATTCCATCAGTAGGAGGTTAAAGAATGCACAATTTAGAACACACACACACACACACACACACAGGTATTTATGTCTGATGTCAGTGGTATAGCAGCTTACTGCTCACTCAGCCAATGAGCAGGTGTCAGACAAAGTGATCCCCTCCACCTGATAGAGATTGTCTGGAGGATAACTGGCTGACCCTGAAACATACTTCTTACTGTCAGAAGAGTCTGAACTGCAAACACGCGTTATCTGTCAGCAGAGGAACATCATCTGAACCGCCGCAAACAGCTACTGAACAGGTGAGATTGTTAATTCTAAGAAAAGTCAGATTTTTCGCTCTTGTTTTTGTGAGTGATTTTCCACTTGTTTTCGGCTGTGATGTTATTTAGTAAATCATATTCTGTGCAAATTAGGGTCTGTTTCTAGAAAGCACAATTAACACAGAGAAGCAGACCTGAGTGCTCCAAATGGTATTGAATAATTGTAATCAAGTGTTTAATCTCTGTTGTGAGTCTGGGGCTAAAATCTGAGAGTCTGGATTATTGTTAAACTACGTGACTCAGTGTGATTATAGCTCCACTCATCTTTTGAGAGGACACAGATTAGACTGTACAGTCTACAGTGCTACAGTAAAAGTAGCACTACACAATAAAAGTACCCCATTACAAGTAAAAGACCTGCATTTAGAATAGTATTAAAAGTAAAGAAGTACTGACAGCATAACAAACTTCAAAATCAAAATACTCATGATGCAAAGTAAAGTAATCATATTTTCATGTCAAACCTTAATATGAAAAGTAACTAACACTTAAAGTACATTGTCTTCTAAAATGTAGTAGAATATAAGCAATACTAACTTTATTTGTACAGCACCTTTAAAAACAGTTTACAAAGTGCTTGACAGAGCAAAATAACATTAAGAAGAATTTAAAACAAGAAGAAAAAGACAAAAACAGAGAGGGCAGGAGGAGAAATAAGACAGACGTTAAAAAACGCAAATATAATTGCATACAAATAAAAATATGGGTAAAAACAATAGAAAATAAAAAAGTTAACAGACACCAACAGAGTTAAAAGACATGAAAAAGACAACATGTAAAAGCGAGTCTGTAAAAATTGGTTTTAAAAAGTCATTTAAAAAAAGTTACTGACTCTGGTTTTATTTCATGATACTTTATACTTCTCACACTCAAGTAGAGTACAGACATCTTTTAATATTTAGACCAGATTGCATCTCTCGGGTCCTAATGATCGAAGGCATTTGAGATTATGAAAGAGAGCTGATCCCGTGTCAGCTGCAGCTTTGAGTTGTGCCGCAGCAGTGATGGTGCTTGTGTAAGATGTGTTTCTTAAAGCTGGATTAAGAGCAGCGATCTGTACTGCTCTTAATTTGTCAGCGGCGACGTAAAAATAACAAGCAGCAGGACTAAAGCTGTGATGATCTCATCGGTCTGTCTGTGAACACTGTGTCCCCTCAGGAAGCAGTAAAACTACACACATGTACTTCTTAAGCTTAAGTATTTCCATTTAATGCCACATTTTTTACCCCAGTACTCCAGTGGCAGCTATATTTGTTACTTAATTTTACATTCAAAATATGTTAAACTTCTAAAAATATATTGTATTTTTATGGATTAAGTTCTTTATTTTACATATGCACAATTACAATGAATCAGTTGGCAGTGAATTCTCAGGCTTTGCTTCCCTCCAACAAAGCTTGTGTGGATATATATATATATATATATATATATATATATATATATATATATATATATATATATATATATAAAATAAAATATACTGCACACTATAACACTGAGGTTGGCTGGTGATAAAATGACCAAACTGTAATGTAGTAGTAGTTATGTAAGAACAGAATGTAAACTACTAAATATGTATATATATATATATATATATATATATATATATATATATGTGTGTGTGTGTGTGTATATATGTGTGTATATATGTATATGTGTGTGTATATATATATATATATATACACACACACACACACACACACACACACACACACTGTGAGGCTTTAATAGCTTGTAAACAGTAGCAAAATAAATGTGTTTACTACGATGTGTGCAGGTAAATATAGTGTATTCTATTTACTACTTTATTGTATTAACATGTGTGCAGCGTTTGAAATGTAGCTGGTTATAAATCATTTTTATATAAATAATTTTTTCCTAATTTATACACAAACTGTTCTGCCTGCCACCGGCTGGCATCACAGCAGCTCACAGCTCAGGAACGACTCCTCCCCTCAGGCCATAAGACTGTTGAACTCCTCAGCTCTCACACTCATTACTGTCACTTTACTCTCACATACACTTCAACTAAGCTCCTTCCATTTGACCTGTGTACAGCTCTGTGAATATACATGTGTGTACTGTTTACCATGTTGCATAATGAATGTTTTTTTTTTTTTTAATGCAGGACATCCTAGTTTATTTACTATTTAGAGAGTTTACTAGTATTTAAAAAGTCATTTTAAAAATGGACTTTCTTAACATCTAATAACTTAGATAATTTATTTTACTGACAGTTTATTCTTTTTGTTTTACAATATGTTTTCTACCTCAGACACTGTGCTTCTTGCTTTATCAATTATCTATCATCATTGCTATTATTATTACTAGTAACAGTATTGATTTATGTGTAATGTTCCTATTATTGATACATTTTTATTCATACCTCTTCCACCACCATTAAGAACTGAACAGTCCGCAATCAGCTGATCATTTCAATGAATTTGATGCTCTCCAATAACAAATTCACGCCTCCTAACAAAGTGTCCTTTATCTTATTTTTACAGGATAAAAATAATGTCAGGCCTGCAGAAACTCCCCCTCACAGTGGCCCTCTGCCTGCTGCTCCTTGCCACACTGTTACCCAGCTCTGAGGCCCGGCGTGGAGGTGGTGGCTTTGGCCGCGGTGGCTTTGGCCGAGGTGGCATTAGCCGAGGCTGGGGTGGTGGTGGCGGGCAGGCCTACAGACCCGTCCACAGCAGTGGCCCCAGTACAGGGAAGATAGCTGGGGCAGCTGCAGCGGGTGCCATGGGAGGATCAATGATTGGGTCTGCCCTGAGCCGTCCTGGATACGGGTATGGTGGAGGGTTTGGAGGGTACGGAGGGTACGGAGGGTATGGGGGCTATGGAGGATATGGAGGATTTGGAGGAGGGTACCCACGATATGGTGGTGGCTATGGCCCCAGATCTGGCTATGAGCCGGAGGGATCTGGAGATATGGAGTATTACACTGCAGCATCCAGCGGCCCCACCTACAACAGTATCATCGTCATCATCGGCTCCCTGACATCCCTGCTGCTGAGCCACTGGGTGGCACTCATGTAGAGCTGGAATCACTAAAACAGACACAGGTCCAAACCCTGGTGAAAATAACCTACAACCTGACAGAAAACAGAACTATTTCTGGTTTAAAGTCAACCCTTGAACTCATGACCTTTGAATAATGTTGCCAATTTGCTTTCCCGACACTTCAGTGATCGTCCATGAGGACAGGAGGAGGAATTTGACCCACTTAACCTCCACAACATGTCAGTGTGCTTCACTCTACACACAGGTGTAGTGACGAATAAAGAAAACAAAACCACCAGAGTCCTGCTCTGTCTGCACCGTCCCACACTCCCAATTCTCCTTTTAATCTAGCCAGTCTTTTTTTTTTTTTTTTATACTTTGGATAATTGCGGCAGTGACTCAATATGTTTTTTCGGGCAAGCACACAGATAGAAAATTAGATGTGTAAGTAGGTTCAGTCTACCTCAGGAAGCCGTGTGAGGACCAGAGCAGCTATACACTTTGTATGATAATGCCATTTCTGAGTATATTTCATCATAGATCTCAGTGCATACTGGGTGTGTTACAGTTTCAGTACATTGCTTGTGTGTATACTTTACCTAATTGCCATTTTGTAGACTTTTGCGTAAAGAAGCAGAATGTGCTTCTTTGGATGATATTGTTATACAAATAAAAAGTTAGAACAAATACATGAGTTGGATTTTACTTTCTTCCTTATTGTGAGAAGAGACCTTTCAGATGCTGAAAATAGTGAATGTGTTTAGTAGTGAATGTGTTTACATGCTCAAAATACACAAACTACATTTGTAAGTGAATACAGAGAGATTGGACTTTTAGGAAAGCTGCCTCAACACAAGCTTCTCTGTATTGCTTGTTCTGGAGCTTTCAACCAAGTTGAGTCATTACTCAACAGGTTTTCGTCAACCGCTGTTTTTCGAGGGGAAAATCTTTCAAGTTCAAGAGGAACAGGAAATCCTTAAAGTAGCTCAGGATAATGGAAAGTTTACATCTACATCTATGATGACTTCCTGAGCTCTGTTACATTTGAAGTGGAAAGAGAGTTTCTTTTATAAAAGACTAATAAAACTGATTACTTGAATACATGCATACGATTTTATGCAGGAGACCTGGTAAGTGCTCTAGTAGATGAATTTTGAAATTTTGCTATAATGTTTTTGGAAAATAGTCTTTGGTATTTAGGGTAGAAAATGAACAATCAAGTATATAAACATTTTGGTATTTTAGGACCTGAATACAATTAACAATAATTTTATCATTGTCATCACTTGAGATCACAAGTTAATTATCTTGTAATCCTGGGATGATGGGATATTTATTTTTTAAAAAACTTTGTTTTCTCAAGATAACAAGATAATTATGCCACCAGACACTCATACAAGGACCATAAGACAATTAGCATGTGATCTTGACATAAGAGGATAAAATAAAATCATCTCAACTTGAAATTACTTAGAACATTTTCAAAATGTCTTAATAATTGTTTAATCAATTGTAATATATACAAGTGCAATAGTACAGTAGAATAATAATATTATTGCTGTTCTCAGCTTCCATGGTTAAACATTTACAAAAATTTAGACCAAAAAATTTCATTCTATAGTAATAGTAATAATCAAAGTGCAGTTATGCCTACGGACCAGATTTCCTTGAAAATTTGAAAAATTCTCCCTTTTCTCTCATTTTTTGACTTTATTTTGGACTCATGTTAGAATTAATTCAGACTAATTCATACCCGTCCTTAAACTTGTTTACATCTACATTAAACCATCCAAACAAAAGCACACATACTAGGCCCCACTCGAAGCGTCAAATCATTTGGGTTCAATCCTCCAGAAAAGTTTATCCTGACAGACTAAAGAGTTTGGTCTTACCTGCTCTTTATGTAAAGCGTCTTGAGAAAACACTGTTATGAATTGGTGTTATATAAATGAAGATTGATTGATTGATTGATAGGCAAATACATTTTTTCATGTCCCCTAAACTCCACGCCTGACTCAAAAGGTAATAGGAACAAATATCTACAAATGCAAATTATTTAAGTGGATATGTTTATTTGACAAGACAAGCAAAAAATGCAAGCTGACCCTCCTAATGTGCCCCTCATGGTAAAAGGCACGGAGGTACATGTGCATCTTAAAAAACACAAGACACAAGACGATATAGACTACATATAACGAGACAGTAAAGGTACACTGTGGGGTTTTTGATCACATGTAGTCTGCGTCAAACAATTAAAAGTGTTTGTCTAGTTGTAAACATGTGATTTAGTCATGTAAAATGTGTTGTCAAGACCTTTTCATTTTATTTGCAATTAAAAACTCCAGAGAGTACCTTTAAATTGTTTATTTGAAATCTTCAGCTTCTATTAGAAAAATGATTGTACAAATCTCATGTGCTGTACTGCATATTATGTTGATATGCAGGCTTAGAAACCATAAACTCATCTGATAATGCAAGAAAAATCTTCAATGTTAAGAGCACTTCTGCAATCATAAACTACCCCAGAGAGGGGTGAGAGAGGCAAAACGTTGGACGGAACAGAGGGAGGAGGCAAATGAACGAAAAAACACATCAGGAAATATAAAACCCACTGTACAAATGGCAGTGCACATGGAAAAAAGACAAAATACACAAATATTCAGAAAAGGCAAACTTTGCTGTGAATTGATTCCAAGGTTAGTAATTTAGGATAACAGCATGCATACTATTGTCTGTCTGCTGAGAGTCTGTTTATCCAGATAAAATGAGTAAAAACAGATATAATTATCAGTTTTACTGGTCTGAGTTTCTGTATTTCAGTGGACCTCAAATGATAAAAGTCAATTTATGCTTTGAGCTACAAAGACATGAATAGATATGTTCCGTTACAAATACTTATGTCATGCTCATGGTGTAAAATCTCTCAGTCTAAAGCACTGATATTTGTTATAGTGGACTAACCGAATACTGGAAAAGTTAAAGTCCAACACAGGTTGATAGATTTGGATCACTATTCACTGTTTTCTAACTCTTTGAACAGTCCTTCAACATTAACGTGCTCGTTCTTTATATACTCATATCACACTTTAAGCGCATGTCCATTATTTGCAAAGCAGTGTATTTACACAGATCCCAACCATGACAGAGCCTGTACCAGCCCAGCAGGTGCAAACCAACCCTCTCAGATGCTTTTTCCACTGACACAAAAAAGAGCCTGACAAGTTTCTCTGAATAAATAAATAAATCATAAATGAGTTTTTTTTTTTCTAAACACACATCACAAACACAATGAGGAGCCTGTGATGGTGCCACTCCCTGCTTCTATGACTAGAGAGAGCATTTAATTAAATCTGAATGGACACTAATGGGCCTGATTCCTCACCACCATCAACAGTGAGGCGTATCTGAGTACAGTTAATGGACCCTTCATCTTTCAGAGGAGGAAAAGGGAAGTGCACTTTGTTGAAACACTCTGGCTCTCCTGTCTAACCTTTCCATTGCCTTTTCTTTGTTACAGTTTATATACGCAATGCAGTATTATGTACCAGCTGTGTTGTCAAGCACATGCATGAGGATGTGGTGCCTCAATATTAAGAAAATATAAAAAAACACAAAGTAGAAATTCTCACATAAAGTCAACACAGACAACACGTTATTCATCACTTTCACTGCTAATGAAGGCCTCAGTGCAGCAGTGTTAGCATGTTGCTATTCAGTAGCATCAGTATAGTACTGCTGACAGCGGCTAAAAGCCCTTGAGCTCCCATCTCCAGTCCCTGTGCCCCCCCAGTGTCTTTCTTAAAGTACTTTTCAGAGTAAACCATGTACAACTCTACACATTTCATGGCCTTCATCTGCTCAATCAGTGCCGGGTAGCCGATCTCCACAATGCTGACTGTATCATCATCATCATCATCATCAGTAGCAGTTTTTGTTAGAACCTGTGAAGTTGGAGGCACAGAATTGGCTTCAGACTGATTTAGAGGGCGGGGAGTTGAAGGGGCAGAGGTCGAGGAGTTACCTGCTGCAGTGTTGTTGGTCTCTGTTGTGTTGTGTTGTGTTGATGTGCTGATTGGTTTTGGCTTCTCCGCAGGCAGAAGGTCTGTTCTCTTCATGCAGGAGTCCATGTAGCTATCATAGGCTCGAGGGATTTCACTGTACCTGTAGTCTCTGCTGTAGTCATTGGTATCAGTAGACTGGGTACCATATTTCTTGTACATGTAGTGGTTGTAGTAATTCTCCTCCTGGCGGCTGTGGAACTGGAATTGAGGACGAGGGAACCTTCCTAACCCGTAGCCCAGGGCCATTCCTGCCACAGCCCCTCCAGTTGCTGCCATTACCGCACTGCGTCCAAACCCTCTGGACTTATCAGAGGGAAACAAACCCATTGACTGAACTGAGTGGGAAAAGGGAGATCCACCCCTAACACCGTAGCCCCCATATCCAAAGCTGCCACTATAGTGAGGGCTCAGGATTTTGTTGTTTGGGTTTTGGTTGACGTATCCACCTGGGTAGCCCCCATAACCCCACCTGTAACCCCCATGATTGCCATGACCACCATAACCACCATGACCACCATGACTACCGTAACTGCTATGACGTCCTCCATATGGAGATCCCCATGCTGGATACTGGTTATGGTAGCCTCCTCCAATCGGCTGCTGGGGGTAACCACCCGGCGGATACCCAGGTCTACCTGACTGCGAAGGGTAGCCTCCCTGATTGGGTAGTCCAGGCTGTTGGGGGTATCCACCCTGAGAGCTGGAGCCCTGATTATTTTTGTTGTGTGTGTCAGTGTTTGTGTGGGTGCTGCCTCGGTTGGACGTGGGGGTCTTCTTTGAGCCGAAGCTTTTCCTTATGCCGCCTCCTCCTTTCTTGGCCAGTGAAAAATGGGTGTGAAACAAAAGAAGTGACAGACACAGCAAAGATAATGAATTCAGCTTCATCTTCGCCCTGTCAGAGAGAGAAAAGAAAAATGAACAAAGGAAGAAAATGATGAGGAATTTATGACATAATAATACTTGGATTGCTTTTCATGTTAGCCTTAAAAAGTCTTGTCTCATTTAGTGAGAGCTGCCCCCTTTTGGAATAAATCCTGTAAAATCCATCAGCAAACAGTAAAATCCTGGAGTTGCACCTCATTGCAACTTTTATCTAAAAAAAAGAACATGCACAAGTTTGATAGAGCTCACACCTTTGTTGCATTGTTCTAACCTTGTCCTCTATTAATTCTTCCTCAAGCTAGTAGAAGTTATATACAATTAAATCATTTTTACTACATTTTAATGGCAGCCTTAACGGCGCCTTCCATTACGCAGCCTTGCCCCGAAACAGGCTTCCAGGTTTGCTTGAAATGGCACAGTACGATATTAATGTTACTGAAGAACAGCACTCTTTCCAATCATCTGTAACTGACACTGTTACTAAGTACCTTACCATACTGTAGTTTTTTTTAAATTATATCACGACTTATACTAGAAATGCTTATTATCCACATCGTGAAGTAAAATTACATGAACCTTGATAGATGAACAATTTAATTTGATTAATAACTGCTTTTTCCCCATCAATCACTTCCAGCGTAAAGGTATTCGGTTTGCTATCAAACATGAGAAAAAGGAACAGAAGACCCTATCTGAGAAGCTGGAGCCATAAAAGGCTTGGCATTTTAGTTTGAAAATATGTCTCCATTGACAATTAATTTTCGGCCAGTGAACTAATCATTAACCCCTTACTGCCTGAATTTATTTACAATTATATAAAAAAAATTAATTATTTGTGTTTTTGCATTCAAGCAGATGCTAAATGAAGTGGAGATCGTTAATTTGAATATAGCATAGCATAGACCAGTACAATATAATAATAGTATAATAAAATATATATGTACATACGCATAGAATATATATCTATTTATTTATGTATGTATGCATCTATGTATATATAATGTATACATAGAAGATGCATCAACCGGCATTAGTGGGATACAGAGGCCACCTCAGCTGCATCAAGACCGGAAGAGGTTTGAGGCGAATTTGCGACAACAGGCAACAAGGGGTTAACTTGGCTAATAGTTACAGCTGTAGATTTTATCCATTTAGGCTACCCCTTGAGATTTAATTCACTTTTTAAATATAATGAATGAACACTAAAAGTCATTTGATAATATAAATTATGATGGGAAATTAAATGTCAGAGTCAGTCCACCAGCTCCTGGATCATCTGTCTGTGACAAACAGAGGCACAGAGTTTATGAATGAATCTTGCAGTTGCAGGGTTTGATGTTAACCAGTGGTAGCAATCCATCTAAACGTCATTATTAAGAGATCCGTATCTTGTCCTTTGGAGTAAAATTGAGCTCTAATTGTGAAAAGCTAAGTAATAATCATCGAGATACAGTCAACATTTTTCTTTTTCTTTGGTAAAATCGTAGCTAATTAACGTCAAATTCTACGCGTGCAACAGTTTCGACTTAAAGTGATGACTTATTTCTCTCTGACTGGTCGATAGATAATGAACAGGTGTCAATAACAACACCTCTGCTCCTGGTGCCCACTGATGTAGCTGTATCCTGCTCCAGAGAACATGTGAACACAGCAAAGCAAGACAAACACGGCTTATTCTCACAGAAAGAAACAATCACACACTGGAGGCAGCTGATACTACTGACCTTGTATTGGCGGCACTCCCACTGTCCAATTTCCAGTTAAAAGCTCAAGTGACTGAACTGTCGGCTGTAATTTAAGCACTGTAAGGAGAGCGTTGAGGCACGGTTTCATTACACACACACACAGAGAGAGAGAGAGAGAGACAGTCACTTCAGGTTAAAAAACAAAACAAAAAACAATATGCATTTTATTCCCCAAACCAACATTAAAGTGGGGAGTGTGCGGTTTCTTTAAATAGAGGAGTAGCCTTACCCTGAGTGATGACTGAAGAGGCGTTTTTTTTTTTTTTTTATGTTTTATTCATCTTCAGCTTGAAGAATCGTTCTTTCCGCTAGAACGATGATGTAACGTCGCTCCAGTGTTATCAGCGAGAAATTCTAATTCCATATGACGTAATGCGGCATAAGGGTGCGGGTCGCTTAGGAACAGAAGGTGGGGGCGTGGCTGTACTAAATAACATTTCCCAGCATCCTCGGTCGTGGGAAGGGTCGACTGGATACGGAAAAATCCCCACACGTAAATGGACAGTATATAGGGTTACTCGTGTAGACCAGATTTAATGAACGGTGCCAGTGGTGGTAATGAAATACATTTACTTAAGTACTGTACTTAATTACAAAGATTAAGTACTTATGCTTGACTCGTTTTAATCGATTTATAGCTACTGTACATTTCAGAAGGACATATTATGCTTTAAATTCCACTGCCGTTATTTGAAAATAAAACTATTTGCTTTGCAGATTAAGATTTTACATACAAAACTATCACAATATAATGTAAAGTTATAAATCAAAATGCACAACAGTAAATAACAAGTAAGGATAAACATTTTAGGAACCATTAAACTTCAAGTTACATGTGAATGAATAATTTGCCATTCTGAATAATGAGTAGTTTTAGTTGAGATGATTAAATGCGGATAGTACTGCACTTTAAGGGACAATTTTTTCAGTTTAATTTGATGTTTCTATTTGATTCTTACCCATTTAGAATATTTAAAGGTCAAATGTTAGCTACTACTTGTTATCACACCAGATAATTCCACTGAGTGTTATAAAATATCTTAAACACTGAGATGCATTTTCTACATTTCAGCCACATCCATTTAGGGTTACTGAATTTTTGTCATGTTGTAACCCATATAACAAAAACTATACTATACATACAACTATACTATAACTATTCATACTGAACATTAAAATCTGCAAACAGATAAGTTTAGGTATAAATATTGTCGTTCCATATGAGCAGTGATCCTCAGAGAAGAGAACCATCATAAACCAATGGTTACATTTCAGCATAGCAGTCAGACAAGTGTCTCGCTAAACATGAAATTTTAAAGCTGATTGTAAAAAGAGATGCGGACATAAGTAGACTATGCCTTTTAGTCACTTCCTATAGTAAAGAGTTTTAATAGAGTTAGCTGAGCCTTGGGAGCAGTAAACAAGCAGGAGCTTTTAGGGGCCAAAACAGAGAGCTCCATACATTCCTGAATACAGATGCCACCACCTACTGGGCGTTGAAAGTCCTACATTAAACACCTGAGAGGAACAATGCTATGAACCCATAACCACCGATCTCTTTTTAACTAAAAAGCAGCCATGACAGTAAACCATCTTGCTAGTTGTTGTGGTTATAGTGTCTTCTTTACAGCAATAATGCTACATGTTATATTAATATTTTGTTTTACTACATCAGCACAAGACAAAAGGAATAGAAAGTAAATTAATTGGGTTTTACTTCCTTTTTCCAGATATTGTCAACAGAGAAAGAAGGCAAACAACAAACAAGGGTTTCATGATTTCAATCATGTCAATTCTGGCACAATGGATGCAAAACAACTTAACAGAGAGAAACTAGACTGTAGATCACACACCGTGGTGGCATCGATGTGCCAAAGCAGCTATGACAGTGGTAGTTAGTATCAGTAGTAGGATATAAAATTAATTCAAAATCAATACATCAGATTTAATTAGTACATTAGTCTTATGCTTCAAAAGCACTGCAATCAAGAGCTACGTGGGGGTGGGGGGTGGGGGGGGAGTGAAGGAAAAAGGAGGCAGGTGTATATAAATATCCCAAAATGCAACACACAATACAAAGCAAAGGCCTTACATTTTTTACCAACATCATCCACAATACATAAAACATACATTTTGTGGAAAACGTGTTTTCATTTTCTTTGCGCTCATTTTAATGTAAGTAATTTAAGATTTGATTTTATGTATTTCAATGACATATGATGATTACATGAAAAAGTTCAATTATGTTCAGTATATGACGACAATGGTGGGATCATGATCTGCTGAATGCCAATGTCAGCAGGCTAATATCAGTGTTAACATGCTAAAATGTGCTATTTAGCACCAAACACTAAGTTCAGCTGAGGCTCCTGTCATTCGTTTTCCAAGCATTTGGTCATAAAACACAGAATTGGACAAATGAAATGAAAAGTCAGCAGATTGACAAAGTTATTGTAATTCATTATGACAATCTACCCAAAAATGTCGACCTCGTGTCAATAGGAGTCATCCTCTGGGGACCACGAATATCTGTACATTTCATTTCAACATTTCTTCAACACATTCTTTTTTGAACACCCCATTTCTATATTTCTCCATCACTTTCACTGCTAATGAAGGCCTCAGTGCAGCAGCATTAGCATGTTGCTATTCAGTAGCATCAGTATAGTACTGCTGACAACAGCTAAAAGCCCTGGCACGCCTGCCTCCAGTCCCTGCACCCCACCAGTGACTTCAGGTTCTGTCTTCTTCTTCTTCTTCAAGTATTTTTCAGAGTAAACCATGTACAACTCAACACATCTCTTGACCTTCAGCTGTTGGATCAGTGCCGGGTAGCCTATCTCCACAATGCTGACTGTATCATCATCATCATCATCATCAGTAGCAGTTTTTGTGAGAACCTGTGAAGCTGGAGGGACAGAATTGGCTTCAGACTGATTTAGAGGGCGGGGAGTTGAAGGGGCAGAGGTCGAGGAGTTACGTGCCGCAGTGTTGTTGGTCTCTGTTGCGTTGCTGCCAATAACAATGTCTGGGACAGCAGTCGAAGTAGTAGTCACAGAAGTCGTTGTGGTGGTTGTTGTTGTTGTTGTTGTGGTAGTGGCAGCTGGTTTGTTGTTTAATTTTGGCTTCTCCGCAGGCAGAAGGTCTGTTCTCTTCATGCAGGAGTCCATGTAGCTATCATAGGCTTGAGGGATTTCACTGTACTTGTAGTCTCTGCTGTAGTCATTGGTATCAGTAGACTGGGTACCATATTTCTTGTACATGTAGTGATTGTAGTAATACTCCTCCTGGGGGTTGTGGAACTGGAATTGAGGACGAGGGAACCTTCCTAACCCGTAGCCCAGGGCCATTCCTGCCACGGCCCCTCCAGCTGCTGCCATTACCGCACTGCGTCCAAACCCTCTGGACTTATCAGAGGGAAACAAACCCATTGACTGAACTGAATGGGAAAAGGGAGATCCTCCCCCAACACTGTGGCCCCCGTATCCAAAGCTGCCACCATAGTGAGGGCTCAGGATTTTGTTGTTTGGGTTGTGATTCATGTATCCACCAGGATAGCCTCCATAACTGCCGTGACCACCATAACTTCCATAACCTCCACCCTGTGCTGGGTAACCTCCAGCTGGATAGCCCCCAGGTGAGTATCCTGGGTGCTGGGGGTAACCTCCTTGGTTAGGGTAACCCCCTGGTCTGCCTGGTTGCTGAGGGTAGCCTCCTTGATTAGGGTAACCTCCTTGGTTAGGGTAACCTCCTTGGTTAGGGTAACCTCCTTGGTTAGGGTAACCTCCTTGGTTAGGGTAACCCCCTGGTCTGCCTGGTTGCTGAGGGTAACCTCCTTGATTAGGGTAACCACCTTGGTTAGGGTAACCTCCTTGATTAGGGTAACCTCCTTGATTAGGGTAACCTCCTTGATTAGGGTAACTCCCTGGTCTGCCTGGTTGCTGAGGGTAACCTCCTTGATTAGGGTAACCTCCTTGGTTAGGGTAACTCCCTGGTCTGCCTGGTTGCTGAGGGTAACCTCCTTGATTAGGGTAACTACCTTGATTAGGGTAACCTCCTTGATTAGGGTAACTCCCTGGTCTGCTTGGTTGCTGAGGGTAACCTCCTTGGTTGAATTGTGTGGGTTTCTTATCCTGTTTGGGGGTCTTCTTAAAGACATTTAATTTTGAACTAAACCCTCCTTTTTTCTTTGCCATTGTAAAATTAATATGAACCAAAACAAGGGACAGACACAACAGAGCTGTTACAGACGGCTTCATCTTTACACTGGAGAGAGGAGCCAGGGAAGAAATGTAAAGAGAACAAGAGAAAGAAAGAAAATAAATTCATCATTAAAGCAATTTCTTTGTAACTAATTGACTTTGTGGAAACAGCGAAATTCACACATTTGTTGCTGAAGAAACACCCAGCACATGGCTTCAAAAAATTAAAATAGAATACATTTCCACAGCTCATGAACTAACTTTTATTTGCCAGACAAGACACAGGTATCACTGGTTCCTTGTGCTGGGCTTACTGGAAAAGTTTAAGCAAGTATTTTTGGATATAATTCACTAAATTATGTTCACTTCAATTACATAACATTATGTGCAGCTCACATACATCGCTATTTGCACCCCGTTTTAGCAAATGTGCTCAACATGAAGATGTGGGACCAACGTAGCTGCCAGTCTAAAAATAGCACAGAGGCTTCAGACTTTCAGCTCACTGCACACGACCAAACGTTACTCTTTACACCCCTGACCGTTGTTTTTATTGCTCTATACTCGCAGCTATAACCATCATAGGAAATATAATAAATACACGGTGCCGGTATGTCTCCTGATCTCCACCTGATTAGCTACATTCTTTCACTAAGTCATCTCATTTCAGAATAATAATCATCAGAAAACATCCTCTATGGAAAAAGTTACAAGACAAACGTAACCACATTAGCCTTCATTAAAAAAATATTCATACACACGCTCTGCTGACCTTGTAGCGTCGATATCCACAACACCGCAGTGTGCCTCTCTCTGGATCACGTGGTTCACAAACTTTTCATCTCGACCCTTCTCCTCGCTGTGACGTCACGGTGACGCAGCGAATTCGAACCAACGTTATAAATTATTACAGCAGTGGAACACGAACACGTATAAAATTACAAGACCGAACATTCTGTGACAATTATGTCGTGATACATTATCGCTACATTTGAATGTAAGAATAGACATGATTATGTTATTCTTAGTAGTTGGTACTTTGACTTTCACAAGACAAGATTGATTAAAAATCAATCCCAAACTTCCCCTTAGTTAAGGTACATTAATTACTGACGTCTTTATTTTTATGTTTAGATTTTTATTTATTTAATTGTATTTTAGTTCATCGATATCAGTTTTTTTTTATAAAACATTTGGAAATACAAACTGCAATTTTCTGACTGAAGTTACATTGCTCATAAAACACTGAAAAAATAGGACACATCTCTTCACACTAGATTTGAGTGCTTCTCTTTTTTATATTTTTATAGAAAAATCTCGTTTTTTTTAAGATACATCTTTCAAGTAATTAGAGACAATTACTCTAAATCAGTACCATTAATTACTTCTACATGGGACTACTAGAATATGCTTCTTTATATTGGATTTTAGTGCTACATGATATCAATTTAGTGTTTAAAAATTTCTGAATTCTTTTGAGAAACATTTACGGACAGTGAAGGACAAAATTAAGCATCAATTTTGAAATGTATTAAAAACAAATATAACTAAATCTGACTATACAAGTACCTTTCATTTTTTATCTGATGTTGGCTGTTTTATATTTATTGGATATATATATATACACACACTCACCTTTGTTGCAGTTACTGTACATGGAGTGACACTAAATCTTGAAATCCTATGAGGTGTTTGCAGCACTGAAAAAAAGTCTCTCTTTGCAGACCACGTGTGCATAGCTAGATACCACAAAGTGTTTTTGTGAGAGACTTGAGTGATTGAAGTTAAAGCTCCATAGAAGCAGAAGCTCCCACCCTCTGATATCCTAAAACTTACAATGTTATGAACTTATATAGAGAATGAAAAGTTCCCCTCATTTATAAAGCACAGACCATGAAATGTTTTTGCATGAAAATGACTTAAATTAAGTCAGTCCTATAGTTAAGCTGCACTTGAACGTGCTCCTGGATAGTTAAAGCTTTAATAAGGATGTCATATGTTTTGTGTGCAAAAATCTCAATTTGTAAATTAACTAAAACTGTCAGATAATTGTAGTGAAGTTCAAAACAATTCATCACCTTCCTCTGAAATGTTGTGGATAAAAAGCAGAAGGTGGCACAAACTTAAGTGACATTCCACCACTGGGACAAAAGAAAAAAAAGTAAAAGTCCCAACAACTGTTCTCTGATGTTAAACAGTGACATGTTAAACTCATTTTCAGGGCATGGACTCTTGTGTACGGATGGCGCCACCTGCTGGTCCTAGAAGCCGTTTAAAATTCTGGTGCGATAGTTTCTGAGAACTCACAACCACTTGACCTTAATATGAGGATCAGTCATGACCAACAAAATCATTAAGCTAATAAAGCCGCTGACTTATGAACTATTCTTGGTGAGTGCAGTGCTAACGTTGCTTTAACAGGTATTGCCAACAAAGAGAGATGGGACACAAGTTTAAAGGGTTTCATGATTTTAATCATGTCAATTCTGCTTTTTTTCCCCCCCAATCACCCCAACACTCACTTGTCATGGTAAAGTGGTGCATAAATGTAATGCAGGATAAGAATTAACTGGACAGCAGTGCAAGTGAAAGAAACAGGCCTGAGGACAGCTCATGATGGCACTGATGCACCAAACCATGTGATAGCAGTAGGTAGTAATAGTTCCCAGACAGGCACAGCGATGTTAACATACACGATGATGCTGTTGAACGCAAAGGAAACAAGCACTAATCTGAGGACTAATGAATGATGGACGCAGAAGAGTGCATCCCGGCCATTTACAACACGCTTTAATCTGTGAGCCTCAGAGTCACAACGGAAACAGGAATCCAGTCCATTCACTTCCACTGTTTAACTGCTGTACAATCCTTTAACCTTTCAGTAGACAGTAGCGGCCATCAAACGTATCAAGTCAGAAAACCTACCAGCAGATCAACTCAACAAGTCTGAGGAGCAACACGTCAACATGACACATCCTTCTCAAAGGGTCTGTGACAAGTGACGAGCACCGACTTTTTCTTTCCAAAGAAAACTGCCACAAACGTTGCGTAAATCAGTTCACATCTACTCAAAATCTCAGGGAATTTGTTTAAATATGGCAGCAGAGCATAAACCAAAGACAAGAAAATGACGATTCGGATTCTTTTCCATTTTCTCAATCGCCTTTGCACCACGAGTGCAGAGCGGACTGACTGCATGTTTCAACATGAGAGATAAAGAGGAAAAGATGCGTGTGGATTTGGGTTGATTCGTGGTTCAAGCGGGTAGAAGAAAGAAAGACATTCCACAAAAACAGAAAATGTGCAACTGGTTGCTTTAAACACACTGAGGAGAAACCAAAATACAGACAAAGGTACAATATAGAAAATATGTCCTCTGATGAAAAAAAGCAAACACAATCGCCCTTTAACCTTAGGCACATATGTAAAACCAATAATATAAATCTTCATTAGCAATCCTTTTGGTTAAAAAATATCCTTTCATTTATAGCATCCACTTCTGGGAAGCGTCTACGGATCGTTATCAATGAGGAAAGACGGTGTGGAGACAAAAACCTTCATCAGCTGCAATGAAATGAGTTCCTCCAGCTATGTCAAATGTTTAAGTGGGAGTGGGAGGCTTACACAATCCAAAACTCAAAATTGTATTAACATAGTACACGTTTATGTGGTAAACTTTCCAATAACAACTTTTAAGGTCATATATATATATATATTATTGAGCACTTAATGAAGTAGGATAGTTAGACGAATCAGTCATAATGCTATACAATTACCTCTTTTAGAGCCACAATACCAAAAATAAAATTAATCTCATTTGTGGCTTCAGAATTTAAGCTTCTCCACCATGTTAATAATATATCTGTATGGGGGGAAAAATCAAGTATTTTCTCTTTTCAGTTTAAAGAAATAATATAGTGTTAAAACACAACACATACACTGTATATGCAAATAAAATCTGCAAATTATTGTATTTTTACAGATTGTCCATTCAGTGGCTTAACAGCAGAGGCAGACTGTACTTAACCACAGTCACCCCTGGGTTCAAGGAGTGACGTCTCTCCTGATAACACACCAGTGTTTGTTCGCTAATTAAGAGCAGCAAGCAACTACACAATGTCGCCCTGTTCAGAGGCAGGGCCGGTCCAAAGGTGCTGGTCCACCTGCTGAGATTACAGCTGAACCTTTTGCGTTTTATTCAATCGCAGGTTCTGGGTGGGCCGTCTTCTGGTGTCTGAGTCAGCACACGTCAGCATGGTGCAGCTTAACATGAAGGTGTGGCAGCTGTTGAAGTTCAGCAAGGTATTGCTGAAAAATTGAGGACTTCTCTCGAAAAAGATTAAACTAAATAAAACTGCTAACAGGGAAAACCTTGTAGGCCTTTGCATAGCAAAATGTACAAAGCTGCTGCTGCGATGTAAGACAGATGAAAATATACAGGATATTTACAAATTTACAGGAGGAGGAGACAGTCAAGACTGAAGGGAGACACCATCAGACAGACAGTTGACCAGGCTCTGCAGTGGGCGGTTTGGGCGTCACTTCCAGGACATCAGGTCAAATTAATCACTGCCAGTCCAGTAAAGTGTCGGGCTGGTTTGTCGAGCTGTAGCGGAGGCCGACAGAGAACGGAGTGCACAAACGTGAAAGCAGAGGTTTGATGGGGCGAAGCAGGAGTGGCAGCAGACCTCTGCTGGCTGCTAACAGACAGAGGGACAGGGACTAGTGGATGAGATGCATCGTCAAACATGCTGAACGGAGACAGCCATTTCCTGTCCATCGTGGAGAGGAGGGAGTTTTATGGAGGAGCTTGGAAGTGAAGGAGGGCTGCTGAAATGTAGACCACCAACGTCCCGTCATCCGATCACCACTCCCGTCATCCCTCTCTCTCTCTCTCTCACCCAGAGGACACGTGGCTGTGTGAGTCCATCCCCCCCTTCAGTCCAGAGGCTCCTGCTCCTCTTTACACGCCGTTGGCAGTCATCTTGCTCTTCTGGGACACCTCCGTGGCTGCTTTAGCCTGTGGAAGGAGTCACACAGCTTAAACATCCAGTGTTTACCATAAAACACATGTTTCATGCCAGGGTGGCTCTTCGTTATGGATTCCTTTCAGGGGATATGAATCTAATTTCTTTTTAATGTTTTTGTTGCCTTTATTTGAGACCTCATGGCCATTAAAAGTGCCAGAAATCATGGGACAGGAAGATACAGGGCTTGTACACTTTTTTAAGACTAAAACTCAAGTATTTTTCAGTGTTGTAAGTGACAACCAACGAACCAAGAACATAAAGGTGCATGTGTATCAGCTGAGGAGAGACTATAGTGCAGTCATGATTGACCAAAGTCAATCCCCTGAATGACACACGTGTCTGTTTATAAATGTGTGATAAATATAGAGGAGGGGAGATGACACAGCTTAATGGGATCAACATTTAAACAGCTATGGGGGGTTAAAAAAAAAAAAAAAAAAGGCATAAAAATCCAGAGAACAAACAACTGAGAAAGGGTGAGTGAAAAGAGAGAAACAACTGGCTTGTTTTTTTTCTTGCTTTTTTCCCTTAAAAACAAAAACATATCTGATCAGAACAATTTGATAGAGGATATCATCACATTAAAAAAAAAAATCGACACACATGGGCATTAAATGTGTTTTGATGTCATGTATCTCTTTAAAATGACTAATGCTAGTTTAAAAAAAATAAAAAATAAATCACTTGGAAGTGTGTATGACAGTGGTCTATATTTATCAGCTATTTTTAAACCTCACACAGAATAACTTGAGATGCTCAGTTTCAACTTTAGCTCTTTATGATGGTGACTCAAACATCTCACTATAACGTCTATACATCTAAACACATTCTATACTTTCTCTGTCGTATTCAAGCACTTGCTGCCCAGCAGAACAGCCGTTTTTCCAGTGTGGTAGCTGCTTCCCACTGGGAGAGATCAGTGAGTCATGTGAGAAAGATCAGAGCCAGGAAGAACTAAGTGGATTATGAAACCTTGAGTGGCGTCAAATCCCATACTGGTTTCTGTGGAAGGTCCCAGGAACAATGGGTGCTTACCTGAAGGACTTCAGCAGGAGTCAGAGTTTTGTCCGACACCACAGGAGCCTTGTCTCTCATCTCCTCTATCTGCAACACACAGATAAAAGACAAATATATAAGACGCCCCTCTACCATCATTCATGTACCGATTTTATACACGTTCACGCTTCGTGACTCTACATGGGTCTCATGTGTAAACAGCCGACAAGCAAATCTACTGTTTGGGCAGAAAATCTATTCTTAACTGCAGTTCCTCTCTGTCATTGCAGTTCATCTTATGCTGCTTTGGGCTTTACAGTGCAAGTATTTCACTCACATCTGGAAAATGAATAAATATAAAAATAAGCATCGCATACTGTAAAAATGATTTACGCGATTTAAGATTATAACCTACCATAATCTTGTTTTTCCCTCTGCTGTCAATTGCTAAAAAGTCCCACATTCCACAATACAGGTTACTGTGATCAGGACAAACACCATCAATCATCTGATTGCGTTTGTTAGTGTCAGCGTCATTTATATCTCATGTTTCTGTGCACTGACCGGTCTGTCTTTGATGATGAGAGCAGGGTCCGCCAACATGTCAGTACTGACTGAGGTTGTGTTTGCTCCTGCGTTCTCCACTGGAGGAGGAGTAGCTTTCTGAAAACAAAAAAAAAAGATGAAAAGATCTGATAAGACAAACAACGTTCCAAAAAAGGCTACCTGCTCTGATTTACTTCTGGTTCATTGTCTGAATTTGTTCAAGTCCTTCTCCACTAAAATATGTTTTCTGCTTATTGTTACTTCACTTGGATGTTTGACCTTCACTGCGGGGTTAAGAAAAGTCAGACCACACGGAAAATCTCAGGTATTTTCCTATAAACCTAGAAATAATTATTTAGTTTGAGAATTTAGAAGCATTTAAAAACACAAGACAGTATGAGATGCAACCTGAAGAAATAAGACTGCACTATTTCTAGCAATTAAATTTAAGCAAATTTGTGGCTTTGATCGGCTAAAGTTCTTTGTACAAAAGTAGATCAGATCCACTCGAGTGTTATTTGAAAACAGCTCCAATGAAAATGATACAACTAAGGGAAGTCTGATCTTTTGTACAAAGCAGTTGCGCTGCTAGAAAAGGTATAGAATCTAAAATATTTCACGTGTGATGTGGAAGCTTCAAACCTCCAGACACATTCATACTCATCTATTCTGGATTTTTGAATGAGGGAGAAGGAACAGATGCAATTTGAAGAGGTTTATACTTTTTATGGAAAAGACATTCAACACAAAATACTATTCAAAGAAGGTTATTTTTATGTCTTAACATGTGTTAAGTGTAAGTCTTAACATATGTAATCCAAAAAGAACTAACAAAGGTTTAGTGTTACTGATACTGAGCTGTAATGATTAGTCGATCAGAAGATGATTAATCAGCAACTAGTCTGATAAGTGGCAGAACTGTTTCAGTCAATTTGAAGCAAAAATGCCAAACATATGTTCAAATTTGCAGCTTTTCCTCTGTGATATATGATACTAAATAAAATATCTGTGGATTTATGACAGTTAGTCGGACTTTTGAAGATGCCACGTCTCGTTCTGGGCAGATGTGATCAGTGTTTTGCTCCACTTTTTAATACTCAGACATTGATCAGTGGTATAATCGAAGGAATAAATTGTTGCTGACCAAGTTAGTAATGATTTGTCAGAAAGACCATAAATAGTTATGAAACAGCTCATACTTGCCACATGCATACAGGCCAGCTATTTGAACAGCTAGAATGTATAGATTGGTACAAGTTTCTCTAATCTGTTCATTCAAGTGAATGTGTGCAGCCTGTAAGATGTTAGGTAGATTGTAAAGGTCGAACCTCTAGTTTGGGAACAGGCGGGATGACTGGAGGTTTGGGTTTGAGGTCAGTCAGATACATGGCTCTGGAGAGCAGCAGCAGCGATGGAGGAACGTTCTCCTTCAGGTGCAGGTCCAGCCACTAGATGGAGAAGAACATTTATTATATGGGGAACAACGACAAGACTGAAGGGGACTGACCTAGAGAAAGATTACCAATACATATTTACTTGTTGTAAAGATAATATATCTGATAAATGGAGAAGAAATATACTTGTGACATTACAGTTTCAGCCCATCACACGATCAGCCTCTCTGCTACTGTTAATCTGGGGGAATCATACATCTGTGAAACCAGGGTTTAGTTTCTATCAACCAAATAGAGCTACAAACTCCCATTCAGTGGCTCACCTGCTGCATCTGCAGACGTAGCTGGTCAGTGGTGAGACCCAGAGACCTCATTCCTCGACTACGACACGCTGCCTGCAGCTCTGACACACTCATGGCTGGTACGCCCTCTGCTGCAATCATCTGTGAGGGGGCGGACACGAACAAGATCAAGATGAAAAACACCAGGACAGACTGGAATAACTAAATATAATCTGAACAATGCCAGTAGTTTTACAGATTTTACCTCCACATTTCCGTTGTGGGAAGTAATGCTCTTTACCACCAACCATTTTTCAAATGTTTTAGACTGTGGATGTTCCACAGAAATTTCTCTCATGTCAATTTCAACTCATGCAGACAGCCCCTCTGCCGCAAATCTACCAGGTCACGTTCCTCCACCTCACCTCATCGTCTGCCTTGATTGTTCTGAGTTGCATCATCAGCTGAAAACGCAGCAAGTTGTTTGTGCCGATGGGCTGCAGCTCCAACAGTTTACACAGAGCCACCAGCTGGGGGCGCTCCAGGTGCTCCAGCGTCAGCTCGTCCTCAAACAGCTTTGAAAACCGGACGATGTCCTTCGTAGTGGGCTGCTCACCTGTGCCCCGAACCTGACGACGACACAGGGAAAAACCACGGTCAGCAAATAGTCCAGACCTGCTGATGATTATCTGTTATTATAATTATACCAACAATTAAATTCCTTACTGGGATGGAGGACAATAACCATGGGCACTAATGACATCTAAATCATCAAGATCAATTTTACCTATTTTTTTGTTAATTTAAAACTGCAGCATTTCATGACAAAGTAAGACATTACTTACAACATTACTTACAACATTACACAACCCAATCATAAGCTTCACTAAAGTTGGGCGACACTGAATGTGTCTGCCGGTAGAGATTGGGCAATAGCACTTCTGATCTCACGAATCCAGCTGCTTCACAAGGTAAAGTGATTTGGTTACAGATACGGAGGAGGAAAGTGAAAGTGTAAGTAACCTACAGAGCAGGAGGAGGAGGGGTTAGTTTTACAAACTGAGGGCTGTTTGTTTGTGTGAAAGATTCAAAACAAAAGAAGTGAGAGAAAATAAGTGATAAAGTACTGTATGGTCACTTAAAATCATTTCTTAACTGAGGTCACCGTGATATAAAATAACACGTACTGTGATAGAAGATTTAGGCCAAATTGTCCACCTCTAATCTTAACTATGGTTCAGTTTGTTAACTGACTCATTACACATTTTAGAAGATTGGCTGACAACAGTCAGACCTTAATAAACCTGAAAACGGACTTGGACTTGTGTGTGTGTGAGCTGCCATTACCTTCTGAACGTATGTGGAGAAGCGTTGTGTCTCGTCTTCTGTCTGAGCTTTTGCTTTATTCCTTCGAGCCATTTCAGCAATGGTCTCTTGGAGAAACTTGGCCAGCTCCAACTTGGCTGCCAGACCCTTCTTCTGCTTCTCCTCCTGCATGAAGACCATAAAGGGAAGACAGGTTAGTTGTGTTCAGTCATATTCTCAGCGGCCAGTCGCCTCTGCGCCGTCCAGGAGCACGAGAGCATATCTGTGAACCACTCATCCGTGCTCCAGATCGACCAGGGGACATCAGAGTTGACAGGCCGACTGGACCAAGTACTGAAACCTGTTGCTTTTCTTTTACAGGAGATTAGAAGTTAACAAAAAGGAATGGCACATTTTTGGTATATTATAAAGACAAATCAATAAGGGGTTTTAAAATATCAGGTTTAGTGCTTAGGAAGCTTTTTGAGAGCATGTGTATGCTGTGCTACAGCTCCCAAAGTAAACTTCCTTGATTAGATAAAGTCAGCTGCCTGCATGGCCAGACGTTCTTCGTACAGCAGCCATATCTGAGAAGTTATGTAATAACAACGAACGCAGTTGTGAGGTCATGCAGGCGCCAGTGTGTGTGTGTGTGTGTGTGTGTGTACATGTACACATGCCTTTTTGGACTCTGTCTCGAAGGTGGAGGGCAACATCTCTGGGAAGAGTTTGAGGAAGACTGGAAGAAGGAACTCCATGAAAGGAACGATGATAAACACCATGAAGGGCACCAGACGGAACAGGTCAGCGCAGGTCCTCATCAGCTATGAACAAAAAGGAAAACAATGCTGATGAAACAAAACGTGGATGGTAACGTGAGCCAGTGATCACGCCATGCCACTGCCCAAGTCTTTGGGGCCGCGCCTGCATGTAAGATCTTTTACACGTGCACCCGCTTCTCTACCAAAATAGCCCAAATATAGTTTTACCATGGCGTGAGCGCAACTCAGGACACAGCGGGTGCACACATGTATGAATGTGCTTGCACCAGTCAGTCAGTGAGACATCCAGTAACGGTATGTCCTTAAAAAGGACATACCGTTACTGGACCACTCAGCACAGCCAATTCCAGCAGGCAGTAACCTTTAACTTTTTTGTTTTCTGAACTTAGCCAAGACTAGCTCAGCGAACCACATCAGATGATTTTTTTTTTTTAAATACAATTTCACAGATGCTGACACTGGTACAGCTCAGCGTTGTGAGCAGGGGAACAGTGGGCTACATAGATAAAACAAAACAGCAATCAGTACAGATCAGCTGGGAGGGATGCAAGCAGAGACAGTCTGGTAAATCACTGAGGTGATACTATTAGCTGATGTTAGCTCATAACAGATATAATCAGTGTGAGTGTGTCTCCATTACATAGAGAGCACTGACAGGTTTATTTTTTGTGTTATGTGGGAAAATAATCATTCAAAGTCTAAGAAAAATAATACAAATTGAGACTCCATATCAGTGGAAAGGTAACCGGTAAACTGGCTGTACTTGTAGTGTCTTTCTAGCCTTCAGTTGGTGGTGGCCATAGATCAGTGGAAGACCTGCTTTACCTCTGAGCCACAGTCGCACAAAATCAATATTCAACAGCTGCGATTAAGCACAGCAAAACAAAATAATGGTATCTACTATGGCTGCGACTAGCAAACTGGCGGGGACAGAAAAATGGAGAAAAGTACCGAACTCTTACATGGACATTTTCATTTCAAATCTTTTCCAGACAGCGGAGTTGATAGAACCAAAGTTATTTGCATTAATTATTATTAATTAATGTTAGGATTGTGGCTCTGGACTTGTTGTTTTTCTACAACAAACTAGATAAAACGTCAATGCCCTGGCAGTGGCAAATAGCTTTGGTTTTATATTTGATTACATAAATATTTAAGAAATATTCTAACTGTTACTGTGTAAAGGGAATACTGCTGTTAAAAAGCATCTTATTTGTTTAAAGTGTTTGCAAACCAAATGTTATTGCACTTTTGTTCATATAGCAGTACTTTCAAAATAAAAGTGCGCAATACACTACTTTTGAATTCATTATTGAATTTTGCGCATAACAATGCGATTAATCGCAGAAAATCATGCAAATAAAAATTGTAATCGTTGCCTAGCACTAGTTATTATATTTTACTAATTTAGAAGCTGCAGGTTTTGTGTCATAGGTGCCACACAAAAGCTCAACCTACGAGCGAACTACACAAAATACAGCAGATCACACAGACCTGAGAGTGTTTCATAGCGTCACTGATTAACAGAGAGACAAACCTATTTCGGGACTGTAAGATGTTTTATTAACATCTTTCTGTTCACCATTTTCCCCCCTGAGCTCCTTCTGACAGAAAACTAGTCCTCCATACCTGCTTTTGCACACATGTGTTGCAACTTTGGGAACACGCAGTACACATTCCTCATTGACATGTTCCAAGTGTGAAACATACAACCCTTAAGCCATAACATTTGTAGTAAGTGTCAGAGGAGGAGAACCGGGACGACTACTTCCAGAGTCGAGACTATTGGAACGACAGCAAAGAAGCCAGACGATTGTAAAGGAACCAGACGGACGTGCTGCTGTGACCTGGGGCTGCCAAAATGACGTTCAAGTATTCGTTCTTAAAGAAATCATTCCAATATCTACTTTTGGCCATGGCTACATTTACCACTGTATATTAATTTTACAATTTTTATAATTGTCTTTTATCTAATTGAATTTATAATATTTGAGGGCAATATAAGATCACTACAGAGGGCTTTGGACACAAGTGGCTTGACGTTTGGTACAAAACTAAACTACATATTATGGAAAAACAACAGTGGAGTGCCTACTATGAAGCAGAGTTTAACTAAAAGCCAAAAATCTCTATGTGTACAGTTACTTTTAGGTACATCACCACTAGAAACTAGTTGGTTTAATTGTTTAACTGAAAAAAAAATACAAAACTGAAGACCCATTTTATGCTCAATACATGATGAATTTCTGATTATTTCTTCTGGTTAAATGGTTTTTTAAAACGTAATTTGTGTTTTAAGAGCAAATAAAGTTTACACAAGCATTTATGTTCTTCTTAGACACGTTTCACTAGTGCAACAGTATTTTTGGTGTCTTCCTAGTCAACGTCATGTACGTATGGACTTGTATACAAGTCCATACGTACATGACACAGAAACTGACCGTAAATGATCTTGATGCCTGCGTCTGACCCTGCAGGAGTTTACAGGTGAGGATAAAAAAAAATCCTGTAACATTATGTTCTACCATATAATGTATGTCAGGCTTCTCTTACCCTCCTCCTCTCTCTGCGTGTGAGCAATTGTCCATGCAGCAGCCTCCGCACCATCCTGCCAGCAATCTTGATGTCGATGCCAAGTAACCGGAAGCCATTGTAGTAATGCTTCAGCTCATCCACAACCCTCTGATACAGAGGCTTTCTCAAGACTGCCCTCTCCTGCACTGGAGGGACGGCGGCCGCTGTGGTGAACGTCGCAGCCGGGGCCGACGGAGGCTGCGGTGCAGCGGCCACAGAGTCCTTTTTAGCTCCTGGAGAAGCTTCCTGGGCAGCAGCTGGTGAGGCCTTAGTGTCCTCCTGCTTTATGTCCTGGAGCCAAACACCTGAGCTGTGTAGAGAGCGGGCGAGCAGGGCGGAGTTGTGGCCACGGCAGGGGGCGTGGCCTCGGTAACAGTGAGGGTAGCCATAGCGGGAGTGCCTGAGTGCGAGCGAGGACGAGACGTGGTGGGGAGGGTCTATGTGGAGATAGGCTTTGGAGGATAGAGAGGAGCAGCTGTGCCTCTTGGATAACAAATAAGAGCCCCTGTTGACAGAGACGAGGAAAACTGGTTAGTTATTACATAATACTGAGCAATGCCGGTAAAACTGTTAAAACTGTGTTCAACAGGTAAAAAAAAACCTTTTTGTACACTGACAGGGAACAAAGGCTAATGTATACATTCTGTAAAATAGCTAAGTTTTCAATGATATGCATGTTAATAAATCACCTTCCTCTTTACCTGTTGAATGTGCCCTGTGTAGTTTTCTTGTAAACAAACAAAAGTTCTGTTTATGTCCATTGTTGCCCCAAAAACAAACATACCAATGTGTTGTGATGTAAATATCAAATGTACATTTGATACAAAGCCCATTTTTAAGTATTTCACATTCTGCATTTTGACATCCATGTTTACTGGCTTGTAATCTTCTTCTCTG
The DNA here is from genome assembly GCF_042242105.1 of Pempheris klunzingeri. Lineage (NCBI taxonomy): Eukaryota > Metazoa > Chordata > Actinopteri > Acropomatiformes > Pempheridae > Pempheris > Pempheris klunzingeri. The sequence continues at coordinate 10,572,556 of NC_092018.1, forward strand.
CCTTTGCTGGTGCATAAATGTGTTTAGTGAGAAACCACGACACAAACAAAACACTCTAATAAAAAAAAAAAAAACTAGGAATGGGAAAATCCTGTGGCTTAATAAATCAAGAGATATTGAAAGCATAGATAACTCAGTATACGCGGTATGGTCTCAAATCACCATGTTGTCCGACCTGACACCTCAACATGAAGGGCTCCTGAAAATTTATGATACTTTACACAAGGTCAGAAAAAAATGGGAGAAACCTATGGGCTGCCACTACGAAGCAAACTGGGCTGCCTTGTAAATTTGATTGTGACTACATGTTGTACTCTGGTGGCTCAGTTTATAATCTTGCATCATCAGCAGAAACCACAGCAGTAGTGTTTACATCTTCTGTGTGGCTTGAGTCATGGGATACAGTGAAGAGGCTCCACTGAAGTAAACACTATGTAAACAGAAACAGTTTGTGCTTAGACTCTCCTTCAACACAGCACAGCCAGCACTCAAGAGCTTGTAATCACTGTCACTAGACTTGAAGAGAACCAGCTGAATTTCGTTAATCATAGTCGGTTACATCCTGCTTTACATTGCTAGAGGACTTGTTTTACTAACTTAATAGAGTCAAGGCCGTGTGCTGCCTGCTTACCTTGATCTTGTGACTGCAAGGAGCACCTGGTGACTGAAGACGGCCATCGCAGTGGCAGATTACGGTTTTCTGTTGAAGCACACGTGGAGACAGAAACCATACAGGTGTCTGATTACAAATCACTCGTGTGGTGCGGCAACAAGCGGAGTGGAAAAATACAGCAGAACATCTGTCCGATCACACACACAAACATACACACACATTCATACACATGCTAAACAGAGGGCTAACACACGCTGAGCTTTGCAGGTTAGCTATGGGTGACATAATAAGAGAGTTATCATTAGCATGAGACATCATGAGGGCTCGGTGTTATGTAACAGCACAACTGCAACTCAGCTGAATACACGCTCGCTTAACTTGCCCGACAAATATCACACATCAGGCCGATTGATAAAACATTTAAAGGCTTAATTTCCCCGTTAATATGAATCAGTATTCTACAGCAGTTATTGATATTAGTAAATATGCTCACGTGTATTAACGATTTGCAGTCCTTGCTGCTAAAACGGCCAGTCATATTGTACAGCCGCTGTTAAATGGACGAAACCCAAAGCTAATATTAACAGATAATCCTCGAAATTTTGATAATTTCTCACAAACGTTAGCTACCAAGATAATGCTCAAATCAAATATCCTACAAATCTCAAAATACATATAAACATAGCTACTCAAGAGACCTTTGACAGTTGCTGGTACGTTAAATCCGCATTAGCATCATGCTAGCCTAGCCGGTTAGCTGGCTAGGTTAGGCTAGGCTAAACTAAGCTAGCTAGTGAAATGGCAGCCCACTCACCTCCAGCGTCAATGACGGAGCTATGGCTGCCGCTGCTGACTGGGCGTAGTGAGGCTTCGGGGCGAGACGAGAATGATAAGATCCATCCACAGCAGGCGGTCGAGGCGAACGGGAACGAGGAAGGTAGCGGCTGGTGTAGTGATAAACCCATTTACGGTGGGTTTTCACTTGACGGTCTGTCCGAGGCGCGTCGTGTTTTCTGCTCCGGACCGTCCGCTCGGCGCGTGCAGCCTCCGCAGGCAGCTGTACTGAAACGTCACGCTGCACATACGTGAATGTTGTGCGTGAGCCGTCCGAAGATCGTGTGTTTTGAAAGATGAACCTCTCGGTGCTTTAAAAGACTGTTCTCACCAGAGCATCATCAGGTTCAGAAGAAATCTTTTAAATTGAATCAGCTATTTTTAGCTTTAAGAGAGAGAGTAATGCATAGATTTGAGTATGGAAAATGAGGGGAAAGCTTGACAGAATTATCATATTCCTGATTTTCCTTTTATAACAAAACTATTTGAATTTGAAAATGCTCTCCTTTACTCAGACAGTTTGCTGTATACTGAGGAATGGACCTCTGTTATTATCTCCTTTAATCCTGATATTTAAACTGAAAAAAACGTGCAATTTGTTTTCCCTGAAATCTAAATCTAAAAAATAGTTGTTCATAATATTGTTGTCATTGAGATATTTTTCATCTGAGCCAAATATGGCAGATGTGTGTTTGAATGAAGTGGTTAAAGGTTTGATCTGATTGATTGACTGATGAGGCTGATTGGAACATCTTGGTGGAAGGAGGTTGTAAATTTAAAGGTGCATGCAGGATGGTTTCTGTCGGTGAAAGTGACCATTGACATTGTTTAAACCAGGGGATAAAAATGTGTCTTATTTGGGAATAAAATGACATATTAAATAATGTATTTTATCTATTTCACATACACAAATACAAGCTCTTAAAGTATTTTGTTGCAAATGAAATGAAATACATATTTTAAATTCATTTAATTTATGTGATGCCCCTCTCTGCCTGTGTACGTGGTTGTTGGTGGAGGGTTGGATGTGGTGTGGGGCCGTATGGGACACGTTTTCCATCTGCTGGTTGAACATAACATTGTTTCACACATTATTGTCCTGTAGCCAGTAGTTTTTGACCAGAATCACCACAGAGTTTGAAGAAAAACAATTAAAAATCAACGAGTGAAGTAAACTCTGATTTTATACATTCAAATATCTGTCGTGGAGGAAAACATGAAGCCTTCAGTCTGTCAGATAAAATATAGCATATTTATTTGCACATTTTGGGCACAACTGGAGGGTCAAGCTGAATCTTCACCTCATGTGAACCCAGCAGCTCAGCGGTGCCCTCTTCTGCAATTAATCATTACTGACCCACTCAAAACACGTGATATTAAGAAAGCAAAATCGATTTAACAAGTAGAATAAAAAAAGCTAATTAACTAACTTATGCCTTAAAAACTTGGTCTTAAAATTGGTCCGACTGTGGACTACAACGATCCTGGCAGCAGGAAATGGAGGCGGAGTGAGAGGTCTGTCGGTCTGACCCTCCTCTCGATCTTCAGATCAGGCGAGGAGGCGTGTGAGAGCCAATCAGAGGCGCCGGTGCAAACGTAACCACAGCATCTGCATGGCGTAAGAGAGAAAAAACCTAAACAATTATCTAACACTGTGCTCCACCTCCATCACAGAAAACTACAATATCACTATTAAAATCACCTCTCAGACTGTGCTTGCCTTTGGTCACACCCTCCTCCTTAATTTAAACACGCCCCATTAATTTCCTCTTTCGCTTTAGTGGAAATGTGACTTTCATTAAAGGCATTTGATCTTCTCCACCCACACTTTTTTTTTTTTTTCCATATTTAAAACATGTGCTATTAGAAGTAAACTGCACGGTGAAGGCCAGGACTGAAACACAGGACTGCTTTTTAAATGAACCAGATAAAGATGGGGGCTGCAGATTGACACTGGCGCTGCTGTTATCATTGTTTTTAAGAAGAGTGCACACCGCAGGGGGGGCGAGGACTGAACACATCGGTCTGTAGCGGGGTTTTCACCGAGTGCTCCAGCCCCTACACCGAAGAAGAGCCCGGCTTTGGGATTGGGCAGCGACCAGATAGCGTAACACCCCCTCCTCCTCTCTGTGGAGAATTGCGTTAAAACGAAAAGGAAAGGCCTGCGCTTTATCTATACACAGGATATATTTTTTTGATTTTTCCCCTCTATACATTAAACGAGGAAACGTTGCTGGCTGGTGTATGTGTTTAGAATGGGACACGCTGAAGGTATTGACATTTTATTTTAATTTTACTCCCCTGCATCTCTCGACTCGGCATCAAAATCTGTGCTGCTCCTTTGCTCTCTCCTGTTTAGCGATAAGCGTGTTTTGCCGTAGCCGCGGTGGCCGCTGTTGATGCGTGTTACCGTCCTCCCCCTCCTCCTCCTCCTCGGTGCCCTCACACGGACCGTTTTTGTAGCCCTACCTGCCTTATTTTCTGGGCACATTTGTCTCCAAAAACCGCCAGCGACGGGGGTACAATCACGCCAGACAATTTGATTTAAAGGGGCAAAGGCAGCCATATTGGCAACGGAATGTTAGCCTAGCCGCCGTTAGCTTGCCTTTCATCTTCCTCCATGTGTGATGTTCCCTAACGGCCGAACAATAACCGGTAACGGTATGGTCGTGTGTGGTTGGAAACAAACGGTAGCCTGTTCTGTAACGGCTAAAAACGGTCCTCGTCGTCCCCTCACGGAGAGCCTTTAACGGCAGCTAGCTCCAGGCTAACAGTGCTACAAGAATGCTACAAGATCATCCAGGGAAACATTGTGTGTCTGCGCAGTGGGTTTTTTTGTTGTTTTGGGGGGGTTTTCCCTTAAAAAACATCCACACACTTGTAGCCGAGTTTTAATTTAAGGGTTTCTAGTGCAAATGTGATCTTATAAATAACGCCACAGGTCGGCGTGTGCGGCTAAGTGACCGTAAGTTGACACCTTATGGATGTTTACATCGCCGTTATCTAGCTTTGGCAGTGCCTGTTCACAAATTAAAGCACAATCAGTGGATTAGTTCTTCCACTGTGAGCCGGAGAGCTTCGGCGTGTTTAATGATTATCGTGATAAATTAATCAAGGTTAAAAGTGGACGAGCCAGAGAGAGGTAGCTGCTCTTTGTTTTGTTTGTGTTAGCAGGCCACCATGTGTTTGTGTTGATGAAATAACTCAAAATGATCTACATCTTATGGAAAATAAAAAAAGGAACTCACACATGATTCGTGGCCATTTAAGAGGAGCCTGCAAAACTTCTCAGTCGTGCACAGGAAGCCCAGAAAACACCTGTTTTCTGTTTTGAGAGTAACATTGAGATAATTGGTGGTTTTGGCAGAGAATTTACTCTGTTCTTTTAGCAAGAGTTTGACCATAAAAGTCCACTAATTGTCCACTGGCACCCAACATTCAGTCAGCCCTGTGAGTGTGTCAGTGCTTCATCTAATCATCAATTAATCTGCAGATTATTTCAATGTATCTATCATTCATTTGGTCTAAAATCTAAATTCCCCAGAGCCCAAGCCAACATGATTAAATGAATACATGTTTGACCAACAATCAAAAAATCAGAGATATTAGTTTATTACTATTAAGGACTAAAAAAATTGACGTATTCACATTTGAGAAGCAGGAAACAGTGATTTGTGCCAGTTTTGCTTGAAATACATCGAAAGTTAGGGTTAGGGTTAGTTAATCTACTAATCGTTTCAGCTCTTGAGTTTATTAGGAGTTGAGGTTAGATTTCAGATAAAATGGATGCACGTCATATAATATTATAACTTTATCAAACACCAAGACTGGATTACCTGCTCTGGGTCCCTGAAGGCCCCCAGTCCACACTATTTTGTTTGCCTCATGTAGACATTTGTTTGCAAATATGCATTACTAACTTGTAATAAAATGGTAAGTAGTTGGTGCCACAGATTTTTGCTTTTTGTTTTATTGCCTTAGTTGCATCATTTGATATAGTGGATACAGGCAGTAAAGATGGACTATGACCTGTGGCAAAGGTCATTATGTGGAATCAAACCTGCGGTGTTGCAGTTTTATGTTATGCAGGCTTGTTTCTTAACCACGAGGCCACCAGGATGCTCTGGTGCTAAAGTTTTTTTCAAAATCTGGTTTTAAAATGTCAGATTATATTATGACACCATGGTACTTGTTACTAAATACATTTATTTTTAATGAAACACCACAAACCAACTGACACATAGTAAATCAGGGGCAGGATAGTACCCTGGCATAACAAGTACTGGCAGGTTTATATAATATGATATGATATAAGGCAGTATAAGCTGTACCAGATGGACACCACTAAAGATAGGAGTATTCACTATACATATACAGTGGCAGGAACAAAGGGCTCAATAGAGGCCTAAAAAGGGTCGTACAGGGAGTAGATCTGATATATGCAATGTGAAGCTGGTGACAGCTGCTCTACAATTTCTCAGGGCCTCTTAAAGGATAAATGAGATGGTCTTGAACAAAGTATTTAGGTGTTTTGAGAACACATATAGTTGTTCAGGTGATAATGATTTAATCTGTTTCACATTTAATCGCATACATCTCTGTCAACAGGTCCAGTCAAAGAAAAAGACAGTTAAGGATGCAGGAGCCCAACAATGGATTTCTCCTTCTCTTTCATGCAAGGGATCATGGGAAATACAATTCAGCAACCCCCTCAGCTCATTGACTCAGCCAACATCAGACAGGAAGGCACCTGCGACACCGGCAGTGACCCGGGAGAGGATGGTGGACCCTCCTATGATGCTGCCCTGGATGCAGAGTTTTCCTACCCGCCGTCGGCCTCGGAGGACATGTCACAGGTCTCCAATGGCTACCCGCCGGGTCTGGGCATGTACGAGCCGCAGGCCAAGTTCTCCATGTACTCGCAGTTCCCCAACGGCTCAGCTAACGGCTACGGGGCCATACGAAGCTACGGGGAGCACGGCCTCATGCCGGGGGAGGGGACAGTCCTAAGAGGCCCGGGCCTCCAGGAGAGACCTTTGTCTCCTGTGTCCCCTCCTCTGCCCACACATCACCCACACCTCCACCACCATCATCATCACCCCCATCACCACCACCACCAGGCGCACCACTTCCACTCAAACCCACCTCATATACAAACCCACCCGCACCCACAGAGTCCTCCGCCGCCGCTGCCGCTACCCTCCCAGCACCACCTGTCCCAGACGCCTCACATCATGACTCACACTCTCCCCCCTCCTCCCCCACTACACCTACCTTCATCCAGTCCTCCGCCCTCCCTCGTGGACAGCACCCCCTCTTCTCAACCCTCCCACACCCCGTCCATCACCCCTGGTGGGGTGCTGAAGAAAACCAGCTCTCCAGAGATCAAGCTGAAGATCATTAAGACGTATCAGAACGGAAAAGAGCTGTTTGAATCTGCGCTGTGTGGAGACCTGTTGCAAGAACTGCAGGTAATGTATCCACATCACACACACACACAGACGTCACTATAGTCATGTCCTTTGTATTTTTTTTGTGTCCCTTTATGTTTTAAATTCAAAAGATGCATTTCATTTATGAGGGGAGGGAACAATCTTCTATATTTTGGTGTTAAAGCTGAAATGAGTAGTTGCATAATATTTCCAATCCAATTTTGTAGTTGCTGATTTTTTTTTTCATGTAAAAATGCTAAAGATGCACTGGTTCTAGCCTCTCAAATGAGAGGATTAGCGGTTTATCTCTGTTTTCATTCCATTGTAAATTGAATATCGAAAATCTAATTTTTTATTAAAGTTGTTTGAAGAAGTCTGTCTTGGTTCTCAGAAACTGAGCTGGTGACGGGCGTTTTTTACTGACTGATTTTCTGACATCTCCGGAAAAAACAATTCATTCATTATTTCAAGAAAGTAATTGACAGATAAATAGATAATGAAAATAATTGTTACAGCGACATGATAAACCTCTTGAGTGTGACAGTTTATTTAGTCTTCACCTTGGACACACAAGCTCGCTCTTTTTTGCTCTACATGCACATTATAAGAACTAATATATTAATCTCAACAGGTATATTATTTTTAAAACCTTCCGTTTATCTTAACATGTTTTATTAATGTCTGCAAATCAACAAAACCACACCTTAAGGCGTTCACGATCAGTTTGGCAGTCAAACTTAACTTTTAAATAATCAAATTAATAGGGAGAAAAAACACTGTACCGCTACCCGCACCGTATCCTTACTGCTGCGTCTTTATTGTATTTTTCCTTAGGAAATTACCTCAGTGGTTAATCCATTAGAAAAATTGTAGCTGATTCATTTTCAGCTGTATATATAAACAACAACAACAACAGACAGGGTATATTGAACCACAGAAAAATTACATCACGTACTAAATAGAAATCTTATCTGTACCATTAAAATTCATGGAATTATTATCACACTGTCACTTTTAATGGCTCTCTCACCAGCACTTAAGAAGTGGATATCTGAAGTTTTGATAGGAAGATCCACTTCTGAGTTACCATTTTACAGAAAAAGAAAAAAGTTAACTGATGTCCTTTTTCTCGTCTTCAGAAAGAGTCTCAGAAGAATGAAGCCACTCAGATGCAGCGCAGACATGAGAGGAAGAAGGAGAAGAGGAAAAAGAGTGCGAGACTGCAGCTGCAGGTCCAGGAACAGAGCCTGGACGAGAGCCAGACACAGGCAGGTACCACGGGCCAGACGGAGGACGTCCACATCCAGCCCCAGCCGACAGAAACGCCCCCAGCCCAGACAGAGAAGCCTCAGAAGACCGAACCAACAGAACCAAAGACGCCGAAGGCAAGAACATGACTGTTTCCTCTCCATAGTGGTTTGAATTCTTTGCACACCACTTTCTGCGGGTTGTAGTAAACACACTTGTCATTGTTTGGATTTGAAAGCGGAGCTGTAACTCGCTCATGTTCATGATTAGGTTCCGAAGGTCCACCACCCATCAGTGATCCAAGAGACGGGCTTCTGTAAGGAGTTTGTGATCGGAGATCTGGTGTGGTCCAAGGTGGGCACTTACCCATGGTGGCCCTGCATGGTCTCCTCTGACCCGCAGATGAAGGTCCATACTCGCATCAACACCAGAGGTATGAGCCTGCGTGCACCTAAAAAGACTCTCAACACACTCAAAATCTGTATTTTCCTTCATGAATGTATGAATGTGTAAGGACACAAACACCACGGCTTGTTTTCCTTTCTCTGCCGCTGTGCAGGGCACAGGGAGTATCACGTCCAGTTCTTTGGCAGCGTTGCTGAGCGAGCGTGGATCCATGAGAAGAGGATCGTCATGTACCAGGGGAAGCAACAGTTTGATGATCTTCAGGCCGAGACTCTGCGCAAGGCCACAAACCCCGTAGAGAAACACAAAGTAAGTACGAATCTATCCAAGAAAAGACTGCATATAGTGAGGATTTTATTTTTTAGAAGATATGTAAGCATTTCCAACTACAGTAACCCAGAAACAACTTAAAGAATCAGTGCTTATGTGTTGTGTTTTTAGGCATCTCATTTTCTTAGTAGAGATTAGTTATTGGTAGTAGTTGAACAGTACTGATACTGAACTTTTGAGACTCATCCAAATCTTAGCTGCTGGTCCATTTGTGTATGTGTGTATTTGTACATGTTGTAGTATCATGAAGAAATCCTCAAATACAGTTGGAGAAAGACGTGAACCAGAGACTCAATGCATTGTATTATAATGGTCCATTATTTTTAGTTTTTATTTAGAAATGGTTATTTATTTGGAATATACACCTATTTCTTTATACAGCGTAAACACAAATTTACCTGAGAGTTAGCAATGAAAAGCAGAAGTAGCACAAGAGGACCTCATTCACAACATAAATTGATTAATGAATAAAATTTTATTTTACGCTATGTCGTCTCATGGCTCGTCCCTCATGGGATTCCGTGACACCTTTACAAAACATCAATGTCTATAGTACAACAATGTCTTGACTAAAAAAACTAGAATAACTCCCATTATTTTACTAAATAACTTGCCAGTTTGAAAGTCTCTTTTTCAAATAACCTTTTCAGTCATTGGGGGTCATTCATATTCAGTAAGTCACATCTTTTATGTCATTAGGGTAAGCATCACAGTGAGCAGGGTCCCAAAACATTTTTTTCAATTTTCAGGATTCAGATTTAAAAAAAAATTGAAAACAAGGTATATTTTGTTGAAAATCTGAACAAAACATGTAATGATATTGAGAATGTCCAGTTATACGAGTCATATTTAGAAATAAAGTTTGTTTTATATCTTTTCTTCTCCAGCTACTGAAGCCTATCCCTCAGCGGGAGCGTTCTCAGTGGGAGGTGGGTGTGGGCCACGCCGAGGACGCCTTTGTGATGACCCGTCAGGAGCGAATTGATAACTACACATTCATCTACGTTGACCCAGACCCCAGTGCAGCTGCGCCCAGCAAGAAACCCAACAATAGAGCCGAGAAACGTAACCGACGCTCCAGCGGCTCAATCAGTAAGAAGGAAGACGGAGGAGTGAAGTCACCAGACAGAGAGCAGCCGCCGCGAAGGCAGCTGCCACGCAGACAGTGCAGTGTTTCAAACACAGACGACAACACGATCTCCCAGGCCTCAAATGAGGAGAAGAACCAGAGGGGGGAGCAGCGGAAGACCAGCTCCCCGAAACAGAACGCTGGTTGTGATGCACGAGCAGGGCAGGAGTCCCCGCCGCCAGTCAGGGCCTGGAAAACAGCAGCCGCCAGGAAGCTGCTGCCTCTCTCCATCACCATGAAGAGGCTGAACGTGGAGATCACAAAGTGTGACTGGCCTCTCCTGCAGAAAAAAGCCTCCCCATCTCCAAAAAAAGACAAAGAGGATGAGAAGGAGGAGAGAGGAGGAGAGGAGAGAGAGGCCAGACAGCCCGACCTGGGATACTGCTCACCTGAGGTTTGTGTTACTCAGGCAAACAGAAAATTGTATATATGACAGAGTTATTCTGTAAGAATATTAAGTGTTGATGCTTTCCACAGGACAGCAGAGCTAAACCTGAGCCCAGTCCTGAGGAAGAGGAAGACGGCGATGAAGGGGAGGAAGAGGGGGAGGAGAGGAGAGGCTCCCCCGCCAGTCGGAGGAGTGAGGAGGGAGGAATGCAGCAGACCTCCTCTCCTGGATCACAGCACAGTAGTCCACAAGGTTGGTAAAACACAGATATGCATGGTTTTTTGATTAATATAACGAGTAAAAGGTGCAGCACCTCAATGTTTTTCTGGGTTTTCAGGTTCTCAGGAGAGGAAACTGCAGCGGCGGTCAGTCAGGAGCAGGTCTGAATCAGAGAGGGGCAGCGATCCCATTCCTAAGAAGAAAACCAAAAAGGAACAGGTATCAGACTTCCCCAGATAAGCTTCTGTACAAACCAAAAACAGTGCTACATTACAACAGCATGAGCAGTAATGAAATACGATCTAGGATTCATGAGTTTGGAGGCTTATTAGATGATACAACACTGCACAGAGGTTTGTAGTTTGTTTTTCTACTGTGTCAATACAGTGGACTCATGTAAATGAATGAAGGGTGATTTGTTGTTTTCCAGTGTAATGTCTGTCTGAGTATGACCTTAGTGTGAAATGTTCTCATGCTAACCTGCTACCTCTTGAATCAAACTTACCGCCAGTATAACCTGAACTTCCATGTTGCAACCTCCTCACAGGCTGAGATGGCCCCTGAGACCACACTGAGGACAGGGTCACAGAAAGGTAGGGGATCCTTCTTCAGGCCTCCTGTAAACCTCTGTGGTGGGAGCTCCTTATACATTAGTGAATATACAAAGTGAAATCCATCCTTTTGTAATTGCCCCCTCATGTGATCCTCTAGGAGCCAGTGAGATCTCAGATGCCTGTAAGCCCCTGAAGAAGCGAAGCAGAGCGTCAACAGACGTGGAGATGGCCTCTTCTCAGTACAGGGACACCTCTGATTCGGATTCTAGAGGCCTCAACGACCCACAGGTAGGCTTAGAAAAATACACACAAAAAACACAAATGCTGTTTCTCCTGCAAAGCAAAGGATGTAAATACAAAATACTTGCATCCATAGGCATAAGTCAGAGTGTGCAGTATTTACTTTGGTGTAATGTTGAAAGTGCATAGTGCAAAATGTATACAGCAAACTTTCAGTCATCTGATCATCATCATCTCCGTTAAACTTTGCCTTTTTTAGTTTTCTTCTAGGCTATGCATTTTCAGCAAGGTGCAGGACTATTTTACACTCCCCACTTTGCAAAAATGGCAAATATTCAGTGCTTCCACCGTCTCAAATGTGAATATTTTATTTTATTTTTTTTCACTCTCATTATTGTAAACTGAGTATCTTAAGACTTTTGAAAACGTTACCATGGGCTCTTGGAACTTGTGATGGGAATTTTCTCACGAGTTGCTGACATGTTACGAACTAGAGCATTAATCAGTTATCAAGAAGATAACTGAGACATGAATTAATAATGAAGCCATTAATTTCCTGCGGCTCTGATCACACCATGTTCTAGTGTAGATATCTACACCCTGGAAAGAGCAGTTGAATGGTGCGTCTGCACCTTTATGAGACTGGAATCCTTCACACACCAACACGCTGGCTCTTTGTTTATCTCACAGGGTTTATTTGGGAAAAGCCTCGATAGTCCAGCAGCAGCAGATGCAGATGCTTCAGATACTCAGTCTGTGGACTCCGGCTTGTCTCGTCAGGACAGCAGCACGGGCAAGAGGGACACTGTCTGCCAGGTCAGTGCTGCTTATGATTCATCTCTTGTTATACTTCCAAAAGCTTACAGGCATAGGATCTTCTAACCATGTTTCTCTGTGTGTTTATGTGTAGATCTGCGAGGTGTATGGAGAGGGTCTGGTGGTGTGTGAAGGTGACTGCACCAGACAGTTTCACCTGGAGTGTCTCGGTCTGACATCCATACCTGAAGGCAGATTCATCTGCTTGGAATGTAGAAATGGTGCGCTGATCAGAACACACCTATAGCTTCACTGTCACATCTGTTGTGTTTGGCTCTTTACCATCACAGACTCTCACTGTCGTTTTTTTTCCAGGCAATCATCCTTGTTTTAGCTGTAAAACAGCAGGGCGGGAGGTGACGCGCTGCTCTGCCTCTGGATGTGGTTGTTACTACCATGAGGATTGTGTCCGTAAACTCCCAGGCACCACCAGTAGTTCGGAAGGAGGCTTCTGCTGCCCTCAGCACAGCTGCTCTACCTGCTGCCTGGAGAGAGACCTGCAACGAGCCAGTAAAGGTAAACGGTCTCTGCTTTGTTTTTCATCTTCTCTGATTTCCTGTGTGAGTCTGCAGTGGAAACTGTGGGGCATTGAGCCTCTGCTGCATCAGCAAAGTGTGAAGCAAATGTATGAAAAACAAAACATTACATTACATTTTAGGATTCTAGCTGACGTTACTGACCACTGAACAGTAGTGGTACAAGGGTCAAGGCTGCACTACCTTGTTAGAATATGTGAGAGAGAAGCACAAGAAGATTAAATGGGATATTGAGCTTGTTTTTCTTGAGAGAAATTAGATTGAGAACTGAACTGAACCTTAACTGAAATCTGTATTTCCTGAAGAATATTTTGTGACACAATCTTGCTACAAACTGGAGCTGCAATGATTAATTACTGACTTGTCAACTGTTTAAATTAATCACCAACTATTTTGATAATCAATTATTTGGTTTAAATAATATTTAAAGAAAAAAAACCCAGAGAAATCCTCTGATTCCACCTTCTTAAATGTTAACATTTAATGGTTTCTTTCCTCCTCTATCACAGTTACCTAATCTTAAACTTAACCTTCTATTTGCAGTTAAAACGAGACATTTGCGGGCGTCATCCTGGGCTTTGTTCACCATTTTCTAATAAGTTATTTAACAAACATAGATTAACTGAGAAAATAATCGACAGATTAATTGACAGTGAAAATAATTGTCCAGCTTTAAACTAAAAGTGCTCTATTTGGTTCAAGGTAAGATGCACCTGTAGGCTGCAGAAAACAGGAGAAAATAAAGTAATTGCCACGTTCCTGGAAACGTCTTTAGATGATGCTGCATTATCCTGCTGGCAATATCCCATCTGAAAAAGGAAAGAGAAGCACTGCGTTGCAGTAAATTTTAGGTGTATTATTTTCTCAAAAATTACCCTCAGATGCTGCGGTACCTACAGTGTACTTAGAAAACATTTATCGTACTTTGAAACCATCAGGTACAGTTTATACCTGTGACACCAGGCAGGATTGATGCTGTTTGTGTCTGATTCTGATCATACCATATGTATATCTGCAAAGCAAGTAAAAGAAACCTAAAACTAATGCAACCTAAGCATTTTAACTTGGTGATGGAGAGAAAATTACTTGTTTTTTGTTAGATACCTCAGGGGTTCGCCTCAAATAACATTCATCAGCAAAGTATGTTATATAGACTGTGTTTGAGTGTTGTTGTGGAGTCTATTGCGCACAGTGCTCAAAGTTCTCAGGAATTATACCTGATTTCAGACACAGAGGAGTTTCAAATTCGTGTAATACTTAATTGAATCCATTCTACACATCTCTTCCTGGACGGCTTCTCAGGCTCACAGATATTTCTTGCTTTAATCCCTGTGTACATCCAATCCACACAGGAGAAGAGATTAGTTATTAGCAGAGACATTTCCCCTTTAAGCCTTTTATCAAATGGTTTCCTTTAAGTAAGGCCCCAAAAGGTGAAGTTATCAAATATTCCACACAAAATGTAAAAAAAAAAATTTGTGTGGCGAAACATTTTTTCGTCTTTTAAGCCTCATTAAACATGGTCCACAACACAAGTGTGAATTTTCAGTGTTGAATCATGGTTTGCCTTTTTTGTTGTGAATGTACAATAATGCAAGGAGGAAAAATTACAACTGAAGACAGAAGCCCTCAAAAAGTACCAACTGGTTGTATTATTTCTTTCTGATTTCCTTTAATTACAGCTGGAACCCATAAAGGAATTTGACCTAATTCGTGAAACTCTGCAATAAAAGGCAGCGAATGGTTTCAGAGCTTTTTCTGCTGTAGTGTATCATAGTTACATGACTCGTGTACCTGTTGTGAAGGGACCACTGACGGTGAAAAGTCAGAAGCTCTGGGATAAAAAAAACTCAGAGTCTTTTCTCTTCCTCCGCTGCTTCCCATCCAGGTCGCCTGATGCGCTGCATCCGCTGTCCGGTGGCCTATCACACAGGCGACAGCTGTGTGGCGGCAGGCAGCGTCGTCCTCACCCATCACATCATGATCTGCAGCAACCACGGCGGCGCCAAGAAGAACGGCCTCCTCACCTCCCCTGTCAACGTGGGCTGGTGCTTCCTGTGTGCCAGAGGTAAGCGCTCACACCTGTACCTGCTAACGGCCTTCCTCTCCCACAGCCGTGATTCATCAGTGACCCTGAACAGACGGAGCAGACAAACACGGAAGCTCCCACTGGCTGATTTCAGTCTCGTGACAAACCGCAAAATCAGTTTTTCATACTTGCACTTCACACTGCAGCATCAATAGGGTCTGATCACCCTCCATGATTGTAGTTTTTGGTGGGGTTTTTTTTTGGAATATAACCATTTTGTGATATAGTCACAGCTGCAGTAGCATCTCATGAGTGAAAACTGAAAACCTCACATACTTTGTTTAGGTATTTCATGTTTAGACATTGTTAATATTACATGTTTCATGTTTGGCATTGTTCATGAATAGCAGTGCTGTGAAATGTAATGTTTGTTTTCCATCACGATACTAATACTATGAATGATCCAGGCTGTTACACTGCACTCCACTTAAACAGATCCCATCTGTCCTGGATGGTGATGAGTGAGGAAAACACAAGATTTACTTTTTTCTTAAATTGATTTTTAACCAGTTTAGATCAGATGTTTTTCCTGTTGAACCATAAGTTGAGTGCACTGTTTGGCTGCTTTGTGTTGGGACAGACTTTGGTTTACTTGTTTCTTCTGTGCGTGCTTGTGTGTGAGATAGACTGCGTGTGTGTTTGTTCTCTTCTTTTTTGTGATTTTTGGGTAATTTCGAGTTTGACTGCGGCTCACCCCCGTCTCTTCCTGTGTGTCTTGTGTAGGGCTGTTAGTGCAAGACCTTACTGACACCATATTAAGTTCATATGCCTATAAGTCCCACTACCTTCTGACTGAGTCAAATCGTGCTGAGTTGAAATTACCTATGATTCCCTCTCCTTCGTCAGCTACCAAAAAGAATGTTGGGAAAGGTAACTGAACAGTTTTTCTCTTTCTCCTTTGTCCCACTGGTCTGTGTTTGTGTTGTGCCTGCTCCCGTTCTGATTTAGTTTTCCCTTTTGTACGCATCTTTCATTTCAAAGCCTTGAGGTGCAAAGTTAATTAACTGGTTAAATGTGCAGTTAATTTTAACGCAGAGTGGCCTCAGCCAAGTTCCCTAACACATTAACAGATAGCACTGGGCCTCATGCAAGAACAGTTTTGTATTCTCATCCCAAACCTCAAATTTCAGTCAAATTTACCAAACTAAACTTGTTGTAAATTGGCCTTTTTCCACAGATATTTTGTCATGTCTCAGTAGGAAAAGCATAGGTGTAAATAACCAAATTAATTCAATTCAGCTGCTTCAGTTTCAGCATCCTGGTGTTGTGCACACTGGCTCTCTGTCATGGCTTACTGGGTCACTTGAATCGAACAGACACAATGTTAATTTTTAGTAACAACTGGGCCTTTCCTACTGTGACGAGTTAAAATGTCCACTGAGGACAAAGGTTTGTTGCTCATTTCAAAGTGATGAATGTCATCTGTTCACTGCATCATCATTAGCATAATCCAACCTGCTACATAAGGCTGTCAGATATCTGCTCTGCTTCATCTTTGGGCTACTTTCATTGAAACATTCTCCAAAAATTCTTCAAAAGCTCCTGACGGTAATCAGCGGTCAAAAATAAAGCACATTCAGCAGTGCCACTGGTAGTGTTAGAGGATCAGAAACACAAAATATTAATACAGCTACGGACGTGTCATCATAGCAGTGCTGTACTGAGACAGATACGAAGAAGGAATGTTGTGATAGTAATTCAACACTGACTGAGCTATTCGCAGAGCCTGCGGTGCTTCTACAGCAGGTATCAACTTGCAATCGAAGCACAGGACCTGGGTCACATGACAAAAGGTGGTCATATAACCCCTGCCTTTTTTGGCATCCTGACGTCACATTGGAACCAAAACTTTAGTTAAGAGTTTTTATCACAGCACATGTGTTAATGTCTGTGTTTAAACAGTGAATCGTTTGACATAAAAAAATGACTTAAGATGGTTGGTGGTCGAGATGATATTGGGCCCAGTAGATGATTTTCTAAGATCTACCAATAAAATCGTATATAATAATGTTGTCAAAATAACAGGAGAGAAACTAGAAATCTCATGATTTGGTCTTTTAAAGTAATTTATGTGCTCATTATTAATATTTATTATCTTAGCTGATTTTCATCATATTTAAAGTAATTTAGATCAAGGCATTATGATTCTCACTGGGATTCTGAAAGTGTTTTTTTTTTCACCGTGAAGAAACTTTTATGACCGATCTGGATAGCTTGTGAATTCTTACAACAAAACTGGTGAATGCGACAAGTTCTCCTAAATCACATGTACGTGCCACTCAAGAACAAACCTGGTCATGCGAGTGGTTCTTGCACGAGGCCCATTGTGAGACTGGTTCGTGCTGTGCATGAACAGTCAGTCTGGATACATATCTCTGCAGTAAAGTTGTTCTGAACAAGATAAATCAAACATTCTTGTAATTGCAAGTAAAATTTTTCTGCTGGGAAAATATAATTGGTCAACAAACCTGTAGTACTTAAATTGTGTGCTGCCCTAACTCAGGATGCTCTGGACGAGTTCAGGTTCTGTCTGTGGTTTGTGGAGCTTATAGCTGCTGGAGGCGCACTGCTTCTCTGCTTCAGCACTCTGGGCTTGATTTTGATTTGAAAGGCCTTGTCCAGCCTCTTTTACGCTGACTGCAACTAAGTTTTATTTTTGACTGAAATTTTCAGATGAAATGAAATTTTGGCTCACCTCGTTTTCTTGAGCTTTGACCTGCCTTGAATGGAACATAATCCCAATCAGGACAAGATTTGAGTACAGTTAAAGTAAAAGTTAGTTCTCAAGTGCAAGGACAGTAAAATTACTCCTACGTACTACTTTAAAATGGTGATGTTTCATTAAAGAAACAACAAACATTTTGCAAAATGCAATATCATAAATTTATGATTCCATGCAAGCTGGTCTGTGCAGGATGTGTGATGGGAAAAGTTTGCTTTACTAGCAGGACTGCATGCCTGCTTTTTTGCCAATAATTTGTTATTTGACTATAACCCTGATTCCTTGTTAACTTGCTGGCTGATTTTATTCCTGTGCTGCCGCATGTTTATCCCCATAGACTGGTCTTGGTACAGTGCTCTGAATCTGATTGCCAGACAGGCTCTAGCTGCTGCAATAGAAGTTGTAACTGATTCCATGCAGGGGTTTCTATCTATTTTCAGTCTGTGTGATGCAGTATGACTCTCACAGGAGCATTCACTCAAGCAGAAAGCTCCTGGCCTTTCAGAAGATGTTATTATGGTGGTTGTTTTCCCTATAACGACACTATTCATATCATGTAGATGTTGAAAACCATAATTTGGTGCTCTATTTGTAGTCTTTATACTTTTTTTTGGCTTGTCTGTGAATGAGATTCAGAGTTTGTCCAGGTTTTAAGGTGCATCACCTAATCATACACTCCTCCTCTCTTTGCATACCAATTTCCCACAACGCATGCACACACACATAAACACACATACATACATACATGCACACACACATGTGTACATCCATACAAATGTAGGAGGCAAGTTGCTGTGCTGCGACTCATGCCCAGCTTCCTTTCACCCGGAGTGTCTGGAGATGGAGATGCCGGAGGGGCCGTGGTCCTGCAGTGATTGCAGGGCAGGGAAGAAACCTCACTACAAACAAATTGTCTGGGTCAAACTGGGCAACTACAGGTACGCAGAGAGCACTGATTATACACAGCTGAAGGTTGTGCAACTGTCAGTTTATGGTACGGATACATTTTAAGGATGATAAGGTGATATATATATATATATATGTTTCTTGTTATCAAAAAAGACCAGAAAAGACAAAAACTAACAAAGGATTAACCAACTAAAAAGTATTGCCTGTGTAGACTGACACATCTAATTCCTCTGTGCTGTAGAGCTCCATTTTTCCCCAAAAACTATTAAAAACACATCAATATCAAATCAGGCTGACATGTTCCTTTATTACAATGAGCATGGGCACTGTAGTTTATTGTGACTCAGTCTCACATACACGTTCCTGCTGCTGTAACTACTTACCAAAGCACCCACAGCTGAAAATAGTCCCCAGCAAATACAGTATTTACTCCTCCCTAAGTAACTTTTAACTCCTTAATTAACTTAACTAAGTAATTTTTTATTTTTTTTTTATGAAATTGCTGAGTTGTTTGTTAAGAGTGGAGCTATGAGTTAGTGAGATTTTTAAAGATTTATGTCTTTAGCAGTAACAAATGGGCTGATTACCCATAACAGGCTGGGGATGGGCTTAACATATTGTTGGTTTTGGTCTTTTCATGGCATGATTAATAAAAGTATAAAATATCACCAGTCATATCTTTTCAGTTCAGTGCAACAAATTGGCTTTGCACTTCGCACTGAAACAGGATGCAATGTGATATTATAGATGCAGGTATTCAGGAAACGTTGAGCAGAGCACAGCAGTGGAGTTTTCCTGTCTCACGCTGACTGTGAACCGTGCTTTTTAATATTTATGCTGCAATTTATAGTCTGATGGCATGGTAATAGATTCAGAAGTGGTAATGGGACACAAATAATGTCTCTTCCATTTAGGAAACTTGATTATGTGCCAGAAAACAGCAGCATTTCTATTAACCAAACATGTAGATCTTGAAGACTAAACTTTTTAAGTTTTAAATTAGAGAAACAAATTATTAAAAATTCATTATTCACATAAGTTTCAGTTGGAGAGAATGAGAAGCACAGCAAGTGAAAACTTTGGTGCAAATGTGACACTACCCTCAGACTTTAATAGATTTAGATGACCTATTTTATGGTTTGTTTGTTGTCTTCTTCTTCTCCTTCTTCTCACTGAACAATGTCTGTGTCCTGTTCCCTTGCAGGTGGTGGCCCGCGGAGATCTGCAACCCTCGCTTGGTGCCATCAAACATTCAGAGCCTTCGCCACGATATCGGTGACTTCCCTGTATTCTTCTTCGGCTCCCACGACTACTATTGGATCAACCAGGGCCGCGTCTTCCCCTACGTAGAGAATGACAAGAACTTTGTCACGGGTCAGATCAATATCAACAAAACCTTCAAGAAAGGTAATTTCTTCCTAGAAAGTTTCCTCATACTTTAAGACAGATGTGTTGCAGTTTTGTCTTTTTATAGCTTTGGGAAGGATGAATTTCTGAGATATTGTTGTTGTGTTTTTAGCTCTGGAGGAAGCTGCTCGGCGGTTTCAGGAGCTTAAGGCACAGAGGGAGAGCAGGGAGGCTCTGGAGCAGGAACGCAACTCGCGCAAACCTCCACCCTACAAATTCATCAAGGTAACTCGCTTAAGACAAATAACCCAAGTTGAAGTTATACTCAGTAAATCTTTGATGTTTTTGCTCAATCTATGGATGTTGTTTTTGTGTGTCAGTCCAACAAGCCAGTGGGAAAAGTGCAGGTGCACGTAGCTGACTTGTCAGAAATCCCACGATGCAACTGCAGACCAACAGATGAGCACCCTTGCAGCCTCAACTCCCAGTGTCTCAACCGAATGCTGCAGTACGAGTGTCATCCGCAGGTCTGTGAGCATGTGTCTTATTGTTCATTTAGCTCATTTCTTGAACAATGAAACCGGTGAGGCAGTCATGAGAAATCACAACTCTTAACTTGTTACCCTTATGTCGTTGTCAGGTGTGTCCTGCAGGAGACAGCTGTGAGAACCAGTGCTTTTCTAAGCGGCTGTACGCAGAGACGGAAGTGATAAAGACAGATGGCCGTGGGTGGGGCCTCAGGACCAACCAGGCACTCAGGAAGGTGAGCGTTAAGCTAAATGTCCCATGCTTTCACTCAGAACAGCATCCACTTGTTACTGTTACTCATTTATATTTACTTTAATCCAAGAATATGAGCTTAACTATTCCTAAATCATACATGGCTTGACTATTAAGCTATTGCATAAAGACATATACAAAATTCAAATTTGACATCAGTAACAGGAACATTACCCACCCCCTCACACCCCTCCCATCTCAAGGAAGGGAAAAAAACAACAAAAGAAATCAGTGTACTCTACCTCATATGTTTTTGTGGTCATCAGTTTATATAATTACATTATGTTTTGGGAAGTATATAAAGACAAATGTTTAACGGAAATAAAAGTCACTGTTGGTCTCGTCAGTGCTGTGAAATGGTCAAGGAAAGGTTGCCATCTTTGTTTAAATCTACTTGCTTTTCCTAACATCTCATATTAGATTTTCTTTACAAACATAAATGACCAGAGAACTCTGTCAGCAGGGGTTCAAAACAGGAGGTTAACTTATTGTTTCAGACTTTAAGAATGAGTTTCTTTGCATTGACCATTCTATACAGGGACAACAAAATTTTACTCCGACTTTGGGTTTCCAGCTGTTATGACCAGCCGAGAATGGCCGTCTCTGAGTTAGGAGGTAGATGAGTTAGCCCATAAACATCTGACCAAAACTTGTACAGTCTGGTGCAGAAACAAAACATATGAGCCGGCGTTCCATCAGATTGTTTGCATTTAAAACAAAAGTGGTGAAGAGGAAGGGATTACTGTCGCTAACTGACATTTGAAAGCAGGTAATTTGTCATTACGATGTGACGGTGGACTCAAGGATAAAAATATCATAGTTTGATGATGAAAATTCAAAGCATTCAGGTGTCATCAGGGCAGCCGTCGTGCTCTTAACTTCACAAGACACAAGTTCCAGATATGTCAATACACAAAACTTCGCCATGGCTGATTGTATTTAAAGGTGGAAATTACTTTGAGCTGCCAGTCAAATAACTAATGATCAGTCTGTCAGTTCTAAAGGTCACAGGTTCAATGTCATTGTCATTTTAAACCATGTTGCATGTGATGTCCAAAGCGATGTAAAAATGTGATGTTTGTTCCTTCCTCCAGGGTGACTTTGTGACGGAGTACGTGGGAGAGGTGATCGACTCTGAGGAGTGCCAGCAGCGAATCAAACGAGCCCATGAAAATCACGTGAGCAACTTCTACATGCTCACCCTCACCAAGGTAACATCAGGGACACTTAAACACCGTTAAGAGGAGAAACCGCTGAGCTTCTCTTAAACCCTGCTGTCTTAATGTCCCTCCTTCCTCGTAGGATCGTGTGATAGACGCCGGCCCAAAAGGAAACTCGTCTCGGTTCATGAACCACAGCTGCAGCCCAAACTGTGAAACCCAAAAGTGGACGGTTAACGGAGACGTTCGCATCGGACTCTTCACCCTCTGTGATATCGAGCCTGGTGAGTTGACACAGAAACACGACACATGCTTACATATATTCTGTTACATCCCCACTAATGTACTATACTATACTATAATACTCAAAGTGAACCAGATGGTCCGTTTGATGTGAATCTTGTCTCGGTGTTCCTGCAGATACTGAGCTGACGTTCAACTACAACCTGCACTGTGTCGGCAACAGGAGAACATCCTGTCACTGTGGGTCAGACAACTGCTCTGGATTCCTCGGGGTGCAGCCGACGGTGCGGATGTTTACCTCTCATCATCATGAGTCCAGTTCTAGAGCAATCCTGACTTCTGGAGCTGTGTTTGATACCATTTCATCTTTTTTATAATGTTTCTTCCAGAGTGCTGTGGTGATGGAGAAGGAGGAAAAGGCCAGGAACGCCAAGCTGAAGCCGAAGAAGCGGAAGCTGCGACCAGAGGGGAAACACACACACGAGTACTTCTGTTTTTGCTGCGGAGAGGGAGGGGAGCTGGTGATGTGTGACAGAAAGGACTGTCCGAAAGCATACCACCTGCTGTGTCTCAACCTCACCAAGCCACCATACGGTAATGACAAAACAAGTGTGTGTGTGTGGGGGAATCCGTTGAAATCTTGCAGATCAGTTCAGTTCGCTACAAAAAACATACAGTGGTTTACATACAAGTCTCATTCAAAATCTCAAATATTTTCATTTAAAACTGGAATTAATCCGAGGATTCAGAAATGTTTAAAAACACAAGACATTATGATATATAAAGTGAAGAAGAAATACTACAGATTTTGCACAATTCTAGCAATCAAATAAGAAACTTTGTTACCTTGACAACTTAACTTAAGGGAAGGTAGATCAAACCTCTTCTGAGACCGTTTTCCTGTTTTGTTTTGGATCATAATGGATCAGTTCATTCATATTAGAAAAAACATATACAGGCCAAAAGTCTGACACTACATTTAAAATCTCCATTAATTTAATGTACAACTGGATGTAATCAGAAAGTTTGAGGATTCATAAACATTTAAAAACACAAGACTTTATGACAGGTAACATGAGTAAAGGAAAAAGGATATACAGTGGGAATTTGATCCACTTTCTTTTTTGTACAAAAGAGTTAAATTGGTCAAGGTCATAAGACCCCACTTTATCTTCTTAGTTATAATGCATTTAACTGCTGATATTTTCCTATGTAATTGTACCTGTCTGTGGATAGCACAGAGTAACAGGACCATTGTCCCTAGAAAGACAAGTTTCTGTCAAATCTTTAAAATATAATTTTTTCAGTGGTTTGACTACCACAAACAGTTTAAATCACCTTTTTTGTGTTGGATTTTGAAAACCCAGAATAAAATAAAACCTAAACTTTCTCCATAGTCTGATACCACCAGTGTTCTGTAATTTGAGTGAACTGAACCTTTTTTAGCTTCTAATAAGGGTTGGCAACCAGGACTTTCCTGATAATGATATTTGACCAAAATGACCATGAAACCTCAGTATATTATGTTATACTGTAATATGTTTTTTCTTACTTGATCTTAATATTATTTGAGGTCTGAAGAAATAGTTATTTTGGAATTCACATGAGAAAGAATCAAAGATTAGAGCATGTCAGAACAAACAAATATAAACTTGTCTAGTAGAAATGTGTATTTTCAGCTTTTCTGTCCTGTCAATGACGTCGCGACCCCTACGATTTATCTCGAGACCCTTTGTGGGGGTCCCGACCCCCAGGTTTGAAACCACTGCTCTTTCTGCATGATGACCTCTGTGTCTGCCTGCAGGACGTTGGGAATGTCCTTGGCACGATTGCAGCATCTGCGGCGCCCCGGCCTCGTCCCTCTGTGACTTCTGCCCTCGCTCGTTCTGCCGGGATCACGAGGCTGGGGCGCTCACCTCCTCCTCCCTCGAAGGCCGCCCCTGTTGCTCCAGTCACAACCCCGCCAGTCCCCTGGGCTCCGGCTCCAGCTCGACCCAGCCACACTGCTCCGCTCCGAGCCCCGTCATGGTCAAAGAGGAGCCGGAGTTGGAATCGGGCCAGCCGGCCTCAGAGTGACATCGCAGCTCCCTCAATACCTCATTCCCTGTAAAGTGCACTCCTGTTGGCCTCCTGGGCTCCGATCCACCTCTGATCTGAAGCAGCTCACTACGAAAGGGAATACAGTGCGTTTTGACCAGTTCGATGGACCCTTTTCGGAGACGAACACCTCGAGCGACCGGAGTGTCGGCAGGAGAAGTGTCCAGGCATCATTGTGCGCCGTTTTCCCTCCCCTCTTGCCATAAAGCACCACTACTGACGCTCTCTACAGTTCGTCTGCGCCCATCAGACAGTCCAGACCACCACCTGGTTATGTTACCTTTTTTTTTTTAATTTTTACAACTGTGGAAATTTGTGTTGTCATGTCATCAGTTACCGGCACTTTGAAGAACTCAACAAGTGAGGTGGAGAGAAGAGGAGGAGGGGGGGGGGGGAGGAGGAGTGGGGGGGGGAATAGGAGG
The DNA here is from genome assembly GCF_042242105.1 of Pempheris klunzingeri. Classification (NCBI taxonomy): domain Eukaryota; kingdom Metazoa; phylum Chordata; class Actinopteri; order Acropomatiformes; family Pempheridae; genus Pempheris; species Pempheris klunzingeri. Next base: position 10,597,069 of record NC_092018.1, read on the forward strand.
GGGAGGAGATGGAGGAGATGGAGATGTGAAGCTGCTCCTCTCCCTGTTTACCTGCTGTAAGCTGTGGTCAGAGGACGGCTGTACGGAGACGAGCCAGCCTTTTCTCCTCCTCCACAGCCGATCGTCACTCCCGACATGATCTGTCATCGTATTTATCTTTTCGTCTTCCTGGAGGAAAAGAGGGGGGGGTGGGATTTTGACAATTTTGTGCAATTTTTTTCAGGACCACACTACATTCCAACCTTCCTTAGACATGGTTTTAATATACTTATGGGTATAGATGAATATAATTATATACAGTATCTATGTTTGTTAATGTTTACAGACAGATTCTCTCACTTCATCTTGGTGAGTGGTGTATTATGTTTGTTTGTTTAGGTGTTAAGCATTACGCAGACCTCCTTGTGAAAATAGTCCTATTAAGGTGAAATATAATGGTATATAGTGTAATGGTATGACATTACAGAAGTACTTGTGATTTTCATATTGCCAGTCTCACTCGCCATTGTGTACATAATTGGCTCATGATATTGTAAAGTACTTAAAGATCAGGAGGGACGCAGCTGCGCCCCTCTGGTTGTTTCTGGAAGAAGGAAACGCTTTTTTAAACAAGACAGATCCTTTTTATTTTCTTTTTTTCAATGAAGTTCTGTTCCCACATTTCCTCCAAGCAGTTACTGTTGTTTGTTTTGTAGATGGAGGGGCTCAGCTTGTGATCACTGGTGCTGTCTTAAGATATTGTTAATCGGCCTTAAGTTCGATTCTGGCTGTGGTAACTACCGCCCGGATGCATTTCAGTAACGTCGTGTACTGTGACCGCTTTGATGCTTGTTTTTGTTTTGTTTCTTTTCTGTTTGTTTGTTTTTTTTCAATTTTGTTTTGCCAAACTTTTCTGAAAAGCACTTTTACACAGCTTGTCGCTACACAATTTAGCTAGGTCATACATATACAGAAGTGTATATTAAAAGAACATAAGACAAGTGTTTCAAAATGGATACCTCTTCTCGTAGTAACGTCGGAATTTAAACTGTGTTGTAACTTTTTTTCCTCTCGACCTGAAACGTGGTGAATGCTGGGTGTGGTTTTTTTGTTGTTTTTTAGGAAAGTGGCCTATATGCTGTTTTTTTTTTTTTTTTTTTTCCTTTTATAATTTTTTATTTTTATTTTTTGACACAGGTAGGAATGACTGCCAGCCCAGCTTCGTACAAAAAAGTCCTTGAGGGACACTTTTTCTTTTTCCATTTGGAGAACATCCTCAAGGCTGGGCTTTATATAAAGACGTAATGGTATAACAACAGTCCAGTTCAGTATAATGTACAAATACAAACTCCTGTACAGTGTTTTTAATCGCTCATCTCTCAAATCCAAATTTTTTGTATTTATTGCACCACATTTTATACCAATTTCTTTTTCAAACACCAGTGCAGTAATTTGTCTCCCTCTCCACCACAGTGTAAGTGATATAGACTATTTAAAAAAAAAAAAAAAAAAACATGGGGAGTTTTACACAATATATCTGTATCTAGTCATTGCATACATTTTTTTTTTGTTTGTTTTTGTTTTTTCTACATTTTGGTGTAATGATTCCACATTTGGTAACAAACGGCCGCTGCTCATCGACCTGTATCGTGACTCACTGTAATTGGTGTTAAAAGCAGTGTGAAGCAGTTCAATATTGGAATGTAAAGTTTCAGTTTCCAAGCAGCTTTTGTGCTTTTTTTTTGTTGTTGGCCTGTTTGCATTTTCTGCCCTTTTTAAAAGACGTTTTTGTTTGTTTGTTTGAAGCCTCCCATCGTGGTCTGTGATAAAAGTCGAGCCACATCGTGAAATGGTGCCAATGTTTCGAATGCATGAAGAAAAATGACTAAAGAAAGGAAAAAAAAAAAGGAGAGCCATTGTGTGCATGAAAGTGAAAAGACTCCAGATATGATTTAAGATGTATAAAAATACAGTTCTGGGAAGAAAAGTTAAATTACTTTGTTAACATCGTCTCCCTGAGCAGATTAATTTAAAAACAGCCTTCCACTGTCAAACTCTGTACATACATCATTCAGCACAGTGAAGGTCAAACACTGAGGTAACGGAAAGCAACACACTTTTGAAAGGAGGGCGACTTTAATATGCTAAATACATGCACATAACATCACATACATACAGATTTTAGTAAATGAAATCTTCTCACTTTTCTGCACCCCATGTCTCCTCTCCTTTTTTCTCTCTGTTATCGTTGACCCTTTTAGGAAGCCCTTTTCCCACTATTATCCGTGGATTCCTGAAAAGAAAAGACCAAACTCTCTGATTTTCTTGTGCGACTAAGCATTGCTCCGAAACTCTCAGCATTTTGTCTTCAGCAGGTAGTCATAGGAATTAGGCCACTTCAGTACTTGTTCAGTGTCTGGAAAGTGCATCATCAAGGCACTTTCACTTACATACTCAAAACGGTCTGCGTGTCTAAACTTGAATTTTCTTTATTTATTAATGTATTATTTTTTTACACAGGATTCATAAATGTGTGATTATCAGAACGCAGGCATCTTTTTGTGTTTGTGACTTCAGAGAAAATGACTGATGACTTGAGATTATATAACTGGTCTTAAAGCCTTTTTATTTTTCTTTTCAAGGTGACTTGTTCTGCTGGATGCATGCTTCCAACATCAGACACTGGTTTTATTCAGTTCTGCAATCCGTTGGAGAGTCTTTAAATGCCTGAATTCATTGCCAATGTTTTGTTTTTATTTGTGATCCTTTCTTTTTTTTACCATATTTGCACAGAAATTGTGCAAAACCGAACAGCCTTTATTTTATTTTAATTTTTTTTGCACCTGCAGATCACATGATCATGAATTACTTTGTGCCAGTTTGTCCTCTTATGCCCTTCTCAGCTGATCCAGCAGCAGTATTGCGTATGCCTAATTTTAGCGTCCCAGCGTGCATCATTTCATTTACTTAAGATACTACTTAATGTGTGTTTTGTTGGGTTGTTGTCATTATAGTGCCCACATTTTCTTTCAAGAGACAGCATGTTTATTTTCATTTAAGTGACCCTTAAATACGCCTGAGGAGGATTTTTCTAAGTGTCCAGGAATTTGCTTTTTTATATATATATAGATATATATATATAAAAAGGAGGATGGACCCCCCTTTGTATGTCAAATGGTATGTTACATTTCATTGTGACGTCTTTTGGTTTTTGTGCAATGTTGCTGACTGTCATAAAGTATTTGATTGACATGCTGTCAGAGGAGAAATAGTGTTGGACTAACTAAATAAAGTCACCATCATAAGCACCCATCTCTTTTTACTCGTAGTAAAATTACTTACAGTAACTCTAACTGGGGTCATATCTATCTCTCTTGGTGTTGCTTCAATTAAAACGTGGATGAACACAAAATACCATGTTGATTACTGTTCAACCTGTGTTACTGCATACTGCATATTGTTGAAGAACCTGTAAATAGTTTGCATTGAACTTGCATAGAATCATGTTACTGTGGCGTGCTCTCTTTTTGCCTGTACAATTCTGCTTCTAAATGTGTGTGACTGTTGAGACGACACTCTTTTTGTACATGACTGTCTTTTTATTTGAGAATATTGATTCTGTCCTTTTTCATTCTAAAGTTGAGTTTGAAGAGTTCAGACATGCCTGAAGTTTGACTTTAATAAAGCTGTACTCTGTCTCAGTGAAACGCTCTCGCTGCATGTGGTTTATTTTCACTCATATAGATCGGCTGTCTTGATTAAATGGTTTAATAGCCACATTTGTACCATTTGTTTACCCATCAGATGGCAGCTGAGTTAAACTAAGTATCTCAAAAAATCAACTACTTTGAAATGAATTTTGAATTTAATAGAAAAAAAAACATAAAAAATTAGAATAATGGTGGTTTCAAGTTGAGTAGAAATAAAATAATTCATTATTAAGTATGTTAAAGTTGAGGGATTTACCTAAATAAAGGGTTCATTTACTGACAATCTCGGGATATTCACACATATGTAAGAGTAAAAAAAAGTAAACAAAAGAAACTATAAAAATGTTGTGCATTTGGGGAATCTGGAAAGAGCGAGGTTTAATAGACATGATGGAAAAATAAAAATTGATGCAGACACTGATTTAACCTCTAGATGGCAATGTGTAACGTGACGTGGCTTCTTGCATCCACGTGTCAAGGCGGATGAAGTCCTCTACGTCAATATTTCCTGTTTGCGAAGCACTGCAGATTTTTCACCTCAAACTCAGAAATACCCTGTTTTTGTCAAGTCGTTGATTTTTAACAACTCCAATGCATGTGAGGGAAAAAAATATGTAGATGTGGCAAATTTTTAACTGTAAAATATGTGAAATCATCTTACTATCAACTATAAAAATTCAATGTATATGACCTAATAGTACAGTCGAAATCACAAATACTCTCATACTCACAAGCTTGCACTAATATAGCAATAATATCTGATTAATTACTTCATATTGAGCAATATTCTAAATACATTTGTTACAAATTTGCCTCAACAATTAAAATCCTACACATAACTTTACAATCAAGATGTCTTTGAAGCGTAAATGACATGAGAGTAATTCAACACTCTCCACACAATACAATGAATATGACGGAGCCAACCTACTAATAGTACAACTGATAAATGACGGAAGTTCATGCAAATTCTACTTCTACTGCTAAATGAGCCTCTTACTTATTTTTTTTTTTATTTTTTTCTACAATGTTCATATGGGCTGAATTGACAAGAATTTATAATTCAATCCTAGACAAATGTGGAATGAGTCTATGAGTCTATTTGATCAGTCAGCATTCTGCTTGAATCACAGAGTATACATTTAATTTTAAATGGATGCATTGTTTTCTATCTTTACTGATTTTAACTTTACTGTTTACTTTATTATTTAGAAGGAAAACACTCATCCAGTTTGATGCACTGATGAAAACAGAGTGATATAGTCGAAATATCCAGAACTGGTAAGTTAGTTGCTTCAGAGTTTTGGTGGTTTTGGGGGCTACATTTAATTTCATGCTCTTACTTTGAAACCCCACACCGGATGTGGCCGTGATATAGCCGTTGGCTTTCCGCGGCGCTCCTCTCCTCTGTGGCATCTCTTCTCCTCCCAGCTCCTTAAACGCACGACTTCACCGTCGGCAGAAACAGAGGATGTCGAGGCCTGGTTCGTGTTGACGGCGCATGTTAACATGAGGATAAAGAGATAAAAAATCGACCTGTTTGAGGTTAGTAACGGACCCGGGTTTACCTGTTTGACGAGGCGGAAACGGCCCAGATGTCTTGTTTGACAGATGTTGCTAGCTAGCTTAGCTTAGTCCGCGAACAGCACAGACACTCAATGTTAGCTTCCCCGTCTTGTTCTATGTTTGGACAGAGGCTGGCATTTTATGCTGATATCAAAGCAGATTTAATGTTGTTTCCAATTTAAGTGTCCCCTTCTAAACAGGAGTGGTAGCACAGGTGCAGCGTGTTGGCCCTCAGGAGGGGTTTTAAACAGGGAAGGCGCCCTCACAGAGTTAAAACTGGAAGATAATCAACATTATTAATAATTCAGCAGCTGTACTCTCAGAGTAAAAGTGGTGTAGGTAGACTGAAGAAAGGAGAATATTTTCCTTGTAGATACTAGGGAATTAAAGGGACAAAGAGACAAATCCTAACCCTAACCATTGCTGGTGTCGGGCTTTGATGCTCACTGAGAAATTGTTTGTGATTCTGGTTTTACCTCCAACTGTGACTTCAAACCTGGGGACACACTGATGTGTTTCTTCTTAAGACCACAGGGAGGTTTTTTCACCTCCCTTAAATATTCAGGAGCATACTATTTTTAGACAGGTCTAATAAACATTCTTTAAGAACAATTCAAAGCTAATTTCATTCTAGAAATGTCAGTAACAAACCTACATATCCCATGCGAATGAAAACAACATGAGGAAGATGTCAGATGAGTTTCATCTCATTTTTCTCACATAGTCCTGAAAAAAGGTTTATCAGGTAAAAGCACTGAAAAGAAGACAAAGCAGAGTCTTTTCCTCAGATAATTAAACAAGATTATATAGAGTAGATATTTTATTTTTAAATGAATGTGTCCACATGTATGTCAGTTTACAATTAGTCACAAACTTTCTAACTAATGAAATATAAACCTATGAGTCTTTAAAAGGAGGTTTATGTTTTAACAAGCTTAAACTCAGCTCCCCTATTTTTTTCTAGACCCAGTTACGTTAAATAAAGGTGGGGTGACAATGTTTGCTGTTGACTAAAGTCCACTCCAAGAAACAAAATGAAGAGGAGGCTGCTTCGTGGTTTCCTGTCGGAAATTTCCATCCGGATGGCGCTGTTGGTTGTGTTCCTGTAAGTATATCCACCCCTTTGAATCATTTACATCATTGCTTTATGGATCAATTATTTAAAAGTCAGGTTTTGTTTTAATGACCTGCAAACAAGCAGAGACATAGCTCTTATTGTGTTTGTGTAGTGTGACGGAACAGCTTCCTCCTTTCTACCGTGAGATCCAGCCAGAGGAGATGTGGTTGTATAAATTCCATCGTGTGGAGAGAGACCACGTACCCACCTCTCTTATGTTTGTAAGTAATATGTTTGTATGTTTGCTCTGAGCTAAAAAGAAACATAATAAATCCTTCAGTTGATTTAATATTCTGTAACTTTATCCCAAACAGAAGTCAGTATCAGAGAATCTGAACTAACCACCGTTTCTTTATAGCACTTTAATCATAGTTTACATCACTTTGACAACCATTCTCCAGAGCATAACATAACTTTTTAGATTAATACCTAACCTTCCACATAACAACTGGTTTTAATACAGCATGAAAGTCAAGTTTAAGATTAGAGGTTTGCTGTTAGGGAAATGTGAATTTCTATTCTGCCTTCCTTGCCTCTCCTTTCCTCCTCCTCTCTTCCATCCATGTGCCATAATCCATGTTACCAAGGTAAACTAACACTTAATGATTATATAAATGTATATACTTAATTTTCAGTGAGAGTAATAACTACATTTCTTATGACTCCGTGCTGGTGATAACTGTGGTCGGAGGAATTATGTTTTTGGGCACAAACGTACATTCAAGGATGAACTGATTTTGATTTTAATGGTCAAAGTTCACTGTGACCTCACAAAATGCATGTTTTGGCTCAAGAATTCATACACTGATTATGGCAAAACTTCACACAAATATCTAATAGGATAAAATAATGAAGGGATGACATTTTATATTTTTATATCCAAAAGGTCAAAGGTCAGCTTCACTGTCACGCCATAATGTTCTGCAGCATTTTTATGGTCATTATTCAACGCCACAACTCAGGAGCAGAAGGGGAAACTGTGACCTTATTTCACATTTGAGTTGATAATGAATTGGTGGCACTAATTTTGGGTCCAAACAGACACGAATGAATGGAAAATACAACTTCACTGGTTGGCGGAAACATACAACAGCGAGGTGGTAATTCTAGTTTAACAAGCCCAGTCAGCGCACCCACAGCCCAACTGCTCTGGTGTTACCTATGTATGTGACTTGTTGTAGGAAGTGAGTCTCTCCCAAAGTGTGACAGAAGTACCAGCACAAAGCCTCTATGTTACTTTAGTCAGTCATAAAGTGTGTAGATAAGCTCAGGTTGCAGTATGATAGTTACTGATAGACTGTGGTCTGTGTTCACTGCCACAGAAGTGAGATTAAAAAGTCCAAGAAAAGACTTTTCCAGTTTCCAGCTATGAGTTAAATAGTCAATTAAAATAGCTGGAGGTCTCCTAACTACGTTTCAGTGTCCCTCTTTTTTAAAGGTGACATGCAGTCACTCTAAATTAGGATGCATAATTTTATCTTTCTTGATATTATTCAGAAATGTATATGGTCTGTCAAACTACCTGTTTACCTACCTCATCTGCTTTGTTAAATTTTGGAAAGTAAAAGATAGTAAGCTCATTTTCTTAAATTAGAACTGTTAACTTGTTAGCTGAACCAACTGAATTCTGTAATGACTTTCATGTTATCAGCGGAAACGCAGAGTGCTGCAGGTTGAACTCAAACGAATAGTTGCTGTTGAATGCAGCACTGCTCAGTAAGAACATGACTTCGGCAGTGATGGTGGACATAAATGTATCTTTCCTAAAAACTTTAATATTTGTTGAATTTTGAAGTGCAAGCTTCAAACATAGACGAACACAGGCATGATTCCTTTTAGTTGGAAGCACTTTTTGTTAATAATGTGGATATACTTGCTCACAGACAGACTTAAATGTGGCTTTAAGTGGATTACAGTTGTTATACCCTCCTCTCTTTTTTTGCCTCCATCAGAGTGTGGCGGTTTTCACCCCGCTGATTGTGATCCTGGTTTTCACCTTCCTGAAGAAGTCAGAGCGAGGAGATCTGAAGGAGGCATCGCTGGGTAAGAAATCTGCACACAAATGTTTGTTTTTCATTAAAACAAAAAAAGTCAACTAGTTTTTTGAGCTGACTGGTCGTTTCTTTCTGTCATCCAGCTGTGACTTTGACTCTAGTGCTAAATGGAGTATTCACCAACGTCATTAAGCTAGTTGTCGGCAGGTAATTATTGCAGCATTACGTAGCAGATGATAATGTTTTCCAGTGTCACAGTGGATTTAAGCCTAAATGTGTCCTCTCTGTGTTTGTCCCGGCCTCAGGCCACGGCCAGACTTCTTTTACCGCTGTTTCCCAGACGGTCAGATGAACCTGGAGTTACGCTGCAGCGGTGACCCAGATGTCGTCATAGAGGGCAGGAAGAGCTTTCCCAGTGGACACTCTTCCTGTAAGGGCCTTTTATGGTTGATTATGCCTCAGTAGCTGGTACATTTTCATCAGCAAGCAACAAGGGAAACAACAAATGTACAAAGTGGGGCAGGAGGGCATATAATTTATTGGAGAATAGATGTATGTAAGTGTGTTTTAGCCTCCAGGCTGTTATTTTGTTGTTGAAGCAAGAGAACATCCCTCTCCATCTTTAGTCCCTGCTCCTTCTGTTTTTGTTGTTTTGTCCTTCTCTGTTTCTATATAAAACTTCCTGTGGCTCTGATTGTTTCAATCTTTTCTTCTCGGCCCCAGTTGCCTTTGCAGGTTTGGGTTTCACGGCGCTGTACGTCGGAGGAAAGCTGCGCTGCTTCAACGCAGCGGGCCAAGGCAGAGCGTGGCGGCTGTGTGCCTTCCTCACCCCTTTACTCACTGCGACAGCGATTGCTCTCTCCAGAACCTGCGACTACAAACACCACTGGCAAGGTCAGAGAATGACAGTGTATCACGTAAAGACTTTTTCCTTAAGTCGACTTACACAACGTGTACAGCGTCATCGATTTCATAACCACTAATTTTATGACCAGCACTGGAAAGTTCATACAATTTGTTTTATCACTTTTTTTTATCACACAAGGAAACACAGGCTGTGATTTGTGGACCGCTGTTTTGATGCCTCAAGTTTGGCATCTTAGCCATTAAGATGCCAAACGAGTTAATGGTCAAATAAATTTGTGCTCAAGTTTTCCTGCCTTGTTATGAATAAGAAAGAGAAAATTGAGTTTAAGTAGAACACAAGCTTAAGAGCCAAGACGCCTCACAGACAAAGTAAGTGAGGGAGTATAGTAAAACTGCTGCTACAGTTTAATATTAGAGTTGGAATAAATGTGAGCATAAGATGTGAGAAAGCATTCACATGCAGCTGTGGACTCAAACCCTATCTGTGTCTGTGTGTGTGTGTGTGTGTTATCTGCCCTCTCCTTCATGTAGATGTGTTAGTGGGTTCTCTGCTGGGCCTCACCTTCGCCTGGCTGTGTTACAGACAGCACTACCCTCCTCTCCAGGCTCCTGACTGCCACAGACCTCTGCGTCACAGAGAGACAGTTCCCGCCGCACAGGAGCGCAAACTGGCCAACTCGAATTACATCCTGCCCCTGTAGATCAGCTCTAACTGGATCTTTCTCTTTACTGGTGTCATTCATGCTGGGTTACATGGTAATCCTTCTTATTACGGTTTCCACACCCTTAGGTCTGGGCGGGATATCAGTATTTATCGTTTATCGTCAATCTTTGTTTCTGTATTGTGGGGATTTTCTTTTTGTACGGTGAAACATGACTCATAGTTTATTTTCTTCATTGACACATTTCTTCTGAATGGTTTCTAAAACACGTGAGAGTTGCTGTAAATAACAACTCGAGTTTAACTACATAAACAACTTGATGTGGTAATTTCACACAGCATTCATCAATACTGGAGGGCCTGGTGAATAACGTCACATTTATTATTTTCCAGCCCAACACACCTTGTGTATTGTGCCTATAGATCACTTAACTTTAAATGCTCACAACAGCTGAGCAGGTCGACTATACAAGCACTGCACTGATCGTCCACTGCCCATTGATCAGTGGCTCAGCTGCTGTGAACTAGCTTCTCATGTAAGGTCACTATTTTATCATTGTTTTGTAAACTTGCAACTTGTTCAACAAGCAGGGTTGAGACTTGAGGAAAAATATACAGTGTTTTATGTTTGTGCATAGAAGTCCATTATGTTGATTAATCAAATAGTCAATGGACAGAACATCAATCAGCAGCACTTTTGATAGCTGATTAATCCTTTATAACCAGTTATCTCAAACATTTGGACGGTTGGAGCTTCTCAAATGGGAAGATAAGCAGCTTTTTTTTTTTTTTTTATCATTGTAAATTAAATGCATAAGGGTTAAATCTGACACTTATCAGACTGCAACAATAACTAAAAAATTAATAGAAAAAAGATATAACAAAAATAATCATTAGCTTCAGCTTGAGCTCGAAAAGGTCCACTTATTAATGACTGAGAGCTTTCAGCTGCATCTCAGACTCTTGTGGTCTTCTTCAGGTGTTATCACAAGACCTTAATGTGAAACAAGCAGCTGAATGAACATCATGAACGTCAACCCCAACCAGTCTCAGCATCAACTGTGAATTGATTAAAGTTGTCAACTAGAAGTCAGTGGGTGGCCAAAACAAAAAAAACAAGGATGGCATCCTTGGACCAGTACGGGGAGTACAGTCTCTCCGCCATACATGCCTGCTTGTTGTCATGTGACCAAATGTTTAAATTTAGGTTGGCGTGATTTCATCTTCATCAGCTCCACTCACTGAAGAAGGCTGAAAGTTTCAAATAATTAGCAAGTGGACCTTTTGATCTTAATCTGCACCATGTAGTATTTCATTTGACTGAAGAAAACGGCTAAAGAAAGAGGTGTTTATGTGGGCTGTTCATACCTAAAAGAAGGGGTGGACGATATGGATAAAACCCTCTATCATAATATTTGTAATTTTATATCATAATATCAATATATGTCATTGATATACATTATATTAGATTGTGTATATAATTGATCTTTGGAAAATCAACTGAGAAACTCCATAAAATGGAATGAAAAGTACAAATATATTTACCATTATATTTTTAGTGTCAACAAAGTCTACAAAACCAATGTTGTTCCATCACTCACTACTTTCTGACGTCTTTACGCTGTCTGTGACCCCAAACCTGTTCATTTTACTGAGGACACAAAACCTAAGCAGTCACTAAGGTGTTGTATATTGTACTTGAGAAAGGCTTTTTAGTTCCCTAAAACACCTGGGTAGTGTAGGTTTCAGCAAATGTTCTACAACCAGGAGTAATTAGTGCATTTGTTTGGGACTATTTTCAGTTGTGGATTGATACACATTTAGTTGTTTTGGGACAACAGTAGAGGTCTATTGCAAAGAGAAGTATAGACAGTACTAGTTGATAAGATCAGTTCAATGTCAGTTTTGGTCTTCTTGTGCGATTGTTGACAATAACAAGAAAGCAAAGCAGAAGAAAAGCAAAGAATATCTTTATCTAATCCCTTAAAGGATTAGATACCACAGTTTTAACTGTATGGGGTCAAATTCAGGTCGTCTCATGCTTAATATCAACATATGGTCCACCCCTATCTGGAAACACCTCTTTTTTTGCCTTTTATGTGTAAGGCAGGTTAATGAAAACACGTCACATCTTTAATCTCCACAGCTCCACTCGACTGCCTGTCTCCAGTGCTTTAAATCTCTCTGTCTTCCTATATTATATTTGAATGTTTCCATTCAGATTGTTTGATCAATATCTGAGAAAGGTTAATTTGCTCAGGCCTCAGCACAACGCCCTGATGTAGCAGTTCCATCATCACCTCTCTGCTCTGTCTGTCTGCTAACACTGTCACAAGTAAAACTGACTGTAACAGAACTATAAGATACATTTTTTTCCTACATCAGTTGTCTCAGGCTTACTGTAGGTCTGGTTCTAGTTATCGCACACGCTTCTGGCTCCTCCGCCAACCTGTCTAATGTGTGAATGTTCACCAGAGGTGGAGAGACATGGAGCACAGGGGCTGGGTGTCGGAGTGACAGTGAAACCAGATCTTTCTGATGAACCTGAGTGAGATGAGACTGTAATCTCTCCAGGTGATGGTGCTAGCCTCCCAATGCTCCTGCTGGTCAGGTTTTCTATTGTGGTTGTAGTTTTATTGGCACATGAAGACTGTTTGTGTTTGTTTTTGGTTGTGTGGTAATTTTCAGCAACTTTCATTTAAGACTCTGAATGCTTCTTTGCTGTCCTTTAATTTTAATTTTTGATTTGTATTTTTTGCAGTCTTTCATTTTAACTTTAAATGTTTTAATTTTGTGGGGGTTTTTTTTGTTAATTTTCTGTTAATTTTGCTGTCTTTTTGTTATATTTTGTATGGTTGGTGTTTCATTGGAAAGAACGTCAAAGGTCTACATAGATGTTACTGTTTTGGCAGGTTGAAACACGAGTAACAATCAAACTTTCTGTTTTTGTTTGCGTGTGAAACCAGCCATGGTTTTGTAGGGTCAAAGCACTTTTGCTCATCGCCGTGAATCAAACTTAAAGCAGGTGATTCACTGTGAATTCAGACCGAACTTGGTAGAAAAAAGCAGATGAATTTGTGCCTTTGTTTACTACATTACTTTCTAACCATCAGTTAAATGAATGAAGTATATACTGCATGTCACAGTGTATGCTCTCTGTCATGTTGTGGACACAATTCTGTTTTGAATCTTACTGTTTTATTGTTTTACAGTGTAGAGGGGTCAGTTGGGAAGGTGCTACACAGTGTTTAAATGTGGCATGCTGCCTTTCTTTACCTCAGAAAAAGAATCTTTAAATACTTTCCATGAATTGTGTTATTGATGCAGTCAAATGTGAAGATTTGAGTGAAAACATAAAGGTTAGACAAAAAGAGGAAAAACTTCACTTTTTACAGAACTTTTAGAGAAATAATATCTTAATTTGATTAGTCAATCTTACAGGTATTTGTTAGATGATGTACAGGTCTAAGTGTAAGTCATTTTGGGGCATGTAGGAGTTTACTTGAATTTTGAATATTTGTTCACCTTAAATGTGATAATGTTATGTCATGAAAATAGGAATCATATTTGTGATTACATGAGTGTCTGGAGGATTTTTCTGACAAAAAAATTGTTCATTAGACTGCTGCGTTTTGATAAAATCCTGCATGTTTTACAGCATCATTACTTCCTTCCGCATCCCCACATTTCCATCCGTTTCTATTAATTCATGGTGTTTCCAGTACATGTATTCTGCATCAGGTTGTTGCTAATGTCTGGTCTCCTCCAGATCTGCTGTCCTGACATGGGATTATATTGAAACTTGCCTGTTTGCTTTATTTATGTCATGCTCATCATAATTTGCCTTGGCTTGTAGCACCATATAACAGCAGCCGCTCATGCTGATACTGATTGTACATGTTGTGATGACTCTTTTGGTGACACGAAATGATGTTTCTAAGTAATCTTGCAATACACACTGTCCTTTGATCATTTTCTTTTGAGTCAGCAATCTTGGTTTTAAGTATGTGTGATGATTACAGGCACCTTTGTAGATAAAATTACCTTTATAGTAAAGGATATGTTGAGGATGTGGAAGCAGCAATTAATAAAAGTAAGAGTAAAAAATGATTACAAATGTAATAGTCGGATTATGAAGCAGGTTTTGCTGCAGCAATAAAAGTGTGCAGAACAGCAGCAAATGATTATATTTTATTTTTTGTTCATAAGCAAGCAGAAGCAATAATTTTATCATCTTAATGTGAGATAATTCCCGAGATGTGTGAGATTGTGTTGGGAAATTACTTCAGCATTTTTAGAATCTTTGCTACGGCCCTGATTGTGGTGCTCCTTCAGTCCAGTTTAATCAGGATTAGGCAGTAGTGGAAAAAGTTTAGTGAAAGTATCGTTAGAAATACTGTAAATGCCCTGCATTTAAATCTTACTTAAGTAAAAGTACACATCCAAATATACTTAAAGTACCCGAGGTAAAAGCACACATATGCAGAGAGGCCCATTTCAGAATCATATCTATTTTTTACTGGATTATAAACGAATGAGTTTGTTGCAGCTAGTAAAGATAATTTGAATGGGTTTTTATTCTGCTGAGTAGCTTTCAAATAGATCCGAATTCATTAGGTGATGTACATTTTCTGTTAATAATCTAAATCTGCAAAGAAGCCAGTAATCAAAGCTGTCAAAATAAACGTGTTGTTCCATTCATTGAAGGTTTGCACAAGCAAACCTAATAATATCATTACTGGAGTCACATAACACGTGTTTTACCAAAGGTAGTTTTAGAGGAATGTGTGGAAACTTTAAACTTGTGTCTGGCTATATTTTGGCAGGTTTTTCTCCTCCTTGAGTCTTTGTTTGAAGCCAGCTTTGTTTTCAGCTTTAGAGAGGGCGTGGCCTCGTACGTATGACGCACATTAATTCCCTCTCAGTGATTGGTCGGATGTGACGTACAGATTTGGCGCCACATTTCCAACAAGGAACAGAGTGCCGCAGTGTGTGACAGCAAACCACAACAACCCGCCGTTCATGCCGCTTTAAGGGTTATTTTATCGGGTTTGACTCGTTTTAAAAGTTGAGAAAATGTTTATCACGGACATAAGAAAGGAATTTTACGAGGTCGTTGCCAACCAGGTACGTCGTTTGAGCTGACTGTAACATTAGGTTAGCTGACTTCAACCACGAAGGACTGTTTGCTAATGTTAGTTATTTATATTATATCTATATCCACTAAACGCGATCTGTTTCACATTGCTTTGCTTTCAGAGAGTTGCGCTCCTGGTGGCGTCAGACATCGACGCCCTCTGTGCCTGTAAGATAATACAGGTAAGATAATCAGCTAGCTGTTAGCAAACATTAGCTCCTTCAACTTCTGCTCCGATTCAAATAGCGATGTAAGTTCGTGTTGGCAAGATCCTGTGGGCACAGACTGATCTCTTATCCCCTCAAATTAAATATTATGTGCCCTGCTTTATTATTAGCATTTTGTTTGAGTAAGTAACATAAAAGTAACATACTTTAGGTCTACTGTAGTTTGTCTCCTTTATTTACTGTAACTAGAGTAAGTAAGCTATTTATAGTACTGTAGCAGCTCCTCCTTACTCTATTTCATATACAAAAACTGACGTGTGTGTTTTTAAATGGAGGTTTGGACTAGAGAGCATCATGTGAGCATATTCAGTAAGTACTCCCAGTTGTATCTCTTACACTTACTGTCAGCAGGTTTTACTGGGATGATGTAAAAGCTGCTAAATTCGTATCTTGTAGAATTCATGGCCACATACATGAAGTGCTGATTTCTTTCTACTCGTCTATAAAGTTTCTTACAGGCTTCAGTTTCAGAGACATAGTGTTACCATGTCCTTATTTGTCAGTGAGAGGTTAGTAAATTAGTGAATTAAACAATGATTGATGAGTGTTTTTTGTATCTTTATCAGGCGCTGTTCCACTGTGACCAGGTCCAGTACACACTTGTGCCAGTTACAGGCTGGCAGGACCTTGGCACTGCCTTCCTTGAACACAAAGAGCAGGTACAATCAAATCAGCCATGAGCTCACATGTGACTAAATGACAGAAGAATAAACAAGGAAGAACAGTTGATGTTTGTCTCACTGACGCTCTAAACTAAATGTTTTATTTTGGCGTGTGGTGTGTTGTAGTTTCGGTACTTTGTTCTCATCAACTGCGGGGCAAATGTTGACCTCCTTGAGATGCTGCAGCCGGATGATGACTCCATCTTCTTCATCTGTGACACTCATCGGCCTGTAGATGTGGTCAATGTCTACAATGACACCCAGGTGATGGATGATAATAATTCAGCTCAAATTCTTGATAATACAGAAACACACATTAGACTTTTAGCTTCAATTTTAGTCTCAATTTTCAGCTTGTGCATTGGTGGAGAACTTTCTCCCGTTGAGCTCTTGAAGTTTATGAGCAGTTTATGATATTTAACCAGAACAAAGTGAAAACTGTGCTGCCACTTCTGGAATTTAACATTGTGTAAACTCCCTATCAACTCCTCCACAGATAAAGCTACTAATCAAACAGGATGACGACCTTGGTGTGCCCTCATATGATGACATCTTTCGGGATGATGATGATGAGGAAGGAGGTGACTCTGGAAATGAGAGTGATGAAGGCTCAGAGCCGTCTGGGAAACGGAGGAGATTTGATGAAGTATGTAAAGAGTAGAATGAGAATACACCACTGAAACGAATCAGAACATGTTGACTTGACTCTAATGAATCTGTGGCTCTGTGTCTGTGATCATGTGATTGCAGGGAGCTGTTGAGAGGAGAATTGAAAGACGGCGAGCGAAGAGGGAGTGGGAGGCACGAAGGTGAAGTGTTTCTACAGAGGTGTTAGGGATCATGTTTGTCATATAGACATTACAAGCTCTAAACTGACACTAATGTTTCACTCCTTTCTCAGGAGGGAAATCTTGTTTGATTATGAGCAGTATGAATATCATGGGACTTCTGTGAGTAGACAGTTTTTTCTTTTTCAGTTCTGGAAACCTTAAATGAGCATAGAAAATGAATTTTATGATTTGTGTGTCTGTAGTGTGTTTCACAAAACCTAAAATATGATTGAATTATATCTATATACACATTGGAAGGCTCACTAAGGATGGCTGCGTGATGACTTTTATTTGACAAATTCTGTTATTATTCTTAGATGAATTCCTGAGTACAAATGTTTTCATGTGTGTCTTTTGACAGGCTGCAATGATGTTTTTTGAGCTGGCGTGGGTGATGACTAAGGACACCAAGGACATGCTCTGGTATCTGTCTTTTTCTTCTTCTTTTTTTAATACAGCGCACAGTATAGTCCTTTTTAGATGTGGACTAGTGAGTTTATTTCTTTGCAGGTGGACTGTCATTGGGCTAACAGACCAGTGGGTTCATGATAAAATTACACAGTAAGAAAATCTTCAGTATTTCAAAACAACATTCTCAGAAACCTAATTTTTTGAAGACTTTGATTTATCTGATCCCCTCTTGAATCAGACTGAATTATTGTTTTCCACCTTGTTCCTTTAGTATGAAGTATGTAACAGACATCGCCACAATGCAGCGACACGTTTCTCGGCATAACCACCGTAATGAGGATGAGGAGAACTCTCTCTCCATCGACTGCATGAGGATCTCCTTTGAATATGAGTATCCTTCATTCATCTGACATGTTGTCATTAAGGATCTTTATATCTCAGCTTTATTCCCCCCATACGTTCAAGTAGTGGTAGGAATCACTCACTCAAATCTCTCTTTTTTTTTTTTAATTTTATTTGATTTTGTTTTATACTTATTTATTTAGAGTTTTCCTTAACCTTTTACCTCAGCCTTCGTCTAACCCTCTATCAGCACTGGTCCCTGTATGAGAGCATCTGTAATTCCTGTTACACGTCGTGTCACTTCAAGCTTTGGACGTTAAATGGACAAAAGAAACTCCAGGAGTTCCTAGCTGACATGGGGTAAAGTGCCTAGAAATCTAATTAATTAACTAATTTTCTTAAAAGTAATTCAGTGTGAGCCTGAGTTGTGAAATGGAGATGTCTGACGTACTTCACTTTTAACAGACTACCTTTAAAGCAAGTGAGGCAGAAATTCAACTCCATGGATATGACTATCAAAGAGAACCTAAGGGAGGTCATTGAGGAGTCTTCCAATAAATACGGGTATGAATCCAGACGTCACTTGAGGAAGAAAAGGTTTCACTTGCTGTTCCTAAAATGATCTGTTATTTTTTTCCCCCCTCCACCAGTATGAAGGACATCCGCATCCAGACATTTGGTGTTCACTTTGGCTTTAAGAACCGCTTCCTGGCCAGCGACATGGTGCATGCTACTGCTGCCTTGCTGGAGGGCACTGAGAAAGACGAGAGCGACACTGACAACTTCATCAAGGCTTTGGACTCTCTTTCCAGGTGTGAAGCAGAAACTTTATCTTAATCAGTAAACTATTTATTTTAATCTATTAGATGCCTGTTTATGGTCACATTATTAAAACTCTTGTTTACCTTCTGTGTCCTGTTGGTCTTGTTTTTTTTTTTTTCTGTGTAGGAGTAACCTCGATCGTCTACATTCAGGCATAGACCTGGCGAAGAAGAAGCTGATGGCTATCCAGCAGACTGTAGCCAGTTGCATCTGTACCAACCTCATCCTGTCCCAGGGACCCTTCCTCTACTGCTACCTCATGGAGGTACGAGTGTCTGTATGACCTGCAGGTGTGTGCAGCTGCATCTTCACAGTATATTCCGCCCAGCTCAATACTCTCCTCTCATGTGTAGGGAACACCTGATGTGAAGCTCTTTTCTAAGCCCATGGCCTTGACTCTGCTCTGCAAGTACCTCCTGAAGGCTTTTGTCCACTCTGTAAGTATCTCATTGCTGTCAAACTGGATTCAGACTGAAAAACACTCCGTTGTTTGGTGTCACTCTTTCACTTGTGGTGTTTTTGTCGGTCAGACGAGGAACAAGCGCTGCAAACTGCTTCCGCTCATCATGGCTGCACCCAAGGATGTGGAGAAGGGAACCGCCATTGTTGTGGGAATTCCACCTGAGTCTGAAACATCTGACAAAAAGAAGTAAGACCTCACTTTTTAGATATGTAGTATATTATTAAAAAATTATGAGCTAGCAATACACTTGAAAATTATAAAATATCTCTCAAATATACCACTTGAAAGGGCAATACTTTATCTATTACCTTATCTTAACTGTTGCCATGTGATTTATAACTTCAGAATCTTGATGTTTAAACCATATAGTCAAATATTCCATATCTGGGATAGTTGTTGCTATTGGTTCTGCAGATAATGAATACATGTTTTCATCATGTTATGTGATGCTTTGGGAGAAAATGACTTTTTCTCCATATTGTTTACTGATTTAATCTGTTTTAAATTGGCATTGCAAGACTTGAAACATTTTAATCCGCTGTTTGCTTTCCCTTCCTTAGACTCTCCCCCTTTGAGACAAAAGGACCATTCTTTTGTTCAGAGATATAACGAAGGGTCATGTAAAATAGAGAAAAGCAGAAAGTCTTCAGTGAATTATTGGTGTTTTTACTTTAAAAATGACTGAAACAATTAATAGATTATCAAAGAAGTTGGTGTTTTTCTTTCTTTCTGAACTAATTGTTGCAGCTGTAATGTGTATTTTATCTTGTATACAGCATGTATTGCCTCATATTTTCAAATCTAATCCTTTTCTTCGTACTTTAAAGTTTCTTTGGTCGAGCATTTGAGAAAGCTGCAGAAAGCACCAGCTCCAGAACTCTTCATGACCACTTCGACACTTCAAGTAAGTGATGTTGTCATTTTCTATTGCGCTGTGTCCAAGACCTCATACATGTTTAATATAGGGGGGTTGTCCATCTCTTCATCAGACACTAGGTGGCAGCCTTTTTCAACCATTAAAACTTGTTTGTTATATGCATTAGTTGAAGTTCTTGCCACTTTCTGCAGTGTAACTTCCTGCTGGTCATGTTTCATATGCAGAATAAGATTTGTTTCATATTTCTACCTCTTCCTGTCTGAAACATTTATCTCAAACTAGCTCCAGTCTGTTTGAGAGCTGATGGAAGTGTTTGCTGTTTCTTTGTGCATTTATTAATTCTTAGCTGCGTTTTTCCCTCTGCAGTAATTGAACTGAAGACGGAGGACAGGAGCAAGTTTCTGGATGCGCTCATCACCCTGCTGTCATGAGAGGGAACATGGGCATGAGTTTTGAAACTGGAACAGCGTAGGTGCTGCTGCTCTTCATGTTAAGTGAGACTGAAATGAATCAATTTAGTCACATCAGACGTGTGCAGTTTTGTGTGTATATTGTACAGTCTTTTTGTAAAAGTCTTATTTTTACTTTTAAATTCTCTTTTATTCCTCTCTATGTATGTGAGTTGTTCGTCACATTTTAACTTTTTAAACATGTTTAATAAATCCTAGTAACTTAAATGTTTTGTTTTCCTGTGATCATAAAGAGTATCAAATATGTTTTTGAGATATGAGAGCTGGGAAATTTGCCTCATTAGTCATGTGAAAAGATTACTCTACTTTCACTTTTTATATTAGTATATCACAGACTATTTTCAGGTGCTCCAAGTCATGTCCTTTTTCATTTCTTAACCACTATGTGTTGAACTTAAGTTGAAACTGAACTCCTTTTAAATATTGTGTTATACGATATCTCCTGTCCTGAGTGACAAATGGCCTGGTGCATCATAAGCTTCCGGAAATAAGGAAAACGATGTCCTGAAGCTTATTTCCTCAACATTTACAGATATTAACTTTTTTCAACTCAAAGTTTGTCTCACATGGTACGATTAACAGCAGTACAAAAAAGGAATGGGTGCAACTACAAAACATACAATGTAAAGTTAAGATATAAGATTCCTAAAACGTGCAAAAAGTAAAAAAAAAAAAAAAAAAACATTCAG
Source organism: Pempheris klunzingeri (assembly GCF_042242105.1). NCBI lineage: Eukaryota > Metazoa > Chordata > Actinopteri > Acropomatiformes > Pempheridae > Pempheris > Pempheris klunzingeri. Next base: position 10,617,893 of record NC_092018.1, read on the forward strand.
CGTTAATGGTAAAGTTGCTTCTTGGTTATTCAAATCTGTGTACCTCATTCATTGGAATGATTTTTATACAAGGCAATATGAGACCACTGTTATCAGTGCTGCCACTTGAATATTAAAGTAAACTCGGCTAACTATTACCGTACTAATGAGTCTTTAAAAACAAAAAACAACATTGACGCACCTGCTTGCAGCTATTTGACCCTGTGGTGAATCACTCACCTGAACACGAGTCCCAGTGATCCATGTGTAGAACCACCGCTGTTCGATATGAGCAAAAATAAAAGACAAAGGACCTAATTTATTTATCGGAAGGAAGTCTGACTTTCTCCTGTATCATAAAACAAACTTCTGACAGAGTTTTGGCTGTTGTTAAAGACAGGAGTCCAAACTGATTAGTCATTTCATCTTGATCCAGTCTTTTGTTTTGTTGTTTCTCGTTTGGTTGCACAGAAAAACGTCACTTACTGTACTGACTTCTTGTAAAGGGATCGACATTTAATGAACTTAACATCATCTCCTGAGCTCAGTCTGCTCACATGGGGAAAAGGGTGAGGTCTGTGAACCTGGCCCACTTTGGAAAATGTAGACCAGGCCTCCTGGTGGTGATTTGCTGACGGCCCAGAGGGAGAGAGAGACTGGAAATGTGGGGCCTGAGCTACTCTCTGTGGGGTAATCTAGATCCATATCACTCTTGGATCAGGATGAGATCATGACCTTCGGAGGGGAAGGGTGGTTTGTGCAGGAAAGTCCGGAGTGACTGTCAGCAGTGGGACTGAAACGTGCCCTGGGCTGCATCAGGCTGCAGCAAGGGATGTTATTGTAGATGTGTGTGTCTCACTGCGTTCAATTTACATCCATAATGTTATTGTTTAGAGTCACAGCAGAGTGATGTTATCCAGGAGAAATAATGGCCCTGAGGAAGCGCAAAGCTATGGAAGATACATTTATATCATTAGCAGGGCGGACTGTTTATTTTTTACACATAATTATCATGAACTGTTGATAAATGTGTCTTCAGCGGCCTCTCAGTTTTATCTCCTTTGGTCTTTGTTTTTTTTTTCCTCTAGTCAATTTTTCTTGCAGTTTTTTTTTGTTGGCATTTCTGCTTGATGAGACAGGCCAGAAGAGAGACAGACAGGCAGGACACAGCAAAGGGCCTGAGCTGAAGGCTGCTGCATTAAGGACTCGGCCTTTATGGTACAAACTCCACCAGGTGAATCACCAGGGAACCCTGTCTGTGGTGAGTTTTTAAAGGTCCCATATTCTGCCCATTTTCAGTTTCATACTTATTTCATACGTATTTGGATGTCGTACTAGAGCAGATTTACATGGTTTAATGTTCAAAAAAACCTTATTTTACTGATATTAGTCATTGCTGTTGCAGCTGTTTTCAGCCTCTGTCTTAACGCTCCGTTTTAGAGGAACAAAAACAATCTGCTGCTTCGCTCTCGCCTTCGACATCTTCGTGCTAACAGAAGCAGTAGTTAGTGAGGAACCAACAATGGTGAACAGCAAGGTGGAATGAGGAGATTGTCAGTGGGTGGGGACGGTCGGCCTGCTGACGGGCTGGAGGAGGTCACATGATCAACAGATCCCTTCATGACATCATAAGGGGAGCCAAATCTAAACTGAGCATTTTCACTCACATATCCTGAAAGATGGAGCAGGACAAACAGAGAAAGGATGGCCTTCTCTCTGAGTTTGGTGGTCTGTATGCACACCAGGAACACATTCATATTGAAAAGATATTAAAAAGGGTACATTTTGTATACTATAGGACCTTTAATATCTGTTTACGGTTGAGGTCTGTTTAATAGCTGTTCTGGAGTTTTTTTATTATGTCACATTATCATCAGCAGGTGGAGTTGTCCAGTTGTCATGGGATTGCAGTTGTACAAATGTCATTTTTTTCTTAGCATTTTACAATCTTCATGTTGGCTAAAAATCAAAGGTTCAAAGTTCTCTCTTGACCAAGAAAACCATTTCATAACAACATCCGTTTAGCTGTTTTGGAGTCTTGTATTATTGTGTTAGAACTTTTAAACCGACATGGAAGAGAAGTCCTCAAATGGGACAATGTCATTTAGACTAAACAGTTGCCACAGGTGGCAATTATGTGGCATGATTTGTTTTAATTTTGTGATTAAAGCACAGAAATGTTTTATCTGTGACACCCTAAAACTGTGGGCAAAAGTAGTGCAGATAAAGTGGAGTCATAGAGTCAATGAACTGACCATCAAATATAGCAAATATAGTGGAAGAATGTCATTTCTTCTCTAAAAATGTAGTTACATAGTCTTTAAAAATGCTCAGAAAAAACAACCATGTGAAATCCTGATGCAACTGAAGATAATGTGATACGACAAAAAGCTTGAGATCGTTTCAGTTTTACTTTTCCTGTGTTTGCTGATTTTTTCAAGAAAGCATAAGAATGATTTTCTCTTTGCTGGCTGTTATGGACAGGATCCAGGCCTGAACAGCTATTATTTTGAATCACCTGACATGTACCTGGTCCATGAGCAGCCCACCTGTTCTGCCCATCATTTGGCCTTCTCCCCTCAGCAATCAATCACTCTGCTCTCCATCCCCCCTCTTGCACCTCTGGTGAAGTGGGGCCACTGCCCTTTCCGCCACTCTGCATCTGAGGAATGTGGCAAGCAACAAACCCAACACACACACACACACAAACACACCCCCAAAGACAGGATCACACAGCCGATGTGCAGAGCAGCATTGTTGAAGGCCTCACGCTCAGTCGTGTTGCCTTTGCTGCTCAGCTGCTGAGTGGAGCTTTTGGAGATGTTCATGGGACTGATGATGCCGTGTCCGAGGGTCGATTCAGTCTTTTCTGGCTCGTTTGATGTCGAATTTTATGGACATCATGGAAAAATGCCATTTTTGCCATTGTCAAAATCATTTAGCTAGTTTAAAATATAGAGTAGCCAATACCGTTTGGTACAGACCTGACGAACTGATACAGGAGTTTTGAGACAGATAGTGATATTTGAGAGCTACTTAAATCTTACCATTTATCAGCCTCTATTATACAGAAATGCATAACCTATATTTCTGATCCCCTCCAGACATGTTTTACAGGACATAAAAGTACTTTGAATAAGAATAATTTTTTTCTGCAAAAGTAGTTCAGTTAATGGTTTAAAATCTGTCAAATTACATCTACAGTCTGCCACTCTAATGTGGTTTCATGTGAGCCAAGACTTATTTGACAATTTACTTTGATATTTCCTTAAATATTGGTCTTATTGCAGCCAGTAGGATATTTATCCTGAGAAACAATGTCCTTCATCGAACTCAGCTGTTACTGAAGTTGATTTTCTTTCCACCACTCAAGTAAAAAAAAATCTTCGCTCTACTTTGTGTCTAAGAGAAGTGTTGTAACGTGAAGAATTAAGACGTATGGCTCCACTTCCTTTTTTCTCTACTTCACTCTAGGACAGTTTCATCTGCTGTCATCTCTCTTTCCTCTCTGTCTCTAACAATCCTGGATTCCAGATGGGATTAGTTTTACTGGACAAACAGAGACAAAGAGCCACAGCTGACTGTTTCTGCCTGTCTCCCCGTCATGCTGTGAGAGGATGCTCACACACACACACACACACACACACACACACACACACACACACACACACACACACACACCCCTATTCTTGTCTTTCTATAGTTGTGGGGACATAATTCATTCCCTTACCCTAACCTTAACCATCACAACTAAATACCTAATCCGACACCGAACCTTATCTCAATTCCAACCTTAACCTTAAAATCAAGGTTTTTAACTCAAACAGCCATAGGAAGTTATGAGGATCAGACAAATTGTCCTCACATTGATGGTTTGAAACCAAAACTATACAAAGACACACACACACAAGCTCAGTATGTCAAAAACCACACAAAATGTTGATACACTTTTCTTCCCTGCTGCTGCTGCTGGTAGCCTCACGTCAGCCTGTCAGCCCACAGATGCCCTTAATGATCCCAAACCCTGTGACCTTTAACCCCTCGAGCCCTCTCACAGTTGGCGTGTTATTCCCCGAACTGCTCTCATCTCTCCCATTGTTTTAAAGGGCTTTCAGGCGAAAGAGGTTTGTGTTTTGACTGGAAAACATTTGCATGAATTTGACAACGATTGATGTTACTGAATTTTGTGTACTGTATTCAACATATATTTCATTATTTTTATTCAACTTTACAACCTGTCATGTGTATGCTGTCTGAACTTTATATCTACTAATTTAGAGACAAGTTAATGATGGAGAAACATGAACCACAGACTCTTGGAAATGTACAGAACTATGACACGACTGTGCTGTGATCTCTGTAACTTCTTCTTTTTTTTACTATGTACTATGTGTTTACTGTGCCAAACATCTAAATAACCAAACAGCCATCAAATCCATAGATATATGCCTTCATATCTCATAAACACATAAATTATGACCAACTGATGATTTATAGATCCGTATTAATCCAATATAATGCATAAATTAAAACAAATGTTGAGTGGACACATTTAAAGGAGTAGTAAGACATTTTGTGAAATAGGCTTATTTGCTTTCTTGCCAAGAGGTAGACATGAAGATGGATACCACTAACTAGCAGCTAGTTAGCGTAGCTTGAATGAGGTATAACTTTCATAAGTGAGTTTTAGAGGCTTAGTCATTCAGAAAGGAACAATATTCTACTTTATTGAGATCCCTTTTAGTGAAAGGCTCTGAGTGTAATTGCTTTACCTGCTTGTTATTTTAACGGTGACTCTAGTTATTCACCTGCCCACTATTCAGGTGTGTATCTGCAGCAGTGATCACCTGCTCAGTAACCTGTTGTTATCTTGATCATAGCTGTAATTATACCGCTCCATAGCATGGAGCGGTGTTGTTCTTCTCATCTATCTCTCAGCAAGAACGCTTATAAGAGCATTTCCCAAAGTATCTAACTAATCCTTTCAGCGAAGAGTCCCCTCAGCTGGTGTATATGATCCGGCAAAGTAGCCCAACAAGAAGAATCCTAATCCCTTACATTTAAACCAGGAGACCCTTAAATATTTTAATGATGCTCACAACCTGGTTGCAATCCAAATTTTTCTGTATCTTGGGGGCCACGATAACCACCATCCCTTCTACCTCCTAACCTCATACTGCTGGGCTGTTTATTTTGAACCATGTTTGATGTGGTAATTTGATCAAGCAAATTAATTCAGGAATATGCATCATGCAAACATAATTAGCTGAAGACTTTTTAACCAGATTTGCACACAAGAAACCTCCTCAAGACCTCAAGATAATAGCAAACCTTTATCATGTCTGTTAATATTGTGCTTTAGTGCTCCATATTCCCATATTTTAGAAACAATATTACAAGTTATGAAATTACCAAAAACCAACTGTAGGGATTTTAGGGTGTCTGGGCAGCTGTCTAGTGTGGTAATTAAGTTTTATAGAGACTATTCTTTCTGTGTTTTATGCTGCAGTATATTTTTTATGTAGAAATACATTATCAACCTCTCACTTTTTAAGTCACAGTTTGGAAAAAACCCAGCTGGCTTGTTATTCACATTAAATTTGGGTCAAAAGAGACCCTGGGATGACAGAGAGGAAAACTGAAGGAGGCTAGCCTGAAACACAACAGCTTCCCTCTGCAGTCGGGTGTGATGACGATGTCTTTTCTTTCAGTCTCAGTGGCGGGTGGCTCAGTCATGCTGGACTCCCTTTAGTGGATGACATGCACTACAACTTTCAGTCGCTGCGGTCCCGAGCACAAAAACAGAGAAAAGAGCACAGAGAGAGAGAAAGAAAAAAAAACTCTTGGACACGTTTTTGTTTTGTTACAAATGTGACTTTTTCAATTCATAAGGTCCTGAGAATAGCAAGCAAGAGTTTTCCTGCAAAATGCAATTAGTGTGGAAACAATACACTTCAGCATACCTCAAACTCCTGTTTGTGTGTGTGTGTGTGTGTTAGACAGGCTGTTTGTTTACTTAGCCACTGATAGCCATATCCTATGTTAATATGAGAGTCCAACTTGTATTACTGACGTGGTTAAGCTGCAGCAGCCATTTATGTTATGGGGGGTGTTTTTCAAACTTCATGTCAAAAGGATGAGGCTGGCATTTACTTTTTGCTAACCGTGCCAAATTAGAAATGTCTTGTGTTCTCACCCAGACATTCCTCATGCTGCCAGGCCTCCTCTTCATCTCAGCAGAGGGCTGTCATTCATCGCTTTGTCTGGTCCAACTTACCTACGTGTCTTGTGTGCGCATGTATATGTGCAAGACACCACATGCTTCAACATGTCTGTTCATGTAGCTATTTAAAATGGCCTCCTTATGATGATACACTGTATGGAAACATGATCTCACTCAGACAAGTATGAGAGGAGTTCAGACTCCCTGCTTTGACTTCTCCTTTCTCAAATTTTTGAGATAAAACCTTCACCGGTCACTCGATTTATCACTCTGTTAACAAAACACTTAATCAGTTGCTGTAAAACAAATTTAACATTAATTTTCCAATGTTATGTAGTTTTGGGAAAGCGTGATTGAATATTTGGCAGCACTTTTTATAGATATTAGGGTCTTGCTAGGCGATGGTAAACCTGATTTAACCTTACATTAAAAATTAATATTCCCTTTAGACCCTTGCTATTTGGTTTGCAACCTTGAGGTTTTTAACCTGTATTAACTCATTTTTTGGCCTCTTGGGCTCAGCAGACACGTGTTGTGAACACAACATTCACATATCATCACTTTTGATATGTGCAATACGTAAGATTCGGCCACCTGTTACAAACAAATGGGAGGCAGCTTTTCATCCCCTCTTCCCACCCGCATAAACAGCTGAAATTATGAGAGCCGTTTAAGATAACACTACTATCTAATGATGTTCTCTGTATAAAGGCCTTGTAGCGTCAGCCAATAGTTTACCTTATATTTTGCTTAGTTCAGTTTGTAGCATGACCAGCCATGGTAAAACCATACATCAACACCGTTTGGAATGGTTTTCGGTATAATTTGTTGTCTGTAGTTGCACTAAAGATCTGTTGCACTAAAGATCTGACCAAACAGGCAAAGTTAGCTGTTTGCTTGAAATCTAAAAGAAGCGTTGCATTGCAAGTTCAGCATCAAGCCATATCTCCTCATAAGCCAAAGAGCTGTCTCCAGCAGGGGAAAGCCATGCTAATGTTAACTCTTGCTTTGCATCTTTTTGTATCACTTTTTCTTGTTGCTGCTGATGGTGCGGGTGGTTGGGATGGTGGTGATGATCGCTTGCTTAGAGCTTCAGACATTGCTGTTCCATTCATTGAGTAGATAGATAGATAGATATTCCTTTATTTATCCCACAATGGGGAAAAACAGTAAACAGGGGATGAACCCTCAACATGACTGACTGGCAGCTGCTACGTCTTCTTCCTCACCTGTTGGACTGACGGCACACTGGACACTACAGTCAAGCACTTCAGGTACACAGTCGTATCATGAGACAGTGGTTAGCATGCTAACTTCAGTAGACATCTCTGCAAAATAGTAAATAGACACTAAAGTTTGTTATTTCTTCAACTTCCCTTGATATTTTTGACTAATTTTTTTACTTCTATAACTAAAATTCTGGCCAAATCTTACACAGTGCACCTTTAAGCTGATATGGTGAACGTGTTATCAGACAGTTGCTTGTTTACACACCCAGCCATTACACAACAACATGATGTTTTTTGGTCTCTACCAACTGTTTCTAACCGCCGTTTGGTGCTGAGCTAGTAGGCTTTTTGAGATTTTTCACTAAAAACAGCTGACGTCTACAGCCTAAAATGATTGCATGAGAACGATGAGGGTGAAACAAAGCAGTGAAACAGGGAACTGAAACTCTCTATAAAGCGCTATAAAGCATAGGAGAGCTGCAGATTCAGGTGATAACTCTCTATAGGTTTCTTATTACGAGCAACCCCTTTTTACGTTGTCACATTGTTACATTTTTATCATAAAATTATTTATAGCCACTGTAAAATCATAAAAAAACAGATAACTAATCACAGATACAGCATATTATGGCTTGTTGCAGCTCTCTATCAGAGCTGGAGTATATGATATGTATACGACAGGATTTCAGAGATAACATTTTCCCTGAAGTATCTCATAGATAAAACATTTTGTTTGACAAGAGTTCACATCTGGCACTTTATCACTGCTTTATCACACACATATTGAGTGAAATACTTTGACCAAGCTGCCATGTTGTCTAAATACTCACTGCTGGAAAGAATTACACGTGTTAAGCATGATTTTAGACACAAGCTCAGGTACCCAGTTGAAATATAGATACACGTTTGGAAACCTTGTGATCTTGGCTAGAATTTAAAGCAAGATTATGTGGATTTAAACAAAAGACAAGTGTGGAATGGCAGGATGGGTCTGTGGGATTAAAGAAATTTAATTGTTGAAATGATACACACGTTAAATGTGTTTAACATGTTGCTGATGTCCTTTAAAAAACATGTATGTCAGCTTGTCATGAGCTAATAAGACAAACTTGTCAGCAGGTTTGTGACATTGCATTTTTCAGATAATCCACTGCGTCTTTCAATTTTTTATGTAGTCTAAGAAGTAGGACAATTTTCTCAACTCTTAAAGGAAATTTTAACTCTCAGGCTTATCGGAAAAAATGGCCGATAGATGTTTTCATTGGAAAGCAATTAGGATACATATTTTGCTTTTTTGTGAGGGGCTGAATAAAACAGAAGTTACATGGTTATTGTGCACAGACACGTGAATTCCCTTGTGCCTGTGTGTGTGTGTGTGTGTGTTTGGGAATGCTTTAACTCAGCCACCAAGCCTTACTCACACACACACACACCCTCCTCCTCCTCCTCCTCTCCCACACCCTCCATGTTCCTTCCTGTTTCCTGCTCCGCTGTCCGCTGCACAGGAAGCCTGGTCGTGCTACTGGGTTTTGACAGAACTCGTGAGTCACCAAGCCGTAAACTTTGCGGGCATGCAGGAGAAAAGAACGTGGTGTTGGTGTTTTTTTTTTCTGGTCTCCATCTCTCACCTCTAACTAGGCCTTGCATTGTTTCTCAAACAAATGACTCATGGGGTCTTTAACACTGTATACAAAGCTGCATTTGTCCTCCACGTTTAACCACCTGCTGACTCTTGGCTTTACTATCTGTGGGTAAGCTCCATCCAGCTGGGACGTCTGTAGACTGGATGCACCTGCTGGCTCTGATGTTTCTGAGTCAATCAACAAAAACATTAATTAAGTCTCCTTTATTTTGTGACTCATGCAAACTGCTACACCCATGTTTGCTTTGAAGAATCTGTGTCATTACTGGCAAACTTTCCATAAGGTGGTCATGTAGCGGATTATTTGCCAGTGTGAGGAGCTCAGGGTTGAGGGTTGTGACCCCTATCAAATGCGGGGGATTCTGCTTCGATGAGATCATGCCTGGTCAGTCAAGGAAAATGACTTTTGGCTCACCAGACCTGAGGCCAGATTCAGGGTTCAAAGTTCATGTCATGAGAAACAACTCCCCTGCCCTGCTCAGCCTCCCAAAAAACACACGACACACACTGGCGGCAGCACAAATCTGAAATCAACGCTCAACCTGACCGTCTTCTGACATGACCTTAACCGCGTGGCCGTCGCTCCGCCAGGCTGAGGGAGGTCAAGTTTAGAGGTCAGAATGGTTCCCTGTGTGTTATGTCATCTTTCTGCCAGCAAGATCCCTGACATTTTCTTCCCATTTCCCCCCCCAGTTGACATGAGGAAGTGTTTGTGTTTCCAATGTGCTGCTTTTTTGGCAGCACTCAACAGTTGCTGCTAAAATGAAACACAATTAAAACAAATGTGTTTCTGCTGTCACAGCCCTTTTTCGCAGTTACCATTAAAGGCTTTAAGTAAATCCCTCCTTCATCTTCCAGACTGCTGTGCATGGACTGTGTGTGTGTTGTGTTCATGCTCGCAGGAATGTCTGCCGGCGAGGCCTTTTATTAGACTCATCCATACCACCACATTATAGGCTCCCGTAGCCAGGCAACTGCAGGTTCGGGCTGGTTACCATGGCGAGCACCCATTGAGTGACGTCGCTGGCCCTATTTGCTTCCCTCCTCATTGGAATGAAGGTCTTTTTAAAGGTGCACCCCCCCAACTCTTTCTGCACACACACACATACACTCACTTAACCCCTTGCTCACACACACCCCCCCACACACACCCTGCGCTTCGTCACCCTCTGTGTGGTGACTAGAGCAGTGGAACTAACAGTCCGACAAAAACATCTCACTGAGGCAGACCAGACTGGACCTTCCAGGGAGTGTCTTTGTGTAGAAAAACCCACGAAGATCCCAAAGAAGGAACGCCTACTGTTGACAACTGTCCGAGTGAAAATCACATATCACATTACTCTCCATTTGATGACCTTATCTGGTCACACAGACTCTTTTCACCCCATTACGGCAGTCTGGCATGTTTAAAAAACACAATCTCCCAACAGACTACGTAAATATAGTATTTGAACTCTATCATAATACTTCAGCATGAAAGTAGGGATGAAAGGAACAATAAGTTTCATCAGTGTCAGTTATTTTCTCAATTAATGGATGTCACATGTTAGAAAATTGAATCGATGCACTTTTTAAAGTTAACAAATTTAAATTGCTTGTTTTTTTCCAATAAGCAGTCCAAGGACCAAAGATATTTAGTCAGATGTTTATCAAGGAAGACTGATATATCAGCAAATAAGCAGCTGGACCCACTGAATTTTTACCCCTTTTTCTTCACAAAACAGCTTAAATGATTATAAGAATTGTTGCAAATTGAGTTTTTTCATTGATCAACTAATGGATTAATCGACTTATTGTTTCGGCTTTACACATAAGATCATTCTTGACCTTGAGAATATAAAATATACTGTTCATAATTTGACAAAACAACCCTAACCCCACCCACGCTTTAGTTCTTTTCCAACATTTCATCCGAAATCACACAATCATCAGTGCATCCAGTTTGCTCAGTTGAGTTTCACAACTACGACCATCTTGTAAGTGGATATTGAGTTTAGATTGTTTTGTCTAACAACTGTTTCCAAGTTCGACAGTGAACTTTTTTCATCCATATTTCCATGTATGTCAAGTGTTTCCTAATGTTAGTCGCCTGTAAATGTTTGTCTGAAATGTTTGTCAAAAAAAGAAGTTTTCTTCACCCTTATCTATTTGGCCAGAACAGATGAGAAGCCCTAAAAGTACAATGGATGAAATTGCAACAGCTACAGATTCATCTCTATGACACTGATGAAGACCATGTAATTTGGTTGAAAGCTCTGAAAAATGAATGAATGAATGACTTGAGATTGTTTTTTCAGACCTTTCTTTTAATATTATGAAAGTCAACATTTGTGTTCTGTGTGCAGCCAGTCAAATGTACAATACATTAAAGGGGCAGGTGTTTGCTCTCTGCTAAATAATAATGTCACCTGCTGCAGATTAAAAATAACTAATTGACATTGTATTAGAGTTTTTTTTATGGAGTGTGGTGATCAAACACTCTCCTGACTGTATGCAGACTTTCTGCAAGACCATATTTTCACTTTTAAGAGGGCATATGACCTGCTAAGATTCTTAAGTGACCAGCAAAACAAGTATGATAATCTTTTGTAATCCAGTCACAGTTTTAAATCAGAGGACTGTTACTCACACACTGAAATATCTCGTGTTATTGTGTTTTTCTATTGTTGCCACAAGTTAAACAATCCCATACCTTTATTTACCCATGATATGGATAAATTTGGTGCCCATGATGCAGCTGCGGATAAACTAATTGCTTCAAAGTGATGGTGTGTAATCTTTTGTGGTGAAGCCCATCTGTCTTAGCGCCGCCCTGATAGGGGGAGATGGGGTTTTGACGAGTAGTGAATGGAGTGACTTGCGGGAAGACGATTCCAGCAACTTCTCCATAGCTCCAATTTGGACGCCTTTCATTGACTGCGGACGAGGAGGGGTGGGGGTGGTCTGAGAGGGGGTGGCGGTGGGGGTTGTGGAGTATTGTGAGCTGAACAGCAGAGCCCCACTCTAGCTGAATGGGCATTGTCATCTGGATTTGTATGGCTAACCAAAATACTTTCTCCCGCCGTGGGGGTTTATGGATTCATGGTGGGAACGGCATGCATTACGCACAGCCGTGGAGGGCACCCCTGTCTCTGCAAGACCATCACAACTCAGTTGTCAGTTTTTTTTTGTTTAAGAACACACTTTAACTAAAGATTTCAGACAATATATTCAGTTTAATCTTAATAAAATGAACGAATATTGCATCTTCATATACACGAATAATGAATCATTACATCAAACGTCAACAAACCAACAGAAAACAAAAGTTTATTCCTACAATGCTTTGAAAAGAAAAGACCTCCTGCAGTGACAGTGATGCAAAAACATTGCAGGTTCTCAATACAGCCGAATGACGGACTGTAACATTTCATGTGGTGACTTATGGATCTCCTTGTTCTCCGGACTCGACAGGTCCAAAATTAGACTGCAAACTTCAACGTCACCGCCATCGACGTCTGACCAACACAAAAGCCTGTCCGAGATGTATGAGGGCTTTACCATGTCTACACTTTCCTTCTTCGCTCTTTAGTGCTATTGGACATTGTTGGAGTCCTCAACATGTCGGCGTAGTTCCACTAAAGGAAATGGGTCTCTGGATGTGTGGGAGTGCAATAATTCTCAGTAACTGTACAAGTTTGTGCTGACAATGCACATCAAGGCAAAAGAACAGCGTGTGTGTGTATATGCGGTGGCAAGAGTTCCTCTAGAAAAGAAAAACTTTGCAGTTACAAAGGTAAACAACCCAAAACACTAATAATTTCGAAGACTTACAAAAGCAGGTACCTAACAAAGATACTCCTTTTTGTCGTGAGCTACCTTGTAATTGATAGTCTTTAATCTCCTGTAGATTAAAAAAAAAAAAGGATTTTGTGGTCCAAGAGTATTGAAGTAAAAATAACAGATGTGCTTCCATTGATTTTTTTTTACTTTTAAAAGTTCAGATTTCTAAAAAAAAAAAAACCAACAACAACAACAAAAAACTGCAGGTGCAATTGTAACGTCCGTCAAAAATCAGTTTTTCAAAAGCTGCAGGTCATTTTTACGCACCACCTGCTTTGAGCCACAAAGCTACACATAATTCCTCTTGTCATAGTCCCCGTTCTGCGTGGCTCTCTTGGTTGGTGCGTATTTTACAGAGTATCCCGAGTTCCCGCTGGAGGGACAGGAGCAGCACAGCAGCGCTCCTCCGATCAGCAGCAGCGCTGAGGCCGCCCAGCCGATGTAGAGCGCAGCGCCGATCTCCCTCTTCTTGGATGCGGGCACCTGCGGGTTGTAGAAGTCCGATATGATGTTGTTGGCCATCCAGCAGAGAGGCACCAGCACAAACAGGCCACTGATGATGTAGATGATCCCTCCGGCGTTCACCACCCGAGCTTTGACGTACTCGGCGCGGATGCAGTTGGTGCACTGCGCCCCGGCAATGACAACCATGAGCCCCAGCACGCCCATCACGGAGGAGATGATGGTGAGCGCTCTGGCCGCCTGTAGGTCGTGGCTGAGGGCGAGGACGGAGTCGTGCACCTTGCACTGCATCTGGCCCGTGCTCTGCACCACGCACGACATCCACAGGCCGTCCCAGATAGTCTGAGCCACCACGATGTTGGCTTCGATGAAAGCCGTCACCTTCCACATGGGCAGCCCGCACGAAACCATCACCAGGAGCGAGCCTATTACGCACAGCGATAGTCCCAGGATCTCCAGTCCAGCCGACACCATTTTTGCTCTTTACGTTCAATCAAGTCTGTCTGAAGCTTCTCAAACTCTCCCCTAATTTCTCCTCCTGAGATTAAGGTGTTTTCTGCTCTTTATTTCTTCGATCTCGCCTCGATGTTCAGGAGCGTAAATCGTTAGTTGCGCATCACTCACCACATTTACTCGGAGGTGTAACAGACGGCAGCTCCGAGTCTCTTTGTTAGTGAGGGGATGTGAAAACAACTGGAATCACAGTAGCACCGGACCACGAATATCTGCTGGGTGGGGTTGTGTGGACTAGAGGAGAAACTTTCCTCCAATCAGCTGTGGCCGCATCCTCCATGGTCCAATGAAAACGCAGGGAAGTTGTGAGGCTGAATAAAGCGGTCCAGAGCGCATTGTGCGTTTGAACAGTTATTTACAATGAATAGAGGGGGCAGGAGAGGGGGTGAAGGCGCGCTGGGGGTGTTTTAAGGGTATGGAGCCTCTGAAATGCAGTAGTATGGTGAATCAGGGCACTTGTTATGGAGTTTTCTAACATGGAGGCTAATGCCACTTGTCTTTGGTATAATCAACATATAGCCTAAAATGGCCATTTCACACCAATTGAGGCGCTTGATTGGCTTTCTTAAAATGCCAGAAATTACTACTACTACTACTAATAAAATCTCAATCATTTTAAATGCATTCGCTTTCATCTGAAACAGTTTTTTTACCCTTTTAAGACCCTGATCCTCTGCCTCTCTGTTTCCTTGGTCTCAACAGAAGCAGGTAAAAAGTAATCTGTTAAAGTTCCCTTTATGTGGATACATTACACATTCAATTCACTAAATCTTTTGGATTATCCAAAATGGTCTTGCTTTTAATGAATATTTTTATATGTATGAATCCATAAAACAATGTGTTGGTCATGTATTTGCTAATGTATTTCTAACATGTTCTTCTGTTTTTTACATTTTCATTTTTTTGCATTTATTTTTTTAGGGTTATGTACCAGCTATAGTAAAGAATAACTTGTGAGATGTAATGACTTTTCAGGACTTTTATTCTAAATGATAATCTTTTATACAGGCCTATTTAAATTTCTAAAGAAAACCCACGTAGCTTGCATGTTTACTCCATTACATGCTTTATGTAATATATTTTGAATTGTTGGAAGTTTTTTTAAAATGTTAAAATAGAAATATATGTATAACACATACTTAGCTAAATTAAATATTCCTACATTCAAATTATTAATCACATTTTTGTATACTGTTCACAATTTTTACTTTATTTCAAATATTGTATTTGCTATTGGATAGCTACTGTATATCCACCCACGTCTATACCAATATTTTAAAACCTCATCATAGGCTGTGATTTGTATGCAAAATCTTAATCTGTGACATTGAGTGACTGTCAAATAAATGTAGGCTACTGGAATAAAGTACATTATCCTCTGAGATGTAGTGAAATAAGAATAAAGTGGCAGAAAATATAGAACATAGAACTTTGAACAAAATGTGTGAATATTTAATAATGGTTCTTCTTGGAAGGTAGATTATATATTAGATTATCCAGTAGATTCAAATGTTTTATGGATACTTTTTTGGCTATAATATAGACAAATAAGATTTGACATGTAATCAACATAACATGTATTTTCCATTAAGCTAATGGCAGCTGGAGCGGATCTTTTATATCATGTATTATCTACTATCTATAGATCTACATAACATGATTTTCCATGAAACTTTGATTGTTAAAGACACTGTGACAGTAAGGTAGCCATGTTGGATCCAAGACGGAATGATGTCTTATGGGTCAGCGGTCCTGTCCGTTGAGCCGTAATGGCGTCAGTTGCGCAGCAAAGATAGCCGTTGGTCATGAAAGGCTTCGGGACGAGGGCGGACTCACGGGGACGGCTTCCGGGTTTCCCTTCCTGGGCTGGGACAGCGGCAAGAGGCGAAAAGCTCCTGTTGATTAACTATTTTCCAGAGTTGCGCTCAGGTAAGGCACCGCTCAGTGGGCTGTTGTCTTTGTTTGTTTTTCTCGGGCTGTTTTGAATGAGGCCGAGCAGGGGGGAAGAAGACACAGCGGAGAGGCAGCTGGAGCCTGGCTGGCAACATGACACCAGCCGCGGTAACAACTGCTGCTCGCTAAAGTTTGACATGTAACGTTAACAAAGTTTCACTGCCGTATTACTCTCAACCTCCATTTATCAAACCAGTTTTAGAGAGGAAGTCAAATTAGCCACGGCGTTGAACTAAACTGCGTGGGTACATGTGATAGAGTGTCCCTGTCCCATTTGATGTTTGGTAAACTCAGTGAGTGTCTGTCAGACTGGGTGTGGTGGACATCCAACAGACCACAGGCCTCCACACACGTTTCAGTCATCCTGAACAGTGACTGAATCATTG
The DNA here is from genome assembly GCF_042242105.1 of Pempheris klunzingeri. Taxonomy (NCBI): domain Eukaryota; kingdom Metazoa; phylum Chordata; class Actinopteri; order Acropomatiformes; family Pempheridae; genus Pempheris; species Pempheris klunzingeri. Next base: position 10,634,102 of record NC_092018.1, read on the forward strand.
TTTTATATTCTTAATTATTTCACACAACTGTCCAAGTAAACTCTTCAGATTCCAACAACAATGAGAGCCCATCACCTTCATTAGAAAACCCTCTTGATCTCCTTTGTTGTCCTAGTTCATACTTAATAACTGCAATCTCTGCACTTCAGTGGGCCTCCAAATTCCTAATTCGGTCCCATATAAAATCTGAATTAGACGTGCCATTCAGAGCATTGACTTACACAAATTTCCTGTAAATGCGTCTTGTGTAACATTCCTGAGCTCTGAAGTCGCTTTCTAACATCTGATTAATCCACGACCTTTTGATTGTAAAGCACATTTGTGCAAAATAAATTTCATGTTTAGACAACTTCACAATAACAGTGGGAAACAATAACATATTCTCATTATGTGTCTGTCTCAGACGTGGCTTTGGGCCACTATTGAAGAATTATCATCCATCTTTGCTTGTGTTTTTGGCTCAGTGAAAACATGCATATTTCACTTCCTTTCTTGCTGAGTGGTGAACAGTATGGGCACGATGGCAGACCATGTGAGCTGTAATCTCGGGCTGGCAGCTGCCCTTTACGTCAGAAACAACTGAGGTTTTTGCCCATCTGGGCACAGATCGGTTTGCTATCAGAAGCACAACATGTCTTAGTAGTGAAAGACGTCTCAGGCCTCTGATCCAGCACCTTCACCGCTCTCTGACCTTTGCCCTTCCTGCGACCTCATCTCACAAACACTGGCCGGCACAGGAGCGCCGGGGAAGACATCTGTCTGACACCATAAACTACAAGGGGATGTTTCCTCCCGCTTTCCTCTGTGGTGTGAATGGAAAAACAAAACTTTGTCTCACATTGACAGACACAAGTGTACGTAAACTAAATTATTGTGTCATAGGTTTGAATGATGATGTTACACAGCAGGGCACCTTTGTTTACTAGACTGGGTTAAGAAATATCAAATTTTATTTCATAATCGTGAAATTGCTCTATGTATGTGAAATTTAACCAAGAAACTATTTATAGATAAAATAACTGGGCGAAGGAATTTGCTATATTTGCCTCTGGTGAATATGCCAAATTAATTGCAAGTTAAATACCTCACAAACCAATATATACCTGTAAAAAAGTCTGTAGTCTGTCAGTCCATAATTGCTGTAAAGCAGATTCCATGGCCAGAAACGCACATAGAGATTAAGAATGCTTTGACCTGCACCTTTAACTGTACCTACAGTGTTAGTGTTACAGTTAATCATCACTGCAAAGCTTTTTTTCTGCCTAAACATCATCGTGATGTGCAGCAGCTGTGTGAGTTGCACAGTGTTAGCATACATTTTTGTTGCTGTAAAACTCCTACATGCTTTTAGTCATTTCCTACCCTGTCCCCATCATCATAAACGGTCCATCCTGTGCTTTAAACTCTGTGTGTGTGTTATGAACAGACCTGCTGGTTTCCTCATGGTTGAAAGGCTTTCTCATTCCGCCTATTGTGCTTTTTCCCCCCCTCTCTGCACTCATATTATAAAGTGTTTCTAAAACCACAGCTTATAAACCAGTGTCATGTCTTAATTACTGTTGACCACTACCTTTGGCCACCAAGGACTCCTTAATTACAGTCAAGTCCTGCAGTCCATGTGTGTTGTTGTTCGTCTTACATGTGCCAAACATCACTTTATTATGCTCAGTAGCCTTGGGCTCCCTGTTGCTGTGATCACTTGCCAGTGAATTACCATTTTTGTTGTCGTGCCACTGGGTTCACCAAATCTCCATGGTGTGAAATTATTGTTTCAATGTTTCCAATAAGAGCAGAAAGTCTTTAATCCACGGAGAGCGGGTGTGCAGACCCTTGACACTGCCTGTCAGGAAGGTGAATAGTTCTACCAGCCCTGCTGCCCCTTCATGGCTTCAGTCCAACCAATAAATCAACTGTAAATGCATTACATGCCAAGAACTTTGGCTTTACTAAGGTGGCATTTTTCCCTTTTGGCCCAAACTGTTTAATCTCCCCTCGTCTGGCCCGTTGATAGCTGTGTGTATGTGTGTGTGTAAGCAGCTCAGCAGCCCGGCCGATTAAATGGCCATTATTAAGAGAGTATTATTGAAGTGTGCCTCCTGCCTGTCTGTCCCGTAGTGTTGTCTTTGTGATATTACAACTGCGATCTTGGAACGGTTTAATTAATCTGCTGCAGCACTAATGTTGGTTCCCACAGAGCCTGTCGAGGAATAACACGTTGGGTGTGTGTGTGTGTGTGTGTGTGTGTGTGTGTTACACATGGAAACGCCTGTGTGGGCTGCTACATTAACTTAGACATTCATTAACAATGGAAGCACAATTATTATCGTCTTTGTTGGGCTTTTTTTAGGGCTGAAACTAACGATTAAGCCACATTAGTGCTGTGTTGGTTGATGGGTCAGTCCATCACATTAGTGCCACTATAAGGTTGACATATCACGTTCCCCACAGGATGCATCCTACTGACTTTGGCCAATTTTCCTCCAGCGCCACCATTACATTGACTTGTGGTTTTGAATGCAGAGTCTGCAACGATGGAGAAACTGGCAATAATGGCTATATTTTGAAAGCATCCAACCGAAAATATCCCAACCCTTCCTTTTAGGCTTCCCTCCAAAGCCACTCCCCCACAACACATGAATGTGCTGCCATGGCAGTGAACGTAACATTACCGTTAGCTCACAGTTACTGCTCACTGGGCTCAGACGCTGTGCTTTGTGCTGTTAGCTCACTGAACGACAGTCTGTTGGCGGTCAGCAGCGGCTCTGTCGTTCAGTGGGTTTGTGCTTCTTGCAGGTAACTCATGACAGTGAGATTCGTGGGTGCACTTGCAGCGTGCACGTCGGACAATCGGCCGTCATTTCATTTGGTCCAGATTAACTGATTGGACGAGTTTATTGCAGTCCTGACAGCAAGAGATGCCGGAATTTTTTTCTTTTTTTGACAACCGATTCAATTTATTTATTGCTATCGGCTGTCGTGAGAATGTCACCCAATAAAACAAAAAGTGCCTCTAAAAAAAAAAGTTGCAGACCCTAAGAGTAATGGCTCAAAAATGACTGAATTGTCTGCCATGGCATTTGGCTCACACATTCATGTTCTCCACAGGATGATTCCCCGTTTTTTAAATCAGCTCCATCATCAGGTCAAACTGGTGGTGAAAGATGGTGAACATTATACCTGCTAAACATCTATGTATTAGCACACTAACGTAACAGTACAGCCTGTCAGAGCTAATAGACTCTCAAGTATTCATCACTGATTCATCAGGTGATTATTTCCTCAATTAGATGTGAAGGAATCATTTGGTCTATATTCACTCCATCACACTTTCCCAGAGCCACCGACTGCCACAAACCTGACAATATTCTATTTACCATCATATAAGGCTAAAAAACGGCAAATATTCACCATATTTGAGAGGCTGGAAGAAGTACGCTTTTGTTTTTTTTTGCTTTTAAAATTACTTAAATGATTAATAGATTATTAAAATAGTTTCAGATTAAGGCTTTGTTGATCAATGAATCAATTGATTTATATGTCTGGTTCTCATTCTTAATGTCAGTGCTTATTTCCCCCCTTTTTAAAATCTTTAACTTCCAAAAAAAGCCTCTGTTGGTTCAACTGGGTTAACCTTTTGACCTCTACAACCCTAACTTGGCACTCCTCCACCCTAAATTACTGGTGTGTCCCCTTGCTGTCCTGACATGCGGTCGGTCCTGAATGTGGTCAGGGGTGAGGCACGTGTTCTCCCTCCTGCCCCAGCTGAGCTGCCCTGTATAGGAAAGGGTTCAGGAACCAGAGGGATAAACAGCCATTGTTCTCCCTACGGGCTTGGTGAAACCACCCTGTCAGTATGAGAGATCTCTGCCCACTTTCATGTAGATACAGCGGGCCCCCCGACTACCATCTGATAGATATAACAGTGTGAAATGGTTCGCACAAATGTGTTTGTCGCATGCCAATGGGGAAAGGTCAATCCAGGTTCCCATGCCGCCCCTCTTCCCCCAACTAACATTATACAACCAGAGTGCATCTCCGTTTGGCAGCGCGCGGCAGCCTGCCTCTTTCTAATGCTTATCACACTCCACCTGTCAAGGGCCAGTGTGTTGGTGATAAAATGGAGCCTGTTCTTCCTGCTCAGTCATTATGTAGCTAATTTATCAAGCGGGTTTGTTGCTCAGTCGTCTGCTCAGGGCTGTAGAGTAGGGCAGGAGAACGGCGTATACAAGACTGTAACAGTTTAATGGGAGTCTGGGAACCAACTTGTTGCCCAGAGCTCTTAGTCTGTGCTCCTTCCGTGTGATAGTGTTGAAGAACAGCGCAGTCGTCAGCCTGATTGAAGGTCTCAAGGTCTGGACTGCCGCTGCAGAGTTGTGAAGTCTCATTTAGGGTCAGAGTTTCACAGCGTTCTCACTATCTCACCTATCCGGTTTGTATCTCTGGATTTATGAGACTATTCAGGACAATGTTGTAAATCACAGCACAGAACAGCTTAATGGAAATATTTACTTTTTGAATATGATTTTTACATCAGTGTGATGAAGGACTGAAGTTGCTGAATTAGTCAAAAACCGACTGATGTTTGGTTATTTTAATAATCAATGTCCATAGAAATTTACTGAATCCTGACATGTATAAGTATTATGATATAAAATACTGTATACCGTGTTTATGGACTTCCATATCGCCCCCCTCAACTAATTTGGATAATTACACAAAGTCCTGTTGCTGCAGTGTTTCTGGGAAGGATTTGACTTAACGTTTAGTCTTAGAAAGAGAGCTTCCACACCCAGTTCAAAGTAAATCCCTGTGGTAGGAATAAGCTTTTAAAAAACTGGGTTCAATCTGAACAGAGGAAGAAAAGCTAATCATACCTTATGTGTGTGTTGGAAAGCAACATTTGTTAATTGCACAAAAAATTGATTTAGATGATTAGCATTATTATTAATGTGGCATTTCATTCTCCACAGACTTAAGTCTCCCTCTTCTCTTGGCTTTAAGGATTCTTACAGTTTCTTTTCACCCTTTTGCATGATTGTTCAAAATCTGATTGATATTAAGTAATTCATTTGGATACATGAGACATCATGTATCATTTTTTGTTTTAGAGAGAAAATGTGAATTCTTGAGATTTTTGTCAAGGTGGCTGTTTTGCTGCTGGTCGGGGGGCTAAGTTACTCTGAACTGTTTTTAGGGGATTTGTCAGATTTAACAGCTGTATATCTTATTTCTCTTTGCCAGCAGGCTCATCAAACATTTGATAAACAGCAGCGATGTCTCAGTCTGGAGAAAAAGGGAAGGTGAGTTACAGGCAGAAATGTCACCACATTACAGTTTTTACTGTAAATTGTGACCGATCAACCGAGTATACAGGAGGGGTTTCTAATAAGGCAGTGGTGATTAAGATTCATGGCACTTGTAATCTCATGCACACACACTTGCACAGGCATCTACAGAGGATATCCTGTATAAATGCTATAAAGTGTTTCATGGCAAGGCTTTATTGCCTGTTGGAATTTCTCAATGATATGCATCATCATTAATCTCACTTTACACATAAGCCTCATAAAATGGCTCACAATGTCAGGGTTGGTTAGCAGAGTGAAACAAACAAGTAGTAAAACATACTAAATTACATAAATACCATACCCTTTAATTTGAGTCATTACATATTTAATACATGCTTATTAATTGCAGTTTCTGACCCTGATCTTGAACATTTTGTCTTTTGTTGCTCTACAGTTCCCAGATGCAACAGGCTATGTAGGTTTTGCCAACCTCCCAAACCAAGTGCACCGAAAATCAGTGAAAAAAGGGTTTGAGTTCACCCTAATGGTTGTAGGTGAGTGATCACTATTTTCTTTTGATGTTGAATATATGGCTTCATTAGAGAATAGAGCTTTATTTTCCATCCTCTTTGTTTTTCAGGGGAGTCTGGTTTGGGCAAATCGACACTTATAAACAGCCTGTTTCTCACTGATCTCTACCCGGAACGCTACATCCCTGGTGCCGCAGGTATACTCCCCAGCACGCACACACACATGAATGTGCACACTGTAATAATAGAGAAATGTCTGCAGCAATGTCTCCAACAGAGCTTTATTTCAAGAGGAATGCTGGGAATGCTTTAGTCTCAAAATATGACCCTGCCCTTCTTATGACTTGACTTAGTTTAGGACTTCAAAACACTTATCCGGGCCCTCTGTGGTCAGTGCTGATAAGAAACCGCGTAGCCCTTTTTTAGATGACAAACCTCATGATTTGATTTTTTAAGGCGTATCCACCTTATAGAGCAGGAAGGAATTTATTTTTATTAATGTTATGAATTCATTTGGGTAGTGAGGTGTGTGCTCCGTTATGCCACCCATCAATTACTCTTGTACTTCCCTCTGCAGAGAAGATCGAGAGGACGGTGCAGATTGAGGCATCAACTGTGGAGATCGAAGAGAGAGGTGTAAAGCTTCGCCTCACCGTGGTCGACACCCCTGGATATGGTGACGCCATCAACAGTCAGGACTGGTGTGTTTATGTGCTGTGGAGGAGTTAACAGTGATAACAGCTTGGGACATGTTTCCTGTCCAGCCTGCTCTCTCATCCTTCCCTCCTGTCCTCAACAACTCCCTTTCTCAAGTTTAATCCCAAACTCCCTATTTCCTACCTCTCCTTGCTCTGCATTCCCTCTGTCTATATTTCCTTTAAGTGTGTGTGTGTGTGTGTGTGTGTGTGTGTGTGTGTGTTTATTTGTGTGGCATCCTCATGCCAGTGGTGTCAGTGTAGCCTCCCTGTCCAAGATCTATTTCCTGTTGATTGTCCTGACATTGCTGTGTTTCTACACTCCTTGCCCTATGAAAACTACTAAAAATGAATCGACTGCAGAAGAGATGGAAAATCCTCCTGCTTTTCCTTTCTCTCTGCAGAATTTGTCTGTTGTCGACTCCTCAATAATTTAATTGTTGTTTAAAAGTAAGTAAAACAAACCACATTTGATGAGGCATTATTGGTTGTTAAACTGAACAGGGATCAGTTAAGTCAGGTGCAATAGTTAAGTTTAACAAATTTAAAGAACTTTAGTGATGTTTTTCTGTTTAAATATCAAAACAAGACAAAAATAGAGGCAATATTCCTCCTATAAGTTGAATTTCCTAGAGAATAATGTCATGCATTTGTTTGTTAAACTTGGTCTTTATCACACCAGCTAATTAGTCATAAACAGAAAAGTGTGAAAACTCACATCCTGTAACAAGCTGTAATTCTACTCTGACCATCTGCCTTTTTTTAAAGTTTAGCCAGTAGTGTTTAAAGGGTTTCTCAGCTTAAAGAGGAACTTAAAACCCCTTCAGCTGTACACAAAACTGGAGACACACAATCTCTTTTTAAGGAGTGACATAGAAAACCACACTGCTGAGTCACTGCAGGAGTTCAAACTAATATGTAGCTCATTGAGTCTCCGTCACAGTAAAGATCATCCTAGACTTATTACTGGATTGTCTTCAAAGTGACATGATTTCCTCTTTTTGAAACTGGCCCTGTCATCTTCAGAATTCATTGTAAAATAGTGTTAATATGGTTGTTCGGAGTGATGAAAGAGGCTTCTGTCTGCTTCTCTGTCTGATGTCAGCTTCAAGACCATTATCCAGTACATTGACAATCAGTTTGAGCGATACCTGCACGATGAGAGTGGGCTGAACCGAAGACACATAGTGGACAACAGGGTGCACTGCTGCTTCTACTTCATCTCTCCATTTGGACATGGGTAAGCAAAAACACCTTGTAAAGACACACACAGTGAGCTGAAGGTGATGTTTACACATGTTTTAGTCTTCTTTCAGGTAATCCAGTCTATTCCTGAATGTACCGGAATAGACTGGGGAACTTTTAACAGTATGCTCAACCACACTGTAAACCCCAACTTAACACATTTTCCGCCAACAATGCAGAACTTCCTTATTTTGGATGTTAAAAAATCTGACTCATCTCACCTGCTAGTAATACCACTAGTTTATGTGTGATCAAATTTTTTTTAGCTATTCATAGTTGCTGTCTCTGGCTAGTTAGCCTACACTTCCAACAACCTTAAAATGCATAGTGTGTTTCTCTCTTGCCCCCAAGTTTTTATTAAATTTATTTTCAAAACTGTCTCCCCCTGTGCCCGCTAACCTCTGTTTTCCACAGTGTCCTAATTGGTCTTTGGTCTTTGTTTTTTTTGCCAGTCTGAAGCCTCTGGATGTGGAGTTTATGAAAGCCATCCACAGCAAAGTCAACATAGTCCCAGTCATTGCCAAGGCTGACACACTGACGCTGAGGGAGAGGGATCGCCTGAAGAGGAGGGTGGGTTTGATGTTTATACACACACACACACACACACACACACACACACACTGTCCCCTGTTTTCTGTTTACGGTATATGCAGTCATCTTTCCCCTAGATTTGATTTTTGGCCCAAGGAAAATGTGGAATGTCTAAGCATGGGCTGTGTGGATGTTGGGGTCTTCTGAGGTGTGTTATGTGTTTGTTTTGTCCCATTTATGCTTGTATGGTTAAGCCATTAGAAAGTGGATCATTGAAGAATACACTAATCATAGCGAAATCACGTATCCATCCTTATTGGCAGCCTGGTGTGTCAGACATCCGTGTGTTCATGTGAGAAAACACACGTGTACTTCCCTGTGTAATTTCAGTGATTTATGGCTTACATTTTGTATAGACAAAATGATACCGCCTAAAAGCACAGGGAGGGACGACATAAGAGAGGAAGCCGTAGGAGGAACATAAGTAGGAAAAGAGTGCTGTATATAATACAGAGGCAGCACATCTCATGCAGTCTTCCTGTTGGAAGTAACCCAAGTGTCTGCCTGCCTGCACGCTCCTCAGCTTCCTGCTGTCCAGAGGGGTAAGGACACAGGAGTGTAATACAAAACACAAAACACCTCAACTCTCTCCTCTCTCCTCTCCTCTCCTCCTCGCTTGTTCTGTGCTTCATGTCTGAATTTAGAAAAGAGCTTAAACAATTACTGAATCAGTTGAATGACAGAAAACAACTATAAGTAGTAATTTATATGGAAAAATGGCAAACAATCTTTGGCTCCAGCTTCTCAAATGCGATGATTTGCTGCCTTCTTCTGTTTCATATCATTATAAATGAGATATCTTTGGGTTTTAGACCACTGGTCAGACAAAACAAGTAGTTTGAAAAGAAGGGAAATGTGTTAAAGATGAATCAAGAAAGTAATCATCAGGCTAGCTAATAATGGAAAGTAGTCATTAGTTAAGTTTCTGAGTTTAGCAAAAATGTGGGCAGTGTCTGGTCTCTTGCAAATTACTTTTCTCAGCTCAGCCTACTTCACTCTGTTTTTAATTAGAAGTCAGCCTGTCTCCCCACCTGCCCGTGCATACCCAGACCTCCCACCTGCCGTTCATTCAGGTCTCGGAGCCGGTGGTCTGGCAGGACATCAGGCCGACCAGCGTCCAGCTCAGCTCTGTTCTCTTCAGCAGCGAGTCTGCTTTGTTCAAGGCTCCCACAGTTGGATTGCTTTCTGCTGCTGATGCAGCATCTAATGAAGACATGGCCACAGTTTCAGGACACACACAGCGTTTCCTTTTGAATTTCCTCAGACAAGATATCACGTTTGCTACCTCAGGACAACACAAGAACTCAGTAACTGCACTTATTCTGTATATTCGTCAGTATGCAAGTTGCTCCAGCATCAAAGGTGAAATTCCTCCATGTTGTTGTCCTTAAGGGACCTGCCAGCTGAATTGTGCTCAGTAGAGCTGTTTTGTGTTGTGACCTTCCTCAAACCTTCTGACTGTTCCTCCTTCACTTAAGATGAACAAAACCATGTTTCCTGCCACCGCTGACCCCCGCCCCAAACTACAGAAAACCCCCAAGTTGCCTGTCTCACCCAGCTGGCAGTGTGCAGAAGGTCAACTGTGTCACAGTTTAGACATAACTCTTGTTTCAGATGTGACATAACATTCATTCAACTTGCTTTTAGACTTCATAAGCTGTAAGTGTGTAGCTAATAACGGCAGAGTGGAAAATGATAAAAGTGGGGCAGAGGAAATGCCGTAACTGTATCGCTGTGATCTGACCTCTCTGCTGCTGGACTATCCACAACACTATCTGCCCAACAGAGTTTGTTCACATGCTCCACTAAGTGTTCCCTTAACAGACATTTCCCACTGTACAGTCATTAGCTGCTGAGTTCAACAAAATGCATAAACACACACACAAATCTTTATGTTTCCTAGTTTTCTAGTTCTAGCATTAAAGAAACATTTGTTTCTAAACTACATTTAGTCTTTGTTGTGTGCTACCAGTTTTTTTTGTACTGATAAAAGTTTATTTTGACTATATCTAACGAGTTCCTGGCCAAGCCATTATTGTCAGGAAATACGGAGGGTTAATTGAGCTATCTACCCTACATGTAGAAATAGCATCATGTTCCCCTAAGGAAGGCATATCTTGTCTTGTTTGGCCACTTTTTAAGCATACACAACTTTTATCTTCATCTCACTTTGTGGTGCTTCTGTGCAGTGTTAGTGTGTTTCAAATCTATCCCTGATCCCAGTTGCATTTATTTGCATTTAATTAATATGATTATTCCCAGCTTTTGAAAACCTTTTTTGCTTTATCAGACAAAATGATTAAGAGACACATTTTAAATGCAGCTAAATTCCTGCTGCAGAACTTTCCCATGTATATCATTAATCCAGTGTCTAAATGTTTTTGTACATGCAAATTTGTTAGTATAAAACAAATACCAGTGCAGAGAGCAGTGCATGCAGCAGGATGCATAGCAGTAGATGTGTGTCTTCATCACAAAATCATTCAACTGATACTGAAAAAAACTCTACTGGTCCTCCTTTTATTAGGTGAAAAGTTGAACTATTGAGTAAGTAGTTATTCACAACAGAACAGGTACACAGTGAAATCCGCGTGCTTTACAGCTATAACGGCAGTCCTTCCCCTGCAGCATCAGTCCAAATTCCCTGCTCATTAATGGCACCAAACAGGTTTCTTGTCTTTTTTCTTTCCACTTAATGTATTTAAGTTTGTCCTTAAACAAAAAACATGGGGTGATATCTGATTACTCTCTAAAATAATGTAAACTTTGATTTCAGACTATTCAGACAATGGTAGCTATTGTGAATGCATTATTGGATTTCCTGCCTTGACTGATTTATAACAATAATCTGGTTTCTTGTGTGCATGTAAATGCATTCATTGTAAATGGTAAGTGTCATAGTAATGCTCATTAATCTCTGTAAGTGTCTCTCAGGAGAACAAATACATCTGGCTCGAGTATTTGTTGATTCGATCAGATTAGCTGAAGTGGCTCTTAGGTTTACGTGCCTGATTCCTGCCGTACAGCCCAGTACTGTGTAGTGGAGCACCGGGCCTTCCTTTGAGGTCAGAGCGCCAGCAGCCAAGAACCTGCCAGAAAGCCGAGTGTTGGAGGGTGATTGATAACCCCCGGCATTTCTCCCGCAGTATTTATTAGTTTGTTTTTTTGCAGGGTACTTTCTCACCGTTCTGAACCATTTGTCTCTCAGTAAATGGGACCCCCCCTCCCCTCTTGAGGCTCGTCCACTCCTTTCTCTTATTATTAGGGGGAAACAGCTTGTACAGAACAATATAAGTTTCCTGCAATGTGTCAAGACTGTTCCACTGACAAGACACAACCTGCTGCCCTGCGCAGCTCAGGCTCACCGACAAAGTTGACAAACCTCCCATCGTTCAGCTTTCATCCCCTTAGTTCTGCTTGCCTCTCGCCCAGTCCTTCCTCTCCTGGCAGTGCCTCACTCGGCTGCCTCTTGCTTTCTTTCTCTACGTCTTTGTGTTCTCTTTTTTTTAATTTGCTCTAATGCCAATTTCCTTCGCCGGGGTCGCAGTGGTCTCTAGCTCATAAGTTGCTCTGAGGAGGGTATATTGAGGGACTGATCCTCTCAGTCTGGGACCTTTATAGTCATATCCTGTGCAGGGTTTTGGCCTCAAACTGCTTTAGTGGTTGTTTTCTGTTTGAACATGGAGGACGGGTACAGAGCTGATTTAAATTGGAATCCTGATAGAAGCAAAACAGTAAAGATGCTGACTTTTTATGAGTGTCACATGATGAGCTAGTACAATCAATCATAGTCAGTTGGCAGAACATGAATGTGCAGTCTCATGCAAGTAATTTTCTGTAGAAAAAATGCTCAAGATTCCCTTGTTCCATCTTCTTGGTTGTGAGAATTTGCTGCAATTCATAGTCATAGTAAAGTGACAGTCAGAAAAAAATGAGCAAAATTTAAAGAAGAAACTTTGGAAGGAAGGAAATTTTGACAGACTAAGCGATTATTTTGAGAAAATAGTCTGCAGATTAATCACTAGTGAGAAGAATTCTTAGTTGCATCCGTACTTGATTTCACTAAAAAAAATATATATTAATTTACTTTATCTCACAAGAAGAAATGTATCCAAATATTTGTATAAACTTCAAGATGTGGGTTCAAGGCAATACATATGAAAATCAACATGTAGAGACTTGAAATCCTGTTTTTCGTCTCGTCTTTTTTATTGTTTTATTTTTTACATAATGCAGTTTAAACCAAAGGCTGTTGTGCCTTGTAGCTTGGTGCATTCAGGTGCTGGAGGGAAGCTCAGACATCTGAGAAGTCATCTACCAAACTTGGTTTGATTTTTTTCCCTAGCTCTTTTGGTTTTGGCTTCACACAAGCTTGGAAGACTAAAGCTAATCTCAGGTTTACATGAATTAGAAAAAAAAAACCAAAACAAGCTTTTCACGCTGATGGATTACCTATCTTGAGAAAAAGTCTCTGCATGTTCATTGTCACACTTTCATAATCTTTTTTCAAAGGTCAGCAGTAATGTAAAGTATATGGAACTTATTTTAAAACACTGATATGGTTGCCTTTTCAATAAGCTAAACTGTAAACTTGTATAAAGCACTTCAATTATAGTGAAAGGTTAGTAGAAGCCAACCAGATGCATTTTTGCCACAGGCCTTAACCGCAATCTATGTGATATCTCTTTTTCTCTGGCTGTTCTACACCAGAGGTCAGAGAACCCAGCTCCTCCTCTGTTCTCACACAAGGCTGCAGGCAGCAGACAATAGTTCAGCCCTTTTTCCTCCCCTCTGTACCTTCTCCCCACATCTCCTGCCACTCCCCTCATCTTCCTCATCTCCTGTCCTTTCTTCTGTCAGTCGGGCTCTTGTCCTCCTCTGTCCATCTCTGCTCACCGTCTCCCATGCACAACCCTCCCTCCCTCCCTTCCTCCCTCCAGCTGCCATATTTCACCCCAGGGCCAAGGCACTGTCACAGTTTTCCCCTCATTGTCTGACTCGCTGCCGACTCTCCCCCAGCCTCTCCACCATGCTCCTGCTGTGTGAGCCAACTCTACGGCCCCGCTGGGACACATTGTCAGTGCCGGACTGCTCTTACTGGCCACTGTTGTCACCAGGTTTTCTTAAATGGCAACAACAGAAAGTGAAACAGTTTTAACACACATTCACCTCCATTTTTATTACTCTTTGTACGTGTCTACGGTTGGTGCCCCATGAGTAAAGCTTGAGTGGTGATTACCTCATTCCTACCTCACTGCTCCTGTGTGTGTGTGTGTGTGTGCGTGCGTGTGTGTGTGAGCTCCTGATCGGCTTGTGCACAGCTTTTTCCTGCCAGTTTTTCAAACACACGGATGTATTTATTATTCTGCCCTCCATTGGCCATTGTGCCAGAGCATGCTCCACATCTCTGTGGATTTTAAAACAATAAATATACATTTTTCCTCACAGAGCAAGCAGCTCTATTACACACAATCATCAGTTCTCCAGTGATGAAAATATAAGCCGACTGCAGTGTGAAAACAGCAGGTTTCCTTGTTCGAGGGCCAACCTGAAAAGTTGCTTTCCGGACTTTGCTGTGCTGCTAATGAGTCACTTTTTGCTGTCGAGTTTACCGTTGAGATCCTTTTGATTACCAGACCAAGTCGCGAAACCTGGTGTGTGGTTGAAATCCTAAACTCACACTGTCCCTTTCTAAATCTCACTTAGATACAAGATTACATGAATAGCTTGATTGTTCCTCCCCGTGCTCTTTGATCAGAGGGAGAGGTGGGTGGTCTAAACTATACTAATACTTAGCCCAGACAATAGGAGTGTGAGTGGGTGGGTGTGTGCATGTGCATGTGCACGTGCACGTGCATGTTGGTCTCCGTAACTCATATGATGCCTTCACGTTACCATGGTTGTGGTGCCTTCCACTGTACTGTAGAACAAATCCAGCTGTTCTGGTCCGGTCTGTTCCAGTCTGGGCCGTCCACTCAGGCTCAGACTCTGAATGAATATATCAGGAATGTGTTGCTGTGCATGCATGCAAGTGTCATTAATCCTGTGAACAGAAAGGTATTGTTTTCCCATTGCTGCTATGTGTCAGAGTCTGTGCTGTACGGGTGATGATATTTGAACACTCTGAGGAATTTGCTCTGTAGATGGTCTGAAGGGTATCTTCCATCTCTGGTGATCCTCTGGCCTCCGGAGCTACAAAGCTCCACACGTAAAAACTTTTTTCTACTCCCGACGCCAGATTACACCAAAGTGAGGCAGCAGTTAGTTATGCCTCCGTCTGTATAGGAGGCTGGTATGAGGTCTAAATCCCTCGGACCCCCCTTAGATCAGGTATTGTTGGGGCTCCCTCACCCCCTCAGATTCCCTGCAGGCAGGAGAGAGCTGGTTAGTTGGAAGGCGTTTCCTGGCCAGACTGAAGGATTTGTCCTTATGTGTCTTTTAAGGTTTGCAGTTTGGAAACTGAAGAACAGTAGAAGGAATCTAACAAAGAATCAGTTTTGTCTTTTCATGCTGCCAGCTCCGTTGTTTGCCTTGTAATCTTGTAGCTGAGGTACGTAATATATGTTTTCAGAACCATAAATACACTGACAAACAGCTCAGCATTCGCTCACTCGGTGTAAATATTTGTATTTGTTGGTAATCAAGGCCCACAACGATGCCTCGTGTGACACACTGACTAAATTGTAACTTCTGTTTTCTGATAGAGACGTCTTATTTTGTTGACTGAAGATGGTGGAGCAATAATCCTCTTCAGTGAAAGACATTTTGCAGCCTGTAGCCTGAAACTTTTAAGAATTTCTACCTCTAGACTTAGATTTACAAGTGGAGATGCCGGTGCTCATCACCATATTTTCTCTTTATCAAAACGTTTGTTGGCCCTCTATCATATGTGGGTAGAGGCCATATTTTTTCATGTATAGAACTCATATTTTATAGTTTTTTTTTTTCTTTTTTTTTGGCTGCACAGTTGGTTTAAATCAAATCCACTGGTGCTTCATTTTTCTCAGGTTTGATATGACCCGGAACAAAAGGTGTTGCTGCAGGAAAACAGTTCTCCTGAAGTGACTACATTTAAAAAAAATTTCTTCTACACGTCTTATGTTAATTCTTTTCTTTTCACTCTGCTCATTCAACAGAATTATTTAATTAGCATCTTGTTTCAGGGCAACTGGGTAGGTTGGTGGGTGGATGGATAGATGGATACTTTATTCATCCCTTAGGGGAAATTCAGGCCCCTCCACTATAAAACAGTGGAAATCCTGGTAGTACAGTAACTGGATGTGTGTGTTTGTACAGCACGATTGTCTACAGCTTTTAGGAAATGTGAAGCAATTACACAAAAATGTAAACACGGAAACGCGATTACCATTAGGCCTATATATAGAAGAAATGTGTCACTGGAACAGTGTTGGATCCTGAAGATAATGAAATAAAGCATGCCTCTCAAAATGCTACTTTCATGCTAAACTCTCACCTTGATTGACTTTTGAGTACACATCACCTCAAGTTAGCTCTTTCCTCTGAAGAGCAGAGATTTCTGTAAATGTGGTGGAGTTAGAAAGAGCAAAGTAAGCAGTCTTAGTAGACACACAGTTGGACCAACAGGAATCTCATAAGAGACAGAGAGCACTCAGCATAACGGATTTAAGGCTCACTGTGGTCAAAGTTTTTCCTTTAATAAACTCTGCAGTCTTGGAAAAAGAGGGCCCCTGTCCCTCAAGGTGTTTTCTCAGTGTGAAACAAGATTTAAAAGCGACTGAAAGCTGATCAGATCTGCTACTTCTAATGGCAATGATGCAGTGTTTCATTCCCATGGCCGCTCTGCACAAGCTGGCAGGCAGCTGCAAGGTTACATAAATGTTACGTAAAAAAACAGTGCTGCTGGTCTGGTCCCTCTGAGTTCCCGATCCCTGCTCTTCTCAATCAGGGTTGATTAGTCTCAAGATGCAGTTTGATTGTTTTGTTTTGTGGATTTTTTTTCTCTGCATGCTTGTTGATTTCCTAAGAACGCTCTGCTGCATGTTTCTACTTCCAAGTATTGTTCCCTGTCAGAGTTTTAGTTTAATAGATACAAACGCTATGCCAAGCCAGAGGAGGCTCAATTCTGTCCACAAAAATCACACAAAACTGTAATGATGAGTGTGTGCTTGTGCATGTGGTTACCTGCTGAATGACACAACTGTAATCTTCACCACACTTTTGTTTCTTTGCTCTTTTCATCGGTAGCAATTTGTTTTCTTACAGTGTTGTCCATCCAGGCTTCATCCCTCATTTCTTAAAAGGTGTAGAGTCATTCGTGTTTTTGTGGGTTTGCTTGTGAGAATGAACAAATCATGAAAATATTATTCCCTCGGCAGGTTGACGAGATGAAATGGTTGATCCCTATAATTATGGTTTGCACCCTGTTTCATTATGATTGGTGGTTTTGATTATACCTGCTGTGCTATTGCAGAAAAAACTGCTTAGCCATGTCTCCCACGACTTCATCCTGTGTAATTATGTCTATGTATAGACCTGCGGGTATGCTATATTTGAGCTACACACAACCGCTACAGTATTTTTGATACTATTCCTAGAACTGAACAAGTCTGACTTTACATTTGAAATGCATGCCTGACATGATTCACTTGCAGTTTGTCTCATTTCCAACCCATTTTCTTACTGGACAGCATCAGCCTCCACCCTCACACTTATCATAACTTCCTGACATGACGGAATATTTCCATAAACAATTAATATTCAGAGATGTGAGACAGAAACATAAAGTTATAAATCGTTGGCTTCCTTTTCTAATTATTACAGAGGCAAAGTCTTGTGTGGCATTGTTCATCCGCTGCCCTGACAGCACTGAGTGGACCTGCACGGCCAACCATAACAGCACATAGAGGGGTGGGTGTGGGGGTTGTATTATAACCGGACAGGATGGTCATAAAATCAAAATGGCTCACAGTGCCAACATTTCTGTGCCAACTAAAATACACAACTGGGAGGAGGAGAGACTGGTGTAACATTAGGGATTAAGGCCCACATTGTGTACAGTAAATCAGCAGCAGACAACAGGGATTTGGAGCAGGCGGTGATTCTGACATCTGATGATCCCTGAGAGGTCTTGATTATAGGTGTCAGGCTGTACTAAGCACATGTTACAGAACAGGATAATTCAGGTAAACAGCCATTTCACAGCTTTTGGCTTTGCGAGGTCTGGAAATGGATAATGGCAGACAACGAACTCATGTTGATGACCAGATATTGTTTCTAGATATTTAATTGTTTTCATTAAAGATGTTAGACCTTGTTTGTTGTTGGTTGCTTGATTGGTTGCTTGATGGTCTTTCAATTTGATTTTTTTTCTGTTTTATCGCATTTTTAGCCAAATGTGTCTCTATCTTATCTGCTTGATTTGTTATTTGTTTCATTTTTTCCTGCCATTGTGTCATGCATGTTTATTTTCCCATTGAGTGCAGAGTTTCCCAAAATTCTTCATGCTCTGCCCCACCAGAGTGATGTTTATCCAGCCTCCATGCTCGACAGATCTTACCTAAATCAATGTATCAGTAAATGAAGGAAAAAAAGAGCATCTGGTCCAGTGTCACGCTCTCTCCTGAGTCCTGCAAAGCCTGTTTGTTTTTAGATCTGCCCCACAACAATACCCGACTCTCCCCACACACACTATCTCGCACACACTGCGCACAGAGCTGACTGAGAAAACAAGCGACAGCCATAACAACGGCTCAAACAGGAGCTGCTCTCTGTAGGAAAACCTGCGCTCACTTCCCAGGCTCCTGGCTGACTGACCACTGTCCTATTATACAGTACATGAAAGTCCCCAAAAAGTCAGGAAAACAACACTTGACATTTTTTGGCTCCATTACATAAGACTACATTGTGGATTTAAAAAAATCTGCTCTCTGGAAAACAAAAGAAAAATGCAGCTTTGATGTTTAGAATAATAAATACTAACATCTGTCCCAGAGGTAGCGGGGAAGAAAGCTCCTTTGTTTTAACTTGTTTCTTCACCGGTCGGCCTATGAATAAAGGAGGGTGAGAACATTGTTTCTGACTCTTTCAGAACTTACACACACACACACACACACACACACACACACACACACACACACACTCAGACCGTTATTATTTTTCACCTGTCTACCCTCTCCATCTCACCCCTCTTTTCCTCCACGGGGGTGCTTTAATTAAATGTGTTGCTGCAACAACAGGTACTCACTCACATCTCCTATTAGTCTATAGAGCTCTCTTACTTTCTGTTTACAGGTCAGAGCGGCAGCTGTTATTTTGGCCATATGACTCACAGTTTACAGTGAACACACACATTTTATATATATATTTAGATAAATTACAAAAGTCTGTGCCTTCAGCTTCAGTAGTAATGGGCCGTAACTTTCACTGATACTAGCTTCCGGTTGTATTGTCAGACTTGTATTTAAGATAAGATGAACTACAAGTACAGTACCGTACAGACAAGTAACCTTAAAAAACTAGAATGCTATATGCGTTTTGAGCAAAATAAAGCATAAATACAAAATTAAAAGGTACAAAAAAAGTTTTAGAAATGGCGACAATTTTATTGACAGGGTCCTTAGTGACAGTGAGGATGTTTTACTGTTTTTAAACAAAGTCGGTGTCTAGTTCTTTGGTTTCTGGACTGCTTGAGTATAGAGTGATAACAAAAAGCCAAGCTGACCCTCTGGCAGTGTCTGCAGTGACACCTCTGCAGGGTTCAGGAGACGCAGTTTTTCCTTGTGCAGTGGGACATGTCAGTAGGTCATGACGAGGTCACGACCCTGCCGGCTCACCCTGTGTTTCTGTTGCTTCCACCTGCCAGATCCTGGACGAGATCGCAGAGCACGGGATCAAAATCTATCAGCTACCTGACGCCGACTCTGACGAGGACGAGGAGTTCAAGGAGCAGACCAGAGTCCTGAAGGTGAGAGAGGGACACACAGCTGGCGTCAGCTGTTACAAAACTACGTCAGAGACTTCCTTCTTCTGGTTTAGTGACAGATACCGTTCTCCTACTATTCATCCTTGCTTCCTTTCCCTTCATCCCCTCCTCTCTGATACCTTTATTTTCCATATCTCCTTCCCTGACTTTGTTTCTCTCTGGGGATCCACTGGCTTTTATCTTCCTTTCCCAGGCGAGCATTCCCTTTGCTGTGATTGGCTCCAACCAGCTCATTGAGGTGAAGGGGAAGAAGATCCGTGGTCGTCTCTACCCTTGGGGAGTTGTTGAAGTGGAGAACCCCGAGCACAATGACTTCCTCAAACTACGCACCATGCTTGTGTGAGTCTCCCGGGCAATAAAACTGCTTAAGTATTAGGAATTTCGGAAGGAAAGTCTTTTAAAACCTCGACAGAACGTCTTCCTCATTAAGCTGGTTGTAAAAGTCCACAAATGGAAAAAGAATACAGCAAAGCTGTACTGCCCCCTAGTGTGTGAAGAGACAATTGCATGTCTGTTTGATGCAGGACCCACATGCAGGACCTACAGGAGGTAACTCAGGATCTGCATTACGAGAACTTCCGCTCAGAGAGGCTGAAGAGAGCGGGCAGGTAAGACACTGATTTAAATCACTTTAACAGCAGATGAGCTGGTCTGTTTCAGGTAAGATACTTTTGTTAACTAATGTCTTTCTGTGCAGGGCTGTGGATGAAGATGTGGTGGATAAGGACCAGATCCTGCTACAGAAAGAGGCTGAGGTGAGAAAACACAGCTGCAAGCAAACTCTCTTTCTCATCTCACTTTGTGCTAAAATGTGTCTTGGTTGGTCCGTGGACAGTGGAGCTGTGAATACAGCTGTGCAGGCTCCAAAAGCAGATTGTAGGACATGGTATTGGTTGCTGTAATCAGTCCTCCTCTCCTTACTGGCTGTGAAAAGTTCCCTTCCTAATGCAACCCTACTCAGATCTACAATCCTTCCTTTGTTCTGTGCCAGAAGAGTTCATTAATAGCAACATGAAGCTTTTGCAGTTTGAATTACAGTCTTTTTTTTTTAAATGCAAAATTCACTTTTTCTCTTTTGTTGACAACAAGGCTTAGAGGACCATACCACTGCTTTTACACAGTCAACACAGTAAATCAGATCTGCTGTGGTTTTTGTTACATAAGAAATGTAGATCTACGGCATGTAAATTAGTCCCAGGGTTGTTTCATGAGCAAAACCATGACTTATAATTGTAGATGTATGTTTTGGCTGCTGACGCACAGAATTTTGTGTGGGTGTCATTTAAGAAAATAATTTCAAAAGCAAAATATTTCAAAAGGTATAATATGACTGCATGCTTTGGGGAGTGACTGGCACGTATGGAGGGTGTAAGCAGATGGTAGTAATTTTTAGGATTCTTTAAATGCCTGTGTCAATACATAACAAAAAAAACCCTCCTTTAAAAGATTCAAGATTCAAAGACTTTATTGTCATATGCTCAGCAGTTACATGAAGCAATCACTGGCAGTGAAAATCTTGTGTCTCTGGTCCCAGTAACACTGCTAACAATATCAAATAAAACACGCCAGCAAGTAAGTAAGTAAGAAATATAAATATAAATAAGGTATATACAACTAAGAAAATGTACAGCTAAAGTGGCAGTGCAAATTGTTTGCAGATTATGTGTGGTTTAAGAGTCTTATGGCCTGGGGGATGAAACTGTCCCTGGGCCTGCTGGTGTGGGTGCGGATGCTGCGGTACCGACGGCCAGGCGGCAGCAGGCAGAACAGTTTGTGGCTGGGGTGGTAAGAGTCCTTGATGATACTGGTGGCCTTCTTCCTACACCGCTGGGTGTAGAGGTCCTCTATGGATGGCAGCATCGACCTGGTGATGTGCTGTGCAGTCTTCACCACCCTCTGTAGAGCTTTACGGTTGAGGGCGGTGCAACTGCCGTACCAGGAGGTGATGCAGCCAGAGCCGCTGTCTTGCTGACTTTGTGATGAAGTCAGTGTGGTGAGGCCAGGTCAAGTCCTCGCTGATGTGAACCCAGAGGAACTTGAAGCTGCTGACTCTCTCCACCGTAGTCCCGTTGATGAAGAGGGGGGCGTGTTCCTCTCTCTGTCTCTTCCTGTAGTCCACGATCAGCTCCTTTGTTTTACTGACATTGAGATGGAGGTTGTTGTCCTGGCACCAAGATGTCAGGGCTCTGACCTCCTCTCTGTAGGCCGTCTCATTGCTGCCAGTGATCAGGCCAATGATGGTCGTGTTGTCAGCAAGCCCACAATGATCTGATAACTCAGACCACTGGATGTAATAAGATGTAAATGCAGATTCACCCTGACTATGTAGAAAAACTGTCCTGTCGTCTGTGTTATACACACGCACCCATCAAATTATGCCCGTGGTTTTAGTGTCAGTTCTTCAGTGTGACTGTATTTTAGAAAGAGAGGTAAGTCGTATTTATTTGTGCGCCACCATCTTCCATATGTACTGTTTACCTCTCGGGTCATGGAGCCTGCACGTCATCAGGCTATAACCTATTTCCTGATTGCTCTTGATTGGCCTGTTTGTGTTGCTGCGAGCGGACGGGGTGCAATCAGGGCTGTTTGTAAACAATATGCCCAGGCAGGATATGCCATCACTTCCTGTCGGGATGTCCTGGCCCAGTTTTATGGTGGGAATGACCTCAGTAATGAGAGGAGCACGAAACACAACATGGAGAGACAGCAGTCCGTTTGTTTACGTGTATCAGGGTTTTGGTTGGGAGGAAATGTTACTGCAGTTAGACATGAAGAGGTAACACTTTGTTATATAGGTCCCTGATTTCCTAAAAAGTTCATAGGAAGGAACTGATGGATTAACTGTAATCTTGTATTTATAATAATAAGAATAATGGAGACAGTGTTCAGTTGTTACACTTTCAATGAATTCATTAGTATGAAGTAACCGGTGGGATCAGTGCACAGCAAGGTTAGCGGCCACATTTTCTTTCCAGTGTAAATGTAAATTACAAGCAAACATACAATTCAATAAATATTGAAAATAAAGTTTAGAATGAATGTAATAAATATTCATCTTGGTTTAAATTGATCTGTCAATTGTTGCAATCAGTAAGATTGAAAAAACACAAAACACCCACACTGTTTTTTTGTGAACTCAGTTATTAAACATGGTTCTTGCTTTTCAAGGCAAGTCACCTGGAATATTCTCTTCCATTTAATGTTTTTCAGTCCATCTTTAAGCCGTTTGGTTGTCTAGATATGGTTTCTAAATGTGGTTTAGTGCATCTGATGCTGTGTATAGATATATATCTAGATGAAATGTTTAGTCTAGAGGAAAAATAAGAAGTTAAATTGCTTTAATAAGGAAAACCTCTCTGAAGAACAATTTGTAGTTCTATTCTCAGCCACAAGATGGCGACAGTTGTTAAAGAAAGCTACAGGATAGTTTATTGTTAAGCTGTGTGACTCATTTACATCTTCATTGTCTGTGTTAAGAGAACGATCTTATTTACCTGATTATTTATGAGCCCATTGTGACTTTCTCATTAATATTTATTTACATTATTTATTTGTTATTAAGCTTCATCCATTTTTAAACACTTTCCTCTGCTGTGCTGGTATAAATATATATATATATATTATATTATATCATCACGCATTGAAACATATTGATTTACCCTCCATCTGACTGGATGGTGACCATCTGCAACCTCTGCTTAGTTTATTTACAGTAATGTAGCAGGGGTAATGATAGTGGTACCTAATAATAGGGTTTTTTTATGGTATAACATCTTAAATTAATATGAGCAGTAGTCCATGAGATGCTTTTTATGTTGGAGATGTCTTTTTCGCTTCAGATCACCTGTCAGTCAGTCAGCGTGCGTCCAGCACTTTGAAGTCTTCCTGTTTAGAGTCTCCTCTAGTGTTTGTCTCTGCACAGATTATAGCCTTTGTTTGCTCTGTCATTGTGGTTTAGATGTGTTTTTGGACAAAATGTCGTACAACTTAAATGTATACTGAACCTTGAATAACATAACAATCTGATTGGCCCAAATCATGAAGTGTAAATTCATATTCAATCTACTAGGAATAAAAATATTGAACTATTTTACCGGCAGGAAAGATTCAAGGTCGAACCAGGAATAGTGTCATGTCTTCAGTTTGTCAGTATTTTAATCTGTAAAGTCTAAAGTCTCTATTTTCTTTTTTCTGATGAACTTCAAAGATTAAGTATTTGTTTCTGGGTTGAGAAAATTCTCCTATTTCATAAGTTAAATAAACCCTTTTTGGTTAATTAAGTATTTTATAGTGAAAAGCACATTGTCACAAAGCTGAAAACAAGGCTGTTTTTTTCTCAGCTTGTGAAAAGAGGACATGTGGTTTTCATGCAGATCATAGGAGGAGAGTTGCTGTAAGAAAACACTGAGACTTATTTGCTATTTTACGTTTTCAGTTTCACTTTAAGAGACACATCAGGTCTTAAACCTTTTTTTTCCCCTTGTGGTGTTAAGTAAAACCAAAAGTTTGAATCAGACGATAACCGAAACAACAGAAACACTCTAACTATTATTGGATATCCTGGTTACTAATCTGTTTCTTCTGAAGATGTTTTTAATCTGCTGGTAGAAACATTTTTAAGTTCACTTCACTTTTCATCTCTCTGCAGCTGAGACGCATGCAGGAGATGATCGCTCAGATGCAGGCACAGATGAAGATGAAATCAGACGAGTGAAAGAGTCGGAGCAGAAGGGAAGCACGGTGATCCCAATCCCCCCAACACACACACACACACACAGAATATACACTACTCACAAAACGTTAGGGATATTCGGCTTTCAGGTGAAATTTCAGGATGAACCTGGTTCAGTTAGAATTGGTATTTAAACAGTCCTCCTCATCATGCTGTTCACATTCTGACATCGTGAGACCAAGACGACACCTAACTATTGATCAGCAGCACCTCAACACCGGAGGCTTCAAACAGGAAGTCCTCAGACGGAGGTGTTCACTGAGCTTAGAGGGTCACAGAGTGTCATCAGGAGGTTGTAACAGAGATACAGAGACTGGAAGAGTCACAGAAAGGAGAGGAGTGGACATCCTTTGGCCACATCCCAATTTTACATTTACCCTCGTTTACCCTCCACTGTTGTTAGATTTTCTTTCAATAAATTGTTTAAGATGGATAAAATTACCATTGCATGCTGATACTTAAATGTCCTACTTTCATGATATAATATCACTGTAGCATTCACTTTTTACATTTTCCACATATTTCACCTGAAAGTCGAATATCCCTAACTTTTTGTGAACCCTGTATATCCACACACATCTGGTCCTCCTCTGAATCCATCCTTGCCTGCTGCCACCCTGCAGACCCACAAGAGTCCAGGATCACATCGTCTTTATCTGCATACCACCACCTCTTCCTCCTCCTCCTCCTCTTCTTCTTCCCTCCAAACATCCATCCATCTTTTATCTTTTATCTTGTCAGGACTCCACTCACAATCTCTCTGATTGTCTTATATTGTGGGTACTAGTTTGCTGAGTGGGAAATGTTTGAATACTGGATGATTATCATTTAAATATCTGTTATTTAGTGTGTGATCTTCATCATGGTCCGTAGAGCCGCCAGTGTCGGAGGATTCGCCATCACAGTAACATGTTTACAAACGTATACGTACGAATTGTGCAAGTCCAAACTTCAGGTGCCACAGTTTTCCATTTATTTTACTAAAAAGCCGTTTATTTCTTTTTTTTTCCGAGTTATCGATCAGCCAATCACCTTTACCTCTGGATGGCTTCAGACCTTCAGTGCCTTCAGTCTGATAATGCAATAAGTATAAGAATTACCACAGTGGAAAGTTAGCGTGGTAACGAAGGAGGAAAACAGTCTTGTGTCCAGTTTTTCAGGCAAAATATTTGTCCATGGTTATGTTAAACTAGACGCCTTATTTTGTAGCCAATACTACAAACTTAATTCAAGGCTTTTAGGATGGAAAACAACAATATGCAAGTAGTCAAACTAATAGCACTTGGTTATAAAGAGAAACAAGCTTTAGGCTTTAGGATCATGTTATAGTTGAATAAAAGTGCCAATGTTGTTTAATATTTTTGTATTTATCATCAAGAGCGGCCTGATCTTAATGTTGGTGCCAAACTACAAACTACAGACTGAAAACTAATCAAACTGTTCAGTCCAGAAACTTAAAATGTGTCCATATCTGCTCCAGTGATTGAATGAATGTGTAAAATCTTCTGTTTCTACACTACATGTGCAGTCTGTCATCATACTGTGTTCGGGCTTTCGCCATTTGAAAATATGTTTTATGTGTAAATTCCCTCCAGCCTTGTGAGCAGCAGACTAACTGTGCTGTCACCGTTTTGTTTTTCTGTTACTCTCACATACAAATGTGTCTGATGAACTTATTCATTTATTTCTTAACCATATGTCAGCAAAGACTTGTTTTTAGGCATCGACAGTTGTTTTGTATTTCTCTCTGAAATAAAATTTGTCTAGAGAAAAAAGTTGGCATTTGATTCTGAGGGGTTTTTTTGTCCTTATTTCAGTTAACAGTTAAAATACATGTACAGTGACCTCTAACCTTAATATAATCCTATAAAGCCTTAATGTCCAACACTTATGATCCCACTATAACACTGACGGCAGAAAACTAGAGACAAGCAAATTGGTTTTTCATAATGATTTCCATTTGTTAGAGGTAAACATTGGAGGAGCTCAGGATTGAACCGCTCTACCTCTGACGGACAGATCACAGAGTCCTGTAAGAGCCTCTACTTGACCCCACATTCAAGTTCAAGTGAAGACGCATTCAAGATGTTTTTATTTGGGTTCAGCCTTGTTGAGCAGCTGTCACCAAAGGGCCTGACTCCCAACCCCCAGATCCTCTCCGTTCTTCTCTTCCAGGGTCAGCGTCGGCCGAAGGCGGCTCAGAAACGACTGCAGCGGAATGAGCTGACCCAGACTTCAGTTCTTCCTGGATGTACCACAGGTCTGTGCAGCAGGAGAGCCCAGTGTGCTCAGTCGATGTAGCACACACTGAGGTATCTATTTCTTCTTCTTCTCTCCTTTGCCGAGAGCACTGATTGGATAAACACATAAAACTTCCCCTTTAATACAAACAATTATTAAATTAAAGCTAGATAAAGTTAAGTGTTAATGCAGCTGATGAAATCTGATGATTTCTATGTTGGTCTATTGATTTCTATGAATGCACACCTCTGATTGCTAATTAAACATCACATTTCTGATTTAATCCTGGAGATAATTTGTGTCCTAAATTAAAAAATGTCTTAGATGTAAGTGTGGTTGGTTTTGGACCCTAACCCCCCCTCATGGCATCCTGTAGGGACCCCCTCGTGTAGAGAACTGCAGCGTGACTGGCTGAGTCCGTGAGGAGGAGGAGGAGCCTTCTTCTGTCAGCTCGGCCTGCCCTCTTGCTGTCTGTCCGGGGTTTGGAGGCGAGGCGAGGGACCGCTTTCTGGAGCCGTCGCTTTGGTTAAAAAAAAAAAAATTGACGGAGGAGAGCGGTCAGCATGACGAGCAACATCAGGTACAAAAGCCGGATCCCGGTTAAAACAGGTGAGCGTGGTTTCTGGATTGTATTCACAGCCATCTTTTTTTTATTTATTGAGGATCAATGCAATGATTGCTTCATGTTCGTGTCTCTCTGGGCGTCGATCTGCATCCCTGCACCTGCGCCTCCTCCTCATCCCTCCTGTGATGGCCAACAGAGGAAAGCACAGAGGTGAGAGACCTTATTTTTATGTTCTGATTCTGGGGTTTTAAACGCTCTTGAGAATGCATGTTTAACCAGTGCTTGGACAGACTCTACCATCACACCGGGCGGACGTGGCTGCAGCAGCATCAGCAGTATTTACGTTTCAGATCGCACATTTTGGCTTTTATTTTTCTAGACGTGAGCGTATATCTGACAGTTTTATGAACGCAGGATGCTCTGAGGGCAGCCGTGCCATCACAGGCTGAGCCGCGATCACCAGGCTGACTGACAAGAGGAGGGAGGAGGGGGGGGAGGTCAATGTAGGTTTCATTTTTAGACGCGTATGTAGAGCAGGCCGGCGTCACAAGAGGCGAGCAGCCAACATGGTCCTCAGGAGGCAGCATCCTTCCTCCCCATCCTCTCCTCCCAGACTCGCAGAGTCATCAGCGGCCTGATTGTCGCCGCTCCATCCAAACCACTCACGGGCACAGCCGCTGCTCTGGGCTGCCTTTAGAGCACCCTCACCCCGACCATTGTTCAGCTCAGAAGCTCACAGCTGCCACATGAGCCTGCAGGGGAGGTCGCAGATCTGATGACCCCGGGCCTTCCTCCTCCCCCTCTTCCTCCTCCTCGCGTATCGTGTGTGATGGCAGCACGGTGGTGTTTGCATGTCCTGATTGCGCCTGGATGATTCAGCGAACCGCATTCTGAGTAAAAATGAAAAAGAGGAGAATCGTTTCTGGTGCAGAAGGAGCGTAGTTACGACGTTCACGCTGAAAATGCATTAATAGGACGTTGTAGCAAATGTTCTACCAATACACATGAGCATCTATGGCATATTTCATATATCAATAGGCTCTACACACACACACACACACACACACACACACACATGGTTATATATAACATGGTTATGTAGTATATATTGTATACTGTATAACCATCTACTCTACAGCTGCCAGTTTATTAGGTACACCCTGCTAAAAGTAATGCAATTTGATACGACAGTCCTGTAATAAATCCTCCTTTAATGAAGGTTGTAATGTTCAGTTATTGATTCCATTGAAGCTGTTTTAGAGAGGTGTTTTATTTCTATGGTCTTTTTAAAAGTTATCTAAATCGTTATCCTGTTATTTAGCCTACTCTTATTGATCAAGGCGGTGTGTGTGTGTGTGTGTGTGTGTGTGTGTGTGTGTGTGTGTGTGTGTGTGTGTGTGTGTGTGTGTGTGTGTGTGTGTGTGTGTGTGCGCGTGTGCGTGCATGTTTTAGCAGGTGTGGAAGAAGTGCTGAGATGTTTTACTTTGGTAAAAATAGTAATACTACTATGAAATCATGATATTACTTATGTAATAGTTTAGAAGTATTCACAGCAAAATGTGCTCACAGTATCAATAGTAAAAGTGCACATTATTCAGAATTTTCAAATATTTTTACACTTTAATCATTTCTTGTTGTTTTAGATATTGTACAGTAGATAGATGACAAGTGGGACAACATGGACATGGATATAATTACAGTAACATTGTCTGTTACACTATTGAATCATTATTACTGGCTAACCAAAGTGTAAGCAGCCTTTTGATGTTGTAATTTGTCCCTGTGCAGAGAATTTTAACAGATATAGTGTTGGGCAGTTTGATAAACTTATCATAGGTTTGAATGCAAAAGTTGAGTGGAGTAAAAAAGTCAAATATTAACCTCTGAAACATAGCGTAGCAGAAACTAGAGCAAAATATGCAAGTTAAGAGCAAGTATCTGAAAATTGTACTCGGGTTCGGAAGTTAGTACAAAATGAAAAACATGTTAAGAATTCAGATCTGTAATTCTTGTTTGTTTGTCTTTGTTGTATTCAGCATTTTTTGTTCTTCACATTGTTCCAGTATTTAGTCTCGTCGTTGCCCTTTGTCCTCCTCGCCGCTGGCAGATATAAGCTGGTCAGGTTGCACACAGATTTACCCTCTCCCAGAAATTCACACTGGACTAAATCCAGTGGTTGAAATGATTGAGATCACATGGTATCACCACACACACACACACACACAGTCACAGGCCTATGAGTAGATTGCTGGAGAACGTGGATTAGTATGATTATTGCAGATGTAGCATTTCCAGCTATTGACCTAAAACTACAATCAAAGCAGCTGCTGCTCTCCTCCTATAAATATTCATTCACTCGTGCTCAGTGTTTGGGTTACTACACACATTTTACACCTTGTGAGTTTTGCTTCTTGGCTATCACCCGCTCTTCACTCCCACATACTCTACAGCATCTGACCCTGTTGGATACTTTGAGAAAAATATCTCATCCAGGCTGCGGAGGAGGAGGAAGCAGAGAGCTGTAAAAAAAAGGAAAAAAAACGGTACTCAGTGTGATTGACTGAACTGAGATTATAACTGATAATCGATCTTAAATCAATATTTTCACAGCGTTCCTGTCCCCCTCTCATCTTCCTCTTTCCACGTCTCCCTCGCTCACGTCATCCTAAACGTTCCCGTTACTTCCTTTTGCTGGGATCTTACGTTGCCAGGCAACAGTCTTATTTTAATCCGTTTTCATCACTTCTCTGATACGAAGGAGTGGACGGCACCATCTGACCTACCCACAATCCTGTGTGGTGTTTATTCTGCATGTGGGTGGGAACTCACTGAGCAGAAAGAGAAAATCATAATCAGAGTTTTTATCAGTGGTTAACTGCATTGCGTCATCTCGATGTAGTGAAGAACACAAACGAGGTTCGTACCACATCCAGAATGATACCGTCACCACTGTGAAAACATCCCATCGTACCTGAAAACCAAATATAAATGTTTGGACCCCCATGTCAGATATTTCCAGGACTGCCGCAGTCATCTACAGTCAATCAGCAGTTTGACCCTGAGATCCATTAGTAGCTCTTCAACACGGGGTTTCATTATAGTTTGGAATATATAATATATAGAGTGTTACAGTCACACAGACAGATCATAGAAGAGTAGGACTACAACTAACGATTACTTTCATTGTGGATTATTGTTTTGATTAGTCTTCTTTAGTTATCTGGACCATTAAATGTCAGAAAATTGTGAAAAATGTTGCTCAAATATTTTGTTTCTTCCACAACTCAGCAATATTCAATTTAGACTCCTCATAGAGGAGTAAAGAATCTAGAAAATATGCATATTAAGAAGCTAAAATTAGATTATTTCATTAAAAGTTACTCAACCCAACTAATTTACTATCAAAATTGTTGGCAATTAATTTAATTGTTGACAACTAATCGATTAATCGACTAATTGTTGCAGCTCTATAGAAGAGCCACAAATACAAGTAGTTTCTCTGACTGGAGCCTCAGCAGACCAGAGTGCAGCACAGTTACAAATACACTCAGTATTTACTTAATATTACATGTTATTAACTTATGACGAGTCAATTTGACCTTTCCTTAATAGTCACAAGTGACAGTTACAGGATAATTGTACGTCTACCGTGTAAAAAGAGCCACGACAAGCTGCTGGTCACACAAGACAAAGTGCAGTAACTCTGGAGTGTATTAGATTATGAAGAGGGTCTGTTTCATATCTTATCGTTTCAACTTAATGTTTTTGTGAGGAGTAGCGTCTGATTTTTATCTCTCACTTGTCTGTCCTGGAAGAACAATCCATCGTCTGTTGTTCCTGCTGCTTTTCACTTCTTTTTTGGTTGCATTTTTACAATCTGCACCGAGCATGTAAGAAGTCATTGTGTTAGATGTTGCACAGGTCACAAAGCCCTCATTGATTTTGGCCTAAATAAACAAAGTTGAACTGAAAACAGAACTCTGGATAGACACTAAAAATCAAGGTGTCAGTCAGTGGCTTTATTAAATGTTAATATGTAATTTACTAATGCTTCATAGATCAGTTATAGATATTTGGTAAGAAAAAGACTTAGGGTTTCCAGGTTGTGTAAATGCTGGTGTTTATCCTCTCTTTAACTTATCAATTACTTGAGTGTTAATCAGAGAGATTTTTCTCTACCCTACCCTCTACTTACGACTTTCAAACTCTTTATGAAGAGTGCATTATCACTGGTACTAATTTAAAAGTAACCGTTGTCTGAGATATCATGACTGTCAAACTAAAACAGGTCAGTCGTCACTTCACTTCCTGGAGCAGTGAACACATGTCAGGTCAGATGCATTAGCTCCTAGTTTCCTCCATTACTCAACCGTCCCCTCACTCTTCCTCTCTGACCATAAACACACACACACACACACACACACACACACACTGTCGCTGCCACAGATGGGACCCTCAGCGGCTCCTGGTGAGGACCAGCTGCAGACCAGGGATAGGCGTGTCTCTTGGGGGGGGGAGTTGAAGCTGGGATTTGAGCCCCCCGTGGCTCCGTCTTTTCAGACAGAAAAGAGAAATTGTAAGAGGAGGAGTCTTAAATGTCTTCTTTGATAACAATCTTCTGAATTCATTTCCAGTTTTTGTCTGTTGTTTCTCCTTTAAGTAGCTTTAAGGTTGGAAAATTCATCTTATTCCACATTTTATCACATTTTCCGAATCACCTTGTTCAAACTCTTCACTGAAGCTATGTGTGATAGAGTGAAATATTCACTTCTCATTTTCTCAAAATTAAGCCCAACATTTTGGTATTTTTTGATAACCTGTGTGTGTGTGTGTGTGTGTGTGTGTGTTTCTGCCCCTACATGTTTTCTTTGGATTGTTTTTCTTCTGTGACAGTCGGTGTCCTCGTTCTTGTTCGGCTGTTTGAGGAGTCCCTGCCCTGCAGTGTGTTCATAGGTGCAGACTCTCATTCTGTCATGCTGCAAACATGCATGTAACGCCGGTGATCCAGTAGAGCGTGTGTGGCGCTTGTGTTTGTCTTGTACCTGAAGCAGCTCACCTCCATTTTCCTCCTCCCCGGTTTTTAATCATAACACTGCAGTGCTCGTCATGCCTCAGCTCTGCATTTCAAGAAGCTTTTAGAAAGTAACTGGAGGCTGACCCAGTTAGCGAGACACTTTGAAAAAAAAGCTTTTCAAGTGTTTTGTCGGCCATGATATGTTTGGGATTAAACGTTCTTTGGAAATAGGGATCAGGAGTCTGAGCTGTAATCCAATGAAAAAAAAAAGATTATTTCATGACCGTTCTCAGTGTAATAAACAGCAAATGATCTCAATAATGCTTTAATCAATCACAAAGTTCATTTTTGACTAGAAAACACTGAAATGCTGCATTCAGATCCTATTAAGGATTAAGGTTCACTTGTTTTGGAGCTTTTTGTCCCAGAACTGTAGATGTTCAGACTTTCATGATTTTGAGCAACTCCAAGACTTTTCATCCATGTTGGCTTTGAGTTGAGCGTGGCAGTTTTTCGCAAATGTTACTCAAACAGGAGTAAATAGTGCATTTGTTGCATTCTTTTACCTTCCTGAACACTTTTCTTCTATTTTCTTTCCTGGCAACATTTAACTGAATGCTAAATATTCAGGGATACTATGTGTTTATAGTACCATTGAAGGTTATGTCTGTGCTCTCATAAGAGGCCATTGTCACTGAATAGGCGGATGCTAAAACTGGGCCATGACAGCCAAGTGTCCTTCAGTGAAGCAATTTTACTGTTGCCTGAGCAATTACATGCTGTCAGATTAGCATGTTAAAGAGACAAGTGGCTCTCCAAGAGGAGGCCGGGGGCTCAGGATCCATTTCTGTTGTTTTTAGACCCCTCTCCCTCTGCCTCACCCACCCTCTCCCCTCATTTCTCTCTCTTGCCCTCTCTTGCCTCACTTGTTGGTCGGCAGGCAACAATTTACCCGAAACAATCAGGGTTAATGGTGTGAAAGCGTCAGCTGGACGACTGGAAGATGC
Source organism: Pempheris klunzingeri (assembly GCF_042242105.1). Classification (NCBI taxonomy): domain Eukaryota; kingdom Metazoa; phylum Chordata; class Actinopteri; order Acropomatiformes; family Pempheridae; genus Pempheris; species Pempheris klunzingeri. The sequence continues at coordinate 10,666,973 of NC_092018.1, forward strand.
AGAGAAGTCATCGGTAAAGGTCACCGCTCTTTACTGCCTTATCGCAGGCCGTCTGGCCGCTTTAAGCCGGCAACACGCTGTTTTAAACCCACTTATTACCACGATTTCACTGTGACAGCTGAGTTTAAAGATCACTATGAGTCTTCACTGGTCAGAGCAAGGGTGGAAACTAACTGAATATGTAGTCAGTGCTCTCATTCCTGAAGTTAGATTAAGTTAGACGTTTTCATGTACTTTTACTACTTTTCAACCACCAGTAATTCGTCTTTCACTTATTAGAGTAGCTTACTGTTACACCATTATGAAGATAATTTCACTGAAAATTTTCCGTTGATTATTCTTTTCTTTGATTAAAATAAATCTTTAAAATGAGACATGGATTCATTCATAAGAAATTTAATGCACACATCCTAATTTTAGGATTTTCTAGGTTTTGCTGCTGTAGCCCTCACTTGGTTTCTGGCTAATGTAAGTCTTAAACTTTATTAACTATTACAACTATATTGTTGTATAACTGACATCATTGCATCAGTTTGGAGACTTTTGGAACTTTTCTACACGTGTGATGCTTTTGTGCTTTTGTTTTTAAGATCTTTTAAGTAATGCTGCCTCTACATGAGGAAGATACTCCAGTCCTGAGAGCTTTACAAGCTCCTTCCCAGAATTTATGCTCAAACCAAAATCATACAGTACCAACACTTTCACCAAAGGTAAAAGAAGGCGTACACATACACACATCTTCAGGACAAAGATGACTGATCTCAGTTTCAAAAATGTATTCTCTGATGAAGACCACTAGACCGAAATGTTAGCAGATCTGTTGGCATGGACAGAATAAATTACTGAAAGTGAGATGAGTTAACTTTTGTGCTGAAGATCTGAGTGTGTGCTAACTTTTACTTTTGGTTATTCGGTGTTGATAGTCCAGCCGTCCTTTGCACACTGCCTGTGCAAAATATCACACGTCACCATGGATACTCCACACACATTGTCATACATACATCGTTTACACACATGTTAACCTGTTGATTGACCTGAAGTGATCCTGTAGTTTGATGAAGAACCTAAACTCAGTGTGTTTGTCTGTGGCTGAAATCTGAAAAAATCAGCTGTTCAATTTCTTTTAATGGTTAGTTAAGATTTTAAAAAGTGTGTCTTTGTCTCATCACTGTAGCCTCTTCAGTGCTTGGCAGCAGGGAATGATGGGTACGCTGTTGGACCGGATTAGTTTTTGTATCTGTGTGTGTGTGTGTACCCTGGCCGTAACACTGACTGCTGGGGCCTTTTGAGAGTCGTTTCCTTTAGGGTCAGGACTTTGTATGACTGAGAGGAAGAAGCTGAGCGCTGCCTGCTGATTGAGTGGCTGATCTCTGGATCTCTGCCTCTTCAGGATCATCCAACATGTTGACTGACAGACGGAGTCATTGTACATTCATGCGCTCAAATAATACTCTGACAGCGAAGAAGCCTCTTCTTGTGCTTGTTGTAAAAGAGAGAAAAATAACATAAAACTTAGAAGCACAAAGTCAGAGATCATATTTTGTCCACATGAGGATCTTGCACATTTCCCCCACGTCTTCAAACATGTTGTCCAAATGAGACATGTTCAAAAGCAGTACAGTGCAGATAAGTGAGTCATGTTTATATATAATGCACTTTTTAAAGCAGTAAAAACCAAGTTCATTCAGTGCAGGCAACAATTTTGAAAAGAATCAATGATTTGAGTTACTTATTGAGCAAAAATGCCAAATATCCTCTGGCTTTTGCTTCTAAGATTTTTAGGTTTTTTTCATTTAATATAGTTGATAATAATCATCATCAAACATTTTAGGAGATTTATGCAGTTTTTCAGGCAAAACAAGCAATTTGAAGATGTCCACTCTATAAAACTAGAAGGACTGTTTTCAGACATTTTATAAACTAAACAATCAACAGATTATTTCCCACAGAAAGTTATCGTCACTAACAGCAGTAGTTTCAAAGGGCTTTGCAGAAGGAAACCTTCAACAAAAAAGACAGAGTCTAAAAATGTGCACAGCAAAAGAACAAACCACAAAATATAGAGTTGTACGACTGTGTGAAAGCCAAAGAAAACAAGTGAGTTTGAAGATGCTTTTTAAGTTTCTCCATCAGAGCCTGCTGCCCTGCTTCCCGTCATTAGTCCTGACTCGTGGCTAACGTCCCTCTGCACCTGCCGCACACTCCACTTTTCCTCTATCCCTGTATTTGATCAGCTGGGAGTGATGCAGAGTCACGACTTTGACGACTTAGTAACTGCGCAACAGCAACCACGAGTCTGTGCAGCTACAATATGCAGAGCAATCACATAACAGCAAACCTATCCAGATGTTCAGGCAGTGATAGATAGTAACTCGTGCATATCATATTATAATCCTCCTCCTCTGTTATCTAAATAGCTCCTTATTCCAAACCTCATCTGTGTCTTAACATTGAACTGTCAGTTGTCAGGAGAGAGCGGTGAGGGAGTGAATGAGAAAGATGATAAAGACACAACGTTTTGGCTCCACTTAGTTATGAGGGACTTGAACATAATGTCGAATTTGCAAGTAACAAAAGAAGTGTGAGTGGGAAAGATTATATTTAGTGTGTGTGTGTCTAAAGTGGGAGAAAAGGACAGCTGGCCACTGAGAGAGACTAAAGGTGTGGGGGGGGGGTTATTGTAATGCCATTTCAAGACATCTGTTCCTTTCTTCTACTTAGATTGACCCTCTCACCCTCCTCCACACACACTAACACACACGTTCATGTCTCTCCACAGTGACCTAATCTCTTCATCTATATATTTGCAACAGAACCCTCACAGAACCTGGATTTTTTTTTCTCTCCTTCAGTGGGCTCAGACCATAAACTTTATATCCGAGTTGAGCCCTCTATCTCCCTCCTGTGGTGTGGAGGGGGACGGTAACGTCCTGTACGTGGCATCGCCGCGGGTTGTGCCTGCTTTGGGAGAGAAAATGGGAAAAAAAGGTTTTTTATTTCAAAGAGCATGTGAGCTCTGCTGCCCACATCATGCTTGAGTCAAACACACCCCCACATACACACACACCACTGTCACATCTGGAAGCAATCGACCTCTGCCATGAAATGTACCTCGTTCACCTCTATACACACACACACACACACACACACACACACACACACACACACACACACACACACACTCCTGGAGTAACCAGATGAGACGACATGGTGACTGATCTCCTTTACATCCTTTTCATTACAGTCTAGACACAAACTTTTTTAAAACATGGCACCCGTCCATGTCCACCCATACAACATGCATCCATTTTTGATGTAAAACATGTGAACTAATGTCAGTATTAAATGAATAGTTGATGTTTATTTGCTTTCTTGCAGACACTTAGATACTTAGATGAGGTGATTGATAGGACTTATGTACCTGTACAGTAAATCTTTCCCGTTTCCTCTCTTTATGCTAAGCTAAGCTAAACAGCTAACCACCAACTGTACCTTCATATCTAACACGCACAAGAGTGGTATTGATCCTCTCATCGAAATCGCTGCCAGAAAGTGTTGTTGTTAAACTAACCAACCAAAATATCACATATGCCTTTAAGAAAGCAGCAGTTTTAGGGTATGTTGCTGTGTGGATTTGCAGATAAATATTAGACTTAAAGTAGTCAATCACTAAAAACCAGTATGCTAAGTGCCATCCTGACGTTTTACTAACTAATCTCCAATGCAGAGGTGTTCTCCAGGTGGTGACTGTGTGGCTCTATGAAGCTATGTAATTCTTGCTGTACAGCAGCAAAGGATTATTCAACAGCTCAAAGTAGTGTAACAGTATGACTAGTGGAGATGACTTATATAATCAGCTAAAAAAAAGGTCTGTATTTCTGACAGTTGTACCAGGAAAACTCACCTGCCAGAAAGTATACAATTAAAGACTTAACATAAAATGTACTTTACTCAACCATTATCTACTTTATGCTTTGGTAGAGTATTTCTATTTTGTGTTTTATAGTTTTCATAAAAAGTTTTATAATACAAAATACTCTGCACCTTTAATGATTAAACTAGTCTTTCCCAACATTTTTGGCCAGCGACCCCATATGAAAAAAGCCACTTGGCATCCGTCATCACATTTCAAGTTTCAACAGAGAAACATTTCACTTCTAAACTTCTCAGATGGCTGAAATTAAATGATGCCCAATTATGTAAAACTAAACAATATTTCACAAAAAACAAAGATGAAACCAAATTAGATACAGATCTTTGTGTTTCCTTCTCTCCTCTCCTGTCAATCATCTCACAACCCCTCAGATTTATCTTGTGAGCCTTTGGAGGGATGATCCTCAGGTTAGAAACCTCCTAACTTTGTATAAAGTTGTTATAGTGACGTACACCATTACCAGCTACAGCAGTAAAATGTTTGTTATGAATTGACACAACACACACACTGAACACACGGATTGACAAATTAATTTACTTGATCATCTAATAATCTCACACCACAGGTCTGTACTTGCAGCCTTTGTGTCTTTGTCTGTTGTTTGTTTTCAGCCACACTGCAGTTTCATTGTCAAGTTAAAACAAGTTTTAACTTTAAGTTTCATTTTTGTGTCACATCTTTTAACGCTGAGGTCAACAAAGCGTCCATACTTTCAGTCTGTTCCTTCTCTTCGAGGGCTGGTGGTCATTTCTTTCAGTGTAGAGTTTTATTTTTCAACTGTCTGAGCTGGGGGAGGGAATACAGGCTGAATGAATGAGTTTCTTTTAGACCTTCGCCTCTTCCATCCCTCCCTTGTTTCCTCCCTCAAATTGCCACCTCTCTCTTGCTCCATCTCTCTGTTTCCCTCCCTCTCAGTGAGAATTCCTCCGTACCTGTCTGAACAGGGAGCGTTGGACTGCTGTAGGGCAGAGGAAAGAAAGAAATAAAAGGAAGAAGGAGGGCAGGGAAAAGGAAAAGACAGTGAATCGAGAGGGGGAAGGAGGAGGAACAAAAGGGGCACATTTAAAGGGCACAAACAGGAAAGAGGTGTGTTAGAGACAATTTGGGAGCAAGCACAGAGAGACAGACAAGTTTATTAAGGTCTTGAGGCTTCAGATTTGCCTTTTTCCACGTTCCCTGCTGGGCTGTTTTTCAACTTTCTGAGACCCGTGGCTATTTTCGGTCCGTCAGTGTTCGGGGCGGTTTGGGATGGATGCCATCATGCTGCAAGAAAAACTGGTGGAACGGCTGCTGTGCCCACGAGTGAGAACAGCCAGGCAGAAGGTAAAAAAAAGTCGGATTTCTGGAGACAAATGGGTGAAAAATAGACTAAAAGAGTGGAGAAATATCAGGAAATGTTCATAATACAACAAAAACTAAAGACAGGCAGTTCAGGATGAGTTTATAAAGGCATAAACAAGAAGCCCCTTATACCTGTAGACTCTGCCAGCGTCTTATGATGGCATCTCTGCTTTTCTGTGGAGGTGTCCACTCTTGTGATACCTCTGCATAGAGACACTTACCACTGAGATGATTTCTATAAGTGCTTCTATGTTTACTTATTGATTTATCTGCCGATTTCCTCATCCTCACTCCCCAGGTTCTCTGGCAAGTGTTTGTGCCATGCACTCTTTGCACCGCCTGTGGGTTTTTTGTGTGAATGTGTGTGTGTTTTTGTAAATGTGATCCTCACCCGAGGAGGTTGTCGGAAATGCCTATGACAAGTTATGACAGCATATAGAGACGCTGGCTGTGTGTTTGGCTCGCGTGTTAGCAGCAAAGAGCTTTTCAGGTCTGCTGAATGCAGCTTCTGTCTGTGTGTGTGTGTGTGTGTGAATGGTCTCGACGGGCCTCGAGTGTGTATTTATATCTACACATGTCAGCAAGTAGAGCAGGGTAATGATGACGTTGTGCCAGATGCAGCAGAGAAAACCTGCAGGACTGAGAGCTTCTGTCTGACACAGTGAGAGACTGGTATCCTGTGGTTCTCTTTGTGAGAGTTTTAGTGGAAACTCTGAGACGCCGGTTATTCTCAGCTGCTTCACAGAGGAATGCGCTGCACGTGTTTTTCCGCACAGTTGTAGATTTTCTGCGTTATAGAAGCCGTCTGGCTGTTGTGGTCATTTTATTGGATCAGAAGCTGCTAGATACATTTTGTTTTCACATTAGAAACCCTCTGCATGCTCTCACACTTATCTGGTGTGTGCTTCTATTTTCAGCTTGTTGGTTTTTGATGTGTTATTGTAGAGCTAAAACAAAGTCAGTTATTCAGTCAATTAAATGACAGTTGAAGTATTCCTGTTCTTTTCCTTTTTATCTTTTTAAAAGTGATAATACCAGTGTTGAAATACATACAAATAAAAGTCATGTATTCAAAATGTTATTTAAGTAGAAGTTAAAAGTATTTGCATAAGAAATACACATACAGGCCAAAAGTAAAAGTACTCTTTATGCAGAAGGACTCGTTTCAGAATCATATATATAATATTTTTTGATTATTAATGCATTCAAATTGCGTTGCATTACTTTTACAAAATCTAATCTTATTTTATCTCAACCTATGATATTAGATCACAACTTATTAGTAGATTTATGTTTGGTAAAGAATGTACTTAACTACAGTACTTGCCTCCAGTAAATGTACTTAGTTACCTTCCGCCACTGGTTTGAAAGTAAACTAAATGCTTTTGGCTTTGAACAAAACAAGCAAGACGTCATCTTGAGCTTCAAGAACTTGAGATTCTTCACTCTTTTTTTTTTTTTTTTACTTTTAATCGATCAAACAACCAATTGATTAATTGGGTCAATATATTAGGGCTGAAATAAAATTCACATCATAAAAAAAAGCAACAAATCTTCACTAATGAGAAGTTGTAACCAGAGACTATTTGGTATTTTTGCTTGAAAAATGTTTGAAAGAATTAATAAATTATCAAATTAGCTGCCAATTATTCTTCTGTTAACAATTAATCATCTAATTGTTTGATCTCTACAATTATTGTCAGATTAAAAACAAGTCGCAGCCCTACATTACTGACACAAAGCCTGAATTTATATTCATTACCTTTTTCTTCTTCCTCTTTGTATCCTTTTTTTGTCGCAGGAAAAGCAGTATGTGGGTTTTGCAACTCTCCCCAACCAGGTCCACAGGAAGTCCGTGAAGAAAGGCTTCGATTTCACCCTGATGGTGGCAGGTCAGTTTGAAGCTGAAGAAAACATAACTAAAAACTCACTCGACTCACAGTTGCCAGTTTATTAGGTACCACTGACTACTGTAATATGATGCAGTCTGACTTCAGGGCTGTTGTAATAGACCCAATAAACTTGCCTCTTAGTTCAGTCGGATTTAATTTTAATTCAGATTAGATTCACATAGATTGTGACCCTGTGTGTGTGTGTGTGTCTGTGTGTGTGCTGCAGGAGAGTCGGGTATGGGTAAATCCACCTTGGTCAATAGCCTGTTCCTCACAGACCTCTACAAAGACAGGAAGTTACTGAATGCTGAAGGTGAGTGTTTTTATGTTGTTTATTATCTCGGTGTCAGTCGTAATGAATGCACTGCTCTGTCAATAAGAGCGCTCTGAGGTCTGGTAGTCATATAAACCTGATATTAACTTGCCATTTTTACTATTTACGAAATGGCTCAAACAAGCCTACAAATATGCTGTTTATCGGCTAGTTTTATCAGGTAGTTGAGTTAGATATGCAACAGTTTAGATATTTAGAAACAACTAATGTCTATGCTAATCTGTCGGCTGCAACCTGTTTAGTTAATTTAGTTAATAGCATTAATATGTTATAACTTAGCTGGTGCAACTGGCTCTAGAGCTCCAAATGTGTATTCATCCATCGCTGAAAATAGTCCCCAACAGGTGCTCCATTTCGTCCTGTTTGACTAATGTTTGCTGAAAACTACAGTGCCCAGCTTTTTCAGGAAATGATTTAGTATATAATGATGACTCGTTTTTAAGGATTTGTATATTTTCACGGGGTTTATTGACAATAACAAACATCTAGACTATCAGTATCCTTCTATGTCAGATGCATTTGTAAAAGCCATTTGTAAATAAACATTGAATTAGTCCATCTGGGCTCATTTTGTATCTTTCTCCAGCTTGTTCTACATTATCTCTGACCTGCTGTTTCACCTGTTTCACCTCATTTTCTCCCCGTCCCCTTCTCTGTGTCGATGTTTTGCAGAGCGAATTAACCAGACGGTGGAGATCATCAAACACACTGTAGACATCGAGGAGAAAGGAGTCAAGCTCAAGCTGACCATCGTAGACACGCCGGGGTTCGGAGACGCCGTCAACAACAATGAGTGGTGAGCTGGAAGGCCCGCTGGTCCGACGTGTGCCTGATTCAGCCTGCTCGCTTGAATTCACAGTGTGTGTGTGTGTGCGTGTGTGTGTGTGTGTGTGTCCTAGCTGGAAGCCAATCACAGACTACATAGATCAGCAGTTTGAGCAATACTTCAGAGATGAGAGCGGGCTGAACAGAAAGAACATCCAGGACAACAGAGTCCACTGCTGCCTTTACTTCATTCCTCCATTTGGGCACGGGTAATAACACACACACACACACACACACACACACTTATTGGAGGAATAACTCACCCTGACAGTGAACATAGCCACAGGGAAACAAATAACACCTTCTCTGCCTGCAGATTTTCTGCTCGGAGCCGTCAGTTAAAACTGTTTTGATAATTACTTCGCCGTCACTCTGGATTTCCTCCCACAGTTTGCGTCCGGTGGATGTTGAGTTCATGAAGGCTCTGCATGAAAAAGTGAACATTATCCCACTCATTGCAAAAGCCGACTGCCTCACGCCCAATGAGATAAAAAAGCTCAAAGACAGAGTGAGTTTCCAATCTGCACATGCACAATGAATTCAGCATGTTTCACTGTACACAGATGTTTTCACTGTAACGACTATTATGATTTGTATTTGTGTGTGTGTGAATGTACGTGTCCAGATACGAGAGGAAATAGACAAGTTTGGCATCAAAGTGTACCAGTTCCCCGAATGTGACTCTGATGAGGATGAAGAGTTTAAACAGCTTGATAAGGAGCTGAAGGTGAGTGTAGTCGCCAGAGCGACTGTACCTCTGGCCACATTTCACTTCTCTGCAGTTTACAGGAAAAATATCATTTATTTATTTTGTTGGCTTAAGAGAAGTCAAATATAAATATATTGAGTCTAAAAATACTGGAATCAGCAGATTAAATACCTGGAGGCTAAAACTTTAAACCTCTCTGAAACAATACATTGGACATAGGAGCACCTCAGTTTTCCCCCCTAGAGGAATGTCTATTCATCCAGATAGTTTCGGTTTTATGTGAGATTTTGAGATATCAGCCTCTAAATCTTCTACCTGGTGAATAGAGTTTTGTTTTTGTTTCTCAAAGCACTGAAAAGTCGAATGTGAAGACTCAACAAAATGTCCTTCCAGAGAGACTTTTCTTTGGAACAAAGAGAACGGCTGACTATTTTTTGGAAAGAGACAATACTTTTCAGAAGTGATTTTCTACACTACAAACTAAATTTCATTCACCTCAAAAGTATTTGCTGTCGTAGAACTCTCCCTGTCAATGTAACGCACAGTTTGATATTTACATTCAACTGCCAAAATTTACCAACAGCACTGATTTGATTTCCACATTAAATAAAAAATATGGTGAAGTTTCCCTTTAAAAAGGCATGACGTGACCGGCAAGGCAGAAAACGTTTGGGAACCACTGCACTGGAGCAAAATAGCAAAATGTGTTTTTAGTCATTTTTGTGACTGACCTTTTAAATCCTTTAAGTGAGCTTAAAATTAAGTAATTAAGTTTTCAGCTTGTGACATGAATCCACGGATCAGCAGGGAAAATCTGTACAGGAAAACTAAACAACAAACAGTTTTATATATAGTTATAAGTGTCTCAACAATTACAATCGCACTTCTCTTGAGCTGCTCAGTGGCCTTTTGTGAACATGTGTAACTCTGTGAATATGAACCAGCACACTCTGGATAGTCAGGGGCTAAAAACTAAAAAAAAAACACCCATCCTCGTGTCTGTGTGTGCAGGAGTGCACCCCGTTCGCTGTGATCGGCAGTAACACGGTGGTGGAAGCTCGGGGTCAGAGAGTGAGAGGGAGGCTGTACCCCTGGGGAATCGTCGAAGGTGTGTTTGTATATCATCTGTGTGTGCAGCTGTCATCAGCCTGTATACTAATTAGACACAGTTCCAACGTCATAACTTGGATTATTCATTAATTTGACATATTTCTTTGCTCAGTGGAGAACCAGTCGCACTGTGACTTTGTCAAACTGAGGAACATGCTGATTCGCTCACATATGCACGACCTCAAAGATGTGACCTGTGACGTCCACTACGAAAACTACAGAGCTCAGTGCATACAGGAGATGACCAGGTACGTGTCAGCAAAAGAGACAGCAGACAGAGAGAATATTTCTCAGATAACTGCTGATGTTAACAGATTTCTGCTTCACCTCTCCTGCTTCTTCTTCTTCTTCTTCTTCTTCTTCATCCTCACAGTAAACTGGCTCAGGACAACCGTATGGAGAGTCCCATCCCCATCCTACCGCTCTCCACCCCAGATGTGGAAACTGAGAAACTAATCAAAATGAAAGATGAGGAGGTATGAAATAGTTTCACCAAACAATGGATGCTTTGATTTCTGTTGGAAGATTTTTCCTGAGTGTGTCCTGATGAGTCACGGTTCTCTGTTCTCACACAACTGACAAAAAAATGATGACAAATGATTGCGTGAAAGTCTTTCACCACCGAGAGAACAACAGGACTTAAAATATTTCATGAACATGTGTCATGTGACTAAAAGGCTTTTACTCAGTGTCTTAAGTTAATTTAACTAAAATTAAAACTTAAAAAACTCAAATAGACAAAACACAAGTCGATAAACATCTTCACCACTAAAAAATGATGGGACATGCTAGTTGCTGAGATTGTTTGTGACTTATGATGTTACTGAAGTCATCTTTCAGTTGATTTGGTGTTTGGTGAGACATCATGCATGTCTGGACGTGCTTCACTTTCTAGGAAACAGTTTGCGTTGTCATCTGTGCTTCTTCCAGAGTTTCTGTATTTGCTTGTGTTTTCTCACTTTGCAGCATTTAGTTCTAAATGATGAGCATGTCTTCTCAAATTGGTGAAGATTTTTCCTTATTTTGCTTGTGTGTTGCCTATTTGTCTGTGTTTTCTTAAGTTGCCATGTGTTGAGCTCTCAGAGCCACCGTATCAACAATTGTTCTTATGTGTATTTCACCTAATGAACAAACTATTCAGTTCTAGTTAAATTTTTGTGTGGGATGATTCATTTTTATAGAATGTCAGCTTCTTTTTTTAACTGTGAATGTTGGATAGTGATATTAGGCATAAAATATCTGAAGTACAAAGAGATGCCTTGCCATCTTGAATACATTTGCTAATCATTGATATTTTGCTTTTTAATTTTACCTAATTATGTAGGAAAAACAATGTAATAAACCAAAATATTGATAACTAAAAGAAAGAAAAATTAGGTATTAAACAGTCAAAGGAGATAGAAATAAAAAGAGAGGAAAAATCTATGTATAGATAATTATATATAATAATAATAATTCATATATTCATATAACGTTAGCATTCAAATACACATATATAGGCCACATATACTAAAATGTTGCAGTACCAGTAAGGACACTTGCTTCCAGCTGGACAGCGCACAAACATGTAAAATCATTAGTGAGAAAGAAAGAAAGAAATACACTTTCATTCTTTCAGTTTCTTGTTACAATCTGAACTGTGTAATCAATCTGAACAAATCTGTTTCTCAAAACATCAAAGTTGGTTGTTTACATGTATTTATGCACCACATATAAATACAGGACCATAAATCATATGCAGATGTCTATTACATACATCAAATACTTGCCCCATTTAGAAGTGGGTCTCTTATTTTGTGAAACTGTAATGTCACAAACTACGTCCCATAATGTTTAAAATTTCTGACTAAAATCCAACCTTTCATTAATTTTATCCTGAGTGAAATCTTGTATTTAGTTCCGGTACTTCTGAATTATTGGTCACCCCCATCATGTGAACATTACATATTTAAATCCACAACAGTGATTATTATTTTTCAGCCAGAATCAGTTTGATCTTTAATGTGTCCTCAGATCAAACACACAGTGACGTTAAAGTTTAACCAATTGTTCCTCTCTGTCTGCAGCTGAAAAGGATGCAGGAGATGCTGAACAAGATGCAGCAGCAGATGCACGACAAAGACCAGTGATGTCTCCCAGCAGAGCAGAGCTGGTTGGGCTGCAGCGCCACCTGCTGTTTCTCCCCTGAAGGACAGTGAGACCTTCAGACGTTGAACGTGGATATCATGTGTTAGTGGCAACTCTGGCTGTACATTTATCCTCAGTTTGGTGCTTTGTATAGTTTGTCTGCCTGGAGGGTTGTTTGTCAGAGGGTTTTTTTTTCTCTGAAACTATCCCACTTTGAGCCCCTCGCTGTGGTTTAACAGTCTTAACATATATAATATAAATGCATAATTTAAATTACTACTCAGTGTATCTAATTTATAAATGCGATGCTAAACTTTTTGGATATTTTGTCAGGGTATGAACATGCGTGCTACGAGATGTTTTGTAAAGAAATTTAGGTTGTTGGTGTTGGTTTAAATTTGAACATGGATATTGTTTTTTTATTGTGTGTTTTTGAGTGTGTGTTTGGGTGCACGAGTGTCATGACCTTTCCTCTGATATCACCAGGTATCCGTCCTTAAAAACTCCCATTTACCCTTTTTACTTTTGTTAAAATCCAACTTGTGCTCCTGTGAATTTGCTCTCTGATCCTCATAAATACCTTCATGTGACATTTTTTCACGTATGGCAAGTCAAAATATCCTCTCCCAGCATTTTTAAACGTGCTGGCTGAGCTGAAAATGCACTTATTGCCAGTGGCTAACTGTGAATGAAGAGCCTTTGACATAATGAAAGGGTTTGAGCCGCACAGGGTGCATGTGCAAGCATGCTGCCATTACTCATATCCGCTAAACGCTATGGGCCTATTTCTACTGCTTTATAGCCGATGCCCTGTGCTTGTATTAAAGTTCATCATGACCTACAGTTTGCTTCGTTGGTAAAAATAGATCATTACCGAGAAGCAAATACTGTGTCTCTGCTTCTGTTTTGTGTGTTCTGTGTGTGTGTGTGTGTGTGTGTATGCGTGTGTGTGTGTGTGTGTGTGTGTGTGTGTGTGTGAGCTGATGCTGAGGAACAATACATATTTTGCCTGAAGGCTGTGAGTTCAGCCTGTGCCCCTGTTTATAAAGGTGTGACAAATAAACTCTTGTTTCTCGTCAGTCCAGCTTCACTTGTTTCTCTTCTGTCACTTCCGACCGTCAGTCTGGAGCTGCTGCAGGCACATGATCTGCTGATTCATGTTTATCTCCTGTGGCCATTCTTCCTCTGCACTGATCACTGCGTCTTCTCCCTGTCAGTCAGAGCAGATGTAACATTAGTATGAATAGTAGAAATATCTGTGTTCCTTTAAGAGGACTTTGACTCAGAAATGTTCGTTTTAAATGTGATGTTTAGTGGTGGTGAAGTACTCAGCTCTTTTACTTCAGTAAAAGTAGCCCTACCACAATGTCACAGTGCTCTGTTACAAGTAATATACTACAATAATATACATAAAGCACCAACAGTAAAAGTACCCATTATGCAGAATGACTCATTTCAGAATCATGTGTATTATATTATATTATTCTTGGTGTTGCAGCTGGCAAAGGTAGAGTTTATTTTACTAACTTTATGGACTGTGGTGTGGCTCGTGAATTTCCCAGCGAGATCAATAAAGTTTAATTTTTACCTATAGAGATACATCATAATATATTCATTGATTATAATTTCTATTATTGATTTTAATTTGCAAAATAGGCTAATTAAAGTTATCAAATAAATATAATGGAGTTAAAAGTGCAATATTTTCCTCTGAATTGTAGTGCAGTAGTCGTATACAGTAGCAGTAGGTACTTAATAAACCACCACAGGTAATAATCCATGTTATATGTGATGCTTGATAAATCTGCATGTTCTGATGCAGAAGTGGATCTTTAAAGTGTTTTAGATACACTTCATTTTACAGGCCACTGATTGCCTAATTGTTTTAAGGAAATAACTTCGTAATTTGGTACTAATTATAGGAAAAGTTGGTAGAATGTATTAAATTTAACCCAAGTAAATATGAATTTGTCCTTTATCATTGAAATTTATTCTTTATTCTTTTTATTCTTGTCCATATGCTACTTTAAGACTTTTTTTTATTTAGTTGAGCTGCAGTAATCTGACTATAAATCTCTTTAGGTTATCCTAGTGATAAATTGTAAACTTACTAATTAAACATTATTTAAACAAAATATTTTGCTTCTAATTACTACCACAGCAAACGGTTCTTTCCAGAGAAATTGATAGAAATAAATTTTGAAAGACCCCTAAAATAAAGAGTCACTGTATTACTTCCCATGTCCTGTTAGAAGTCTGTGCTTGTGTGTGTGTGTGTGTGTGTGTGTTCATATTTGACAGTGGCCTTTATCAGTGAGGGCCAGCTTGCAGTAACACACACATTGGCCTCAGTCTCTTCTCCTGAAGACACGCAGCCCTGAAGGTAAAAGACGCTCCTCAGACATTATTAAGACTTTTTAGTTTCATGTCAATCTTTAACATTATTGACTGGCCCATGAGATGAACTGAATTTATAAAAATTATGTTGCTAAGAGGTTTGGTTTTGGAGAAATATTTGTTTCTTGTTAAAAATGGACACAAACTTGTGGACACTCATTAGACATGTCAGCACTCTGGACTAAGAAACCATCCAAAAGAATGCCTTATATTGTAAAACGTACAAAATATATTATTTGTTAGCTAAATGAACACATCATGTCATATTAATACTATGTTTTGTGTTGTCCTTTAGTAAATGCTGTATTGTAAGTTCTCATTACTAAACTAGTGGTGTACTGTAAACTAGTTTTAGATTATTCAGCAGTATATCACATATACTAATGTATCACATATATGTTCATCGCCATAAACATTGTATTAATTTAAGACACATTACTAAAACAGTTCCTGGTCTTATGCAAAGTGTTGCAAATGTGCTGTAGATGTACATTAAACAAAATGTGACCAGATAAATTCCTTCCATTTATAGCTGAATAATCAAGAGCCAGACGCTAAATTTAGCAGTAGTTTCTGTAAAGTCAGTGTTTCCGACACCATAATACGGTATCTGCTAAAAACTAAACCTGTCCAGAGATATGAAGAGCAGCTTATTGTCTCCTCTCCTCTCCTCTCCTCTCCTCTCCTCTCCTCTCCTCTCCTCTCCTCTCCTCTCCTCTCCTCTCCAGTGAGTGGTAAACATGGAGGGGTTCCTGCTCCTGTGTCTGCTCCTCTTGTTCGGAGGTCAAAGGTCATCCGCATGCCCCCGCCCTTGCTCCTGTCATGGCAGTCAGGTGAACTGCAGCAGCAGGTCTCTCACCTCCTCCTGGCTGCCCACCAGTTTCCCTGCAGGGACCACCAATCTCCATCTCCACAACAACCAGCTCACCCACCTCCCCAACGGGCTCCTGGATCATTTGACCTCCCTCCGCTCTGTCTCCCTTCATGGTAACCCCTGGGTGTGTGACTGTGGCGTCCTCTACCTGCGAGCCTGGCTGCTGCGTCAGCCCGCCACTCTCTCATCACACCTGGGAGTCAACTGCAGCTTCCCTCCTGCCCTGAGAGGGCGGCTGGTGGTGTATTTAGCCGAAGAGGAGGTGCTGGAGTCCTGCCACTACTGGTACTGTGACCTGGCTTTGGCCTCACAGGTGTGTCTGTTTGTGTTTGTGGCGGTGCAGGTGGCTCTGCTGGTGGCTCTCCTCGTGTTCCTGAGGAAGTTCGAGAGGCTGTCCAAAGAGGCGAGGAGGACCACAGAGGAGAGCTTCACAGCCGGGGAGGGTCCGAGGGAGAACGAGTACACAGCTTTAAAGGACAAAATGTGAGAAGGAGCTTTGATGGGACATTTTTAGATATAACAGAAGAAGAGAATCGTTCATATCATTTGCACACAGGAGAGAAAATATCTCGCACCTGCTTTTTGTGTTTCAGACCATAAATCCATCCATGTTGACAAATTAAAGGAACAACCTGAACAAAAGAGCAGGGAAACATAAATAAAAAGATTCTTCCATACTGGACACAAGTGGAATAATTTGATGTGAAAATAATAAGAATCTACATCAACAGATCTGGAGAACGTTAAAGCTGTTTTGGAGGCTTGTGACACATCACCAAGAGACTTTATGTTGGTTTTTCCTTTAATTTGTCGCCCATCTGTGTGTTGTAGACTGCCACAGACCATCATAGAAAAGACTAAATGAAAATAAAGATTTAAAAGCGTCCTTAGGTTACTTGAAAGGTGCTATATAAATCCAAGTTATTATTATTATTAAAAGTCTAGAGCACTAGAGCCTGACTGATATTGGATTTTTGAGGCTGATACCAATGAGATTAAATTTTCCTGTAACAACGTACTCAATGATATTTATTTACCACTGACAATAAAGGATCCATTTAATTTGGTTATTGAACAATTGTGACCAGGATGAGAAAAACATTTTACCGTTGAAAAATTGTTAATCTGAAGGACAAACAATGAACTACGAACATATCACGACCATTTCTGTTCTGCAGTTCTTTGTTACTTATCAGCCATGCATTGATTCCAATGTATGTGTGTTACCTTAATATCAGTTGATATTATTATAGTACTCACTGCTTGCACTTGCTCCCAGTAAACCATTTTTATGTGTATAATAATCATGATCACATAAAGAAATTTTTCTTTTTAAAGTTTGATGTTTTGAGCACAGACCCTCTCTGCTTTGACTAAAACCCATACAGTTAAAATACAAAATTCTAATTTTCTATTTTTAACATTTTAATGTTGCTGAAAAACGGATAAATGAATAAAAATGGATGTCTTTGTAAAAGTTTGTATAGCAACTTGAAATGCTTTATTTGTTGATGTTATTGTTGTTAACAATTAAACAGTTAATCATAACTTATGGTTATGTCATTGTTGATAGGGTGTTTTTATATGCATGTGCGATTTGGGTACATTTTAACATTAACTACAGATGTAGTAATTTGCAGTTTTTTACTTGTATATTGTACAATTTGTTAAACAGAAAAAGTTTTTTCAGATTGTGTCTTGTTTATTTTAGCCTCGCATACATTTTTAGTTTTTTCTTTTTGGATCTTTGGATATTTTAAACACAAAATAAATGGCAAAGTGTTGCATGTCTTTCTTTTTTTATATATATATAAAAATGTCATAAAATAACTCTTGCATTATGGATGAACTTACACACTTAATTCTCAAATTTCTTTTAAGTAAAAAATCGCTGAGTTGCGAGTTTATACTGAGATCCTTAATTAGTTTATTTATTTGAACAGACACACACCTGATACATATACATATATACATGTCATTCTTTTGTCCATTAATTGTGATTTACAAACACTGCAACGTCCATTAAAAACCAAATACTAGTTGGTAGAAATTGGAGGTCATTTTTTCTCATGTGTTTCTTTGTGGCGGAACCTTTCTTTGGAGACAACGTTTCGCAGCGGACGCTTTTACGTAAAGGACCCTCGTATATTTACACGTGAGGTTTGTGCAGTGGTGTAATTTTAAACGTCAAGTATTTAAATTCTAAATGCTGTTGCTTGACACCTTCAAATAAGAAGATTTGTATTTTATAATATTCAGAAAGATTTAAAATTATGTGTATACTGTAATGGTGAAGCCAACGCTAGCTAGCTAGCTCTTGTTACGTCGCTATTATTTAGTTTTCAGGTAGTGTAAATAATTTATTTATTAGTCTCCAGATCTCAATCTAAAATGGGAAAACTGAGGAAGAAACACAACTGGAAGGGGAGGCAGCAAAGTGAGCCTCAACAAGCAGCAGATGTGGTGAAAACGGACATTGTTGTGGAACTGAAAGGTAGGAATTCATGATCTGGTCAAAGTACTATTATTATTATTATTCCCGCTTAAAGCTGTAGTCTGTTTGGCGTTGGCTTGTAACAGTGTCCGGACTTTGTTTTCACCAGATGGAGGAAGTTTAAAAGGTGTAGACGAGAGCAACGCTTTGGTCCTCCCAGCCAACAAAGCCAAGAAGAAGAAAACCTCAGTGACATCTGTCTCCACCAAGAAACCGCTCACCAAGAAGCAGAAGAAAGAGCTGCAGAAGGTCCTGGAGCGCAAGGAAAAGAAAGCTCAGGTGAGGGACAAAACCATGCACCTGCAGGTCTGTTTTTATAACCAGGCTAACAGAGCTAGTTTTACTACTATAATGTCCTCAGTAGTGTTGAAACAATTATTTGACTAATGGTTTGGTTGATCAGTAACAGTAAATAATTGATTAACCTAAACCACCAAACACTTTGTATTTCCTGGTACTCAAATGTGAGGATTCTTTCTGTTGCATTGCACTGCAGATTGAGTATGGTTGGCTTTTGGAGTGTCCCTCAAGAAAAACAGGCAATTTTAAGACTCCACCTTTGGCTGTGGGGGCTTGGGATGGACATTGTTTTTGCCTAATATTATGTAGGCTAAGCGATTATTCTCAAAAACAACTAAATGATTAATTGAAAATATAGTCTTGAACATTATTAAATCAGTTTGTAGTCTTGTTTGTTTGTTCTTTGATCAAATAGTTCCTGACTGAAATTGCATTTTTCCAAAACACACTAACACAACACAACACACTTTTCCACAACACAATCACAACACACTAAGCTTTCTCGCTGTCTGTCCCGTCCAGAGAGCAGACATCCTGACCAAACTGGCTGAGGTGCAGCTTCCAGAGTCTGAACTGAAGCTGCTCTACACCACGTCCAAACTGGGAACAGGAGACAAACTGTACCAAACTAAACAGTAAGTGCACAAGTGCAACATATTAGCTGAGATAAACTGTAATAACCCTCTCAATGGGAGATATGGTGAAGGTGGAGTCAGGGGTTGAATATCTTTGGGTTATTTCCAGGTCATTGGAGGAAATAATGGATGGAGACTCAGAGACAAAGATCAGCAGTGTCAGTGGAGCGAACAGAAAAAGAAAATGGAAAGAGGAGGAGGATGAAGAAGAGGAACAAAAGGCAGAAGAAAGTAGTGATCTGGACACTTCGTCTGATGATGGTGACGAGGAGGAGGAGAAGGATGAAGAGGTGAATGACACCACAGTGAGTGAATCAAAGGAAACCACCTCTCCCAGTCAGGACGCAGAAGTCAATCAGGAAGTGAAGGAAGAACACAAAACGGAGCAAGGTGGACAGAATGAGAAGAGGATTTCAGCTCAGGAGACAGACCTAAACAAGAAGCCATCGCAGCCGGCCGTCTTCGTTCCCGTCGACAGATCACCAGAAATACAGGTGGGTACAACGACTGAGCACGTCTGTAAACTGCAGGTATTCCTTTCAGATAGGTGTGTTTGTTGTGATCTGGCCTTAAGTGTGTCTCAACGTGTCGCTGTAGGAGGCTCGTCTGAAGCTGCCCGTGCTCGCTGAGGAGCAGGTCATCATGGAGGCAGTGAGAGAAAATCCCTGTCTCGTCATCTGTGGAGAGACAGGAAGTGGAAAGACCACTCAAGTGCCTCAGTTTCTGTATGAAGCCGGCTATGCCAGGTAGGTTATCCTCTTATATGAGAAAAATGGCTTGCATGTGGACACACACTCATATTTAGTATCATGTGGTTACCGTCACCTTCTTCATTGTGTTTTCCCCCCCTGCAGTGGTAGTGGAATCATCGGTATCACAGAGCCAAGAAGAGTAGCAGCTGTCAGCATGTCCCACAGAGTGGCCAAAGAGATGAATCTGCCCACACGGTAACAGAAATTCACTCACTGTGGATACGCACAATATTCAAAAGTAAATAAAATCCACAAACTTGGGACTTGACAAGCTTGGGGATGGAAAGTTGCTGATGAAAGCATTTTGTAAATGATGTGGTACGCATGTTTACGCGTCATGTGTTTTTTAGGGTGGTGTCATACCAGATTCGATATGAAGGGAACGTGACCAGCGATACCAAGATCAAGTTCATGACAGATGGTGTTCTGCTGAAGGAGATTCAGAAGGTATCATCATCACTGTATTTTATTGATTGGCTCAGTGGAGAATAAAGTGTTGAATATGTGGCAAATGTTTAGTTTGAGGACTCGACTTTTTCAATCGTAAATTTACATCCATGTTTCCAATTTCCAACTTTTTTTTTTTCTTGGTTAAAACAAAAACATGCTTTATCAGCTTGTGTGTTTGCTGTTAATGTTGCACATTCATGAATAATGGGTTGGTGAAATATAATTTGTGACAAAAAACCACTGTTAAGATCTCTGTAACAGTAATATAATACAGTAAGTACACAATAATGAGACTGAAAGCATTTTCCTTTTAGTCAGTGATTTACTTGGTTGTAACACCGTGTATTTTATCTTTATGAGCCTTTAATTACTTTGATTTTTCTGTATTTTTTTCATTTTCTCTGTCTTGTCTCGTAGGATTTCCTGCTCCAGAGATACAGTGTGATAATCATAGACGAGGCTCATGAAAGGAGTGTGTACACAGACATCCTCATTGGACTGTTATCTCGTATCGTCCCGCTCAGAAACAAGGTAAGAGACTTGGATTACATTATCTGGCACAGTGTTTTATCCATTTTAATCCCATCTCTGTTCGTGTCTCTGCAGAAAGGGTTGCCCATGAAGCTGCTGGTCATGTCAGCTACTCTGCGAGTGGAGGACTTCACAGACAACATGAAGCTGTTTCGGACGCCTCCGCCTGTCATAAAGGTGGACGCTCGGCAGTTTCCGGTCACTATACACTTCAATAAACGCACACCACTAGAGGATTACACCGGAGAAGTTTTCCACAAAACCTGCAAGATCCACCGGATGCTTCCTCCAGGTGCACTTCACACACTTCATGTTTCTCACATTTTGTACTTTTTTGTATGAAAATCTGCTCACCAGAAAACTAATTGACCTAAAAGGGTGAAATCAGAGATCCACAAATCATTCAAAGAACATTTCAAGATAACCAATCTATCTGTTTTTCCATTCTTATATATAAGAATGGAAAATATACAAATAATAATTTTGTTCTACTTCTTCTCCTTAACTGATTGATTTCAGTTTTTACTCTGCAAGGAGGAGTTTAACCTTCACACACACTCACCACCGTCCTTCTGCCATGTCTCTGTCCTTCAGGTGGTATCCTGGTGTTTCTGACTGGTCAGGCGGAGGTTCACAGTCTGTGCAGAAGACTGAGAAAAGCTTTCCCCTTCAGGAAAAGCAGCACAGCCACTGGTGAGTTTAACACACTCCTGTGTGTCCACTCACTGTCTGACATATCTCTGAGCAGAGAGTTTGTTTTTGTATATTTACACGTTTTTGTGCTCAGGTGAAGATGAGGAAGCAGACACCTCAGAGGCGATGAGGAAATTTAAGAAAGCCAAGAAGAAGGCCGTTGTAAGTCTTTTTTAGTAAAGCCTCCTCCATCCTCGACAGATATTTGTTGTGTACATAATTCATGAGTCTTGTCTCTGTTTTAAGTCTCTGCCACGAATCGACCTGGATAATTACTCGGCCCTCCCGGTGGATGAAGGGGATGAGGACAGAGAGGCGGGCATTGGAGACGAGGAGGATGAAGGCTCTGACCTGGAAATCGGGGACGATCCCTCCAATGCAGGCAAGCTTCTCCAAGTGAATTATTCTTCACATCCTCTTGGCTGTATTTCAGATGAGCATCTTTAGTAATTCTGCTCTGTATTTTGTCTTTGCAGAGGAGAAGGCTGACCCCTCGATTCCTCTCTACGTTCTCCCTCTGTACTCTCTGCTGGCTCCAGAGCAGCAGGCGAAGGTAAGATTAATATCGTATGTCTGCACCAAACTGATAAGTTTATCTATGAGAAGAAATAGGGATGTTTTTGCAATAAATAAAATATTTTTAAAGATTTTACATCTGAATTCATATTGTACCCAGTGCAAATGTATCTGCACTTACAACGGATTTGGACTTGTGCTTCATATTTCCTAAACTTGCTTAGATGTTGAACAGGATAAAAAGTAGTGTAATATAACTTTAAATGATGAAAAGCAGTTTTATTTGATGTTTGGGTCTCACAGAGGGGTTTGTTCAGAAGTCGGGTCATGCTGTTGGTCAGAATTGTTATTCATCGCTGCTCACTAAGATGCACTGTTTTCCAGAAATTAAAAGATTTTCATCTAGATATACAATATTTAGCTTATTGATTGGCACTGGCTGTCAATAAGATGAATGTTGTGGTGTAACATTTTGATTTTATTTTTTTATCATGTAACTGCTACTACCAGCTACTAGGTATTACTAATCCAAGCTACTAGATATGTTTGTGTTAGCTAGTGTGTAAATCAGATTTCTTAACAAGGCAGTGGTGGGTAGATCATCTGAAATGATAATAAGTTTAAAGGCCAAATGGTCAGTCAGTTAAAGTGGGAGAAAACTATGTGTTCTGTGGTATACCTGAACAAACAGGTTTCAGACTGTTTTAGCTGTCTTGTTGTCCAGTCGCTGAGGAGTCCATATGATGCAGTGCAGTAAATTATCTTTAACCGTGATGTTTTGTATGTGTGCGTCTCTCGGCTGTAGGTGTTCAGACCTCCTCCGCCTGGTACTCGTCTGTGTGTGGTGGCCACCAACGTGGCCGAGACATCTCTGACTATTCCTGGGATCAAGTACGTGGTCGACTGCGGGCGAGTTAAGAAACGTTTCTACGACAGAGTGACCGGAGTGTCGTCCTTCAAGATCTCATGGACGTCACAGGCCTCGGCCAATCAGAGGGCAGGAAGAGCGGGTCGAACAGAGCCGGGACACTGTTACAGGTCAGGACTCTGTCACTGTATGACGATATAATGACACAGTTGTTTTCTTTACATGAGGAGAATATGTTTGTTTCTCTGTGATGTTTCTGCAGGTTGTACTCATCGGCTGTATTTGGAGACTTCAGTTTGTTCTCAGAGGCGGAGATCACGCGCAGGCCAGTGGACGACCTGGTTTTACAGATGAAGGACCTCAACATAGATAAGGTCACTAAAAGTGAAAAACACCAGCAGGCTTCTGAATGAAATGCAGCTACTTAAGAAGTCATAAAAATATGTATTTTCTGTTTGTACAGGTGGTCAATTTCCCCTTTCCCACGTCTCCCTCTGCCGAGGCTCTTGTTGCAGCAGAGCAGTTATTAGTCTCGTTAGGAGCTCTGAAAGAGCCGCCCCGCACTGGAAGGTAACCGCTATGTCTATCGACTGGTTTCCCCGAATGTACCTAGTTTGAGTTGTGTTGATGTATATTTGTTCCTGCTTAAACTCTGGCTCTGACTGGGAAGCCTTGAAGTCAATGAAACAAGTGGTGATTTTAATGTGTCAATATTTAGAAGTTATTTGAGACAATACCCTAGCATCACTAGCATAAACAAAAGATTTTTGCCCTTTTATGTAGGCATTTAAGAGTATAACAGTACATTTATGTATATTTGGATTTTAAATGTCTTTATTTACCCATCATGATCACACAAATTGAGCTAAATAATAGTCATATATGTCCACAACTTGTTTGTTTATTTCTTATAAGCGTGAAAGAGATGGAGAGAGCGAGGCTGAGCTGTCCCATCACCCCCCTGGGCAGAGCAATGGCTTCATTCCCTGTGGCGCCACGCTATGCCAAAATGTTAGCTCTCGGTAGGCAGCAGGATTGCCTGCCCTACGTCATTGCCGTGGTAGCAGCCATGACGGTCCGGGAGATCTTCGAGGACCTCGACAGGTGAGGACAACACACGTCCACTCTAATGATATCTATTTAAAGATAAACATAAACAGCTGGAATCAGGCCATCTGGGGATTAACTGATACAAATATGAGAATAACATTAAAATAAAATGACTTGAAGGTGACATGAAGACCTATGACGCCTTTAAAACACATTTTCGTTCCTCCTCAGACCTGCAGGTAGTGAAGATGAGAGCTCCAAACTATCCCAGCGTCGTGCTAAGCTGACACAAATGAGGAGGTTGTGGGCTGGACAGGGAGCGTCTCTCCTACTGGGGGACCTCATGGTCATGCTGGGTAAGCTTGTTTATTTGTTCAGGTTACAATACTGGAGAGCACTGTGCTGTAGATTGTAGCAGAGTCTGTTAGGTCGTATGTTGACCTTTAAAGGCCCCATGACATGGCTGCAAAAATATCATTTCCTTCCAGGTTTCTGCATGAAGCAGGATTTCAGTGTGAGACCAAACATTAGGAGGGACTTGATATGAGGGGTCTGACTGAGACTAGGTTGAGGAGGAGTTGACTATTCATTCTTTTTAGACAGAACTTTTACAGTAAATGCTGACTGCAAGATGCATCACCAAAAAATGTTGACAGTTTGCAAGCAGAGTGAAGGGTGGCATTTTAGTGAGATAAAAATGCAAAAAATACACAAAATACTGTTCTTATTGTACGTGATGTGTCATATGAGGTACTTTTGGGTGGTTACACTATATTTCTGTATACATTTGGCTGCAGGTGCTGTTGGTGCTTGTGAATTTGCTGGTTGTACTCCTAAATTTTGCGAGGAGAACGGCATGAGGTATAAAGCCATGGTGGAGATCAGGAGGCTCAGAGGACAACTTACCAACGCAGGTAGAAATACACACACACACACACACACACACACACAGAAAACCTAACAAATAATGTGCTGCAGAAACAAAACAGATCACTCCTGCTCTCTCATCTCAGTGAACGCAGTGTGTCCAGAGGTGGGAATATTTGTCAATCCCAAAATGACTCCACCGACGGAGCACCAGGTGGTTTGCTTGCGGCAGATTGTTCTGGCAGGACTGGGAGACCATCTTGCAAGGCGTGTACAAGCAGAAGATATACTAGACCCAAAATGGAAGAATGGATACAAGGCAAGTTGCTCTGAGGACGATGATTGCGATGTAGGAGAGTCTAGTATGGTTCTCCTTCACTTTCTCATGTATATCTGTTTTTGTTCATAGACACCTCTAATGGACGAGCCAGTGTTCATTCATCCCACCTCTACGCTGTTCAAAAAGCTGCCCGAGTTTGTCGTCTACCAGGAGATCATGGAGACCACCAAGATGTACATGAAAGGTAAATGAGCCGGCTTTGTGGGGGCAACCAAAAAACATTCATTGTCCCTCTCAGAGAGACAGACATGATATACATACTCAAAAAAAAGCACACTTTTCAGGGATTTGAGCACCACTGTTCGTCACAAATACACATCCATAAATACAACTAGAAAAAAACATGCCCCTTATAACAAATTTTTAGCATGATTTATCCTTTCTGAGGATATCAATATGTCCTACATTGTGAACTCACCTCCATAAATGAGCTTTCTTTCAGGATCAAAGTTATTTAGTGATAGTTGTCTGTACATCAGTGAGTACACTGCAAACAGGACCAGCTTGTGGCTAAGTTGGCATATTTTTATGGTTGGGTTCTTGAGGGGGATTTTTGTCTGAGGGGGGGGCCACAGTATCTCCACAGTATCACAGTAAGGATCTCTGGTTTGATGTTTTCTTTGCTTCATGTGATTAAGAAATGAAGTTTTTAATGCAAATGTGCTAACTTTTCCATCAGCCAATCATAATTCAGAATTTTTTCAGACTTTTATATTGAACAATATTGAGCGAGTGATTGAGTGTGTTTTTGTCATTTTCTTTATTGTTCGTTCCCTGAAAATCATGTCTACAAGCCAAGTTCAGGAGGACGGAGTTTGTGTTAAATTTGTGTTGTTGCTGCTGTTGATGAAACTAGATTAGCTGGCTGACTGTTTTCATGTTTTCCTTTCTGTCTGTCAGGTGTGTCAGCAGCAGAATCAGAGTGGATCCCCCAGCTTCTGCCTCGGTATTGTCACTTCGGCTCCCCTCTGGAGTCGCCTTCACCGTGGTTCTGCTCCTCCACCGGCACCGTCAGATGCCATCGTGCCAGCACCTTCTGTAAGTGTTCTACAGCTGAGCGCCACGGCTGCATTGGTACTGAAACGTGTCTCTGCCTACACTTGTGTAACTTGTGTGTCCCTCCTGCAGTCCGTGTAGGTTGGCAGCTGCCAGCAGTGGAGATGGAATATCCAGACGGCCTGGAGCGTTACAAATTGTTAGCCAGGTTTCTGCTTGAGGGACAGGTACTGCAGCGAAACCTGAACGTTCGGTATCTGTGTTCATTGTCACTCATGTCTCAGTTAAACCTAATTGTTCTGTACAATCCTCAACAGTCCCGACCACTGCTACAGGCCACAATAAATCTTATATTCCTAAATATTGGAAGCCTTAATGAGTATTTAGCTTCATCCTTTTTATTGTCTATTAGGATCCAGATAGTTGTTACCTTGGCAAAGACTTGAAAACCTGGTGTTCATATTGAAATATACAGTACAATAACAAATATTTACAATTACACTCAATACATAGAACTACACCCAATAAAGTGATATCACTAGCAAGCACATGACTTAAAACTTTAACATTTTGTTTGGTCCACCTTTGGACAAGTGTTTTTGTGAATGAACTTCATTGACGTGCTGTGTCTTCTGTGTTGTTCTTGGTGTCCCAGGCCAAAAAAAAAAGCACTTAAAAAAAACATAAAAACCTCAAATCTGAATCTGAAATTTAAACATGACATCATAAGAATGACATCTCCGACCGACCAAACATTACCAGCGGTAATGTTTCCTTTGGCTAATTTGCAGGTTTGTCCTAAACTGAAGAAACATGTTGGCCATCTTCTCTCAAACCCGTCCATCATGCTGAAAACATGGGCAAAGTAAGTTGCTACTCTCACACACTACTGTCTGTGGCATGTCTCTGTGTGGCATTGCTCCATTGTTATCAGTCAACAAACTGACTCGTTGTGACTTTGCTGCTTTAGGCTGCAGCCCAGGACGGAGGCTTTGCTGGGAGCGCTTGTGTCCAAGAGAGTTGACTGCAGAGACGCTCTCCTCTCTGTGTGGAAAACTGAAGATAAATGTGAGGATTTAATGTGCTTGACGTGACTTTCCTGAGTCTGATGTGATTATTCAGTCATTTAATTTTGTTCTGTTGTGTGTTTTTTCCCACAGTTTTGTTGTCTGCATACTGCCAGTGGTTACCTGAAGCCATGCACCAAGAAGTAGCCAAAAGTTGGCCTCCGATATGAAGTTTTCTAAAAAGAAGGCAGAAAATGACATTACACACTTGACCTATGTTGACCTACAGATCTCCTGTCTTGTCCATCGAAAGACTTCTTAAGATTGATCATTTTAAAAATATTCTCTCAAAGTGCAACTATAATACTACAACACTGCCTTTCTCATTTTTGTATTTCATATACTGTATCTATGACTTGTAAAAAAAATTTCAAGCAGAAAATATTGCAACTAGAGCTTTATAATGACTTTTAACATGTTACCAGTTTTCTGCTGTCAGTTACATATGTCTGATTTGGTCTTCATAAGACTCATTAAAACTGTGTGACTTTTGAATAAGGCTGCTGTAGAATTTATTCATGCTTTATGTAAACTGTGGTTGATATATATTATCTTTTTAATTTTTTACACGAGTGTCAGTTTGCCAATCATGAGGAATATAAATCAGCCTGTGAACACAGACATTTGAGAAATGACTCAGCTTGAGAGTAAATGGTTATTTTGGACCTTAAAACCAGCATCAGTTTAAAAGACTAATGCTCTCCATCATGTCTATTAAGTGGCTGTTCCTCAGTTCCTTCCTCAGCAGATGGAGTTCGCCCAGTTGTCAGAATAAAAGATGCATACACAATTTCTATTTGAGCACTTCAAAGACTGTGATTGAAGGTTAATTTCTGACTTTGGAAATAGTAGTTGAAAAAACGGACTCACCACAAGGTCCATTTAGTAGCTGTTTCCAAAAACATTTGTAAATAAAAACCCGTACTAGATGGACTTTGTGATGTGTTTTTGAGGTTCATACAAAGGACTAAAAGCCAGGATATCTCAGTCTCTGTTGCTTACAAAGAAGTTTTAGTACCAGGCATAAAATAAACTAAATCATTTTATTTTATTTTCATTTTTATTTTATAGTCGATAATGTTGACATATAACAAAAAAAGGTCAGAAGTTCACATTCATACTCAAAGGACGTGCTCACTCTGACAGCTTCTAACTAACTTTACCCATCTGTAGTTACTTATTCTATTTTGCCAATTAAAGTTGAATTAAAATTCTCTTGTAAGTCCAACTTTATTATGATTTTATTTTAAGTGCAACTGATGGGAGTTTTTATCATCATTTAATGTAACCATTTATATCTTAAATACTGTCATGGGAAGCTAACAAGGAGGTTGTTTTATTTCAAAATGCAGGATCCTTCATCATCATTACTAAACTAATTGTATGAGTGGGCTGCTGTGATTGGCTAACGCCAGTCGTGTCGACATTTCCTGCTGTCAACTCTTACACTTCCGGAAGAAGCGGAAAACAACAGTGGAGAGTCACAGCTTATATATTAATTTATCAAATAAGAAAATAGAAACGTGTTGATTGAAATCGTTTGACGAACGAAGGCCTACGCTGTCGAAATGGTGAGGTGCTCTGTGTTTGTATCCAACAATTGACGGTACATTTATATCAAAATAAAACGAAACTTGGAGCAGTTCGGCTCATGTTAGCAAGCGGCTAACAACAACAGGACAGCAGCAGGAAGATGCCCTGTCATGATGCCGTTAACTGCTACGTGGATGTTACCTACTCGTGTAGAAATATCGTAAATATGTGTGTTATATTAGCAGGCTTTTGTTTTCCCCGCAGTTTTCCTTCCACGTATTCGACCACCCACACAGGGGGTTTCAGAACCGCTTCTCCACTCAGTACCGCTGCTACTCGGTGTCCATGCTGGCAGGTCCCAACGACCGATCCGACGTGGAGAAAGGAGGCAAAAGTAAGCACACTTGTCCCAAAAGTTGCCCGTATACTTTCATACAACTCGAGAATCCCTCTGTGTCTTGTCCCAGTCAGACATGTGAACCCTAAAAGCAGAAGGCTGCTTTTGTGCTTGGACGTATTTAACATAAATGTGGAAACGTGATCTACCATATCAGCCAATCTGCTCTCTAGTGTTGTCTACTGTTGAATTGGTCAGTTTCCTTTCGTTGTGCAAGCTATAGACCCAGAGTAGCACTGTGGATCTTGGTTTGAAAGATTGTCAGTTCAGCTTAAGTCTTATAGCAGGTGCTCGATGTAATAATATCAGAATAATGGTGGTTTACCTTTTTTAAATGTTGCAAACTGGTAACCTCACAGGTACTGATTGGCACGTTTCTTATTGAATACAGATGCACATGAGAGTCCAGCTAGTTAAGCCTATAAATATGGTTTCATCTGTGTGCATTCTTAACTTTGGCAAACATGCTTTCTGCCTTTCACTTTAACCAGAATCAGAATCAGAATCAGAATTCCTTCATTGTCATTGTGCAAGAAGCACAACGAAATTTAAATGAGAAACAGCAGCTCTCATGGACAGTGCAAACAACGGAAGGTGCAAAATACAGAATAGTGCAAAAGAACGATGGAATAAACTTTAGTGCAAAACCTGTACTGGGGGGGTATTAACATTGGAAAGGTATGTACAAAGAATATATGTAAGAAAATATATATACAAAAATATAAATAGGTTCACATTTCTTTGGTTGGTTGTATTTTGGTGTTTTGTATTGTTCAGGTTGTGTTGTTGTTATTTAGGGCAATGACAGCTCTGGGGTAGAAGCTGTTCTTTAGTCTGTTGGTGCTAGACTTTATTGCCCTGAAACGTCTGCCTGAGGGAAGGAGTTGGAAGAGGTAGTGTCCGGGGTGTGAGGAGTCCCTGATGATGCTGCGGGCTCTCCTGAGGCAGTGGGTGCTGTAGATGTCCTCCACAGATGGAAGAGGGCAGCCAGTCAGTCTCTGGGCGGTGTTTATGACCCTCTGGAGCTGCTTCCTCTCTGCCGCAGTGCAGCTGGAGAACCACAGCGAGATGCCGTGGCTCAGCACCGACTCCACCGAGCAGCGGTAGAAGGACACCAAGAGCTCAGTTCTTAAGTTGTTCTTCCTGAGAATCCTCAGGAAGTAGAGTCTCTGTTGGGCCTTCTTCAGGATCGCTGTAGAGTTAGCAGTCCAGGTCAGGTTTTCACCGATGTAGGTGCCCAGGAACCTGAAGTCTGGCACCATCTCCACCCTGTCCCCGTTTATGGTGATGGGCTGAATGTCCGGTTTACACCTCCTGAAATCGACAATCAGTTTCTTTCGACTTGGAGGTGTTTAGGATGAGGTTGTTGGTGGTGCACCAGACTGACAGTCGCTCCACCTCCACCCTGTAAGCTGTCTCGTCTCCTCCGGAGATGAGACCCACCACCGTGGTGTCATCCGCGAACTTAATGATGGTGTTGTTCGAGTGGGTGGGGGTGCAGTCATGGGTGTAGAGGGTGTAGAGTAGGGGGCTTAGCACACAGCCCTGTGGGGAGCTGGTGCTGGTGCTCAGTGCTGAGGACAGGTGGGGTCCTACTCTCACCCTCTGGGAGCGGTCCGTCAGGAAGTCCATGACCCAACAGCAGATGTTGTGGGACAGACCCAGGTCCACCAGCTTGCTCACCAGTCTGCTCGGAATGATGGTGTTAAAAGCCGAGCTGAAGTCCAGGAAGAGCAGCCTCGCGTAGCTCCCTCGCTGTTCCACATGAGTCAGCGTGGTGTGCAGAGCAGTGGCGATGGCGTCCTCCGTAGACCGGTTGGCTCTGTAGGCAAACTGGTGGGGGTCGAGTGTGGGTGGCAGGAATGAGGTGATGTGACTCCGTACCAGTGGGGGGTTCACTGCCCTCAGGGTTCTCCTCACTTCCTGTGCCTGCACAGTGAAGGTCTGGCTGTGGAGGGATGTCAGCTGCAGTGTGGGCCCCGCTGGTGGCTCAGCCTCAAAACGGGCGAAGAAGTGATTGAGCTCCTCCGCCAGTGAGGCATCCCCAGAGATTGCGGTGGTGTTGCTGGATCTGAAATTAGTGATGTGCTGGACCCCTTGCCACACCTGCCGACTGTTGTTGCTCCTGAAGTCCTCCTCGATCCTTCGCTTGTAGTCTGCCTTGGCCTCTCTGATGCCTCTCTTCAGAGCAGCTCGAGGGCAGCTGTACAGATCCCTGTCTCCGGACCTGAAAGCACTGTTCCTCTCCTTCAGCAGTTCCTTGACCTCCTTGTTCATCCAGGGCTTCTGGTTAGGAAACACTCTGATGTGCCTGTCCACTGTGACGGTGTTAACACAGTGTTGGATGTAGCCGAGTACTGCTGAGGTGAACACCTCCAGGTCTTGGTGGCAGAAGATGTCCCAGTCTGTGCTTTCGAAAGTCCACCACACTGTTGTGTTAAATGTACGATAAAATGTCTGATAAAACTGTCTAATTAGAGCTATCAAGTTCTCATTTTCTTTCTAAGTGGATCTAGATAATTCATAATAAAGCAAAAAGTCACAAATGTTGTTAATGTCTCAACTACTTAACTTTTTTTCAGTAATAATGCCACCTTCAGCTCTGGACCAGCTCAGTAAGTACAAGTTAAATCATGTATCTCTTCATTATAAAAGTCCTGTATGAACCTTCCTTGATTATTACCTTCATTTTCCCTTTACAGGCAGACTTAATATCACTTATCCAATGCTGTTCAAGCTGACCAACAAGAACTCAGACAGAATGACACACTGTGGTGTTCTGGAGTTTGTGGCAGATGAGGGAATCTGCTACCTGCCGCACTGGGTGAGAAACTGTTTACTGTCAGCGTCACCGAGATCGAACTGTCTGTTGTTGTTGTGAAAAATCAAAGGAATCCTCCAATTTGTGTGTGTGTAGTTTTCCAGTAAATTGTGTGCATGGCCTGCTGTTGCTGCAGAGTGTGTGTGGTGTTCTGCTCCTAGCTTAGATTTAGGTTATCTTGCCCTGTCAGGAATTTGTTATGAATACTCTTGTTTTGGTCAGACATCATGTGTATTGTGTGTGCGTTCTGTTATCAGACTTTAACTTTACCGTACTTTCCTACTACACTGTCAGCAGTGGTGTCATGCTTAAGTATTCTTCTCAAGCAGAAGATTAATAACTATATTGTAATGATATTTTATGCAAATACAAGTATAAGTACCAGTTTAAAGATCTATATAAGATAAAGGAAAATGTAGTTGATAATAAAACTTTGAATAAAAGTGTCTGAGGTTATAGAAATGTAGAAAATGATGGACGTAATCTTTAGGAATTTTAGTGACTCCGAGAGCAGAGATTAAATTTAACCACATGTTTCTTATTGTGTCTGAAATGTTCTCTGTCAGTATAAATGAAGGCAGTACTGATGTTTGCTTTATTTTTGTTTGCTGTAGATGATGCAGAATCTGCTGCTGGAGGAAGGCGGTCTGGTCCAAGTGGAAAGCGTTAACCTGATGGTGGCCACCTACTCAAAGTTTCAGCCACAGAGCCCTGACTTCCTGGACATCACAAACCCCAAGGCAGTGTAAGAAATATCAGTTAGGAACATTTAATTGACCTTTTTTCACATTTTATGTTAAACTGAAGCGCTGAAATAAGTTGCCACTTTATTACAGACTGGAGAATGCATTGAGAAACTTTGCCTGCTTGACAACTGGGGATGTCATAGCTATCAACTACAATGAAAAGGTAAATCAGTATATTCTAGTTCAGGGGTCCCCAAACTTTTTCCTGTGAGGGCCACATAACTTTTCCCTTCTCTGATGGGGGGCCGGGGTCAGTTTGTAACAGAAAAAGTGTGACGATCGCAGGGGTGCCTGTGGAGGCGGGCCGTAGTTTGGGGACCACTGTTCTAGTTAGTGTTGGACTAGTATGTGAATATGTATTTGTCTTTATTTCTTTTTACTGAGTGTGTGTGCTTGTTTCAGATATATGAGCTGCGAGTAATGGAGACCAAGCCAGACAAAGCTGTATCCATCATCGAGTGCGACATGAACGTAAGACCATCTGTAATTATAAGAGACGATAGCATATTAACCTGTTGTGTTCTACACTTTTAATGTGTTGTGCTGCTAATTCTCAGGTGGATTTCGATGCACCTTTGGGTTACAAAGAGCCTGAACGACGACCCCAGCACCAGGAAGAACCAACAGTAAGGACCAAAACCTAAAAGGTATCTGTACTTCTTGTGGTCTGAACACTTTGATAATACAA
Organism: Pempheris klunzingeri; assembly: GCF_042242105.1. Lineage (NCBI taxonomy): Eukaryota > Metazoa > Chordata > Actinopteri > Acropomatiformes > Pempheridae > Pempheris > Pempheris klunzingeri. The sequence goes on from NC_092018.1 coordinate 10,700,260, forward strand.
ATTTACTCACAGGAGGAAGAAGGAGATCCCCCCAGTTACGCTGACATAGACAGAGGATTCAGAGTGAGTAAATGTTGCTTTAACTTACAGACACTTTACTTCTGATAACTGGAGCTAATGTAACCGCTCATCTGTTTCTTCTCCTCAGGCTTTCACCGGCTCTGGAAATCGTTTGGATGGCAAAACAAAAGGGATCGAGCCCAGTCCCGCTCCTCTTGGCCCAAGTGACATCAAAAGGTGAAAAGATGTTCAGTATTTTGTACATATGCACATGGAGTTGTCTCACAGTTAAATTTTGCAAGACAAGGCCAATTTACTTGTATTGCATTTTTCAACAGCAAGGCAATTCATAGAGTTTTAAATAAAACATTAAACGCATGGTGTTATATTTTTGCCATTGCACACTGTGACATGTTAATTCATAAGGTGGCTCAGAGTTTGACAATCTGTAGAGGCAGACAGACGGCATCTGTTCAAAGTTTATTTTACCACACGTCACTGAACATTGAACCATTTTACCAGTATTTTGTCTTGAGTGTAAATTCCTAATCTTAAACTTTCAAACATCTTTCAGAGGAATTCCAAACTACGAGTTCAAAGTTGGCAAGATCACCTTCATCAGAAACTCGAGGCCTCAGCCCAAGAAATTTGCAGAGGATGTAAGAAATTTTATCATGCGTTTGTAAATATTAGGCTGTATTTGCAGTATTTCTGTACAGTTCCTCATATTCTCTCTCAGTGTTAACCTTTTTTGCAGCACTTGGACTGAACAATTTCATTATATGATTCATTATATTTATTTATATTTAATCCACTAAACACATTTTCTCATGCAGCACCCACACTATAATTACAACTACTTTTCAATCTCTTTTAATCCTCTCAGGACGACGCCTTGAACAGATTCATCGCCTTCTCTGGACAGGGACAGTCACTACGTAAAAAGGGCAGAAAGCCTTGAGGGATTTCATGATGTGGAGAGAATGGCTGATGTGCACAGACTCACAGTTTATGTTGTCACCTTCAACAGCAAAGTAAAAATCTGACCCTCGGATGCATTGAGGTTTTGTCTGTTTGAAATGAGTTCTGAAGTTGAGCTGGGATTATTTCTAATTAAAACTCTGACAGTAATATTTTTCCCAACAGAAGCTGAGTTTGAGCCAGGCATAATAAATTCTATCATCACACCAACGACACAAAGAATAACTTGTGAAGTATTGTTGTAATGATATCAGATTTGAATTACCTTTGACTTGGATCATCCGCCACCTCTTTTCCCAAGATTGTTGCATTTTTACAATTCACTTTAAATATACTATCATCCAGAATACCATTCTTATGATAAAATGGGAGCAATAATAGCCCCTTTGTTTTAAATGCTAAATAATTTAATTTTATCTTTGAGGGTTTTTTTTTTTTTTGAGTTATAGGAATAATTTCCAACTGTTTTTCCCTTTTCCCCTGGTTTATTTATAGGCAAATAAAGGACTGTTTTGAAGTTATTAAACTGTAGCAAATGATTATTTTTGTAATGTCATATGCATGTAGACAAACTACCAAATAAGACTGGAATATAATAAGATGTTCCTTTATCAATGGCAATTTTCTTGACTTGAGTTGGACACATTTATTTAGGAGTAACAGATGGTTAGTAGTTTGTTGTCCAATTCTGATTAGGAAAAAGTGTAATGGCATGGGTGCAATCACTCCTGATATATAAGTAATTAGTATTGAGTAACAAGAACAGATGATGGTAAACCACAAAAATGTAAAAGCCAAGAAGATATTTCCATATTTGTTCAAACCAGGTTACTTGACTTTAATTCAAAAACAATAATATGGGATGTGTGGGTCGCGTGCGTACCTTAAGGGAAGCGACATTCTTGCTGTTTGCTGTTCAAAAGTGCTTCAGTCTCAACTGAGTGTTTCTAAAGCGCTACGAAGCTCGGTGGTGTTTGCGCTTTTATTTTGGAATGGCAGCAAACCGGAAGTGTTCTTCGAGGTAGCTCAGCTAGCAATGGACGGATATGAAGAAAGACCGTGGAGGGTAATTTATCTCAAAATCATAATGTTAATTGCTGGTGAAATGTTGCGGTTCCTTTTCATCCGGCATGTCGTTGATAGTCCTGACAAGAAGCGCGGAGTGGCAAATCAGAACCAAATAGTTAGCAAAGTGATTAGCTGTAATTGCTAAAGTAACGCTAACCTTAGCTAGCAATAAGCAATGTCAGACAGACCAGTAGGTTTTAACAGAAACACTCATTTTCATTCATTTGCTTTAACATTTAGCTTTGCTTGTCAAATACAAAAATGTCTACATGTAAAAATACAAAATTGTCACGTTTGATAATCCACCGAGTAAAGTGACGTTCATCTAAAACCATGAAGCGAGGTGCTGTCAGACCATTTCTGTTTTATTTTGTCTTCTGCTTACAGCCGGTGAACACTGTCACTAAAATGTCAAACAGTTTTACTTACGAACGGTGTTTTATTAGGGGTCTAGCTAGTTTTAAATAAATTAAACATGTTGAAAAAAAAACCATGATAGAATACTTCTATTGCGGGTCATTTTTATTCACAAGTCATGGCCTTTTTCCAAAGTCGACTCTCAATGCTATTTTTTCTAATTATAGTTTTATGTAATATAGTCTCTCTTTTTTTTTTTTATCACTAATTATTTTGGAAGCCGAAACCACAGCCGGCTGCGCAGTCCAGCAGTCCCCAGGTTGCCCCTTTATGCTCTTACTCTGCTGTCATCCTGTGGCACTCACAGCATGTTAGGTGTAACCAGGGAAGTGATGGAGTCAGTTCATCAGAGACACAACAGTAGGGGGCCAAAATGTAATTTGTATAAGATGACTTTGGCGATTATTCCTGCTTTTGTCTATTCGTACAGTCACCCCGGGCCTGTGATGACTATTGGAGTGAATTCAAGCACTGCAAAAGCTTGTGGAATCGTTTTCACCATTATTACGCCTACGGCACTTCCCCATCCTGCCAGCAGTGGAAAGAGGACTACTATAACTGCAAAGAGTGGGAGACATGCAGAAGAGCAGAGGCCAAGGTACAGCTGCAGGACAACACGTTGGTTAGAAACCTAAACCTGTGGTCTGTCTGACACTATGACACACGAGTGTCCAGAACAATACATGTAAATATAAAGATGTATTGAAAACAAACTCAGACATTGTATACATAATATATCTACTTTGCAGGAAGCCTTGCAGAAGAGTGAAAGGAACAGGGTGGCAGAGCAGAGAAAGTTCACCCCAGTGTGGCAGCTGAGGAAAGACCCTCCCAGAGACTGGCACTTGCCCCTGAACCAGGAAAAGCCTCAGGACTCCTGAACTGTCACCACTGACCTGCTGTCTCTGTTCCACGGCCGCCAAAGCAAAGTGAAATGAAGATTTGAGAGTCTGTTCACTTGATGGACTTGTGGAAATTGTATAAAGCCACATGCTGGAGAGACTTTCTGGTGCTGTATTAAAATAGTCATGTATGTTAAAAGAGTGGTGGCAGCATCTAGTGGTCAGTGATGAGGATGACGGCATTAATTCAAGCACTGATCTGTAATCAGTGTAAACTGAAGCACAAAGGCTGACTGCACTCACTGACTCACTGTAAATGAGATTTAGATACGATACAAGATTCCATATATTCCATCCAAGTAATGAAGGATCTGCTGTGCGGTGTTTCACTATGATGCAGCACCAGAATGAGCAAACACTTTTTATATGGCTTTTGTTGGCCCTAACAAACCTGTCAACATTTCTCAATAGCACTGCATTGATCATCTTCAAGCTTGGCAAAAGTGCTGTTTTGATGCTGTATTCACTCCATTGTGACTATATTATATATTCAGTATTTCTGCTTTCAAAGTCTGAAAATCCTTTTTACAGACTCTCTCTCGCTCTCTTCTGCCACAGTGAAAACAAAACAGCCTTTCAGTCGCTATTATACGTCAACATGAGCTTCTCTACACACTCACTGGCTGACTAAACAGAATTACCTCTAACGGCGCACACTTGGTGCTGGTACCTCTCTCTCACACTCACACACTCACACACTCACACACACACACACACACACTCTCTCTCACACACTCTCTCACACACACTCTCTCACACACACTCTCACTCACACTCTCACTCTCACTCACACTCTCACTCTCACTCTCACTCACACTCACACTCTCACTCTCACTCACACTCACACTCACACTCTCACTCTCACTCTCACTCTCACTCTCACTCTCACTCTCACACACACACACACACACACACACACACACACACACACACACACACACACACACACACACACACACACACACACACACACACACACACACACACACACACACACACACACACACACACACACACACACACACACACACACACACACACACACACACACACACACACACACACACACACACACACACACACACACACACACACACACACACACACACACACACACACACACACACACACACACACACACGAGGAGAGACTTTCCTCCTACAATAACCACACCATATTAAGTCACTTACTCTGGTAACACAGGTGCAGAAGGCTGTGGGTGTAGCTTGTTAAAAATGAAAAAAACAATTCTATTAATTAAATTTCAGAAGAACACACTATCAGATAAATTTGATCGAGTAATGACAGAATTCAGCTATACAGTTTTGATCCACAGAGTTGTGCGTCAGCAGAACAAATTGGATAAAATTAAAAAAAGGTACATTTTATTTTCTGTTTTCTTTCATTATATTTTATACAGAGATGTGAATGTGGAGAAACAAAACATTTCAATGCATCATTACCATGAACGTTGTTGCATTCTACATAGAAATGAAACAGGTGACTATACAGTTCAAGAAAGAAAAAAAAAAGGAAAAAACAGTGCAAAGTGTCCTTCACACCTACTCACGCAGGCTCTTAAGAGGCTGCATCTTGGCTTATTGAATCATGTACAAATACCAAATGATAATACACACAGGCTGAACACACAGACGTTCGCTGTCCATCACTGTGTGTAAACCTTAGTGATGTCGTTGTATTTCCCTTCAGGAGCTTCATACTTGGCTTTTGGCGGCGTGTACGCAGGGCCGCTATGAGAGAAGGGAAACAGGTGGGGGTCTGGCTTCAGTGCTGCCTTGTACAGCTCCTCAGACTCCAACTTGAGCTCCTCCAGCGCCTCCCTCTGTGCTTCCAGAGCTAGTTCAACAGCCTGCACCTCAGCCATGTGCTGCTTCTGCAGGAACAAAGACAGATGAGCACATTAAATATAGCCCACTAAGTGCACATGATGGAGAACTGGGGTCAGGAGCAGCATTTTGTTTAAGTGATGTAAATGTGATGGCTAAGTGGTGACCTGTTTGTATCGACTCCACTCCTTCAGCAGCAGGGCTCGTCTCTCACTTTCTTCAAATGACAGCACTGGTGGGGAGCGTTCCCTTTGTAAGAGAATAAGAAACACCAATTTATAGCACTTCAAAGTCAGCGAGCACCACAATCATAAGGAAAGAACAAAGGTACAGTAAGAGCACAGATAGAGGAATGATAAGAGCATAAAATCAGGTCCATAAAATATATTAACACGTTACTTTAATGTTGAATAAGCATGTGCTAGTCTTGTCAGCTTGCTTTAATGTCTCAGAGGCTTAATGCTAAAAGAGTTTGTGTTTTTAATACAGATGCCCTCTACAGAAAGGGACAGAGTCGGCTATTTCACCTCAGGAGGCTCGGGTCTTTTGTCTGAGGTGAAATGTTGCACGTTCTACCAGTCAGTGGTGGCTGGTGTACAGCACCTCAGTGGAGGGCAGTGGCTAATGACTGACCTCCCTCCCTCATTTATTCATACTTCACTTCAGTTTTTTTTTAAATTCAACAATGTGCAATTGTGCTCATTTTTACTTGTTTCACTGACAAACTTCCATTTTATTGTTTGTCAATATCTATCTATCTATCTATCTATCTATCTATCTAGAAAGGAAGGATGTGGCTGCCATTATTCAAAAGCATCCCATGATAAGGCCAACACCAACATAACCAACAACAATGTTGTTCACTGAAGCACTTTTAATAGTTAAATAGATTTCATATTCTACTACATCAGATCAGCTTTGGTGTTTTCAGAGCATTGGTTAACCATAAAAGAAATATTGAGTGACGTCAGCATTGTTCTTGGACTCAACACAAATCTAACCCGATTACCAGCAAATGCTGATGTGGACAACAGTGAAATGAGCTGTACCTCGTTTCATCAAAGCATTTGGTTGGAATGATGAGGTCTTCTAGCGGGACAAGCTCAGGTGCAACCTTCTCCAGCTTCCTCAGCTTTTTTCTCAGCCTCTCTTTGATCAAGTGCTCCCTTTTTGGGTCCACTTTCTTCTTCTTTTTGGGCTCCGCTCTGAAACACAACGTACAGCTCTATGTGGGCATGTTCAATAACCAGATATATTTTGAAACAGACATGGGAAATATGTCAATAGAATATACATTGATATTATGACATGAAGCTCACACTGTATGTAGTGATATAAAACATGAATAACAAAGTTATGTTATGTTACATGTTACTTCTTTGTCTTTGCTTTGTTTAGAGCTTGTTTTTACTAAGAAGTAAAAAACTCAGCTGTATATCTGGACTAAGAAATGTTTAGGGGCAAAAGAAGAATTGTTGTTGGGTTCCTACTGAGTCCAAGTTCCCATCAATTGCAGTCAGTGCAATCAGACACACAGGAACCATCCAGCCTTGATCATACCTCAGTGGAGCAGATGTCCTCAGTGTCTTCACTGGTGCAAACCAAGGACTATGTACAGCATGGTGATGTTCTCCAATCACGAAACTAAAAACACAGGTCAAATCAGTCAATAACCTTAGCTGTGCTAGCTCTGGGTTAGCTACCACAGAGAGTTCACATCGTGATATAAACACTCACCTTGACGGAGCGGCCTGTCGGGATAAAACCCTGCAGAGACAGCGCGACAGGGCCACGGACATGTTTCCACGGTGCTTTGTTTCACTTTAAACTCATAACCGGGGTCTGAAAACACAGAAATGTTCACATGTAGCGTCGCATCACGTCACTTGTCCCCTTGTTTGAGCGACGCATGAAGATGACGTCACAGAGAAATTAGCAGACGCAGTTTCGACCATTTTAATTTATGCAGACAATTTGATTTAAAATTATAGAATATATCGTCAGTATAATCTATAATAAAAAAGACCAAGAGACGTTTCTGATTTTTGGGCGATTTGGTAGCGTCTTGGTTTGTGTTCATTTGTCACATTTTTGTCGAATCGTGTTGGACGAGTGAAAAGATACCGGTTGTGTTATTTAGGGTAAAGGTCGCGGCTGTGTCTGGGCTTTTATATCACCAGGAACTAAATCAGAGTGCCACAAGAAGATATCGGTAGAAAAGTTTGATCCAGACAGGGGTGATTTGTTGGATCTGCATCATGGCGCTTCTCAGAGGTAAACAAACACGTCTCAGATCAGCAGATTTGGCTTTTCAGCAGCTGGACTGTAGCTGTGCTGCTTTGGCAAAGGTTAATGTTAGTTGGCTACATTTTCCATATTGTTGTAGCGTTATCCGTGACCTAAAATGAAATGTTAACACTATAGAGTCGACTGTATGTAAATATAAATATCAGGATAGTTTAAAAACGTTTTCTGCACACAACGTCACTGCAAAGTAGGCAAAAGGTGACAAAATGGTGTCAAGATCATTAACAGTCGATTGTCAACAACCAGTGGTGCAATAAATACTCAGGTACCTGTAATGAAATTGGCAATAATACAGCATATAAATACTCTTTTACAAGTAAAAATCCTACATCTAATTATTACTTAAGTAAAAGTACAAAAGTATCAGCATCAAAATGTACTGATGTTACCAAAAGTAACTCCTAAACCCTTTTTAATAAACTCAGAAAAGTTTAATATAATGTTATTGGATTCTAATTATTAATGCATTCATGTGTTCAGTGTTGCAGCTGGTGAAGCTGGAGCGCATTTCTTCTGATTTCTGAGTAGTTTATAGTAATCAATAGTGATTACATAAAAATGATCTGAATCTGCAAAGTCATTAAAGTTATCAATCAAATGTAGTTCAGTTGAAAGTACAATGTAGGCTTCCAATGTGTAGTGGGGTAGAAGTATAAAGTCGCATGAAATGGAAATGCTCGAGTAAAGTACAAGTACCTCAAAATTCTACTTTACTACAGTACTTGAGTAAATGTACTTAGTTTCATTCCACCCCTGTTGATTGCACTCCTTCATTAAAGTTCAAAATTATGTTCATTATTAAGTTTTGTGTTGTGGTGCACTTTTCCACATACAGAGTCTAAAAAACGGGACATTTTGCAGAACATTGACATGTCCCCTCTGCATAAGTCAGGCGTTATGATATGGTTAGAACAAAAATGAAAGCCCAATTGAGAGTCAAGGCATCCAGCCCCTCCTGCACACACCACAGGTTAGTCAACAGGTCAACGTCTGATTAGAAACCAGAGGGCATATCAACCCAGTACTTCAAGATAAATGTCATACCTATTAGCTATGTGCCATTAGTGACTTGTTTATGATGAATCAGCAGAGTGCAATGAAAATTATGTATAAACGAAAGGACATTTTAAGTATTTCGCACACAAATCAAACTGCAAAAGAATCAAACACTTTATTTGTCTATTCTATATGGTTTTTTTAAAAAAAAGAAAGCACCACAGTTTTATACATGTTAACCAACAGGATTAACTTTCTGATAAAAGCATCCACAACACCCCTGGTTCACTCTGGATTCAGCAAAATTTCAAATGAATTTTTCCCTAAATAAAAACAAAAAAAAAACTCCTTAATCCCTGAATATTAACTGTTGTGAGAGAGGAATAATCCTGGGAAAAAGGTGTATACTCTACCTTGAGGATGGAAAATCCAGAAGTGGATGCTCCTCTTATCCCCCCAGTCCAATTTGATCCATACAAGCATGTGTATATGAATATAATTAACTGTAAATATTGTCTATTACCTGTTCTCTGTGTGGCTTGAAGGAGCTGCAACTTACATTTCGTTGCAGAGCCCTCGGTTGTATAATGACAGTTAAATATCCTTGTACTGTATCTTTATCTTCTGCATCTCAGTGCACTGACTGTGTCACCCCTCTCTGCAGTATCTCTGACCCACCCTGTCCCTCCTGATGCTGTGAGCTGGCTCAGTAGTGGGTGGTTTGAAGTCCTTGTTGCTGTACTGAAATGCTCTGTTTTTCCGCAGGTGTATTTATTGTAGCTGCCAAGCGCACTCCATTCGGTACCTATGGTGGCGTGCTAAAGGACCGCAGTGCAACAGACTTGGCTGAGCATGCAGCCAAAGCCGCCCTCGCTGCAGGGGGCGTGGCACCAGAACTTGTAAACAGTGTCATCATGGGAAATGTCATGCAGGTACCTAAAGTCCAGCAGATCAACTGCCACATTTAACAAATCACAACATCTTTATTTGTGTGATGACTAGTCTCCTTGATTTGTTCCTCACCTTTTCATTTCTTTTAATGCCCCCCCTCCGTAATTTCAGAGCTCAGCTGATGCACCTTACATTGCTCGTCATGTGGGTCTGAGGTGCGGTGTCCCAATCCCAGTGCCTGCTCTCACCGTGAACCGACTGTGTGGATCTGGTTTCCAGGCCATCATCAGTGGTGCTCATGTAAGCTCTCCACTCTGAGCTAAATACATTCTGACACAAATACAAATGTAAAATAAACCATAATATTGTACATTAAATGGTTACTTTATCAGATATACCTCTACAGTCTAATGCAATCCAATAGAACTGTTCTGCCATGAAGTCCACTTTTAATGAGGTAAAAATCTCATTGAGTTTAAAGTACAGTACAAACACAAACAAAACAAATACATCTGTCATACACCACAAACAAGTGAACAAAATATCCATAAAATATGTAATACATCAGATAACATTTCTAAAACGATTAAACTATCACATTTAGTAGCAAACACATTAACCAAGAGAACTATTTTCCTTTAAAACTGACTTGCATTGCCTCATAGTAATCAGTGACAGTTTCATGTCCTTCTGTGCATTCGTACAAACTTTTTTGCCCAATTCTGTTTTTCTCTGGAGACCAACGTCTGCAGAATATTGGGAGAGCAGGTCGTATTGATTTTGGTTTTTACACACGTATGTACACAGATAAGGAGGAGCTAGCCCAAGGAGAGAGTTACACATGAAGCCAAACCAAAGCATTGTAGATATACAGAAATGTCAGATATCCAGAGGTGTTTCTGATATTTTTCCCCCCTCATGTATGTAGATACGGTGGAGGGATAAATTAGAAACCCCTCCTCCCAATATACCTTTTAAACATGTGGCTAAATTCCCACATTTCCCACAATTTCACCACAAATTTATCATTATGAGCTTCGGAAGGATAGATGTTATGGCAGAGCTGTTGTGTTGAAATGTATGAGATGAGAGCACGGTTCATACATCAGTGAAAATACAATATTTCAACCAAGCATAATCTGTGCTACCTGATATCTTGTTGCTCCAAAGCTAAAACTTGTTACCATGTGTGTGTTTGTAGGAGATTTGCCTCAGGGAGTCGGAGGTGGTCCTGTGCGGAGGCTCGGAGAGCATGAGTCAGGCCCCATACGCCGTTCGCAACATACGATTTGGGACAAAGTTTGGATTCGATCTCAAGGTTTGCTTTTGGTTGATTCTCTTTGCTCTCCAATCACGTGACACAAATGTACTTAGGCGCAACACAGCTTGTTATTAAACTCCGGAAGCTTTTATCACAAAGATAAAACCTTCTGCTCGTTTGCTTTGACAGCTAGAGGACACCTTGTGGGCGGGTCTGACTGACATGCACGTCAAAATCCCAATGGGCATCACAGCAGAAAACCTGGCAGAGAAATACCAGATCACACGAGAAGACTGTGACAACTACGCACACCAGACACAACAAAGGTGGAAGGCAGGTAAGATGGGTTTCATTTTTTAAATATGTTTTCAATATTCCCATGGTCTACTCACCTTACAACAAGTAATATTAAAATTTGTTGCTTTTGAGGAAAAAAGCTGGCATTTTTCCAGGGAAGATGTTAAGTTTTCCGCTCAAGACAACCTCATTCTTAAAAGTGGAATTATGATTTTTTTTTTCTTTGTTTACAGCTCATGAGGCGGGTCGCTACACAGCAGAAATTGCTCCCATTGATGTGAAAGCTAAGAAAGGCAAGGTGTCCATGGCTCAGGATGAACACCCGCGTCCACAAACCACACTGGAACAGATGGCCAAACTGGCTCCTGTCTTCAAGAAGGGGGGGACTGTCACTGCTGCCAACGCTTCGGTGAGTTTACGCCCAGAGTGTAGACTCCTCTTATGGATCTAAGGTGATCTGTTTCTTATCATTCTAGTGAGCGTCAAGCAAGAGGTTATAAAGCACTTATAACTTGTGGCGCAGCAAAATATATTTTCACATAAATATCATGCAAATATTGCTACTTCTACCCTGAGAAGAGGCCTATTATTACTAGATCTAACACCCTCTTCTTGATCTGCAGGGTGTGTCTGACGGTGCTGCTGCTTTGGTGATTGCTAGCGAAGATGCTCTGAATGAACACAAGCTCACTCCACTGGCCAGAGTAGTGGCCTATCATGTGTCAGGCTGTGACCCGAGCATTATGGGAATTGGTGAGTAATGCTGCTGTTGTGGAGATGTATTTTAATCTGTTTGAATTAAAAGCAGTGAATCACTGAATAAACTGTCGTGATATCTGACAGGATTTCTTGGTTTCCTTAAATAATTTTTTAGGTCCCGTTCCAGCAATCACAGAAAGTCTTAAAAAAGCCGGTCTGACTCTCGACGACATGGATCTCGTGGAGGTTTGTTTGAAGTACTCTTATCCTTTTACTTAAGTACTAGTATGAATACAGCAATCTAATAAATACTCTATTACAAGTAAGGCATTCAAAAAGTCACTTATATAAAGAAGTATTATCAGAAAAATGTACTTGAAGTATAAGTAAATAAAGTAAAAGTACTTTTTTGTAAAAATATCCTCTGTGACATATATTGCAATATATAGCATTATTAGATTATTATTACTGATGGATCAGCAGAAGTAGCAAAAGTAGTCTTATTCTTTCCTCAAGAAAATGTAAAAAAGTACAGGCTCCAAGTATAAAAGTAGGAAGTATATTTCCTCTATATTTCTCTTAAATAAGGCCATATGTGGGGAACGCCTTGCTGCTCTATATCTGCTCCGTCAGCCATGTTGTCAGGTTCACTTATGTTATTGTCCCATTCATTCAGGTTCAAATCAGCTTTGATGTTGGCAAGGTGCACAATGATGCAAAATAAAAAAAAGAATCAGCTGTTATAGTAAGAGTCAACCCCTCAAATGCATTCAAATTAAAGTTGATTTTGAAAATGGAAGTATCTTAAAATGGAGATGTACCTAGTTACTTTCTAAAAATGCTTTTCATATATGTTTTAATTCACTCAGTTAGTTATTATTACTTGTCGTGTCACTGATGTAATTTGCTTCGCACAGGTGAACGAGGCTTTTGCCCCTCAGTACCTGGCCGTTGCGAAGGCTCTTGGACTCGATCCAGAGAAAAGCAACACTAACAGCGGAGCTATTGCCATCGGACATCCTCTTGGCGCTTCTGGAGCTCGCATCACTGCCCACCTGGTTCATGAGCTCAGGTAGCCTTGTCCTCAGTAACCATACATACAGAATATGAGTGGGGACGTCTGCGCGTGAAGTAGCTTTAAATAATGACCTTTGTGTTTTCAACAGACGACGAGGAGGCAAGTACGCTGTGGGCTCTGCCTGCATCGGTGGTGGTCAGGGCATCGCCATCATCATCGAAAGATGCTGAAGGAAGAAGCTGCAGATGTCAGATAACTCCGTAGAAGAATGTGTTGCACCATCAACCACTCGCATTAAAATAACACACAGTTGACATGTTGAATGAGATTCTTAAAAACCTTTGACATACACATCAAAGTTCTGTTAACATGAGGCGCTGCTGCTCAGTGTTTCCTTGGCACACAAAGAACCCATCACTCAACATTCTTTTTTTTTGCTGCTCACAGTTGTTTCGTCTTTCAGTCTCAAGAGTGCATGAATAAATTCTCCAGTCCAATGTTGCCATGGAAGACAAAGAGCTAACTCCTATTTCTGTGCTCATTCAAGAGCCTGTTTATGTACAGTATGTGCCTGGAAAACTGAGCTGGGTCACAGTATCATGTGTAGCATATTATTAACTCATAAAGTACAGTTTGTTGTGGTATAGTCATGTTTAAAGGGACTCTGAACTCTGACGTTTGCCTTAAAATGTTCTTTATCACTCCAGAAAATGTCTGAACTGTGCTCTGCTCCAGCAAAAAATGATTTTGTATTTCTTTGTCTCAATAAATCTGAAAATAGCATTTTCAAAAAAAATCCTGTTTGTTATACAGATGCTATATATTTTTTTCTAGTTAAGCGGTGAATTAAAGATTTAAAAGATTTCTAGTTTTTATTTTAGTTTCTAATAGTAGTTTTTATACTTTCTTTTTGAAAGCATACATAGCCTTCTTTTTGGTTTTATCTCTTTATTTCAAAAAGTTACTTAGCTTGCAAAGGGACTTTTGATCTTGAATAAAAAACACTGTTGGGTTCTGTTTTCCTTGAAGACAAAGAAGCTCCACATAATCATTAGTTTTATTATACATTTATTATACATTTATTTGTCATTTAATAACACAGGGTTGCACTACCAAATGTAAGCTGTTGTTCCTTCATGCTACACACCTATATAACATAGATAAATAATTAAATTATATGTGTGTGTGTGTGTGTGCGTGTGTGTAACTGTATATATATTCGCCCAGGAAAAGATTCAGAGACACATCTTTGTTATCAAAAGCAGCTGAAAGTTCACAGTGAGAATAAAAAGGAACACATGTAGGACTACAAGGACCAGCACATCCTCGAAAATCAACGTAATTGCGTCATCGTGCAACGTCCTTATATACGTCACCTACCCGGATGTCGGTCTTTTTTTCATAGCAAAGGTAAGACACCATTGCCTTCGTGATACTGTGGGGTTAAAATCTGTTTTCATCTGGGTTACTGAATAAAAAATACAGTCTCCACATATCAGGATACGAATCTGTGTGTTTAGACGATGCGTTAGACATCATTATTACAATGATTTGTCCGTAATGTCTCTGTAATTATGATCAATTTGGTGTAGCACTCCGAGGCCGCCGGCTAGCCTTCGTGCTACAACATTGGCTAGCTGGCTAATAGAAACGTGTTGTCTTCCTTAGTCCTCTGTGCTGTTTGCCAATTTAATTCCGCTGTCATTTACTTAGGTTTTCCTTATAAACCTTAAATTGTCACTTTAAGAAGGCTCCGTGGTTGGCCAGCTAGTAAAGCTGCTCTTCTGTGCTATGTTGCTAATTGCTAGCTGACGCTGCTTGTCATGCCTCTTCTGCATTGGAGATGGCTGCGGTGTTGAGCAGTCGACCAAAGTCAATCATACTAATAGTAATATACATTATGGTCGTGATGTTTTTGTTGTTTACCAATGCATTGTGTAATTCTGACTAGGAGCATCGCGTATATAAAAGTGCTATTGAAGCAGTACTAATTTTCTGTAGTTTATACCAAAATCTCACTCCTATGGACCAGTGTATCGTCTAACTGAGGCTGGAATATTGGAATATTGATTAACAGCAAATAAAATCCTATGACACTGCAAACATTGCTGTAACAAGTATACTAACATTTTATACTTTTTGTCAGATGGCAGAGGGAGACAAAAAGTCTGCCAAGAAGAAGCATGGGAGCCGCAATCCGGTTCTGGCCCGGGGCATCGGCCGCTACTCCCGTTCCGCTATGTACGCCCGTAGGGCCATGTACAAGAGGAAGTCTAAGACCACTGAGACCAAGGTGAGGGAAGATCTGTGACACTCTACTAAATGAATGAAGCCATATGCACGTCACACTTGTTGGTTGTGTCTTGCTTTGCTGATGATTTGCTTCTGTTTCAGGTGGAGAAAAAGATGAAGGTGAAGCCCCAGGCCACAGTTATCAAGACTGTTGGAGGAGACAAGAATGGAGGCACTCGCGTTGTCAAGCTGCGCAAGATGGTGCGTAATGTGCGATTTGATTTTGTTTAATTGCCATTTGGAACTGCAAATGTCATGCTGGTAGAAATATATGTAGCACACATGAAAAATCCAGAACGTATGGCAGAGTGAGGGGTAATGACCCCAACATATGCTATCGGAGATTTTCCTACTAGAACTATCATGAGCACAATGGTATGCAGCATTTTTCCGTTCATCTCATAAATTGATGTTAGCTGATGCAGTGCTGTCATGGCTTTCAGTTGCAGAGAATGCACTTGTTTTGGTAATTTTATGTGCATGTCCTACAACCTAGAATTAACATACTACAATGTATTTTTATGTGCCCACCCTACTGTAGCCCCGCTACTACCCCACAGAGGATGTTCCCCGTAAACTTAAGAGCCATGGGAAGAAGCCCTTCAGCCAGCACAAGAGAAAGCTGCGCACCAGCATCACCCCAGGAACTGTCCTCATTCTGCTCACTGGTCGCCACCGTGGAAAGGTGAGAACCGTTTCCAACACGTCTTGTTGATGATTTGAATGTTCTTGTGCATTAGTAGAAATGATTGACACAGGCAGCGTTTGAGATGTTACTGGGCAAATTTTCAATCAGCTTTGTATCAGCACAATGTGGGTAGTATTTGCTATTAACATAATGTCTACCTTCCCTACATATTTTCTGCACAGAGCTCTCCTGTTCTCCTTTAGCCTGTTTACCATTTCTGGGGTTTGATTGAATAACGGACTTAACAATAACATTTCTACTGTTAATATGTAAATGGCTCTAGAGCCAATAAATTTTGGTTAATCTAGCTACAGGGTAATGCAGTTTGCAGGTAACAGACTAAAGTTAAACATAGTACATTAGCATAAACAACCAATAATGTAATGATGCAAAGTAGCTCAATGCTAATAATTAACAGATGAACATGTCATGTCCCTTGTATGACGAGGTGCAGCCGTGAAATATCAAAATTAGAGTCCAATATGGGTACTTGAAGATGTGGATCTGCTTCTAGGATAAACAGGATCATCTCCAGCAAAATTTACAAAACTGACTGGTCCTAAACAAGTTTTGGTCATTAGAATCTGTAAAAGCATGATCTAATCCAGATGTAAACAAAGGGAAACCTCCATTAAAATTTGACACCTCAATGAGTTGGCATCTGTTCCAGTAGATGGACAGGTCCCATGCTGGCTTCTCACTAGACAGACACTCATATGTATATGTTTAACAGTTCATCAGTAGTCAACACAATTTACAACTTCATAATCCATTTGAGGTTAAATGCACACACTGCACTAGTTGGTCATAACTGAGTGGAACTTATTTAATTAAACTAAAAGTACAGTGTATATATAAATAAGCTTTAAAAATTGAGTACAATTGAAAACAGACGTTATAAGTCGATGCGGCTGGAGCGATGTCATGTATGTAGTGTTCTTCTTCAGCATTCTGTTTAATGCGCTGTTGGGCGACAGTTGGCTCACCACTTGTAACACGCCAACATTGGTGGTGTTTTTACTGACTGATCATAATAGACTTTTTCTCCTGAACTGTCCTTGATAAGACTCTAAAATAGGCAACATAATGACAGTACAGTTAATCACCATCAGTTGTAATGGTCATTGAGGGCATGGTATCAAAAGATATTTGCATTAGAACAAAAAACAGCAGCGCATCCTTATTGTGCATGAAAACAAGCGTGCTGGACACAACACTATAATCACACGCCCGCAGTACCACAGACATTGTCCCTCCCTCCCACTCAAATGCTACATGGGTAATGTTATGGAGGCATGCAAGCGTGCCCACTCACACTCTGAGCAGTGGCTGACCTAAATAATGTTTGAGCTGTGAAACTGACGGGCAGAGAGCCCTCTCAGTACAGTGAGGAGTGTGTTCTCCTGTCTAAATAGCTTGGCACAAAAGTGGATTGCAGCTACTGAATTGTCTTAACCAAATGGCACAAATGCTTTTCTGAGCTCATTACTGGAGTTGGAAAGTGAAAGGATCCTTCTCTTGTGTTCAGGTTGGCACTTAATATTGTATGTAGTGGTTGATGCGGTAGCTGTGTGTAAGCAGGAATAGTGTCTTTATACTAATGTTTTTTTTTTTTTTTTGTTTTTTTTTTTTTAGCGTGTGGTGTTCCTGAAGCAGCTCTCTAGTGGTCTCCTTCTCGTCACTGGTAAGGATGGACACTCAGCATTTGTGCACATCACAGCTGAATCATCCATAATATGAAGCTGTGGCTCTGGCAGCATCATGTTGGGCGTCTTTTATACTCCTATTCTAACAGTGTTTTCTCATTCTCGTTCCTCTAGGCCCTCTTGCCTTGAACAGAGTTCCCCTGCGCAGGGCTCACCAGAAGTTTGCCATTGCCACCAACACCAAAATCGACATCTCTGGCATGAAGATCCCCAAAACTCTGAATGACTCCTACTTCAAGAAGAAGAAGCTGAGGAGGCCCCGTCACCAGGAGGGAGAGATCTTTGACACAGAAAAAGAGGTGAGCTAGTGTTTTGTTTTTTTTCTCAGAATGAATGACTGCAGACATCTTGACTATTTCAACAGGACTTGGGACCTTGTGGATTTGATGTCTGACTCACTGGTTTTCTCCTTCCGTCTATAGAAGTACCAGCTGACGGAGCAGAGGAAGGAGGACCAGAAAGCTGTTGACTCTCAGCTCCTGCCCCTCATCAAGAAAGTACCTCAGCTCAAAGGGTACCTGCGCTCTTCCTTCTGCCTGTCTAATGGTGTCTACCCGCACAAGCTGGTTTTCTAAACGTGTTGAAATAAAGAGTACCACCGTCTCCTGCCCTCTGTTGCCTCATTTGTGCTTAAATTGTGTAATTGCTTGGATATTTCCTTGCCTGATGAGACAAACTTGCAGCAGTACAGAATATAATGTGGAATTTCCACAGCTCAAATGGTAAATTCAACCTGTAGTTTCATTAAATTTACCCATATCAGGTTTTACTGTGTGGATTAGATTCCCTGGTGCCTGACTGAAAGTTAACACTTCAAGGTTGGTGCTTCTGAAACGCATCATACTGGAGCTGCCTGCACGATACAGTAACTAATGTTGAACCTGTTGACCTCAGAATGATTAAGATGCTGCGTTTAAGACATTGGTTGACTTTCCAGATTTGATGTCTTAGGTGTCATGCTTACAGGGGATGTCGAGTCAGTAACCTGGCTACTACAACTTCACAATATCATCCCGTTTGTACTGTTTGTGTTAATCTATATGCATGTCAATACCACATGGGCTGCCTCCTCCAGCAGGGTGCACAATGATCAATGAAGTTTGAACCTGACATTGGTTCTCTTAACTACCAAAATTTAACAAACATACTTTGTCTGGCATCCCCAAGGTGATACTTTTCTTTCCCTTTCATTTTTTTCAGCACCATAACATTTAAAGATAAGATTAAAACAAGTAATGTTAGCCATTTGGGATTTTGAGTGTAATTGTTGCACTGCAATGAAAGGACCACACCAGACATTGGACCCAGACAGCTTAAAAGCTACACTTTAATTAAAAAAATGACATGTCTAATGTAACAGGACAAAAATAAATACAAGTGTTTCATCTCTTTAACATGGCCACGTTTTTTTTTTGTTTTTTTTTAATCTTCAAAAACAATGTATAAAGCAGCACAGAAAAAGGCAGCGGCCCCTTGCCAAGGAATGATAAGTGCCTTTGTCGAGTCAGTCAGTACTGTATTTATGGTCAGCTGATGTAGAGAAAGTGCTTTCCCTCAGCCAGACTTGAACAGCAGAATGGCCACCTGACCCAAGTAGAAGTAAATGAAATGCTTGGTCTCATGAGTCACGTAGCTGCCGAAGTTTCTCCCAACGATGCAGTGCCAGGTCGGGTTATACTTCTTGTCGAACTCCTGTGTGGGACAGAGATGCATCGTGTTCATTAAACATGTGTAGAGGAAAAGAGACAAATCTCCATGCAAGCATACAACGCTTAATGAAGCATGAACTATGGTAGATGTTCAAGGAGTAAATACAAGTGACAGACCAAATTTATCATTCATGGTTTAATGGGCTACACTGCAAGTAAGAAGTACAATTTTCAGCAGTCAATGGTTGTTACTCATGTTTATCCTCAAAACAATTTCATGATCACAGTAACATTAAGGTAACATTTTTTTACCTTAATTCTCAATAATGATATTACTAATAAGAAATTGGTTCTAAAAAAATGGTTCTAGTTGAGTGAAATAAACAATAAATGCTTCTGCCTATTTGACACAAAGCATTTTCTGTTTGCAATACTGTTAGTCATCATATTGAAGTTTTACCAGCAGTTTCAAACCACCTCCATGTGGTGTACATTTACTAAGACTCAAAGGAATGCATCAAAGATAATTTGACAGCTCCACCCAAGTTTTTATACCTATTTCTAGGACACTTCTACATGATGGTTAGAGGTGTGCCCCCTCTGACACAGTGCAGGAATGCCACCATGGAGATAAAATATGTGAACATGTGGCTGCTGCAGGACAGTTAGTAGCCAAGAGGAACAGGTTTCCTCAGGAAGGGAGGAAACAACTGTAAATACCAGGCTGGGTGTGTAATGTCGATGATGCACAGGGTGGTTAATTTTTGAGTGCAAAACATCACTGCAAAAGCTGTCAAACAGAAACGTAAGATTTTGCCCACAAAACAGCCGTTCAAAGTTACACTGAGTGACGTTACTGTTCGACTGAGACTAAATGGGAAATGCGGAGTGCGTCAGCAGTGATTTTAATTACCTTTTTGATGTATGCAGCGATGTCTTTCTCGATGTTGTACTTCTCCAGGGCCTGTGTGGCACACTCAACGGCATCCTGCTGCATGTCCTCCGACATGTCGGCATTTTTGATCACTGCCTTCCTTTCAGACATGGTTGCCCTGGGAAACCAAAACACAGCGGAGGATTCATCATCTTCACAAGCGCATTGGCACGCACACAAACACACACGCGCGCGGGCACACACACTCAATGCAATGGACAGGATAGCCTGAGCATCCCAACAGTCCTCATCATCGATTGAC
This sequence comes from Pempheris klunzingeri, assembly GCF_042242105.1. NCBI lineage: Eukaryota > Metazoa > Chordata > Actinopteri > Acropomatiformes > Pempheridae > Pempheris > Pempheris klunzingeri. The sequence continues at coordinate 10,720,475 of NC_092018.1, forward strand.
TTCACTGTATGGAGAGCATAACGGGTCTTGACAGGCAGTGAAGGAGAAAAAGCCTTAAGTTAGTGGCGAAGCTATCATTACATAATAACTGACACATAATATCTGAACTAGCCATTTCTACAAGTGTTACATAACAACTTCCATCAGCGGCAAGCTCGCTGGATGCGCGCTCTGCGTAGTTTCTATGGATACGCAGGACATTTGAGCTTATCTTCTCATATTTATCCGAGGTTTCTAAAAGAATCCTATGAAATATGAACCTGCAAAACTAAAGCACATTTATGCAACAACATAGCCGTTAGAAAGTGGCGAAAAAGGCAAGACACATCTGCTTCAGCATGCACGGTACCAAAAATAAACACCATATTCACATGATGACCCAGCGTTCGGCGTAAATAGGAGTTTACATTATCTGAAGTTAAGCGTAATGAGGAGGAAGGTTTGCAAGCAACACTTTCCCCACATGCATTTTCAGTGATGAGCCGTTGGTTAGCTAGCGGTTAAGCACGAAAACTAGCTGCTCATTCATCCCGCAAAAGGAAAAAACACCGATTGACTGCAAGCACAGATGATACCGTTTCGATAACACTTAAGGCAGAATAAATTCACCATCCTGTAATTTTCGCCGTGCGAAATTCTTTAACGTACCTACTTGTCTAGTGTGTTGTTTGTCTAGTTTTAAAGAGACGACCGCTCCTGTAGTGACAACTCCCGCGAAGTGGTTGACACAAAAGTAATGTGGGTGTGTAGCGGTAAGAGACTGCTGCCTCGACGTGATCCCATTGGCTGATATTAATGCACAAGGCGCTGTCATTGGCTCATTCAGGCCTATCTTTCTGGTGTTTCTGCCTGCATTTTATTTCAGACCATCATGCTCTGCGGCACGGTCGTTGCTAGAGCAACCGTTGTAAATAACGTGTTCGTGCAGTGGCCCAAGCCCCGCTGGCGATTTTACTTTTAATTTTTGTCCTTTTGATAGTATTTTGTATACAAAAAAAACAATAGAGAACAAAACTACCATGAAACACATTTGTCGCAGAAAACTGACATACTAGCTTACTGACATTACTTATTTCGAAATAAAAACGTACATTTATCGTAAAATATAACCTAGGACTTAACTCAATATAGCAAGTCGTAAAAAAATTGTTTTTATCTTACGGGTACTGAGAAGAGAAAGTAAAAAAAACATTTGTCATCTTTAAAATCTGTTGTTTATGCAACAGGCAAGGAAGCCATAAATTGAAGGATTTTGCTGTACACAGAAATTATATGCTGTTTAAGTGTGGGCACTTAATTTGTTCTATTTCAAACTACTAAAACTACTACTATTTCTAAGTACACTACTAAGTAGTATGAAGGTATGTTAGGAGTACTATAAACACATTTCCGATTTTGATTTTTCAGGAGATTGTAAAAACAAAGTGAAAATAGATAAAATTACATTTCTACCCATTTATTTCACTCATACACACTGGAAGCAACACACAACTCCATTGCTCCCCATTGTTTTTTTTTCTTAATCACTATCTGAAATGTTTATAATCATCCACATACCAAAAGTCCCCAACCTAATATTCAAGTTTTGTGACAGATTAAAATACTGTATGCACCAAATAAGATAAAGTATTTCGATAACCTGGTTATTCCTTTTATTTACTCGTTTCAAAATACCCCCCTGAAAAGCACTGAAGACACTTTAAGGCCTGACCTAACACACAATCATTTTCACACAAACACATACAATAGCGTCAAGTCTACCAGGGTAACAGTCATATTCACACATCAATCAATAACCGAAGAAAATGTATATTCTCATTTGTCAACAGTTCCATGTTCATTTTGTACCAAGTCAATAACTGAAAGCAGAAACTGAGCCCATTTTCCACAAATACTGCTTGCATCATTGAAGTTCTCCTTTCTAATTCATTAGTTTGAGTGAATTGGAGAGAAACTTTTGCATTATGAATAAAAAAAACTACTAAGTTGTTTAGTAGTGCAACTATGATATCTTGATAAAAATCTTGACATCTCTTAGCCAAAGTGTTAAAGAACATTACTGTCAAAATGCTTTGATAGTTTTCAACATTGTTCATGATGGACGAACAGCTGAGACAGAGGCCAGTCCAAATTTAGATTGCACCTCTTAGGTTATGTTATAATCTGTTTTTTGGTATATCAAAATTAAATGTATAAATGTGGTGAAGAAAATAATAAATTACTGCTGAGCATGATTTACAAACTTACTTAAAAATTGAGACCATGGGAGAACTAACCCTATTGGTACAAATGAAATACTTTTTAAAACAACTTTGCTCCGTAGATCATGTATGTATTTAGGTTAAAAAAATCATTCATGGGTATGATTTCAACTTGAGGTGGAGAAAAATGTTCAAAACAAATAATTAAAATGCCTTTTACACTTGCTTTCTTTCCAATAACAGAGTTGAGTGGCACACTAACACACAATTGTACACATGCATGTTGTTTGCAGGAAAGCTGTAGCTTCAAATACAGATGAAACTGTCACTCGCTGCGGTCCTTGGGCTCTCTGTATTTGTAGTGGATGTAATCAAAGATGTCTCTCTCACTATCCACCAACAGAGGCTCTCCTGCCACACCTACAACAGATCCACAGAGACAGAAACAGCTGATATTTAAGGCTGAAGACGTGAATCATTGGCTACCAACAGATGACAGAAGTCACACAGGGCTGGAACAGAGTTCAGCAGATTCATCAGACATGTTTGACCCAGACTCACCAGTGACTCCAAGTGGCCGGATGGTGTACTCATTAAGAGTGAAGCCTTTCTCCAGAGCATGAGTTCTCATGTTTTTATTGAAAATGTCACTTCCTGTGAAATACAGAACTCCACAGTAGTACTGGTCCTTGGGAATTAACCTAAGGGAAATAGAGAAAGGATGGGTTGAGAATAAATAAAACCAGAAGGATGCCTCTTTACTGAATTTGATATCCAACTGCATGTTACTGTGCCTGTTCATTGTTATAGAAGGTAGAGGCGATGTTATGATGGAAGATCACAGATTTCATACCCTCAACAAAATGTTTTCTTTCTTCTAGCATCACAATGAATCACTACCCACTGATTCAATCCAGGGTGAATATATGTGCTATAAATATATATGTGTGTAAATGTGCCAAATGCCTACACTGTAAATGCTGAGGGCAATATAAATGAGGGCTAACATATCACCTAATATCAATACGCCTGTGAAGGTATTCCTCCTCATCTTCATCACTCTGCTGCAGCTGGCAGACGCCCTACAACAAAAACAAGATCCAGCACATCGTCACCACAGTCATGCGGTTCATGGTTTGGGTACAGTTACTGCACTAATTGCATTACCGATTACAACACCAAACACACACCGCTGAGCACATGAGAGAAAATAAGCAGAGGCCTCACCATGAACTTGGTGTCACCTTTGGACAGCGTGTCGGTCACAAAGCCAATCGACTCCAAATGCTCGACCACAGCATGGAGGAGCCTGGGCTGGAAAAGAAGATAAATGGGCCAAAATTGTAAAAGATAAAAAGCAATTGAAATTAATGGCCATATAGTAAATTTATGACAGGATGAGTGAAACACAGCAGTCACAAGCCTTTACCTGCTTCTCTGTCTGAGAGGTGTAGTTTGGGTGGGTCAGCAAAATATCAATATCACCACTCGATGCTGCACCTGAAAATTATGAATGTGTAAATCAACATAACAGTTACCAGTCTTTCCAACTCCAATGTTATCTGAACATCAGCTGTAATAAAATGTGATGGGGAAGTTTTACCTCTCCTGTAACTTCCACAGATTGTTCCAATATAATCTGTGCCAATTGTCTCCAACTCTCCAAGAATCAGCGTCTAAACAAAAACATACAGCCAGTAAGAAAACTCTAGATAAAACTCATTTTAACATAACAGAAAAATATAAGTGATTGATCTCACCTCCATCTTTTCCATTTCAGCTCGCGGAATCCTTTTCTCAAATTCCTCAAAGTACCTGAATGAAACATAACTCGTGCGTCAACAGAGGATGACGTTAAGATATTCAGAATTTATTTTGATGCAGATGAATCACACATGTAGAAGAAAATATTCTGAGCACATTCAGCCAAACCTACTTGAGTCCAATCTGCTGATGGTGGTTTAGCTTGTGCTCAATCTTTTTCAAATCTAAAAATACAGCAAAACATAAAGAAAATTGCTCATTTGAAGTAACAGCAAAGCTACATTTACATTGTGCACAACATTCTTGAACTAAACTGTATGTCAAATATCATATAAAGACATACAGATAAAGAATGAGATAAACATTTGACCCATTTTAAACAAACCTTCTAAAGTCTTCACCCCTTCTTCGAAAAACTTCCTGGCAGCAGCAGGACTAAAGTCAAGACCAAAGAGATGTTGTTTGTTACATGAAGCTCATACAGTGAATCTAAATTAACAAATAAATCTAAAACTAAATCAAAATCTGTCACTGTGAATGTCCACAGAAAACATGTCATAACATTTATATTTAGATTAGTAACACTTAAGACATACCCTATTCCAGTAACTCTGGTGAGGAAATTGATGGAAGAGCTGGTGTCATCATTTCGAATCTAAAATATAAAAGTAATGCAGTCTGTGTAATGTGTTTAAGTTAAGCTATTATTAAACACATACACCATGTAGCATCTGTCATGTCTTCCCACGCCCCAACACTAACCTTTTCCAGTTTCCGTAGTTTTCCAGTCTGTAAGAACTCATCAATCTTTTCTGCTATTTTAGCTCCAACACCATCCTGTTGAAATGTGAAAACAAACATGAGGACACTGAATAGTGCGATCTGCAGCAGTTACGCAAGATGTGCAGAGTAGCTGTTGAAAATTATTTTCAGGCAACAGCAGAGGTCAACACACAACCACACCCATGTGAGCGTATTAGTGGTGATGGGAGTCATTTCCAGTTTACAGGTACAATTCCACTGAAATTAACATAACATCTAAAAGTAGGACATATCAAGTCTACTGTTCTGGCCCAGTTAAAAAAAAAAAACTTGGGCCAACACAAAACTCTGTAATGACTGCAATCTGGAAAGTGAAATATGGATTATTATGCTTATAGTGAGAAATCATGGTGATTCCCTTTCTATGGATCTATGATTATCATGAGTTACACTGGACTGAATACGTTGCTGTGTCTCAGTTTGTTGTTCATACACAAAATGTCGTCATGCATTTTTGGACCATTGTTACTAGGTCAGATTTTCACATTTTTTGTGTGCCTCTAAAATTCACTAATGTGTTTCTTAGGAAGACCTTAAAACAAATATCAGTTTACAAACCAGTTTCTTGGCCTCTTCGCCACTTTTGATTTTGTTAGGGTACTTGGAGATGGTAGATGCTGCTTTCCTAGATGCGGAATAAGCAAAATTATTTATAAAAATTATATCAAACAAAAACAAGATTAAACAAGAGAACAATATATAAAGAAGCAAAAACATGTGGTGATAGAGGGCTCCATGTAGCATCAAGCGTATCATACATTGACTTGCCAGTTTATTTGCTAACACTAACTAAAATGTACGCAGTCTAAGACAATGACTCCTTCCTTCCATAAAGGTTTTCATTTTCAAGTTTTTTTTTTTTTTTAACTATTTCAACTTTTATGGTCATTTTGAAGGCTGTAGTTTGTAGTCACTACAATATAGTCTGTGTAATACAGTCTGTGGTTGTAGTGCACGTTGCATTATAGAGATGTGTGTTTTTGTCCACACCACTGATATCAGTGAGGGTAACCTAAATCTTTGAAACAGCTTCCTCTCCATGTTGGTCTTCATGGTTTCATGGAGTGACCTTAAATTGAACCTATTGCGCATGATAAACTAGCAATTGAGTAGTAATCTTTAATACATACAGCATTAATGTTATCATACGCTATTTTTTTATATGAACAATAAAGCCACATTCATAAACAAAGCACATCTCACTGCTGAGACTCCAGATGCTTACCTGTAAGCATTGTACTTGTGTATCGCCCTGTTAACGTTTTTCTCGTAATTGGCCAACTCTGGAAACAGAAGCAGGAGACATTTATTTATCTCATAGTCCTGTAGTTTATAACCACTGATTTAGGAAAAAGCCAACTCAGCTCAAGACATTTAAATGACCAAGCGACTTATCAGCTACAGACAAGAGAAACTCCAAGCAACCTCAGATGACAAACGCGAGAAAGACGCAGCATTAATTAGCACATTATTACAGATGTACACTACTTGTACGAGGACATTTAGAGGTTATTTTTTACTTAAAAACAGGACCAAGCTGTCACGCTAGCTACTGTTAGCTAAGATCAACCGCCTGGCTGCTATTCACGTACCGACAAGAAAGTCTGTTATTCCCTCATTTAGGGATTCCTGCGGCGCTTTCCTCTTGCTCATTGTTGACTTTACAAGCTCTCAAATTTCTGTAGGAAATTTAAACTGTCGTATAGGCATGCACAAAAAGTTACAACCTATTTGTGAATTTGGTTAGCCTCTGACTAGCTCCTTAGCTAGCTCAAGCTGAACAATGACCGAACGACGTGGAGGGGGTCGGACGTGCGTATTACGTCATCGAAACCCATGACGACATCAATGGCGTTCAATTTCAAATAAAAAGAAGGCAGTGACTTTAAATTAATACTAGAAATTATTAGTACACTAAAACTACATATAATCAGCAGCTTTCTACCAGCTGTTTGAGGGGAGACTGTATTTTTTTAATACAGTAAGTATTTTTTGTCTTTTTTAAATTAAATAAAGTCCATCTCCCCCCTCTTTCAACTTCAGGTGCATTATTACGATTATTGTTGTCACCATGAAGAAGTACTTCAATCAGAATCATTGTGCAGTCCTGCCTCACGTTATGTAAATATCAGTATAAGGTAGATGAAGCACTAAAATCCAATATGAGGAGCTGTGCTATTTGTGTGGAGAGTTGTATTTTGGCGATTTAGAGTCCCATAACATGGAAGTTACTGAAAAAAAAGCCATTATTTAGTGTGCTACATTAAATCAATTTGGTATAATTTTTAATAATAATTTTCACCAATATTGTCAAGTCAGCATGAAGGCATTTAAAATAGTTTTTGTTTCAGTTAAACAGTAATTCACTGATGGTCAATAAATCAGCCTGCTGCAGTGAGTTAAGCATCAAGGCAAGAGGGGAGCTAATGTCCTCAACCTTTCAACACTGGAAGAAACTGAGTAAGATGACCCCACTGGGTCTGGAGTGAATGTCTGTCGTATATCTAACTTTCCATGACTCCACAAAAATGTCTTCATTACACAAGAAATCACATCTCAGCAGATGATACTTAAGGAGATTATGTTTTTTAGTGTTACGTTTACAGTGCACATGCTGATGTATTCTTACAAAAGAAAACTGCATATTATTCAGTAGAATTATAATGTTCAATTTACAAAAAGCAAACATTTTCTTAACATTAAAACAACCATCTATTTCACAAGGTTCAGTGTTATATTCCAGAATGCAACTACAAAATGAGAATCAATCTCAATAAAGCAGTAGATTTACAGGTGCAGCTCCTCTTCTTCCTTCTCCCTCCTCCTTATCCTTCTTGCGTGTTATGCATCTATTTTTACATAAACTTTGTCCCTGGAGAATATTTTAATGGCCTCCTCAATTTCAGAGAGCCTACAATCGAGATGAGCCCGACGTGAGCGAACACTCAGGCTGTCGGCTTTGAGAGGCAGCGACAGCAGCTCGGTCACCAGGGAGCGATGGGCTGAGGACAAAATAATCAGCAACAACAAAATAATCAGCAACATAATTAGAGGAGCAGAAATACACTACACATGTTGTAGTTAGATATAATATTGCCATCATTAATGTATAGGGCAGAGATGAGGAGCAACAGAGACATACTTTCTTTGAGGGACTTCAGTGTCTCCCGTCTCCTGCTCTCAGGCATCAGGGTGTGACCAGCTGGGACTGTAGGATCAGGTGCGTTCCTCCTCCTGTCCTCTTCCTCTTTAAGCCACTGCTCCTTCCTTTCTGCAAGACTGAGTGTATGTATTCGGGACAATGAGAGGGAGAACAGGAATAAGTGACAGCAGTAAAAGGGTATCAAAAAATGTCAAAATCCATCTCAGATGAAGAAATGAGTGTTTATAAAATTGGCTACTCAGTTAAATCCAAGGCCCTTTATTGGCATGACTGCATACCAAATAACGTTGCCAAAGCATATTAGCATAGATTTGGAGTTAATCAGGAGGTAAGACATGACATAAGAATACTCACTACTGAGGCACCTGCCCCTTGACTGCACTGGGGACAGGCTTATCTTGAAGGTTTGTCAGTGACCAGGAGCGACGCAGCACAGTTTTTCCTGCAGCCCGAGCATTATGTTTTATGAAGTCTATTGTCTGGCCTTGCACCTGTAACTGTTTCCACATGTAACAATGGATGGAATTAAAACACTAAGGAAATATTGCAGACACAAAGCAAAGTGAGCAAATGCATATTCATGCTATTTGTTTTGTAACTCTTCTCTTTTGGTCAACCTTTTGCCAAACATATGGTGAAATCAATATACTATACTTCTTATTGTCAGATCATTTGAGTGTGTATCAATATGTAAACATTTATTAAGTCTCACTTGTAAAGTCAGGTCCTGTGAGGAGCTGCAGGATTTTGGTCTTGGTGGAGCAGAAACATTGGAGTGGGCCCTCAGAAAGTTTTGACACTGTGGTTTGGCAGTTGGACTAGAAACCTGCATGAAAAAAAATGGATTAAGAGTGATCCAGAAGAAATTTTCACAACTCAAAGATTTCCATCTTTAGCAGATATGCTTTGCAGATATACCTGTGGCTGGACCATCACCCTGGATGGGACGTTCTGGTATTTGGAAGAGGTCCAAAGAGCTTTGACTGGTACCGGACGAGACTGTGCTCTCTCAGCCTCCTGCTCTTTGCAGCGTCTCTGGATCTCCCTGAGCTGACGCACATTCTCTTTACCAAAGTCATATACTCGCTGCTCTGAGGGTCAAGAAACGCAAAAGTTATTTTAATTAACTTTTAATTTTAAGACGTAATTAGTATTCTCCATAAAACTCTTACTCTCTTACTAAAATGTAAAAACTAGAAATGAGTAGATACATGGATGCCGTCCTTCAAGACAAAACATTGCTATGCTCTTTTCATAAACAAATTTACAGACTTACTCTGTTTGGGAACAGGGGTGATAGAGACACCCTCCAATTTGAGTAGTTCCCCCACTACCCCTCTCTGCCCTCGTTCCAGAATATGAATGGCATTAGGGCCAATACGGGGAGGATGTGCTGGGATACGAGCACTGTAGCAGCTGGGGTACAACATAGGGTCTGGAGCGAGTGGCCCTGAGAGCAAGGTCAAAGTCCCATCATGGTTTCCCTCTAAACGGCCACGAGCTGAAGAAAGAAAGAAAAATGAAACATGAGGCTAATGTTCGATTCATAAAACAACAAGTTCTCCAAATGTGCAATCACATGAAGAGAGGATGTTGCCTAAAATCACAATGGTTCCATCAATTCAAGTCATATTGGTGTGATATCTAATTAAAGAGGATTTCCTTCTTAAGCTTACGATAATTGAATTAACTGCCCAAAATAACACAGACTATTTCACAGCGGATTTTAATGAAGCAAAACCCAGAGGTTCCATCTAACCTGAAGCAGGTCGTTTGTAGTACTGAGGAAACAGAGAGGGATCAGGGGGGATTGGCCCGCATATTGATGAAGGTCCCTCACACATCTAAAGCTGCAAATTGTAAATAAAAAACACGATTAAAGACAAACACAGATTTCCCAGAGTGTGGTTAGTATTACTGTTTAACAAGCAATATATTATTGACCATTTCCTTAGGCCTACAGGTGGTGTAATAACTGCACTTTTAACAAAATAAAAGCCCTTGAGGGCTTTGAACCAAACCGGCTGGCTGAATTTAGTTAAGTCAGATGCAGGGTGGATATAGACTCTAGTGTAGCCATAATGTTACATCCAGCGTTACATGGCTTGCTAACGTTACCTAACTATAGCCATTGTTAATTAGCTTGTTGTAAAGTTAGCTAGCTGTTTATCAACACAACCTCTGCCTGTCGGCGTTGGAAAACATTAACATGCGTTCAACGGTAAATATATGTGATAGCTGACCAAACAAACTGCAACCGGTTAAGCTGCATAAAGTAATCAAGTTTAATCAGTTTACCCTGTAATATCGTCTTGTTTATCAGATGAGGATTTTGTTCACGCAGACTGATGACGCCGAGGTATCAACGCTTGTTTAATGTTCTTCACCATGGCAACGGGGCAGCCGCGCACAGAACTACACCGTATAGAAGAGAGACGCTTCCCAAAATTGAATCCAACTCTCCCAAAATCAGGGTTATCAGAAGTAAGACACGGACACAGCGGTAGAGTACAAACAGCAGTCTACAAATAGTGTGTTACTCCCGACTAATTCGCAATGAGTGTCGCGTAAAACTGTGGAGCATTAGTGCCAAACTAGCCTTTAAGGCCTGGACATAAAGTGAATACTGACGATTACAGTAATAATATTAATAACAACAACAATAACAATGTGATAACAATATCAATAATACTACTCATGGGCAGTTAGTCTTAATTTACTTACTTATGTTTCGCTGTTTTTGACGCAGTTTTCAGCTCTAGCAGGTGCGTTTCTGTAGTAATCCGGCAGCTTCCTGTTTATTTAAACTTGAAATTTGTCTTCCCCGAGTTTTGGTTCTCAGGTTTAAAACTGACCCCTCTTAAACCAGTACAACTACCACACCCAATGGCCCTAACCTTATCTGTACCTAACTTTAATTAAAAAATAATAATTGGATTGCCGGAGGGTGCTCTTACAAGCACATCGAGCACATTCACAGATTAAATACCGCCTTACAGACCAAGTTTAGGGCTAAAATCCCTCTGCAGTTTTAGGATACAAACTAGAGGTCATTGCCCCCGAGCGGTCTGAAAGTCTCATTACACCAAAACAAATGCAGCATATCCACACTTAAAGTTGTTATAATAATATAAATGTATGATAACATTTTGCCATTGTAGTGAATTGCAAGCATATTCTTAAGATCTGTGCTGCTGCAGTCCATGAACCTAAAATTTGACTCCATCTTAGACAAATCTGATCTTTTTTCTGATTTTTTAGTGTTTTTGGAGTAAATAGAAAATGCACCAGGGTAATAGACAATTTATAGATAGGCTATTTATGTGACTAGTCTACCTCTATACAACTATAACTTCCATGTGTCCCAAATTAAATTCCTACTGTTCACCTACAGGTTTTCTCAGCATCGTCGTGAACACCATGCAGGTTGCATATGTAAAACATTTACGAACAGTAAATGATACATTTTTCGCTCAATGACATTTACACAACGGCCCCGCCCTCGGCCAGAGGTCTGACTTGCGCCTGCCCAGTCTGCCTGTCTCTGCTTTCTCCTTCATTGTGCCCCGCTGCACCGACCAGCTCTGAGAAACTCTGCACGCTCCGCCCCACAAATAAAGGTAAGAAATAACCCACTGTTGCCGATTCCTCTTCACTAAAAGTTGTTGTCATGTGTCGGTTTATCTGCATGACGATCGAGCTGCTGTCAGATGTCGCTCGACTCTCAGTGAGCCACACATAAAGGGGTGGGAGCGCAGCACTGACTGTGCCAGGGTTTTAATACCAGTCCAGGCCTATGCAACCTATTGAATTTACAGCTGTAAACTGACTGAAAATGAATCCCCACAACGGGAGTTTTACTGAACTAAATGTGCAGGGAACGTGATAAGGTTCCCATGCTGTGTAAATGATATGATGCAGCATGTTTAAACACTGCGGTGCAACATCTTGAAAATAATAGCAAAAAAAAAAAAGATTTGATGCTTTAAAAAGTTATGTGTTGCAGGGTGAATAAGCCCTCAGAAGACAACAGACATCTTACAGAAACAATGGTGACCAGAGGTTGGCGCACCTGGCAAATAAAACCAGCTCACTCGTCCGCTTATGGGACAGGGCGACGTGATGCCATAAATCATCTTGTTGTAAGGTTTTATCTTGCTGTTTGTCAAGAAAGGTCTGTGAGCAGCTATAAGGACAAGGGCCGTTATCTTTTGGAAACTGCACCTTTACGCACACCCTTTGGACACAGAGTAGTGACCTACACTGAGTATTCATTAAGTAAATTAACATCAATTTTGAACAAGGCAATTTTATTTGAACTGATTATTTAAATTGATGTTTGGCAGGCATTTTGACTGTGCCAGAGCTGTACAAACTCATTAATAACAATACAAAGTGATGCAGCAATCATCACATGAGCCAACCAAGGTGGTAAACAGGTGCTCACACTATTTAACTGTTGTCACTGTACACCATAAAACTCACTCTCGTGCTGACCAGATGACACTGTGGAACAAATACATCACCATCTCATAGCCTTACACTCAAACTATAAATTGTCTTAGTGTAACTTGACTGCACCTTATCTCTCTCTCTCACACACACACATACACACTAGTTTTACGTTATCTGAGGGGTCGGCCAGTGTTGGGTAACTGCCTGTTTACACAGTTTGTAAATTATTGCTGAAATTATTAGTCGAATGAATAACGAATACCAATATCCACGATTGATTAGTTTTATTAAGTAAAAACACCCAAAACGCTGAGCTCACTTTTACAAATAAGAAGAACACTTAAGCTTGATACATTTATTTATTTGCTGTTATTTTTGATATTTCATAGAAGAGGAATTGAGTGTTTAAATAATTTCTCAAAGATGATAATCACAGGTAGATGCAGGCCTCTTTTTATATTAATTAATTGATATTTCACATTAGTGCTCTGTTACAGGACAATCAGCTCTCTGATCACTAAAGTGAAAACAAATGTAACCAATAAATAGTCAGTTTACACTGATGTTGCATAGATACGTTGCATAGATACGCTGACACATGGAAAGCTGCACCAGAGTTTCAGGAGCAAATCGCTGTTGTTTGAGATGAAAATATGTCACTCAATTTTATGTGTTCTGAAAACTGCACACTGCTTTTTTTGTACATAAGTAATAGTGTAGTAAGACTAAATTACTACAAGCACATGAAGCAGTGTTATAAATGTTAGACCAACATGAAAAAATAGGTCAGTGGAAAAACACACTTTATCCTGTTTTAAAGATACAGTGTTTTTTAGATGTTAACCGTCTGTTTGATTGTTGACAATGATAACCACCATCTTGTTGTTTGTGTGGTAGCTGTTTTCCTCTCACATACCTCTGTTGTTTCTGGGTGTCATTTTGACCTTTGAGCTCAGCCAGGGCTGTCAACTGCTTGGAGTTTATGAAAGAGTTAAGTGTCACGAGTGTGTTTGTGTGTATTAATACAGAGTGGAGGTACAATACAGGCAAATAAATCTGATTTGGTAGGGGTTTTTATAGGCTGAACCTGGAGGAGGACACATGTTGAAACCCTAGTTGCACGTGTTGTAGTGTTAGGTTCACCTGAGCTAAATTTAGAGCTGAGTGTTCAGACTGAGGGATGAAGGCTGGGAGGGACAGGGTCAAAAATGGACTGCGTGGTGGAGGAGGTGAGGGGGTTACAGAGTCGAGAAGGAGAGTATCTCGGGTGAAATGACAAAGGTGGTCCAGGAATTGCACGCGGTCAGCAAAATGCAGGTCAAGTGGCACACAGTTGTTCAGAGTTTGAGAGATGAGGAGCAATGCTGAGACAGACACGACATTTTGACACATGCTGATAGAAACATGGAGATCTTAAAGGCCCTGAAAACATATTTTCTCAATCAGTTTGTTACAGTGAGCTAATAAGTCCAACAAGACCACAAGATTTTCTGCCAGGGTTTGATTATATACTACAGTTATTTTCCTTGAGATTTCTGTGGTCTCCTTTTTCCCACTGATTTGAAGTGGATGGGCGGAGCTGAAAAAAGATGATGTCATGATCTCTGTGCACCAATCAGGGTTTAGCAACAGTTAATTCAGAATCTGATGACAGTTGTATGTTTGATTGCAATCAAAGCAATCGCAATCAATATTTTCATAGTAAAAATCAAATGACAATGTGAATACAGTGTGATAGAATGTTCATATGAACCTACAAAGACTTATCCACTTGACTTCATGGAGCTTTACAGTGAATTTCAGCTCATTGTTTAGCTTTCCAGTCCACAGTTTTACTGTTTTGGTTCACTCTCACTGCACTCATTGCACAAGGCAGCCGTTTTCAAAATGCAAAAAGCGCTAAAAACCCATAATACATTACCTTCTTATCACAGCAGACACGGTTAGCAATTAGCAGGTGAAAATAGTGGAGCATGTTGCAGCTAAACAGCCAGATATTTCCCTCAGGAGTTGGTAGAGACCAAAAATAGAGATAAAAGAGTGAACATTGGTTAGAAACACGACTCCAAATGAATAATAGGCTAATGTTGTTCCGACACTGCTGGATGTGTAAATAAGCAACTGGCTGCTAACAAGTTCACCATATCAACGTAAAAGGTGATGATATTTGAATGTTGTAGTTGTTTCTGCTGTCCCTGCAGTTATTGTGGGTTTAGTAAACAGGAACAGAGGATGCTTCAGAACTCTAACTCCGACTGTTGTTTATTTAGTCTTGAATATTTAATGTTCTAAAGAAATACTTTAGTTGCTCTAAGCAGCCGCCCACCTCTGAACGAGGAAGAAAGTGTGTAGAGGGTTACCGTACATGTCGGACTCTAAGAGCTGACTGACACTGTGACATCAAGCATCACAGCTGCTTTAACGTGCTGTTGATGTAACACTTGTGGACAGACAGTCGCTTACCTGCATGATGTGCAGTTCTCTGAGAGAACAGAGAACAGAGGCAGCATGTTTCACCAGATACCTTTCATGCAGCTAATCAGTGTTCTTTGTCTGATAACTCAGTGCCATACATGGACTGTACACAGGTCTTATCATACTGTACATCATACTGTACAATGTGATGCAATAGTTGGCCAGTTCTTTATGTATTCTTTATGTATGTATACAAAATAGACCTCTGAGTTCTGACTGAGCTCATGCAAAAGAAACACGCTAATATTCACAGCTACTGCAGACAGACCCACATGTAGTGCATGGTTGCTGTCAAAACAGTGCAGGACCACGTGCCAAAGTTTCTATTGTCCCTCCTTGAGCTTTCCTCCTCTGAAGAGACATGGCACAGAAAGGAATGGGGAGTGTGGAGCAGGAGGGCAAGACAGGAAAAGACGAGAACAAAGACCAGTGTGTGACATGTCAGCACCACGCACCCAAGGCACATGGTGAGTGGGGGGGTAGTGTGTAGAGAGAGACGGATGACGCATCATCAGGGTCCCTGGACTGATCTTTGGCTGCGGTGACATTCATCTTGTGAGGCCAGACTTGGATATCTGTGAAATTATCATTACCCTTCATTAAGTCCAACGTGCTTGATTGCAGTGACAACATTTAGATTTTCTGTACAGGCTCAGTAATTGATTCATTAGCCTATGGATGTTGCACTACCCTCAGCAGCCTCTCCTTTGGCTGCAGAGACAGTCTGATTGGTGAGATTCATAGTAGAATGAGCCACAGGACAAAAGAAGCCAGAAGCAAAACATTAAACCGGCTTTAGGTTAAGAGTGAATGTGGGATAGTGTAAATGCTCCGGCAAAGTCACCTTGTCAAAAATGTCTTCACACACACAGACTCAGGGGACCCTGATGACTGTCTGAAGCCCGGTGCAGTGCAGTGGTGTGCAGGAGTGGTAGCTGCTGACTAACCAAACCTGCTTCTGCTTAGGTTAGCTCTACTGCACTGGCTTCCATAGTGTTCCTTTGCACATCATACATATATATCTTTTCCTTCACAAGCATAGCATAATGGGGATGTTATTAATGTTAAAGCACAGTAGTGATACAGTGGGAATACAGTAGTCTTACAGCAAAATTTCCCTCTTGAATGGCTGCTTGACCTTACAAAATATTTGCTCTTGTACATTTCTAGTCCCTTCCTCCTAGAGAATCAGTGCCATTAGTTAAACAGCCTCGGCTGCTTGCTAATGGACTGCTGCCTGGCAATCATTAGGGGACACATGGAGGATGGAGGGGGAGGAAAAAAGCTGGATATCACCTGCACCCAGACAGCCTCCCTCAGATGTGAAGGGTCTCTGAGCTGAGAGAAATATGTATACTGATGTATACTGTTTGTTTGAAAACGCTATTTGCGATGCTTTGTGTGTGAGAGAACACAGCTCTTTACATGTGTTTATAGGCTCAAGAGTGCTCTCTGAGTTGCATTGCTCAGCTTCCACAAAGGTGCAGAACTCCACATGTTTGTAAGAAGTATTCAGCATGCATTTGTTGGCACCATTTGTGCTAGCGGTTTCACTTAAAGGGCATGCCAACAATTGTACATATGAAGCTTGATTGAATTCTCATTTTGAGTACTACTTTGTTTAAAAAATGTTGGAATAAAGACTTCATATTTTTAACAGAAACTATCTATCAAATTGGACAGATATGAAAGATGTGGGCGTTTACTAAGAGGAGATTGAAAGACACTATGGAGTTTTATGGGAAATGTAGGATCCAACATTTTGGCAATGCAACCATTGCCAAGATCTAAAAATCTGGATATTTCAGCCACTGCTGCATCAATCTTGACCACTGTTAAAAATCTGTCCGTCCAACTTTATGGAAGTGCTGAGATATGGCTTTGATTTCGCAGTTAGACTGATTGATGCAGTGAAATTTGTATGCATGTTTCATCGTTGTAAAGAAATGGTGCAAACTGTATGTGCATGTCTGTTTCTTCAGGCACAATGGCTGTCCCTCCTGTATACTCAGACCTGGGGAAATCTGCCAAAGACATCTTCAACAAGGGCTATGGTAACTCTACAACTTAACTTTTAAATGTTAATGATGAAGCTGTGCTGAAGCATGACTGATAATAGACAACATTTTTTTTTGCTCTGTCGCTTTAAATGCAGGCTGTTTATTTTTGCTGCAGCTGTTTTAAAGCCATGCTGTGCAGTACAAAGATGTGAGTTATTTTTTCCACCCTTTCTGTTCCATTTAAATTTCCTTAATTTTCTTTCACCCCAGGCTATGGAGTTCTCAAGCTGGACGTTAAGACCAAGTCCCAGAGTGGTGTTGTAAGTACTACTGTTGTCTCTGTGCGCCTGATGTGCTTAAGTTTCATGTTCAGGCCTCTCTCTCAGCACTCTGTGGTGCAGATCAAATGGCTGACTCATGGCCTTGCAGCGCTTCATGTCAGAGTGTGTTTGCTGCCTGACGAGAATTCAGTCTAACCTACAAACACTGTCTGCCCCACAACTTTACACCCTACTCTTTCTCCCTCAAGCAGCATGTTGTATCATGATGGGGGAAAACATGGCGGATGGCTAAGTTTGCTCCAGACATGCTGTTGCTATAAAACTGTTGCTATGGTAAAGCCATAATAAGCACTCATATACAGAGTTTCCCACATGCCACAAAACTCAAACCTCTGTACAAAACATTGTTAATGCATTCCCCTCTGTGTCTAACTCACAGGTTTCTGCTTTCTGTGATGCTGCTTTTCATTTTTCCAGTGAGCTGATAAATTGCTGCATGATTCTCTCTAACTTTCTCCCTTTTCTCTTTTCTCTGCTTTCTTCTTTGGACGTTCCTGTCAGATGGTGAGTGTGTGTGCATATGTCATGATTAAACACAGGTGTACTGCAGGGTAAGCCAGTGATACCAGTTGTGTGTTTGTGTGTAGACGATGCGTGCAGGCCTTCTGCCAAGTGCTTCTTTACAGAGGTAGCACGTCAAAGCGACACAATCACTCCAGCTGCTGAAGTCATAACAGCAGTGATCCTCAAATACACTCGCATCCAACCTCTTCCCCACAGTCCTGTTCAGATTTTCACTTTTCTTTCCCAACTACTTTCTCCATCTTAAAAGGTGTAATTCTTCTTTTAAATAACCAGCCTTACAAGCCTGAGAGGGATTGTGTTGGCAGAGGAAAAGCAGAGAAGCAACGCTTGTTTTCCTTGTGGGTGTTCTTTCTTGTTTTTTTCTTCCTGTGTGCTTTCTTGCCCCTTCTGCCTCTAGTTTCTGTAGTTGTGTTCTAATGTGGCAATGTGCCTCTCTGCTCCCCCTCCCCATCTCATTTCCCACCGCCATCTCCCCCCTCATCACTCCATCCGTTTTTTTTGTCCTGCAGGAGTTTGCCACCTCCGGCTCCAACAACACTGACACAGGGAAGTCAGGAGGCCACCTGGAGACCAAGTACAAACTGAATGAGTTGGGCCTCAACTTCAACCAGAAATGGAACACAGACAATATGCTCACGACAGAAATCACCATGGAGGACCAGGTGGAGTCAAACAAACAAGATAATAGCCATTTTAAGTGCTAGCCTACTTAGAAATGTTTAAAACGTCAATATATTCACTTTCAGCTCATCGTCTGTGTCTCCTGTCTGTTTGTTGGTCTGTAGCTGGCTAAGGGCCTGAAGCTCGGTCTGGACATGTCGTTTGTGCCCAACACTGGGTAAGAGTTATTTCCGGGTTTTCAAGAGTAATGTCAATGTCTTGACAATAAACTGACAATAATGTGCATACATTAGTCAAACAATATAGACATTAACATACAATAATGCAGGACTGCTCTGTAAGTGACCCTCTTTTCTTTCCTTGTTATTTCGTCTGTAGCAAGTCAAGTGCCAAACTGAAGACTGGCTACAAACGGGACTTTGTCAATCTTGGATGCGACCTGGACTTCGACACTGCCGGTCCCACTGTCCACGCAGCTGCTGTGCTGGGCTACGAGGGCTGGCTGGCTGGCTACCAGTTGGCTTTTGACACTGCCAAGTCTAAACTGACCAAGAACAACTTTGCCCTTGCACGCATTGCCAAGGACTTCCAGCTTCACACCAGCGTGTGAGTCACCACATCACATCATTAAAGAGAGGCAGGAAGTGGAAGTGATACATTGGATGAGGGCAGGGCATGAGAGGAAGCATTTCCCCAGGATGAAGCATACAGTTCAGACTAAGATTCACAGATGCTAATCTCCACCTTTTTTCTTTCTGTGTTTTGCTAATTTATTTCAGGAATGATGGGACAGAATTTGGTGGCTCCATTTACCAAAAGGTGAACAGCAACTTAGAGACAGCGGTCCATCTGGCGTGGACAGCTGGCAGCAACAACACACGCTTTGCAATTGGAGCCAAATACCAGCTGGATAAGGATGCCTCCCTGTCTGTAAGAACTGACTTCACAACATCACAGGCACAAATTAAAGAAACCCACATCGCCAGGGTTAACAGTAACAATGACTGCAGTGCACAAGGAATTATACATTCCAATTTGGGAGAAAGCAGGGAAAATATATTTGAACTGAAGACTAAGGGTCTACAGCGCACCTAGCACCTCTGTGAGACTGCACTTATCTGTGCTTTGAGCTAAATGCAAACAAGTGAAATTTCTGACCTGCTGATGCTGGTAAATATAAAGCCAGCATCATCAAATCTGTTACAATTCATCCTGAAGACATGGATAAGTGTAAGAAATCATATGAAAGTCTATCCAGGATATTTCATGAAAACCCAAAAATGTCAACTTGGTCATGGCACTAGAGTAAATGTCTGTCCAGACTGAGATATTTCAGTCAGGACCAAAGTGGTGGACTGATGGACCACACTGCTAATAAAAAGCTCCCCAGACCAACACACACCCTGCATAACTCATACATACTTTTCAAGTCATCATCCAACTCCTCTGCAGTTGTTGACCTGAGTCTGAGGTATCCATTTATATGACATAAATTATGCCCATCTGTCTGCTCTCCTAATGCTGTGTTCATGATCATCTCACCTGTCTGTGATGTTTTGTTTCCCCTCACAGGCCAAAGTTGACAATGCCTGCCTTGTTGGAGTTGGATACACACAATCCCTCAGGCCAGGTTAGCCGATTGCCTTTTTTTTTTTTTTTTTTAAACTCCTGTCTGTAACAATAATGTTAAGTGTGCACATGCATGGTTACCTGATACATAACCTGAGACTCTTCGCCGCAGGTGTGAAGCTCACCCTCTCAGGTCTGATTGACGGGAAGAACGTGAACGGCGGTGGACACAAAGTCGGCATGGGTTTCGAGCTGGAGGCGTAAAGATTCAGCGGGAGGACCGACAAGAGGAGAGGAGAGAGGAGAGAGTGGAGCAACACAGGAGAAGAATAAAGAGCCCAAATGTGAAAACACAGAGAAGGTCCACTCAGCGACACGTTAACACATCTTCCCTCTGAGTCCGACACACACATATGCACATTCTTTGGCCTTAACCCTGAAACCCCACGCAACCTCCAAGACCTCCAGTACTGTAATTGTAAAGGAATCAAGCATTATTTTGTGTTGGTTATTTTCAAATTTTACATTATTTGCAGGTCCAACCAACCAACATTTGAGCAGATACTATCAGAATATAATAAAAGAACAGCAGGCAATTATTCATTATTAATCCTTTTCTCCCAATAATGTGCTACTTACCACCAGTCTGATCAGACAAAGTGCACTTTTAATAAAGCATTTGTGTCTCAGACATATCTGTATTCGAAGCACCTTCCTATTTTGACTGGGTGGTCAGCTTGTTTTTGTTCAGGTGTACTCTGGGTTTTAAACATTAATGTTATTATGATTATTAGAGGCTGCTTGTTTTGGAATATTGTGGTTTTGTTGCATGCTTTCAAAGCTAGAGGGAAGTTTTTTTATTGACAAGTACAGTGACTGTAAACAGATGCAATAAAAGCTGGAGAGAATTAAGCAGAAAGGACAAAGAGCGGCTGATCCTTCTCACACTTAGTCGGCTGACCTTGATTCCACCATTTGACCTCATTAACACAGTTATCAACTGTGAACCTTCAGTTGCCTAAATGTCTATTTTTCAGGTCCTGTTTGGTAAAAGGGCCAACGGCAATTTGGAACTCTGTGTCACCTCTTGGTCTTTGTCTTGTTTTGTGTCCTGTACCTGTTCAACCTTTTCCACTACATTTCACTTTATCTGTGCTGTGCTTGGTATAGCAGACATAGTCAACAGTTAGGACCTCAAACTGATTTTAACTGAATTAATGGAATAAAGAATGTTAAACATTATGATATTAAGGGGTGTGCTTGTTTGTGTTTTGCTTGACACTGAACAGGTTAAGAAAGAGAAGAACCTGTAGGCTCATTCCGTAAAAAATGGAAATGAATCAGAGAAAACATGATTTAAAGACCAGTAAAATACTGTATTTAACACACAAAATTCATGTTTTTTTTAAAAAGTATGACACAAATGTCTAACATCCTGTTATTCTGCCATTATTACATTCTTAACAGCACATGTACACAAGATATCACAGACTCTTGACAATCTCTCTCTTCACTTTGTAATATCTAGATACAATTAAGACTTTACCTGAGATTAACACAGGAGGAAAAGGAGATGCAGCTTTGCAGGAATGTGTGAAGAAAATCATGACGCTGCAGTTTTTCTACGTTCTTAAATTTGAGTCTATTCCTGCATTTGCATTTACATTGTTTTAGTAAAACTAGGAATAGTTTCAAAATCAAGGTTTAGACTATAAATCATCTGTTTTTAATCACCATATTGAACCAAACCAACATAGTGATAGGTTATGTTTGTGTTGTGGCCTCAAACACGATCACATACCCGACCTCTCTGACACAGTCTCAGCATGATTTTAACACTTTACTGAAATGCACCATGTGTCCGCCCAGTGGATGTAGAAGATCACATTCATATACATTCATTCACAATACAGTTATAATAGTAATTTTACAGCTATGAATGTCACCCATGCTGTTCCATGATTGTCTCACTAAAACTTGCAATAAAAAATAATGGTCCAGTGAGAAAAAAATACATTTAAATACATTTATATACATTTAAATGTAGGTACATAACACACAGTTCAAGGCAGGGATATCTTTAGTATAACTAAAACTGTATTTTTTTTTTTTTTTTTACATGGGATAATGATGATGAGCTTTTAAAATATAATCTGTGGTTTCCTGATAGAGGTCAACCTAACATATAAAAACTAATGTAACTATATGAATATATAGTTTCAAAACATGAGAAATATTTCTGTCACATTCACTAAACATTATTTACATTCATGAATTCTCTCAGTCAAACATTTTAGGATAAAATTTGCTCTTAATGTGTGCAAAGTGTTTTTGGAGAGATTCAGTTTGATGCCTTTTACAGTGCAAACCACATATTATAACACTGTAGGGATGCACTGGGAATGGTTTGTATGGTACAAAAATCTGATACAATCCACTTTATAAGTGGTTGATCTGTGCATGAAGTGCAGTTTATCTCAAAACCTATTTAATGTTTTGTAAAAAATTATAGATGGGTAAATAAATAAAATCCTTTCTAATAACTTCCTCTAATATAAATCATAATCAGAGATAGATTTGCTTCACTGAGCTACAGGTTGGCATTAATGTTCCTCTTTTACAATGTCTGTCTACCAACTCCAATCTCATTAAGCAAATATGTGCCAGCAGTTATTACTCTAACTATTCACATTGTTAAACAAACCAGCTACCACTGCAGTTTGACATCCCATCCACACAGAGGCAGCAGAGCCAAAGAATAAAACCCATTTTAGGAGAGGTCACTGGAGAAATTCTGCCCTCCATTCAGCCACGTCCACTCGCTCAACATCTGCGACAAAAACAGGGTGGTGTTTTTTTTTGTTTTAATAGTCATTACACATCATTTGGAAAAAAAACTATGAAGTGGTCATGAACCACACCAGGCAGTTGCTCGGCATCAGAGCAAGAGGAGTGTGAGAAATGTGTTGTTCGGCGCGTGAGTGTGTATGTGTGTACCTCCATACTGTTGTCTGATTCCTGGATGGTGTCGTGCAGCAAACTCTGGAGTCGACTCTCAAATGTCCTGCTCTCCTCCACAAGAGACTCGTCACTGCAGACACACCCAGAATGATTCATGCACATCTTGCTCATATCTTTGATAACAATTTATGCGTGTATACAAATCCAGGAAATGCATTGAAGAATGAAGATGTGGTGAGTTTGTAAGACTTCAACAGTGTACAAAGAAAACTCAAACAACTTTCAGATCTTTAATATAGCACCAACAATTACTTAGTATGTAAATATACAGTGGAGTAATGGCATCCTGAGCTTCTCTGCTCTGAGGAGAGGAGAGGAGAGGAGAGGAGAGGAGAGGAGAGGAGAGGAGAGGAGAGGAGAGGAGAGCTGGAACAGCTATGGGGTTGCCAGGGCAGAGAGAGTAAGTGGACTTCATTTATATAGCACCTTTCAAAACAGCCTTTACAAAGGGCTTAGCGACATGGACGGAGGAGTGGGACGGGCTGGGTGCCTGCCCTGTCTACTTTCTGTGCCCCTTAATCAGTGTGTGTATGTGTATGTGTGCATGGAAGTGCACTCACAACTGCTGTAAGCTGTGTCTGGGAGTCAGTAGAGGCGGCACTGAGGAGGGCGTGCGTAATCCATCAGGACTTCCACTGACCGGGCTGCGAACTTTACTCTGCACAAGACAAGATGACAAACTTTACTCTGTGTTAGTTAGTACTGTAAGCAGGTGATGTATGCACCTGCTTACTGTGGAAGATATGAAACAGACTGTTATGTTCATGTTATTGGCTGGGCTTTTGGCATCTGTATTTTTGACACAGAGACTATTTTATTAAGTAGAGCTGATATTGAAAATGATTAAGAGCTGTAGCATATAGAAACTCAGTTTAAGTAATGCTTGAGAATTAGGTTAATTCAATCAAAGTACCTGCTGCTATTCTATGATTATTATTACAATACAATTAACAGGTATCCATAAAGTGTCTGTGAACAGTCCACGTATCCTCACACAGGCGACTTTGAGCAGGTTCCACAGCTCCCTCTGTCGTTTCTCCTGCAGACTCATCAGGACTTGTTCACTCTCGGCCATCCTCTGGACCACGCCCTCCACCTTCGGCAGCAGCTCCATCACACGCTGACGACACATTGCTGTCTTACTGCATAACACACAAATATAGTGGTACAATACAGAGACAAAAAAATAATCTGGGAGTTCCCATGTTGCGAACAGAAACGTCCCCTCCCGTGGATTATTTGGTACAGGCTCTACGTCATTTATGAATGACTTAGAAACACTAGTAACCACAGACTGGCTGACCCTTTTTTTTTTTTTTTTTAAAAAGAAACCTTTCATTAACAGAAGGTTATAACTTTTGACACTTTGTTATAGATATCAGTAAGGCCTTAATTAACTTACTTATTACTTATTCTGCCTGACTAAACCTCTTTTCAGGACTGTTTGGGTGTCTATATACCAGATAGATCTTAATTGTGCATTAAAGCAGACTATCATTTATAAGTATAAAGGCAATAAATAGTTTATTGACCATTAATAAGGTCACTAGTGCCAGACTTGTAAAGCACTGTAGGTATGCTGGTAAATTGGCCCCGTTTATGCGAATTGTTTTCAGCGTAGCTACTACCATAATGTTTTGTGTGTGAGTACCTGAGGTGCGTGTAGAAGTCTTTGAGCCTCTTCTCGTAAAACTGCACGGCCTGAACCACCAGACGCACCACCTCCTGACTGTCCCCTGAACACCTCTGGTCTGAGCAGGGGAAGCAAAAGGAAAACCAGAAGAACGTAAAGGGGGGTTTATTTTCACATGAACACACTGTGACAAGTGAGTAGATGCATGCCATCCAAACCTCTGGGTTTCTGTCTGAGTTTGCGGAAAAGCTCCAGGGCCTTTCCTTCACTGAGGAACAAAGAGAGGTAGTGAGCAGGATCTAAGATCACAAAGTAGTTGCTTTTGTTGTTTTGTTATTTGGATTTTACAGTCAAGTTTGGTTAAAACTTACTGTGTGTCCAGGGCCTCTCCACTCCTCCATGGCTGTCTCTGCACATCCACTATGTCTGGCTGCAGCTGCATCATCTCCTCCTCCAGTTCATTCACCTTGGCCTAAACACCCACACTTGGGTTTTAGTCATTTTAAAGCACACATGAATATATTACACACACACACACACACACACACATTCTACCTTCCCACAGCTGGCTGCAGTTTGCTCCATCTCCCTCCACACGCCCAGGAGTTTCTCTGATGCTAGAAATGTAAAAGGACAAACATTAGTTGGTGCAAGCTAAACTCAAGTGCACTCTCTGCCTGAGGTACACAGGACAACTAAATTAAGCTAGTGTAAAGTTCCTGCTATTTGTTAAAATGTTTTCGTAACATAGTACCGATCCCGGTGGCTGTCTGCTCCTGGTATTTGTCCATGTCTATGTGAAGGCTGGTGGTGAAGAAGTCCAGCTTGGCCGTGAGTCTCTGGTGCATGGACACCATCTCATTCTTCTGTCTGGACAGTGAAGAGTTGTGTCTCAGCAGGCTCATGCTGAAAGACAGAGGGGCACAAATGTATTTTACCATGCAGATAATGTGTGCGTCTGCTGTGTGCGAGGGTCGGTGTGTGTATTTTGTCCTACATGGCAGCTTTCTGCCCCTGCTGCAGTCTTTGCCAGTCTTCCTTCAGGGAGCGGATGGTGTGCCACGCCTGGCCGTAAGTCCTCCTCAGAGGGCTGTAAGCCAGGACGTGCTTAGGGTCAGTTTCTATGACAAAGACAAAGAACAAGAGAGAAACATACACAGTCAAGGAAAACAGGATGCTTATTGTTATTTTATTTTTTGCAGTTTGTAGTCATAGAGGGAGCTTTTTACCTCAGGGTTTTCAATTCAGGCAGGTTCATGTAACCCTAAAAATACGTCACATTTTCTTCTACAGCCTCCTTCGTGTCTCTAAACGATCTTAACCATGAATTCTGAAGGTGAAATGTTTGTTTTCTCTGTATATTAATAGTGCGTGTGTGATTTAAGTGTGGTAAAGTGTGTGCTCATTTGTGGAGATGTCCAGTCTTTGTTTGCTAGAGACCTTATTCTCTCTATTTAACAAAACCCCCAAAGCAAAACTTTCACTGAAGCTCTGATGTGGAAACCCAAGTGAAATATGTGTCCCAGTTGATCCACAAAAAGAAACAATTGCTTGAGAAAAGTTTTAGCCAAAGTGTTTAAGCCACTAAGGCAGATTCAAATTAAATAAACTGAGAGAAGAAGAAAAACAAGCAGCTTAAACAAAGAAACGCTTCGCAGAGGACTACAGGCGAAGAAGATTTTAAGTACTGTTTGCTTGTTGCTGTGTACTCACGGACGAAGCGGATGTTTTCTGGAAGGGTGCGAGGAGCAAACTGAGGTTCATAACTGCAAGAAGAACGATCAAACAGGAAGACCAAAGGCAAGTCTGTCCGTCGCCCGTCTATCTCCTACAGACACAGATGATGATGATAATAATAATGGCATGACTCAGTCCATCATTACCTTGTGCTGTGGACTATTCTGTGAAGGTACTGTGTAAAGTGTGTAGAGTGTTTTTAGATATTACTGTGTAATCTATGGCGCACTGTGTGGCCAGGCCATGAGGCTCCAAGGCCAACCCCGCCTCCAGCAGCAGCTCCTGATTGGCCGGAGGGATGTTGGTGTCCTTTTCTATCCTCAGCTGCAGGTCTGCCACAGTCTCCTCATCAGAGACGGAGTATGTCAGGATCTTCGCAGACATCATGTTCAGGACATGAACGAGCTGAGGGAAAAGAGAAGGTCCAAGGACAGTGCAGAAAGAATGAGTACATGTGTCGGCAGAGGCAATCAAGAAAGGTGAACAATCCCCTCAGAGTCTGTCAGAACTGAAACGCTGGTGCAGCGCTGAGGATTATTCATTATATTTCAATTACAGCTTGACCACCATGTACCCTCAAGTTACAACATCAGACAACTAATTGATTACTCAATGAACCTTGAGCTGCAGTATGACATCCAACTGGGAGAAGCAGTCGCTGGGCGTGACGTCGGGGTCTTTGCCTCTCTCCTGAGGAGACCACTTTAACATCAGCTGAAGCCACCTCTCCAATTTCTCTAATAAAAGACTGTTAAACACAAGCTATCACGTTAGACTGAGATAATTCCAGACATAAATTAGTGGTTTTGTATGTATGTGTGTGTTTGTCATAGAGGAAATCACCTGTTGAGGTCGTTGGGCTGGGGCAGATGTTTAGAGAAGCGGACTTCCCCTGTGAGGTCCTCATAGACGACAATATCATTGTCCTGCTTCAGCCTCAGTTTATTGTGCCTAAAAAGGACACAGGTAGATTATATGGGAGAAAAGGCCTAAAAAATTTGGTTTGAGGTTGCATGTTTTTGTCTTTTTATGAGTGTAGAAATGTTCAATTTGATCACAGCAGAACCCCTGTGAACAAAGGCTGCTACATGCCGGGAAATGAAGCTGAGTTTCTGCGATCATGGGAGGGTATTTTTCCTTGATGTAACCCAGACCCCCTGACATTTCATATCTTTCATTTATCATATCAGTAAGGCACATCGTGCATTGATGTTGGCACAATCCATATATCCTGCAATTCTTTGCTTTGGCAACTCCTGCGTGTGTAGTCACTGCTGTTTATTAATGTAGCAATAAAATTCATTTGGAATGAATCTTATCATTGCTTAACATTCAGATACATCATTGTTCAGCTCATTTTGTAAAAGCCAGACTAAGGTCATACAGACACGCACAGAAAGAAAACACAGGAGATTTGATAGGGATGAATCGCCCTCAAACTAGCTTGGAAAAACACGACTTCACTTCCTTTATCATGAATTTTGTGAGATCTGAACAAATTTCACTGGATGTTTTGAAAGGTGGTGCTACCAAGGAACCGGCTGCCAGGTTGGTAAGAAAGGACGAAATCCTGTGATACACTCAAACACCAAAGTTCCAAAGCTCCAGTAGTCCACAGTGACCGTGTACTTCTGCCTTTCAATCAGCTCTGGTGCCTGGAGGATGGAGGGAAAATAATAACAACTTTTCAAAGCAGAGCTACAACGTAGTTCACAAACAAATACCCTCAAAATAATACCCTCCATAGCAGAGAAAACACAAACAACAAAAAGATTAAAACAGTTAAAGAAAAAAATGAAAAGCCAGTGAAGCTATTACTATCCAGGATACAGTGAGGTGATCAAGTGGAAAATGTGTCTATTTGTGTTTTCATCACTTACTAAGTACTGAAGTGTTCCCACAAAGGAGGTGCAAAGGCTGCTCTGGTCCAGCTCTTTAGCGTAGCCCAGGTCTGTAATCTTGTGAACCAACTTGGAGAAGAGGCAAGACAGAAAGAAAAGTAAGAAAGAAAAATGTTATCCCATGTCCTTTGATTACGCAATGGGTAGCATAAAGGAAAAGTTGTTGTTTTTTGTTTTTTTATGTTATTATTTCATTTATTTGCTCTCTGGCAGAGAATTAGATGAAAAGATTGACACCACTTTTGTATCTGGTTTGAATCCTAAGGGGTTCAAGAATACATTTAATGCTCTTCTGTACATTGTGTTCAACCCCTTTTGTCATAATAACCCCCCAAACAAAAAACTACGCCTCAATGTTGGATTTACAGTTTCTCTAGTATGATAAAAACAATTGTTCATGCAAAACTGTAAACTTAGTGCAGATAAAGTCGGTTTGGTTGAACTTCCATAAGCACAGCAGTGTTTCATAAACATGAATATATAAGCTCTTTAATATGTCTGGCCTCATTTATGTAACATTCCTCCTTCTCCTGTGTCCTACTGCAGGCTGGAGCATGACATGAAGTGATTTCTTATATAACACAAGAAATTAAAGGGAGGCCCAGAGAGCACCGTAAGAGCGAGGCAATCCCAAAAAGTTCTCCATAACTGAATTATAAGTAAAAGGATTGAGGTTTCCACATTAAATATTCAGCGCAGCAAAGTTGTGCTCATCTGGGGAGAGTAAACATGTGGACTTAGACGAGTCTCCTGCACTTATTCCACATAACCCACACACAGACAGCCTGTATATGACCTCTTTGTTGTGGTTTGGGTGGATTTGTCATAACAAGATGGTTCAGAGCGTCTTTAACTCACTCTCTTCTCTCCCTGCTGAAGCACAATGTTTTCTGGTTTCAAATCTCTGTGGATGATCCTCTTCTTGTGGAGGTAGGTTAGAGCCGAAGCTGAAGGGAGAAACAAGAAGAGATGGAAGAAATAAAAGAAACAAGAGTCAGAAAGAATGCAGAGTTAGAGCTGCATGTATCGTAAATTATTTGCTGAACATTCATAGCTTACTTTCATGTGAAAGCAGTTAATTCTGAATGTAAACTCGAGACATGGCGATAAATCAGCCAGGCCGATAGAGAGATCGGAGATGTTGAGTCGGCCGAGATTAGAGATGTGGGTTTTGGTGTCAATGTAAGGCGATAAGTAACAAGAAATCAAAGATAAATGTGGGTCAAAGGGTGACTAGTGTATGTGCTGGCAAAGTGTCCAATGAAGCAGAACTCGTAATGTTTGGGTACCTAAGTGGGTTTTGTATGTGTGCGTGTGTGTGTGTGTGTGCGCGGGTGTGGGTGTGGGTGTGGGTGTGGATGTGCATGCCTATGCCTTTACCCTTCGCTTGTGAAACAGTTAAAAGGGAATCACTCATTATCAGGAAATGTCCACCAGTGGGTAACAGGAAAGGGAGTTCCAGTGTGAGTGTGTCTGTTATATGTATGTATGTGTGTGTGTGTGTGTGTGTGTGTTACACTACTCCTCTCTAGCAATGTGTGACCCATACCATGTGTGTCCTCTGTCAAACCTGTTTATACAGTGTGTAATACACTTTTTGCTTTTGTTTTGTTTATGTGAGCATGTGTAGCATTATGATTGGGAGCGTAAGTCTCCGATCATTGACGTCAGCCTCTCTGAACTGTCGCCATGGTGACTAAGAGGTCGGTGGTTTAGGGTCATCGATTACATCATGGTGCTGGTCACCATGGCCATTTCCCCCATACTACAGGAAACTCATCACCCTGCCAGCTCACTCAGTCACACAATCAATCCATCATGCTCACATGTAGGTGATCAAAAAATGTTGTGATAGAAGCTGCGGACTGAGCTGGATACTCACAAATGTCACATAGCAGAATCAAAACGGAGCCCTCCCTCATTCCACAGCAGTTCTCCAAGACGTTCAGATACTGCAGAGAGCAAAGACACAGACACTTGATACTTACATAACATGAGCCATGGGAAGAAAACAGTACTGTCTTAAAGCAGTCTTAGAAAAAGGATCATTAATCTGAGTTCTTTGTTAGTATTTTAGATCTTTCTGCTCTTTTATTCCTCTATAAAACAGCTACTTTCCAACCATCAAGTACATTGTGTTTATAAGGGATCTGACATACATTTGAGGTCATGAACAGACTCAGATTCAAGCAGAAAACAAACCCAGTATCAATTCCCTCCAGTACGTAGACTGAACTTTTTTTTCACAATGCGTTTTTGCACTGTTGATCTTTAGGGTATTTTTATGTTAAACTTAAGAAGTGTAGAAAATTAGTGAATTAGCACTTTAATTGTTCTACTTTAAACAATATATTTTAAGTGTTCCAGTGCTGGAAACATGTGGCCGGCCTGACAAAAGAAGATGGTGCAGTTTTCCGGTCTCTGTCCCCACTAACCACTCCATCTGCCTCCAACTTGCCCATCTGGGATTCTTTGAAATTTTTATTACACTGCGGTTTGTGACGGTTGGCATTTTCCTCCTCTACTGGCTGCCTGGTGCCAACACTGTCTATCGCCTCAGGGTGCACACTCAGCCAGTTTCGGATTAAAAACTGCACCAAATTTCACTCCCAGAAGTGCAAACAATCATCTGGTTGTTGGTCCAAGCAAATCAAACAGCCAGATTAATGCATGAGTATCTTAAACTCAGTGAAATACAAAAAATATTAGCAAAAATGACAATTATTTATATATATATATATAGAAGGGCAGTGCGGGTTTAGAGCCCTGGTGCTGTGAGAAAGTGGTTCAAAAAGGATTATCACCACACAAAATTCCCACTCATAGCTAACTTATAGTGATTCAACACCGTGACTCAAAGGTCCGTGGGCTCTAATCCAGAAACGCTTACAAACATAATGCAGACTTTTACCTTTCTCAGATCCCCTCCCTGACAGTACTCCATTGCCAGCAGAGGCAGATCGTTGGTGGCCACCAGTTTCTCCATCCCCTCAGGAACTTCTCTGGCTGCAACAACGTTAACATGATTCAACCTGTGTGAGTGGAGAGACATCAGTCAGTGGGGCTGCGCAATGTGTCCTATCATATTCTTATCATGAGATACGAATTTCCACAATAATCCTACTGCCATATTAGACATGGGAGCTTCATAAACGCAGCAGTCGCAGTGCAGTTGGAGTTAGAGTTGTTTGAATTGAATATATTTTAGGGGCATGAAGATATACAATAAATAATTCACAGAAAAAGATTAGAGAAAAGTCTGAAAAACCGCGGCAGCCCCGTTTTTAATCTAGCCTGGCACCCTTTCTGCGTGTATCTCCCCTATCTTTGTTGTCTATCCTACCAAATAAAGCACAAACATGCAAAAAAAAAAATTATCTTCCATTATCTTCACCCTGCTCCCTCTGTTCTGACCTGGTCTATTACTTTACCCGTTTCATAACTCTGATTGAAACAATGTGTTTCTGATCGTCACTGGGACAAACCCTTTTTAAAAAAAAAAAAGCAAAGGAGTAACACAAAGATAACATACTCCAACTCATTCCAGATCCACTGGGAAAATTATTTACAGTGTAATCATGACATTGTCCAACATGTGATCAGTTTATCTGCTGCAGGGAGACAAGCACTACAAATACAATCTGATGGAGAAAAACATTTCTCTTGTTTGTTCTGCCTCTCTTAAAACTAGTTTGAAAACACATTTGGAGAGAGCAGGATGAGACAGTGAACCTGCATGAGATTGTGACATACATACATTTTTTTCTTATTCATTTTCTTGGTTTGGACAACATTCAGCTGATGAACATTTAATGCAATACAAGCTCTATAAACACATCATAACTGAAAAACTGATGCGTTTTCCAGATACGTTCATGTGTGCATCTGTGTTAAGTAGCTATAATATTATAATAGTAGTTTGCCATGTATGTGTCCCCTGCCCTGTGGGTTTTTCCACGAGTTGAGCGTGGGTGCACGCCAGGGCTGTGGTTGTGACCATGTCTGTCTGAAAACAACTCACTTGTTAAACTGGGACAAGGACAGAAATGGTTTAATACTCGTGTTTGCACCCGCAAATAACAAAACACACACACACACACACACACATACACACACACATCTCGCATCTAAAAAACCAATCAAACCCACGAGTTCCATCCAAGTCAAGTGACCAGACACCGAAACTGAAAGCGTAAATAGACAACACAGACGTGTGTGTAGAAATGAAACACACACCAAAGTAGAGCAAAGTGAGGAGGTGGCACATTACCCTGTCAGAAATAACCACCAATAGTCCAAAATAACCCCAAGTCCCATGATGTCCTAATTATTTCATGTCTTCTGTGATTTTTACTATTTCAGGATGCAAATTTAGATTTTGTATTTTGAGAACACTTGTGAAACAGATGGGCACATAAAAGTCATATGTCAAACTCATAAGCACGCAGCCTGTCATGGAATGTACCACAGTGAGTCACAACATGTCAAACCAAAACTTGCCTCCCATGCCAAAAAGAGCTATAAGGCAAACACTGAAGATTTTGCATGCTGAAAAGAAACGGGGAAATCACCAATTTCTTCAGCCGTGTTAAAAAAAACTGATGTGTCACACACTAAATGTTTCACTGCGGAAAAAGACACCCCTGAATCTGTTATAAACAGAAAGGCAAGCGTAGGCAAAACAAGGTGGTCAGACAAAAAACAAACAAAAAAGTTAGGAAATCTGGTCTTTTTGGACATAACATTACCATCTGTAAGAGGTAAAACTCACACTGACAAGTTAAAGCAAACATATTGTACCTTTAGTAAGTGTACTGCTGTGGATGGGGCCAGAAGAAAAACATGTTTTAGCCACTTAAAAAAGGTCTACCTAGAAATAGCAATATAAGTTTAAGTGTACTCTATATGTAGAATATTTTCATCGCTTTACATTGCCCTCAGACTGCCGCTTTGATGAAGAACTGAAGACATTTTCTCCTTAACTCGCCTCAAAGCCACCAAACTTGCAGAACATGGACGTTTGCTGTGCTACCACTGCCTCAATCAATGATCATACACTTAAGTTTGGATCTGAACAAACCATTTAAAAAATCAAAGACACAAAATAATGCAATGAATTTCTTTGTGAATGGAATCTGGTGGCTTTGAAGTGAGTGAAGCGAGAGCAGCTTAAGCCCCCCATGAAAAAGCAGTCGGATGGCTTTAGGTGGCTACGATATTATGTTTTGCTGCTGACCCTGTCCATTCCTCAGCGTATGTGCCTGGACTCCTGCCTGCTCCTCCAAACTGAGGGCATGTTGACTGCAGTCTACTGAAAGTGTGTTGTGCCCAAATGGTACACAGTCCCACATACATTACTATTTATAGCACAGGTAAGAGTGTGTCCTGGCGTCCTAATGGTTAAGACACATACCATACAGCAGGTAATACAACAGGGACCTTTGTATCAAGTCAAGTCATTATCTGATCTAATAAAGGCAAACTGCTAAAAAAAAACTGGGGGTCTTATAATAACATTGCCATGTGCCTGCTGTGTGTCCTGGACATGACTGGTATTTAAAGGAAGGGTGGTGGAGCCAAAGGACTCAACTGTTTGCTCCGGAGGCTGACTCATGTGAGAGTAAAACTGACCTCTTCATGATCTGGATCTCCAGACACCATCTCTCCTTGTTTCTCTCGCTCAGCTCCTGACGGCACTGCTTTATCGCAATCAGTTCCTCTGTGTCCTGAAAACACCCACAAACATAGACCCACATGCAGAATATTGTATGAGATACTCTCTATAGGCTTCCCATAAGAAAGGGAAATTAATGTTGATAATTAGTGATGAATCGCCACCAAGAAACTTCAGGTAGCCATAATTAAAGTAAAGGTAAAATTAAGATATAAAATAGGATGTGGTAAACATTTCTCTAACAATTTAACATTGGGAATTATTGTAACAGTTCAATGTGTTTAGATTTAGGGCTACAATTAATGATTATTTTCATAATTGATTAATCTACGAATATTTTTTTCAATTTGTCTATAAATTAAACAGGGCAAAATGTCCATCAGTATTTCCTAGAGCTCATGGTGACATCCTCACTGAAATGATAATTTGATTAATAAATAGTTGCAAATAATTTTTTTTATTGATTACATTCTATATATAATTATATTTGTGGCCTCAAACTGGGGCATCTCTTTTCCATTAGAACATTAACAGTTCACGCTACAGATGCTACACAGCAGTGGAAATGTTGTTAATGTTAAATAAAGTTTTTAACAGTTTGAATACAATGTAATTGATATATTTTAGCATTTAGCAGTTAGGCTTCAAAAACTGGATTTCTTTTCAGGACTCCCTTTGGTATTTCTGCTTCATGATAAACTGAGACAGAAAGGTAACAAAAACAGAGCGAATGGAGTACAAATCATGACACAGGTAAAAAAATAAAAAATAAAAAAACAACATGCATGGTAACACCAAACACGTAATGTACATTTAACCATTTACCAAAAACCATGACAAACACAAGTAAGTACATCTCACTCCCTGTTTCACATGGCATCATCAAGGAAGAGGCACCCACCCTGCTTCCCATTACTTGATCTACGAACTAATAATAGCCCGCGGTATTGTCATTAATACAGGAAGAGAGGAAATTTCCTACAGAGGAAGTTTAGTCACAGCAGCAGCAGAACCAACAGTGCCCTCTTCAGTTATGTCATGTCTGCCTGCCCCCCGGAAACCCTGGTCTGCCGTGGCACTGATGATCAGCAGCACATCACTGTGATTAAACTGTTAAACAACACATTATTTACTCTAGAATATTACTTCCTCGATTATAGTAAATAGCAGTGGCATTAAACATTATAAGCTTAATTTTGTCAATTTTTAGATGTATTCTTGGAGACACTGAGTTTTACACACATTGCAGGTGTGATTTATACCAGATTATAAAGACATAATGAATGTAAACAATTTACAATGTGTCTAAAACTTAAAAAACTGATTTCAGAAAAACAAATGTCCATTATGCAAAAAAACTCCTTTTACATAAGTTTTACACCAAGGAAGCGGTCGACAGATGTTGTCTTTTTACTTCATTTCAAGTGATGACAAATGTTTACATAAACATCTTTTACATTTGAGAGACAGGAAAATATTTCCGAGGGATCATATTCTCAAGTGTTTTACATCAGTTTCTGACTCTCCATCACTTGTATATCTACGTTCACATGATGATGCTGCCTGGCTCAAAGCCAGCTCTAAGTTTGAAGTTTGAAGTGAGTAATACGACTGAGGTACTGTTTTAAAGGGAGGAAGAGGAAGGTCCGCTAGGCAGGCGTGTTCATATTCCCATGGTGTTAATGATGAAACTCTACAATGCTCTCATCCTGTGACTTAGAGTGATATCATTACAATAGACTAAATGGAAGCTGGTCTGGCTACACAAAGAAGACAGTTTCCCTTACTGATTTCATACTAATTCCAAAAACAATGCAACTGAAAACTCATTCTTAAATCAAAAGCAAATGCTCATTTGCTTTAAACTTTAAACACATTAGTTTTCACAAGTGTTAGGTCATTCTGATTATGTGCAGAGGTTTTCAAACTGTGAGGCTGCACCCCGGAGAGGTGTGAAAGAGTTAAAGCATTGTATTCCCTCTAATAACTATCGATCTGAACACATACAGACATGATGCACATAATTTTTAGATTCAGTACGACTTTCTGGGGTTATTATCTTCTCCTCCACTGAGAATTAACCTCCATAAACCCACTTAAACATCACAAAGTAAAGACAATTCTTGTAACTCCAGAACTGATGATGTTGTTGACATCTGCTGCGAAACATCATCAGGACGTCTTTACTCATCTTCAATCTGAGCACTTACAATGCTCAAACTTTTTTAGCCAACGTGATAGTGGCTTGTGTAGACTACCTTGTTCTGCCATTTTGTGACATTCCCAAAGCCTCCGGTGCCCAGTCGCTGCTTCAACTCCCAGGGCCCACAGTTCTGTTGCTGCTGCAGGGGGACTCGATTCATGGCCTCCTCAGCGGGTCCTACACCCAACACCAGGAGTAACAATAATATAAATGTAATGTCATACTAGCGGGCCTGTGAGGCTCACATCAGAAAATAAAAACAACAAAAACACTGGATTAATAGGAACTGAGACAAGGAGAGACAACTTTTCTACTCAAATGTAAAGTTTGGCCTGAGGATGAAACTAAATGACTGCACTCTAAATACAAAGAGTAAACTGTCTGTACAGTGACATGGTGTACATTGTCATCCCTTTGCCCTGAGATTTAATAAGTCTGCGCTGTACTTTTTCAGCCTTAGGTGTCCCACGGGCTAAATGCCCCATGCTAAAGGCATACATAAAAGTATTATATATTATATATATATATATTAGTATGATTATGTGCTACTGTGAAAGTTTAGAATCATTTCAGCATTTATCTTAATAATATTTTTATTTCTGATTAATTTTAGTATTAATCTTGAAATACAGCACCAAAACAATTAATGGATTAATTGATTAGTCAATCAGCAGAAAATTAATCTCTAACATTTCTAATAATATAGCAATCATTAACTACATTTATCACGCAAAAATGCTTTAATGTTTTATATCATTATAAGTATAATATCTTTGGGTTTTGGACTGTTAAATGGACAAAACAAGTAATTTGAAGGTGCCACCTGGGACCTCTGGGAAACTGTGACTGGCATTCTTCATGATTTTCACATATCTTAATAAGACTGACTCATTGTTAATGAACTAGAAAGAACTAGAGGCACTAAATGGGCACAGAGATTCAGCACACGCATTAGGATTCATCCTCTGGAGACTATGAATCTCTCTCTGCCAAATTTTATCTGATCCATCCTCTGCTTACTGAGATATTTCACCATGGACCAAAGTGCTTTCCTCACAATAACAAGTCAAGACGTCTTTTGCGGTGTTACCATCAAATTACTTGTCCAATATCACAGAAAATGTTCATTTTTTTTAAACTATAAAATGTCCCACATAATACAAACTCTGTTTTGAGTATAATTCTTTAATAGACAAATTATGGTATAATATGACAATGATGATAATATCAACATCGATTTTTGCCTCTATTGACTACACAAAACTCTCTCAACTTAACTCTGATTGTGCATAAAACCTTGACTAATGTGGCTTTTTACACTGGTTGTAATGACACTGACCAAATAAATTTGACAGGATCTATGGGAGAGTGTGTAGTCAGGTCCAGTTTTATAAGATGATCCCTGTACTTATCTGTATATAGTTATATAGTTACAGTAAGTATCCCACAGGCTGTTTCCAGGCCTGTTCTCCACTGCAGTGACGGTACATGCAAAATCAATCAGGCTGCTTCTGGTTTTGACCTTATGCTTTATATTATTCTCACCTGTATGCACATAATAGAATTATGCATTTAAATACACACAAAAAATCTGAGTATAGTTCCTGCTTTCTAAAGTTTTTCCGTGAACTACAACGTACTCGCTTTCGGGTTTCATTTTCATGCAGACAAGCGCTTCAACTCCTGCATTATTCTTTCTAAACTAAATCCTACCTGAGACCTTCGTAGGCAGCGCGCTTTCACACTCGGTCGTCTTTTTGAACGCGGTGTGTATCCGGTCTTTAACCGAGTTAAACTTTGAACACTAGAGTAACAATTCTGGCGACACATCAAATCTCAAAAAGTCTCTACTTCCTGATACTCATATTTCCTGTAAACCTGAAGAGATCCGCCCACAGGGAGGCAGGGTGCTCTGCGCGGCCCTCCTGCTGGGCGCGACACGTGTTTCCTCACATCGGTGGACCATTAATGGTCAATGTGCTGCATCGTGTCGCTTGGAACAATGTAAAGTATACTTTAACATTAAAGAAATATTGACCTACTATAAAATATTTTATTTTATAAATACCATGACGGCTTAAAAGTCTCGACTCTGATTGGATGGCAGGTGTCAATCATTTTCAAATACGTTTTGGTGGAAAGTACTTAAGTTGGCAACATTTACACAAGTACTGTAATAAGTATAAATTTGAAGTATGTGTACTCTACATGAGTGTTTTCATATTGTACTACTTTATATCTCGTCTCCTCTACAATTTGGAGGGAAATATTGTACTTTTACACCATCATATTTATTTGATATCTTCATTTACTTTGTAACATCAGAGTAATGTAATCACCAAATTAATTACCTTGTATTATTATGGATAAAGAATAAAGTAATAGTAAGAAAATAACCCTCCCCTTTACCGGCTGCAACATTGAAATAATGTACATATGAATGCATCAATAATTATAATTCAATAATGGCTCAATCTGCATAATGAGTACTTTTACTTTCTGTACCTTCAGTACATTTTGATGCTAATACTTTTGTATTCTTCAATCACTGCTGCACAGTATAACTGAACACCTGTGATGCAGGTTTTTCTTTGCAGTTTTAGATGAAAATGCCAATAATGAACTCTAGCTTCTGCCTTGTCAGGTACTAAAGTAGTACATTGTACAGTAGCATACAGCACAATACCGTAAGCCTTATAATGTAATATTTTTTTTAGCTACATGCAAAAAAGAGGTGTTGAATGTTGTACCATAACATTGAAGAATGCATCTTACGCTGCTAATCAAATATATTATACACTCCATGTTAAAAGGTAGCAGGATTATAAATTGTATCCCTATGCTGCTAAATTTCTGTATTGTAGCCCAGTGGTTCCCAAGCTGTGGTTCAGGGGCCCCTATGAGTCCTTCACTGTGCTTCATTGGGTCCATCATAAGGAATAGTTTAAAGCTCTTAGTTTATAAAATGGGAAAATTAGCAACCCTTGAAAGAATATTTTAAAATATTCACAAGCTTAAAAAGTACAAGTATAGAACAAGTACTCATATTACTATAGAGGCTGTGGCTGCCACTGTTTTTGGAATGGACATAATACACTTATAGACTTTTACAGCTTCTCGCTAAAAGGTGGATCAACTTTCCAAACCATTCAGAACAGCAGAGTCACCCCCTATCTCCTTTCAGGACCTGACAACTCATCTTACTGTAACTATTGCTTCACTTCTTCCTCCTTAAATTACACCACCTCTTGTCCACATACTGTGTCTCAAATGGTTTGCTAATATTATTCTGCATTTTCAGGTAGATCTTAGCAGGTATCAGATCTACTCAGACACATTGGAGTTTGAAATACCAATTGAACAGCAAGAAGAGTTTTAACACACCCAAGAAACATTCTTGTTTGAACAGCTTGGTGTGCCCTCACTGAAATCACATTTTCAACTCAGTATCGCCATGTTATGATGTCATGTAATGATACTATTGATGTAATGATGTTGTATTTGGAGCGGATGTACTTGAGAATTTCCAGAGTAGGCTACAGCAGTGATGCTTTTTAACTTCACACCCTTGCTATTCTTGGATTGAATAGTTCAGGTGAAAACTGGTAACTCACTCCGATAGGACAAATATGTACGTACAGGCTATCTGACGTTTCTTCTGACGTAATCTGTGGGTGTCTAAAACCTACTTTATCTGATTGGAAATGTTTAGAAGGAAAAAAAGAAGTTCCTGTTTATACTAACAACATAGTGCTGCTCCTTGATGTTTTCCACTTAGGACAAGTACACCACAGAGAGAGAGGAATCCATGGAGAATAAGTCAGACTCATAA
The DNA here is from genome assembly GCF_042242105.1 of Pempheris klunzingeri. Classification (NCBI taxonomy): domain Eukaryota; kingdom Metazoa; phylum Chordata; class Actinopteri; order Acropomatiformes; family Pempheridae; genus Pempheris; species Pempheris klunzingeri. Next base: position 10,760,412 of record NC_092018.1, read on the forward strand.
TGAAAGAACTTTGTTGTCTTATTTAGCTTTGAATAGTCATGTAAACCCAGGAAATCATGGAAATGGCGTAAATGTTGTCCTGAATTACATGTTAGCACACAAGTGTTTAGTCAGTGTAGTTTATTTTTTATCGCGTCACTAGCGGTTAGTTTCGGTTGAACGTTCTGTTGCTAGTAGCAATCGTTACTAGAACTGTCAACAGCAGTTTAACTGAAGTTGTTACAGCCGCCATTTTGTTAGCAATGTGATCAAATACTAATAGGTATCTTTTAAATACCTGCCCCTCCATTTCCCTTGCTGGGACATTGATATTATCTGTCAGTATTTTTTGTGCTAGTTGATTTGTGCCGTGGTAATTAGGGGAATTATGCTAGCTATTACACTACGCTAGCTATATGAAGCTAATGTGTCGCTAATAGAACAATTTTAGGTTTTAGGTTGGTTTACTGCAGAGAGAACATCTTGTTTACACAAAATGTAAAACTGACAGTTTGTTATGTTAAGCTGAGGTGCAATGAGGATTTTGTTACCTTGACAGAGTGAGGCTAGCTCTTTCCCTTTACTTTTAGTCTCCTTGGTGATATGTTTGCTATATCAAATACCACGTTGGACTTCCTATTAGGACTAAACATTGATCTGTCACCTGTAGTACTTCCAGAGAGACAATGTATCTAATTATCAACACATTTATTATGATACATACAGTGTATATGGAAGCCTACACTGATCATATAACCTTCATGATATGGGCCTATTTAGCCCCTTTTCACTGTATGAAAGCTTCTTTTGTCATATCAGATATGAAACTTTGTGTCTCTGCTTGAACTTCACCAAGGCAAATTCATGTTGACCTACGTTCATTCTACGTTGCACTTGTTTATGGATATAGAGAGTTTGCGTGCAGGGAAGAGCGAAAACATTCACCCTCACATTAAGACAGTAAACAAAAATGTTTAGGACAGTTTGTCTAGTTTCTGCATTCTTCCACAGAATACCAATGACTTTAATTGTCATCACTGGAAGAAATGAAAGCCTCTTTGGAGTATCATTGCATAACGTAAATAATGGGCAGTCAAATGAAGGATGAAGTAAACACTTTTTCCTTCAGTCAACGCAAAGGAGGAGGCGTGCAGTAAATGATTGGTAGGCTATATGCTGAATTTTATATTCTGTGGAAAAGAAGTAGAGGATCACTCGAAGACATAAGACCTAATAGATTCTCTTCATCTCAGACATCTCAGACACAGATATGTGCTTGTGTGTGTGCGTTTGTTAACATGTGAGTCTCCTCAACAAGAAGTGGGAGTGTGCTCTAATCTAACACAGATGGAAACAAAGAGGACAGACGCCAAACTAACAACCTCCACCCATTGCATCCTCGAGTACCATGTTCTCGGTTGTTTAATGTGGAGTTAACACACAGTAAAAACAATGAACGTGAATTATCCAATGCAATTAAAATCACTGTTGTTACTAAAAAAAAACAAAAAAAAAAACATGGAGCTATTCTTGAGGCTAAGTGGTTGATTTCCTGAGGAAGGGATGGGTTGAATAACGAGGATTGTGGCTGTAACAAATGACTCTTGGTGCCAGCTGGTTAACCGCGCAGATAGTGTCACCCATAGTAGCCTACGTCACAGACTGCCAGAGGTCACTAACGGTGTGAAAAATCAACAGTATGCCAGTTTTTATGTCACTCCACACTGACCAGATTAACCAGAGTCAGTCTAACAGTTAGACTGATGGAGATCACCTCAAAATAAGTGGAATAGAGTACACCTTTTGCAGGTAGCATGCACTGTATGTATGGTGTAGTGTGGTAGTGTATTATACGGTGGATAGTACCTTTGTTTTCAATAACATGCAAATGTCTTTGTACTTTCTTTTGCTGCTTGACACTGGCATCTTTACCTGTACGGTATCAATAAAGTTTATCTTATCTTATCTTATATCTTAACGGTATATGTACACCTTTTGCTTCACATTGTTTGTTGTCCTAAAGAACACCAAAAAAATCCTGTTAATAATAGATAGATAGATCGATAGATAGAATTGTAACACAATAATAAATAATAACCTAGATCTAGAATAAAATATAATAATAACCAAAATATATCTGAAAAGTTATTTAAAATATATAATATATATATATTTAAGTGTATTTAAATTTTTTCATTGGTTGCTGTGTTGTTTGTGCTTTCACAGAGCAAATCTCAACCTAAGATTATATAAGCACTTTATAAATACATCGACTGTGGACAACGTTATGAATTCTACAGGGCCCATTTTCTGAGGGTTTTTATTGGTCCTTCATGTGATCATATTAGTGAATCAATCTGGGGGAAATAATTACTTAAGATTTTCTGATAGAGTATCTAAAATAGAGCAGATCTGCTCTACTAAAGTGTGTGATCTGCCCTGGCGACCCCTCGCAGCTCTTGGGACTGTCCCGTCCGTATCAGCACCGCCCAGCAGGCTGCATCATCATCCGGTCGACCAGCCCCGCTTCCCCGCTGAGGTCACGGCAGCCCTCCCCCTGGACGCACCGGCGGCACCGGAGCGCTGCCATAAAAACTGGGACCGGAGGAGCAGCAGGAACAATCCGAGAGACACATCCCGAGGACACTGACCCTGCTGCTGCACAGACACTGAGAAGTTACCGATTCAGAAGACAGCCAGTTTGGTAAGAGCTTGTTTTCCGTTCACCTCATTGTCTTTGTTACATACATGCCAATAAAGCCAATTCAATGCACTGAATAGCTCTCGCGGTACCGATCTACACAGACTAGTGCATACGGGTGCTTCCTGCTACTATACCCACCACAGTTTGTATTGATCTTATAATCTTAAACATTCTCTAATTATCTTAAACGTTTATTTTAATTGATTATTATCTAATGTGTCAAGGGCGAATCTGTCACATTTGATTGTCCCATTTCCTTTTAATTGGTAGGGCAATATTCACCATAATTGTTTAAAGTCTTACAGTAGAATCAGATATGAATAGATAATAATGTGGAGTTATTTTGATGCACAGTCTTATTTAATGCTAATTATCCACAAAAAATCTCATGTGAGATTAAATCCTAAATGGAACAGGAAATATACATTTAGTGCTGCCATGCTGTATAGAAAGCTGGATTGCAGTAGCAGTCGTAGTAGTTGTGATAATAATGATGTTAATTTGTCTGGTCTCACATATTAACTCTGTGGGGAAGTGATACTGTGATTTTGGATGACCATGTGCTTACTCATTCATTTGGCATCCAGACACTTTCTCACAGCACCTCTTTATTTACCTCTCTCCATCCACATCCACCTGTTTGATCTGTTGAACCTACCCTACAAATTCCCCCACAGCCTCATACAGCCGCTCGTCATCCTCAAACTTTTCTTGGAAAAGTAAAATCAGCAAAATGTCACAAATCTAACAAGAACATAGTGATATTGTGCTTTGCTGCTTGACTCGTGTTTGTTATTGAGGACGGTCCCTGCTGTGATACTATGTTTTCTCTCACTCTCGGCTCGGTGTACCACTGAGCCGATGCCTGCACAGGATCACTGACATGCAGGCTCTTATCAGGCTAATGAGTTGGGAACTTTGGGAATTCTCCTTCCCGGCATCTTGCTGATACTACTGCATGTTGAGAGTGAAATAGAGTTTGTATCCATTATCTACATTTCCCGGCAGTGTGGTCAGCCGTTTATGCCTCGCATTGATGTTTGTGACTCACAGGAGGTCTTAGAGCTGTTAGTTAAGAGTGGGCTAGACGAGGAGAAGTGATGGATCAGGCTGTGGGAACAGTCAGAGGATGACGCTCAATCAACAAGTCAGTAATTCAATACTGAGCTGCAGCTTTCACTAGAATCTGGACAAAAACCCTATTTCACATCTCTACTTTTCCTATCTGACTAAATTCTTGAATTGTGTTTCCATCTAATGACCTCGATGCTGGCTAGAAACCCCATCAAAGCCCATCTGTGTCTCTTCTTCTAGTCCTGGGAGCTTGGATGACTCAGGACTACTCACTGTCTTTCTGCTGACCTCTGGGATTTGATTTCATCTTCCTTCTCTCCCTTTTTTTCCCGCTTCTCTCCTTTCTTCCCTTTCTCTCCATCCTTTCATCTCCTTCCATGCAGTCCCCAGCCTACACTAATTTCTGATGTCAACACCTGCTCTCCCTACCTGTTTCTTTTGGCCACATGAGATTGTGTTTCTTTCTGATAAGGAGTTCAAGGCTTCATATTGTGCACAGAGGGAAGCTGTGAGGCAACAATGCAGCCCTCTGTTCTTAGGGACTTTACAGAGACGGATCACAGCTGGTTTATTGAAGCGTGACTGAAAAAAAAAAGAATGGATAATGCCTGCTGAGTAGCTTACCAGCATGACACTGCATGCCACAACACATCATCAGCAAGCACATTACAAAACACTTAAATGAAAGAACAACACCTGAACTGAAGCTATTGTAAAGGTTAAATGCAGGTTTGGGGATCCCAGCAAGCCCAACCAGTTCAAAAACCTGTTGTTAAGTTCAGATCCGCTAACGGAAAGTGACGCTGCCAGCCTGCTGTGACAATGGGAATAGTGTTTACAGTCCATTCCCACAAATGTTGAGCTCTCTAAGAAATATTGCGAAGAAACTAACTTGAGTTCCAAAGAAAATGAGACTGTAAAAGTACTACAATGCTCCCTGTAAAGATGTTTCCTGTGCCAGTTCCTCCACTTGGTGCCAGTGTACGGAGCCCGCCCACTCTATGGACTTTATTAAGTATCCCCTTTGGCATTTGCATGGAAGAGAGGCAGGAAAAGTAACCTCAGAGATGCTTTAAAGTGCACAGTGAGCCATAATTTGAACTTCACAGGACGGTGCAACTATGTTCCCTGCACGCCGTCCAACCATTCTCACCGTTTTAGACTTAAACATTTTAGACTTGTTACTGGAAGACAAGAATGTCTCAGCCCCGACCTTCACAACCTCAGCGCACCATCATCATTACACATCCTCACTAATGGTCCAGCGAACTCACCGCAATCCTGTCAAAGACTGTGGTTAGTGTTCCTTTAAATATACTGGTGCACATTAATAGAGTGAATGCTAGAGCACTGTAAGTGTGAATAGAGCTTTGGACATAAACTTTGTGTGTGTATGTGTGTGTTTGTGTGTGTCTGTCTTATCATCTGTGGTCTGTGGTGCATCCTAGAACTAGTCTTATAAAGCTGCTGCTGACTCACAGTCTGGCTGCTGCTGCTCCAAAGATGTTTTCATTTCTTCCATTCATATTTGACCTACTAGGGGAACCACACTCTCCTCGGGCTGCATACTTGGTTTTACAGACTGATTGGGTGTAGCAGACAAATACCATAACCCTATCTGTGCCAGCGCTCACTTTTTAAGACAGGCTTGGTCATGAACCGGTAGGTGCATCTCGCTGTTAGTCAACATATCAATAGCTCTGGTCCTTAGGAGAAACATGAGCATTGTTATTGGCTGTAACCCCTTATGAGGCTTTTAAGAGCTCACTGCACGGTTACTGATGTCATTTATTGGTCATGATGCTCTTGTAAACTAAATTTAAATTCAAGGTTTTGACCCTTTACGTCTATGCAGTCAGAAAGGTTAGTGGCATTGTTTGACTTGAGTAAAAGCTACATTAAAGGTACCTTTTGGTAAATGTTTGGTGATTAACAATTTTTGCGCGTTTTATTTACTGATTATGTGCTTGTTGTGAGCCAATAGTTGCACTCAGTTACACCAAAAACCTCACAGATTACACTGATTAGTAGGATAACTGCTCTGTAATGTGCTATCATGTTTGGCACCTCCAGATTTCTTTCTTTCTTTCTAAAATGCATTTTGTATGATAAATTCTTCCAAGCGAACCTCAATTTACATCAAATATTTATTCCAATAGCTGAAGTTACTCAGAAAAAGAAAATTTGTGCCACTGCAAACTTCTTCAAACTAAAGGAACAGCCACAGTTTTCTTTTGTATTCTGTAAATGAGTCTTGCAGGTTTTTTTTCTGTGTTTGCGTCTGTTCATGTACATTAAACGTTGTAAGGCAGACCACAGAAATAGCTGAAACGCAGGCCAATTTCATTGTGGGATTGACAAAGGAGTGAGAGGAGTGTTAATGGCACCCAAAATGGCCTCGGCATGTCAGATACCGCAGACTTTAAAAAAGGGTGGGATACACATATGTTCATATCTGATGTGTGCATGTAGGCGGGTGTTTTTGTGCATGCGTCTGTTGATATGTAGCACATTTCCGAAGTGCATGAGGCCCTCGCTGGCAGTATTTTAGCAGGAAACACATGTTTTAGCTGACAGGGCTGGGTTGACTGAACGGAGCTGAACAGCTGCACAAAGGAAACAAAAAGGAAACTAGTGTGTTGTCACCCGGCCGCTGAGGCTCAGTTGGGGGAGGGGGGGTGGGGTGGGGGGGGTGGGAGGGTGAGTGAAAGCGCAGGCCAATAGGGTTTTTATTTGTTGGAGGCAAGGATAACTTTCAAGGGACCTGTCCTCTGGATGGTGAGTGTGTGAATGCATGTGTGTGTCTGTATTTTAAAAGTCAAGTCCTGAGAGGGAGTCTTTGTTTGGAAGAACAATGAGCAGAATGAACAGTAAATCTTTGTGCGTAGGGGTGTTGATTAGCTCCACGTTCCTGAGCACTTTGTGTATGTTTGTGTGTGTGTACATGTGTGTGTGTGTGTGTGTGTGTATGGTTGCAGGCATAGCTGACTTACTTCACTGATATATCATAACACAGAGCTGTTTTTTATTAGCTCAGTCAACCACAGAATGTGAGTCAGAGGAGAACCAGTCGATGGTGAAAAGAGCATAAAAACGCACATGCACATGGTTCCTGCTGTATGTCTGGGTCTTTGCATGTATGTGTCTGTACAAGACTTTCTTATGGTTATTTTTAAAGAAGTTCTTTATATTGAGGACAATTTTACTTTCTCAGTGTGTGCAACTTTCTTGTTTTTCTCTTTCCCATTTCCCTGTCTACTCTTCTTCCACTCTTCCACATTCTTCTTTTCTTCTTCTGTGACTCATGTTTACTCACTCTTGACTGAAGAGCAACAGGCGCTCCTCTCTCTACCTCTTTTCTGCAAAATCGGAATCTTTCTAAACAGAGAAGAGGAACAAGTCTGATATCAGACTTCATTTTCTAGAAGTATGAAAGGGAAACATGAGTCTAGCTACTTTTTATTGTTCCAAGCTTTCCCCTCTGTGTCCTCCTCCTTCCCTTTAAGGTTCTGAGTCACTTTATCCTACAGCTTTGCTCTGTTAGAGAAGGAATGGTGTCAGTATTGTGCAGAAACTTTCTGCTGTGCGTGCTGCCTTTCAACAGTCCAGGGTTGTCCAGTTGTGTTGTCTGATGTGTTCAGCGTCTTTTGTGCATTAAATGAAGCTCTTCTGCTTCCTGTTTATTCCCAGTGGGGAAGTTATAGATGGATTGTGATAAAGGGGAATTAATTTAAGCAGGACAACAAAGACAAATATAGCACAAATTTGTCAGTCCCCTATCAAACTGTCCTGCACAGGCTGTTAAAAACCTCCTGTCTGAGTCATGAAATCAACACAACTTCAAGAAACTAGAAATGACCTCCAGTTTCCCCGCAACCACCCCACCTTTCCCGCTCTTTCCTCTACAGTGGCCTTCCTCAGGAGCAGGCGTACTGTAGAGATGGAGGAAGGAAGCTGAACACAGAATAAGTAGAGTTTGGAGAAGGCGACCAGTGTCCATTGGTTTCCTGCAATTGTTGGCTCAGTATTATCGACAGATTCATGACAAAAAATTTACACGGGTCGACATGACAATGAAACAATGAAATCCATGCTCAGTCACTCACTCACCTCACTGTATTGAACCTGAATTGATTTTTTTAGGAATATAATACTATTTTGGCTAAAACATTTGATAATGTTTAATGAAAGAACGTTTTTAATGATGGTATAAATCCAATGGCATTTATTAAAGGCTTCGCTTTTCTCCATACACAGTTTCTGCTTGCACAAGTCCATATAAATTACATTAGCTCATAAAATCTCCCGTCAATGGTTTCTAACAAGCAATGCCACTTCCAGCAAATCGAAGACCACTGGAGTAGCCATGACCAGAACACTTGGACTGTTATCGCTCCTGTCTGCTGTGTGCTGCTGCCTAGCGGACAATGTAAGTACTACATCATAATCTTAATAATCATAACTGGACCATTGCCTACAAATCCTGCATGCTCAACAAGGTCTTATCTTAATATGTTTCAATTCTTGTGGTTTATAATCTATCTGAGCAAGCATGTGCTCAGGACGATATGACTAAAGTGACTAAAACTAAACAGCGGCTTGTAAAGCAAGTTTCAACAGTCTGCAGGTTTATTTTCACAGTGTCCTGATGAAATAACATGACAGCACTGGCTGCCTGGTTTGGAAACCGATGCCATGCACTGCTGCTCTGTGTTTAACGTCTCTTTTCTGTTGCAGGTGGAACTGCTCCGCTCTAAGAGGGGAACTCGTTTTTACAGAGGTGAGCCTGTCAGGCAGCCAGCTAGACGGACGCTTTTGATTATTCATGTCCAGAAGTCTTCACCTTCCTTTGACACCTCCTGTGAGCCCCATCACACTCATGTTTGTCTTTCCTCATAACACCACCATCCATCACCATCACCATCTTAATTCACTGTTGTCATTCGTGTGTTTGTCTTCCTCTCTGTTTTTGTGCCTTTATGTTTGCAACCGCTTTTACATGTGACACTGATGAGTGTCTTAGCTGTACACTTACTGTTTGTGTGTGTGTGTGTCTGTGTATGTGTGTGTTTTCTCAGTACTTTGTGTGGATAGTGAGACGTCAGCAGTGCGTAGTTTTCGGGACACTTGGCTGCGATGGAAGGGACAGCGTGTGGAGTATTGCCGTTGTGCATTAGGAGGACGAGAGCGTTGTCATATTGTGCCCGTCATCAGTGAGTGTGACATGGATGCATACACACACAAACAAATGTGGATTGGCTGTCGTACTTGTCTTATTTTTTGTCTCTCTCTTATCAGACTTTTTTGTTTGCAATAAGCAAAATATAGTTTTTTTTTAAATTTGTCTATCATTCTGCTTGCCTGCCCTTACTGACCTCTCTGTCTTTCATTATAATTTCTCTTCCCCTCTAACTACAACCTCAGATGATTATTTTTTGTTGGCTTGTCTCACTCATGCGTCCAATTCCCTGTTATTCCAGTGCATCCAAATGAAGAGCTGCTGGCTTTCTGTGTTTTTGCGTCGGCGTAGTTTAGTCTGAGATTATTTGAAATACTCAGGCCAGACAAACCCTCGTGCGCACTTTCACCCCCATTGACGAATTCTGTGAAGTATGACTGCCCCTCCCTCACACAAATTACAACCACATTTTCAGTCTAGCAAACTCCACCGGCTGTGAGGTCATACTTCTTGGAGCAAGCGGGGTGCTGTTATTCTGAACGCTAGCCTTTAGGAAATGTTGAAATAATAAATGAGAAACCGGACTGGTCATGGCAGAAAACCAACCCATCTCAAAAAAGTAACCCTTGGCATGACATAATATTTTAAAAGTGAAGCCATAAAGATGTTTGCCAGTGTGTAAGAAGAGAGTCAGGGTGAGCCATGCACACAGACCTTTCACAATCCCATTCATTTCATTCTCCATATACGCAAATGGTCGTGGTCACTCAGTCACATTCTGATTATCTAGATTGTTTGTTTGCTGAGGAACTGGATGATGTATGACTGACTAACCAGCTCTCTGTCTGTCCCCTCCAGACTGCTACGTGTCTCAGTGCTATAACGGAGGAACCTGTAAGGAAGCAGTGTACACTTCAGACTACATTTGCCAGTGTCCTCCTGGCTTCACTGGTACTCAGTGTGAAATCAGTAAGTATTAAATAATGAAGGGCACTATTATTTTTCATTAACCTGGCAGCTTTTTCTTGATTAATCTTATTTTGTCCGACTAACAGTCCAACACCCCAAATATTCAGTTTGTAATTATGCAAAACAGAGAAAATGAAGAGAAGCTGGAACTGGTTGATCGACAAATTGTTTCAGCTCTGCTTTAGTCTCGTATTTAGTCTTTCTGTGCTACAGCAGGTACATTCTGGCTATTCACCTACTGCCCACTGTTTTTGGACATTTGGTACATTTTTCATTTTAAAGCAAAAATTAACAGGGTGACACAACACTGATTAAAATGTTCTGCGAACTTGTTAATGACTCTAGATAAAGTCACAGTCTGACTGTGTGACTCAAACCGTAGGTGTCATAGGCCTGTGGTTTGGAGAGAAGAAGAAAGGTTCATAAACCATGGAAAGACATTGTGGGATATGAATGTTTTTGTTTCTGTGGGCAACTTTTTGAGGCTTTAGGGACACCCCACCCTCTCAGTGGAATAATTATGCAAACCCGAGTGGTCACAGCGAAGTGATTCCAGTGACAGAGTAATGAGTTACGACGGCCAGACTCAATAAATCTGATTGCATTTACGATCATCACAGTTTATGTTTGGTTATTGTTTAAACCACTAATTGGAAAACTGCAATAAAAAGGCCATTAGGATTCAAGTTGTGAGTTTAATGTCTTATATAAGAAATAATGTTTTTATAATTTGTCCAAACATTTTGAATGGCCTAAATTTTTCCAGATCCAATAAACATGCTTTATTGTGTCAGAATGAATGAATTAACTCAGTTATGAGGGTGATATCAGTGAGTGACACTATATCCAGTTTTACTATGTCTCTTTCTCCATCAGACACCAATGAGAAGTGTGCTGTAGGGCAGGGACAGGGCTACCGCGGCACGTGGAGTATCAGCCATTCAGGAGCAGAGTGCATCAACTGGAACTCCACGTCACTGAGAGGAAGGAGGTTCACGGCTAGAAAAGTGGACGCCAGCAGTCTCGGACTGGGCAACCACAACTTCTGCAGGTGTGTTATTTGTTTACTGCCAGAGCATCTGCAAATATTCGTTGTGTTAATGAGGGTCTGATGAATGTCTGACTTTGAAAGGAATATAACATCTTTATAACGTCTCAGTTTACCACAAGCATGACTCACAAACAGATAAGTTAAGCAGTTTAGTGGGTCAAAGAGGCAAGTAGAGAGCAACAGGTAGGAAACTGAAACAGGTAGCCAAGTCCAAGGGGTATGAACAGAAGCAGATGTCCAGAGGAAAGGCAGGAAACAGGCAAGGGTCAAACACTAAGACTAAGGTGGCTCATTAGACGATCTGACAAAGAGTAGGCGGAAATAGGGTTTTGACATTCAAGGACACCAAAGTTACCAGTTATAGGACGTGGAATGACTGAGTGGGATAGTCACAGAAAAATTAAGAATTTGATGATGTGAAAATCAGTTTAATTTTGAAACACCTTGTTTGGATGATGCATTTTAAAACTGTTTGGTTTAGGTCATGTTTCATAATTCATGTTAGCCATGAACATTGTCCCTGCCCTCATTTTCCTCCTCAGGAACCCTGACAACGACAGCACTCCTTGGTGTTACATCTATAAAGGCACTCAGATTGCCTGGGATTTCTGTTCTTTGCCCAAATGCCCAGAAGGTACGGCTTTACAAACAGCTAATAATCTTAAATACTAATGATTAAACAATTCATTGCTTTAACACTTAGTTTATCTGTGTTTTTTGGGGCAGATAAGTACCAAGAATGCGTGCTTGGCTCCGGACTCTCATACAGAGGCACAACATCTGTCACTAGGAGTGGCTCCCGTTGTCTCCCGTGGGACTCTCCCTCTGTCAAGCGTAAGCTCAACAATGCTTGGAGGTCTGATGCATTGGAGCTGGGGCTGGGCAGCCACAGCTTCTGCAGGTAGAGATGCCAGCACACACAGCACTATAAAACTAACACAAAGGAGAGGTTCCCTTTGTCTGCAGAAAGATCAGAACTCAGAGTTGTAAATAGCATTTCCTCGTCTGTCATCCAATAGGAATCCAGACGGTGATGCAGGTCCATGGTGTCACACCTTCAAGAACATGCAGCTGACCTGGGAGCTGTGTGACATACCTAAATGCTGTGAGTTGCCCTGTTATCATGGTTTAATTTTTGCAAAAAATATTTTGCATGCAGCAAAGTGTTATTATCAGACTGCTCATACCTGTTATCTCTTTTTTAGCGAGACGTCCATCTATCATCACCACTCTCGGCCCTCGTGCTCCCACCACTAACAACAATAACAGAGGTAGGACGTGAAAATCTTCCCATTTACTCTGATGTGTTTGGTGTGAAGCTATTTTACTGTTAGTTAACCATCAACATAACCATCCTGCAACCTCTCTGTAGCAACATGTGGCCAACGTTTAGATAACACCCTGAATCGCCCGGCGTTCCGCATGTTTGGGGGCAGAGAGAGCGACATCACGGAGCAGCCGTGGCAGGCGGTCATCAATGTTTACCAGGCCCGCCACAAAAAGCACTTTCACCGATGTGGAGGAGTCCTCATTGACTCATGTTGGATCCTGTCTGCTGCACACTGCTTCGAGGACAAGTAAGAACATCCTTCACACACACACACACATACACACACACACAGATACAGATACAAAATACGTAAGTTACCACACAACTGACAAACATAATCCCTTTTCAGAGCTAAAGCAGAGAAATTGGAAGTTATTTTGGGAAGAACGTTTCGGAAACAGAATTCCAGCGGTGAGCAGATTTTCAAGGTTGAGGAGTACTGGATCCATGAGAAATTTGACGAAGAAACATTTGACAATGACATCGGTGAGTGTTTCAAGACACAATAATCATACAGTGGTTTTGGTACTGAAAACTTTGTATCATCAAAATATCAGACTTTAACAAACCAAGAAAAACATGCTGTAAAGTCAATAATGACAATTGAACAAGACACTTTTCGCAGCCATGTTTTTCCCTAGCAGTGATGATATGGAACCTTAAGTGGGCAGAGAAGTCTTGTTAAAACTCTAAACTTAGGCTTCGTCACACATTTTCCCAGTGCCTTACCCTGACTTTCCTCTGGTCACTTTCCACTCGTAGCTCTCTTGAAGCTGAAGACAGACATTGGCATCTGTGCTGTGAACTCTCCAGAGGTTCTTCCTGCTTGTCTGCCCGATCGTGGGCTGGTGCTGCCGGACTGGACCGAGTGTGAGATCTCAGGCTACGGAAAAGACTCAGAATGTAAGCAAACATTACACCTAAGTCATGGCATTCTCTAATTTTGCATGTCAAAGATGCCACTGGGACAAAAGTTTGTGACACTTACTGGAGTGACCAGCAGAGGGCAGTGTAAGCATTTACACAAACCTTTAATTGATTTATTTTTGGGAAGGACTTGCTGAAGTTCTAATTTAAACACTCTCTTCACAGTTGCTGCAGAGTACTCTGAGCGTGTTAAGAGAGGTTACGTTCGCCTCTGGCCCGAAGAGCGCTGCGTCCCAGATGTGCTGTCTGGACGCACAGTTACCTCCAACATGCTGTGTGCAGGTGACACCCGAGGCCTGGACGATGCCTGCAAGGTGAAAACCTCTTATTTTTTTACACTTAACCTCCACCTTAAATTAATGCTGACAACATTACTCAATTAAAGTTTTCCTCTGTCACTCTTCTTTCTGCCTCTTGAACCTCACCCACAGGGAGACTCTGGCGGCCCGCTCGTCTGTCGCAGCAATGGCAAGATGACTCTGATGGGTGTGATCAGCTGGGGCGATGGGTGTGGGCAGAAGGATAAGCCTGGAGTCTACACCCGTGTCACCCATTACATCGACTGGATCAATGACAAAATTACAGCTAATCCTGTTTAAAATAAGAGAGACTGCAAAGTGGATGTTGTCCATTGACCACACCCATAAATATAATGGGTAAAACAGCAAACACAGAAATGTTTATCATTGAGAAGATAGACAAGATTCAACAACTTATCTGTTGCTCTGAATCCAAACTGATGGAGGTTTAAACCAGCAGGACCACTGCTACAGAGACGCACAAGTGGGAACCCAATAATGAGTTTTCAGGCTCAATGTGGCTCCATATTGTCATGTTTTCTGTGTGCCTTACTGTGTTGGATGTGACAGTACATGTGGACAGAAACACAGGACAACACAAACTCTTTTTCTTCCCTCTGGGCCATCTTGAACTCGATGATATTTGTCTTGTCACGTATACAACGTTTTCATGTGTTTTCTCAGTGTTGTGTCCACCAGACTGGAAGCTCAGGCAAGAACAGTAGGAAATACCAGTATATTCGTCTGCTCTAGCTGGTTTTATGCAGATTTATACAAAGAAGTCACAGTGGTAGACTTCCACAAGAACACTCCGCTCGACACCAACACTTAATTTGCACAGTTCAGTAATTCACATAGGAATGTAGGCATTTTTTTAAGGTTGTGCGTAAAGATCGTTTTATAGACTTCTAGATGTGATAGGTTGGCTTAATTAGTTTTATTGCAAAATGTTCTACGTTTGCTTACTTTAAAGCTTGACCCTCATTCAAAACACCACACTTATCTGCTGGTTCAGATTCTACTTGATTTTACAGTTTTATCTCCTTTAGCTCTCTGCTGCCTTATAGAAGGGAACAGATTTGGACATGTGGAGGCAAACTTTGAGACCCTCACTCCATTCAACAAACCTGTGTCCAGCGCCTTAAGAGAGGAAGAGCGAAATCTCACTTGTTCTCCACTGTTTTTTTTACCAGATTTCCAGGGCACTTCTCCACCAGACACCTGGGTTGAGCCCAGCATGTATATAACATGTATATTGTCTGAATATTGATTTTATATTGAAAATGACTGTGGGCTGTTGTACACTAAACTGCTTATTGACTGCAAAGCTTGTCTCCTTCACTCACTTTGTTATGTGACTTGTTTAAAATGTTTTGTACTAAGTTAATATTTATGTGTGTTTTTTTTTTATTATTTTGGAGAAACTACTCTTGTACTGTGTGTACTGTAGTTTAATAATTTATTGTCACTGTCATTATAACCACACCGGGCAACATACTCTTTTGTCAATAAATGATATTTGGAATAAAAAATTTTATGCTTCATGATTTTTGGCTTTTTGTGACATTTATCTTTAATAAAATAATAAAAAAAATTATATTCAGGCCTCATGCTATTGTGTGTTGTGATCTTGTGGACCTTTGTCATTCGAAAGTACGAGAGAAAATGTCATGATTTAAGAAACATTAAGACATTTCAATCGTTCAGAGTTCAAGGTTCGAGGTCTAGGTTTAAATCATTAATCCATTTATTCATTCATTAAACTAGAAATTACAGTGCTCCCATTCTTATCAAACAATCCTAATTACCCATGAATCCACATAAATTAAAACCATTTTAAAAACAACAGGAAACAACATTCCATAATCAAAGATAATTCAATTCAATCAAAGATAATGGTCAATTCAGAGGCTGCAGTTTGTGGTGCTGTTAAAGTGTAGCTGTGTTTGCCTAAAAAAAAACTGACTGTATGGAGCAGATTATTACATGATGAGTGCCTTCTGTGTTGTTATTGCTCAGTTCTTGCAGTTTCAAAGGTGTAAATGACATTCAGCTCTGTGTGAGTTTTGTTTTGCAGTTTTGTATTTTAACCTTTTACCGCTGTTTTTTTTAATACTTAATGACAGTGTAGCTTCCTGACTTAGCTTCACTGATGGCATGTGTGTGTATCAAAAGTTAATTATTAATTAAAAACAAAGGAGCTGTTGTTTACCAGTTGCAGCAAATTATATCAAATTCAGCTGGTTATGGTCATTAGCAGGCTGCAGTAGGGAAATTTGGAGCCATGTTTGAGCTGTGCAGTGGCCGCACAGTAGCAGGTGAGACTGCCTGTCTGACACACAGGGAGGAAATGCAAATGAGGTCAGTTAGAGCTGCTCTTCACATTCTCTCTGTGTCGCTCACTGTTAATCTTCAAAGCCATTTGCATCCTAGAGCTGAAACGAAGACATTTCCTCATGACTTGAGCTGCGAGACTCGACCCCAAATCTTGACAATGGTAAAGTGCTGTTTAATTTTGGTTATATTTGGTTTACATTGTGACAACTTTGGGTGGAGTGACAAGGAAGTGTGCAGGTGCTGTCGATGGCAGAGGTGTAGCAGCTGAGTCATCTGTAAACCTTCAGTGTTGGTACTTTTATTTCAGCAAGAGGAAAAGATATAATGACAGCTACACAGGTGAAGTTGTGAATGCGTGGGAGTGTGAAGGCAAACAGTAAAAATAACTTAACACTGAAAGTAAATGCACCTACAGGCATCGGTTATGTGCTTTATTACAGACTAAGGTCCTCTGAAAGGTTAAACAAGTTAACAAGTTAAACTTCCTTTCATGTTTGTTCTGTACTTATCAGCCCCTCATTAAATCATTTTCTTTGTTAACTAAATAAAATTTATCAGATTTTTGAGGATATTTTGGTGTAATTTAGGGTTATGATTACAAAATTCAATCACAGCTGATGTGTGTTTTTGATGATCATGTCTTATCTGAAAATATTATCTGATCAAAAATGTTAAAGTTTTAACATTTTGTAGTTATCAAATTTAAATGAATTGAGGTTCATGAATCATGAATTCAGGTTTCGATCTTTAGGCTTGTCCGTTAACAAACCACAGTCTGTATGGTGGTGATCTTAATTCTGCTTTCTGATGCAAATGTTACCAAATTTCTCGTGAGTACTTGCAGAGGTTCCAGTGACATTATATTTCACAGTCAGAATACGCCTGAACATGACATGAGCAGAACGCTGACGCAGTAACTTGACGTAAACATAAAATGCAGATATTTTTGGAAGTACGGTGTGAGGGAAGGTCATAAATAGCAGAACAGTAATGTAAGGCAAGGCAAAGCTACTTTATTTATATAGCACCTTTCAGACACAATTCAAAGTGCTTTACAGGGACATAAAACACAATACAATAAAAAAAAACACAATAAAAACAAGACACAGAAACATTAAATTGCATGTAATGTAATGTAGTTCTCTTTGTCCTCTTTGTCACCTCTTTTCTGACATTTTGTTTGCCAATGTGTGAGTGTATGAGAGATGGAAACTCTGCGTTCCCTCCCTCTTTGTCTGGCTACAATCATTTACCTGTCATCAACACTTCCTCTCCACCTGGCACTGTGGGAAACCAGACACACCGTCACTTTACTTCCTGATTTCCCTTGACGTGTGTGTTTTTCTCCTCCTCCTCCTCCTGCCAACCTCATTACATCCATGCAGATGAGTTAAAGGACAAAGAAAGAAAAGTTAAATTTCTGCTTCAAAACGGCATTGAGTGTAAAAAGTATTGATTGTAAATGCAATCAAAAGTCATAGAAATAAGACGTGGACTAAATACGTTTCAGCAAGAATTATGAAACTCGAGCCTCCTGTTTAACATTCAATAGAAGCATGTAACCAAATAATTAGTGTTAAAAGAAGTGCTACTCACAGTAAGCAAAAGTAATAATGCCATGATGTAGTAATACTTAGTAAAAAGTAACTAAGTAAAAGTCATTCATTAAAATCTTTACTACAGTAAAGTAAAACTACAAAAACATATTCAAAGTACCAAGAGTAAGTACTCACTACACAGAATGCTCCCTCTCATGTGCAAGCATCACTTTAATGTTGCAGCAGGTAAATTTAGCACTGATTTTAGTTATTCTATAAACTTCTGGGTAGCTTGCAATTTTTTCTCATTGAGATTAAAGAAGTCTAATCTTATCTTAATAAACATTACAGCATATATTTTTGTCGATTGCTCCTATCAAGGTTATGAAATAAATGTAGTGGGATAAATGTCCAATATTTCCCTCTGAATTGCAGTCAAGTTGTCGTATTAAGTAGGAGAAAATTATATTAAAGTACAAGCACTTCAAAACTGTACAAACAGTATTTGAGTAAATGTACATAGTCACTTTACTAATTAGATGTCCTGTGTCAGGTCCTGACATTATACTGTGTTTACAGTGTTATAAACCATTTAAACTAATATCAAGTGTTCATATACTGCTTTGAAATGCTACAAAGAGGGGTCCATATAAAGAGTCGCCCAGCACTTTCAGTGTGTATTTTCACCTTGTGTCCTGTACTAAATGAAGCTGTATTTTCCATCATGCTGACCTTCTCAAAAAGCAGCTACTATCTGAGGCCTAATGACGCAGCTGAAGCTGATAAATAACTAAAAGTAAATGATTAGCAGCCAGGAATGCAGTTAAGTTTATTTTGCGGATGTTAAATCTCTTTATGACTTATCTGAGGTTTCTGTGTTTTTCAGAGCTTCTTTGGAAAACTGAAGAACCTGTAAGTGTTACAGCCATGAGGAAAACCTCATTAGTTGTTAATTTATTATGCACGAAATAAAATAAAAATGCCTCCTCTTCCCGTCAGACACAGTGGACCACCAGCTCCACCCAGACGGACAGGTGAGATTTAACCTCAATGTGTTTCTTCACTGGACTACAAACTTTACAATCCATCAATGTCTTTTTAAAAATCTGTTTCAGATAATAATGCAGGATGGCCACCGGATGAGTTTGTAAGTAGAAAGACAACAACTTCCTAAATTTGAGCCTCACTCATATGATATTGTTACCACATTTCCCACAAGCTCTGTCTCTTCTGTTTGTCCATAAAGAGTTTTATTTAATTTTTTATAAAACTAATAATTAAGAAGATATAATTATATAAAGATATGATTAAGAAATCACAATATAAATTTTGTATTACCTGTGAAAAGGCTTTGTTGTTAAAACAATCAAAAACTGTGATTAGTTTAAATATTTAGGGATGATTTTAGTTTCCAATCTGACTTATCAGAAAGATGATAAGAAACTGAATTATAAGTTTGTTAAATCTGGACATATTAAATAGTAGTTAAAAATAGAAGCATCAAAAACAGCTTGCGTGCAATGATTTTGTCACACCTACATTATTGTGTTTCCTGCTGTTAACAAGTCACACAGACTGTGCTGGAACCAAACACGCCTTTTCAAACAAGCCTTAAATGTTTTGGATGGGAAATCATTAAATCATCATCATTGTAATCCAGAAGTTCAACTAGTATTTATGTTAATTTATAATGCTACATCTCAACCACAGAAGAGCTTTTTTCTGCTTCCCTCTGAGATCTCAACTCAGACTTAAACATCCCACTCTGGCTTTCCATAATCTACTTTTTCATTTACAGCCACATTAGAAAATGCCTTAAGACTTTTTCCCATGGTGCAAAAACAGATGTTGATCAACCAGTCACATCAACATTAATTGAAATGGATTGTAATTTCATAAATGGTAGGCCCACTGGATGAATGTTTTGATGTTTATATGTTGATGTAAACTTGTGGATTTTTCTGTATAATTTTTAGTGTGACAGAGGCTGTGTAGTGGTGCATGTAAATGAAAGTTTTTAGTCTCTGGTGATTTTTCTGCGTGCACCTGCCCTTTTTTGCTAATGGCAGGATGATGAGGAAGGTGACATGTATGAAGCTCCACCGTGTGAGCGGCCGCCCAAGAAAGTCCCACCGAGACAAGAGGAGGAGAACGTTTATCTGGGTAACAACACTGCACTGAGTCATAACTGCTATACTTCAAACTAAACTATACTTCGGACTTTGCCTTTTTATGTGGACGTCCAATCAACGTCGGAGGTAAATGTTGTCCATTGACGCAATAAATACCTTGCTGTGTGCTATATAGCCCGAGAAAGCTTGCAGCTAGCAGAGCCTACATTTACCATGATGCATTACATGCAAGCTTCTGACTCCCCAAATGCACTCCACTAGCTGGGGGTTAGCATCGTCCAGAGACAGCTCAAAAAAGACAAAACTGAAACTCATTGTGGCAGAACAGGCTGGTTAGCTGATCTGTGGTTCTTCCTGGTCACCAGTGACTCAGATGACAGTGCCTGTGACCAGGAAGGAACAGGTTTTACAGCAGGACATTTCTCAGTTAATATTGCACACAATTAGACAGTTAGTTATTATTTGAACTGACTACATTCACTAACAACACTGATCAGCATAAAATGTGTCAAAGTTTCCTTTTAAAGCCCTGTTCAGCGCACATACCTCTGACAATATAAAACTAATCTTTCCCCTAAAAATCTTTTATTCGATGCTCCTTTTTGCAGAGAGGACATCCAATCCAGCTGTTCCACAGAGGCAGGCTGCTCCTCCGCCCAGACCAGGCAAACCCTCGGTAACAAAAGCTCTCTATGAGTCTATGAGTCTCCGCATCTGTCAAATGTGTTTTAAGATTCAAGTTTCAATTAAATCCAGAAAGTCATCCAGAAACCTCCACAACGTGCTGAAGATTTCTACTATGAGCCCAACAGCAGGAATCGTGAGTCATCTGCATTTGCAACTAGCGCACACAAACATTTTCTGATTTTGTGTATTTATTATAAACCCCATCACTCTTCATCTCTTTAACCCCTTTCTTCATTGTGATACTACTGCATCCCTCTCCCTCCCAGCACCTGAGATAGACAGGAATGAGAAGCCCGGGAGGAAGAAGATGAAGCCACCTCCATCTGTCCACTCTGCTCCTGCTCCAGTCCCTGCACCCAACACTGAGGAAGGTGCAGTAATCACTTCTACCAACACAAACAAGCCTCTCATAGAAGTAATTCACCAGCCTGAAGGTGACTGTCGAGGGAAATATCTTGATGAGGTGATATGGCAACCACATATACTATAAATAAAATATTTGTTTTTATTAGTCCTCTTCAGACATTGTCGTTTTTATGAAACCACTCCATTAGAGACTTTGCATGTCCTGTTGCTGCCCACATTTTGGCTTACAGATCTTTCCCAGGAAAAATCCTCATGGTGCACAGACAGATTGTGTGTAATGTTTCCAGCAGCAACAGCAGTTTGTTTGGAATAAATAACTATAAGCAGAACCAGCTAGTATAAGTTAAACAGAGATGGCAGCTGTGGTTGAAACAAAGAGGAGAGTGCCACCTAGTGTAGTGCCACTGAGCTGCACCTTCAGTCCCTCAGAAACTCAACTTTGTTAGCAGATTGACCACAAAAGCAATCATCAGTGAGCAGAAATTTAGAAGATGAGGAACTCAACTCAATAGAAGATTATTTTCACGCCATCTGGCTTTGCCCAGTTGACCAAAAAGTCAGGTCAAAGGTCATGAGCACAATATGTGATATTCTCTGCTTGGATATTCCTCTGTGTCCAACTGTTTCTCTGCTTGGAGTAATGTATGTAATCTTTCTACCACACATTTCTGAATATCTCAAACATTTAGACAGATAGATAGATAGATAGATAGATAGATAGATAGATAGATAGATAGATAGATAGATAGATAGATAGATAGATAGATAGAATGTATGCACTGTTAACTCTTACATACTTATCACTGCTTTTTGGGGCCGTTCACCACCACAAAAGGCCTGTATGATACCACACAGATCACTGTATCCAGTGTATTTTCTGTCTGCATTTCAGATGTGTATCTGGATCCAAATGAAGATCAGGTAAATTTACTAACACTATTCATTATCTTTTCCTTTTGTTAGACAGGTCAAAGGATATGAGCCATGTGTGGAAGGTTTATGATAGCAGCACAGTGGCTAATTAGTGTAAGACTTGTGGAATTGGATAAATGTTGTTGGTGGTTGGACTACTGAGCAGGTCATGGCTTTCAAATGAACAACCTATCAAGCCAATTGGACCAGATGGACACTGAATGTGCCTACAGGCCCAGAGCGTCTGTTTGAAGTGGCTGTTGTTGGAAAGTGAAAGAGCCCAGTTAAAAGTATGGGTGCCCTGATTGTGCCACAGTGTATCGTTTTTTAATCATGATCCCAACCTGAGCCCTTTGATATTTATGATTTGCCAACCCAAACCAATCCTCCAGCCTCTCTTTATCTCCACTGTGAACTAAATATTGAAGCTCAGGTGCAGCTTTTGAGCCAACAGCAACACCTGAGACTCCTCCACAACATCACTGGAAGAGAAACAAACTGACTACTGACAGCATCACTTTCAGTCTGGGTGTCTTGCTAATGTGTAGGAGGTGCAGGAGGCACCGATGACATATCTGTGCCCAGGGGCCCGTTGTTTCATAATACATCCATGGGGCCAACAGACTTTAGCCTGAGCATATATGAGACCTGACTAAGCAGCCAGAAGTATCTGGATTCAAAGGCAGTTTAGGTAAGTCAGGTCAGGGTTAGAGAATGGTGTCACCTGTCAGGTGGGCTCAGTAGATTTAACTCCATCTAAGGTTCTTAAAACAATGAGCCAGTCATTGTAAAGCATGGATGGAACAGCTCACATCAGTCAGCAAATAGAGCACACTCTGTCACTGTGCTTCATTACTGGGCTTCCACAGAAATCCTCATCCAACTTTTGGCACATTGTACCATGCATTTTGATAAATATGCTCCTACGTATTATCATGATATGACAAAATTTGTAATTTTGTGTTTCAGGAAGATAATGACGACCTGTATTTAGAACCGACAGCTGGTAGGTTGCAACACACTTCATAGGAACTAGCTTTGAGATGTTGATAATACCTTAAATTTACAATAAGAGTTTCAAGACATAAAAGGTTACTTAAACTATGTGATGTAAAAGAAATGAAAATTCCTTCCTGCTGCACAGCTTGCCCCCCTGCCCCTCATGGGCCGATGAGGATGCCTCCATCTCCCAAGACGCTCCTACCTTCTCCCATTCCCATGTAAGTGCACTTCAACACGGGTGAAAGCAGCTTTCAACCTACTACCAACCTAGAGCATTGTGATGTGAAGTAACCTAAAATGCCCTGTGACATAATCTGCCTGTGTAGCTTCACACTTACTGTCACATCAGACAATGGTGCTGCTGTGTTTATGTATCAAAATGCAAATATAGCAGTTGTATAATGGCACGGTACAGTAATTCTAATAAACTTGAGATTCTCTCCATCTGCAGGATGAAGCCTCCAGTTCCCAGAGCTAAGTCTGTGAGTGTCTCTTTTCAGCTCAGTGCTTAGTCTCTCCTCATGCTATGCTCTGTTCTCATTTACAGTAAGACTGTCGAGATAGAGGCTGAAAGGAAGTTTTCATTCTTACCCTGTATCTCCATTTCCTTCATAGGAAATGAAGCTCACTTTGCTAATATGACACAGCGCTGACTTTTATTTCCTCCCTTTCAGAATTCAATCTTGCCTTCCTTGAATGAGATAAAAACAGGTACAGACCACATGTTTTTTGCTCATTAAACAGATCGAATATCAGTAAAAACTACATCCAAAAGAAACAGTTTTGACTGTGATGATAAAGAGTGCACATCTTGTGTCTATAGCTCCTTCAGTTGAAGCAAGACGCGCCACATTTCCTCCCAAACTCCCTCCTCCTACCCTCAGTATTAAGCCCCCTCTGCCTGCAAACCTGAAGGAAGCTAAACCCAGGTAAGAGGTGAAGAATACAGAGAGGAGTAGAGGTTTGCCAGACAGACAGCTTGTTTTTGCAGTTGATCCCATCTGCAAATGCAGTGGATAACATTAGCCTTCTTGTATTTATTCCAGCCCTCCAAATCCTCCTATATCGGACACTAAGCCCGTGGGTAAGCTCACATTTTTTAAATCCTGAGGGACGGCTGTGATCATTTGTGGTTTGCTCATATAGTCCATTTAATGAAGCCCAAACATTGCACTGATCATAATGACCTTTTAACCATCTGGCCTTTTAAACTGCGCTTGAGACACAACATGTTTTCTATCTGTTTTAAGCCTCCTCTGGTGGCATCAGGGCATCCAAACAATCTGGGAATGAGGTATCGATCTGCACTGAGAATCTAACACAAGTTAGTGAGGACTGGTTTACTGTTATTTATATATTTATGCCATTGCAGGCCAAAGAATGGTTTGCTGGAGATTGCAACAGAAAGGCAGCTGAGGATCTCTTGCTGAGGGTCAACAAGGTGAATCAAACAGTTTGGTGTTTCATTTCATGGTATAATAATCAACTAATGACAGGAGAGCAAACACAAAGGCTTAAAGGAAGAGTGTTACACAGACAGGGAAGTCGGACACCTTCAGGACTTCCGTTTCCTCCACTTACACTGTATTATATGTACTTTCTCGATTCTTAATCCATCCCTGCCTTTTATAATTACTTGCCTTTTGGCCCTCTCCTATCAATGTTTCCCAAACTTTCCCTCTCCATCCCTTTTAGTTTCCTATTCTTTGGGTCAATTTTTCACTCTTTTTTCCTTGTGGTAGGACGGTGCCTTCCTCATTCGACACAGCTCAGCCCAGAGCACCCGCCAGCCGTACACCCTCGCTGTGCTCTACCAGCAGAAGGTGTACAACATTCCCATCCGCTTCCTGGAGGAGACACGCGGTTACGCCCTCGGAAAAGAGGGCAAGAAGAACGAAGAGGTGGGGGCAAATTATTCAAGTTTAAGAGAGGGGAGCTGGGTTGTGAGAGCATGGAAGAATTTAATTACCTCTCTCCCTTTATTGTTGTCTCATTCTCTCTCAGATTTTCATCACCCTTGATGAGATGATTTCCCACCACATGAATAACCAGCTGCTTCTGATAGACAGCAAAAGCCAGGCCAAGCACACAGCATATTTAACCCACGCTGCACGTCCTTAAAACTACACTACTAGGAGCTTCTCTCTTGCTGTATTCATATGAGTTACATGAGGTTTTCATAGTTTGAAAGTTTCCTACTTGTCTGCTGGAGGTCACAAGAGTGTGATTACAACTACATTGAATCAGTTGTCAGAATCAGAATCAGAGCCAAAATACTTTATTTATGTTGTTAATATATTCAAATATACAATGCAGACTTTTGATGTATGTAAAACTTAGCAGAGATGATGTAAATGTCAGAGACATAAGAACAGCTTTAACTCAAAACTTAAAGCTCAGCGATCATAAAGTTCTTTGGTATGATGAGACGATTTTCCTGCTTTGAGTCACCATCACTTTGTGCCTCCTGCTAATTTACATCATCACGGAACTGTTGAGATTATTGTTTTTCATTTTTGTTTTAGTTAGATTTGGTGTATATCTTTCCATTAGTCTAGTTTGATGACTTTGAATATATTCTATGTTACATGTGTCTTTTCAGTGTGATATTGTAGATATTGTGAAATACAGACCTAAAGTCAAAATGCATCTGGTTTACATTGGTTCTGTTTTATTTCTTTCACCAAAATTTTACCATATTTACTGTTGTTGACCAGTTATCATCAGTTAGCCTGGACCACATTGAGGGTCAGTGTGGTGAGCTGCAGGTCTGTGGCTTTAATGGATGCACCAGGAGCTGTGTGTGTGTGTGTTTTTGTGTGTGTGTGTGTGTGTGTGTGCTGTCCAGCGGCCGCTGACCAGATGCTACTGGTTAAACCTTCTTCCTGTCAGAGTGAAACCGCTCTCTCTGTGGCCAAACCATAAATCCTGGGCCTGTCAGCAAACTACATGGCAGAATCCTTTGTGTATGATTTCACTCCAAGAGAGTAAAAACAACATTACACACATATCCGACTAACATCTAATGCTTTAATTATTCTGATTATCATTTGGACAGCAAACTCTCACAACTTATCAACTTGAAATAACTGCCATTAAAGTATGAAGTGTACTGTAAACTGTACACTAATGTGGATTCAATCCAAACTTGAAAAATAAGATAAACAAGCCAGAATATGGCTGAGCGACCGTCATGCTTGTTGAGCTTAGCACACCAGATGCTGACGCTGATACTGTACCGTCTAAGTTTTATAATTAACTTCCTTTACAAAAATAACACCGTTTCAAGTTGTCTAATCATATTTTGTGGTAGATGTCAGTACAGGATGAAAATGCAGAGGCTCGTTCAGCTGCAGCTGATGTATTTGCATAGGCTGCTGGTGTAAATGAATACTAAAGACTTTCCCGGAGCCAGTGTAATTTGGCAGGTGGGTGTAAGGCATCTTGTAGCTCTGTTACAGGATTACTGCTGCGATGAAAAATTGAACCCAACAACACGGTGTGATTTGCAACATACACTGCAGCAGCCCAGCATTTGTACTTTACCGAATCTGTTTAGTTTTGTTAAGTTTTTGTTCACTGAGACTCTGTTGTAGTTTTTATTTTATAGTTTTGGAACAATTTTGCTTATTAGGTACAATTAATAAACAATACTGTCATGGAAACCTGTAGCCACTGGCCTGTCACTACATACATATTAAATCTGCTGTAAAAACAATGAGTTTTTATTCTTGACATGTTACAACTTTCTGCACATTGACAGGAGCAACTGCCTACTTTCCAGGGTGATAATAAATGGTTAAACAGCATTTAATTCTGTGCTTTCCACATCCTGTGTGCAATACTGACTCACATCCAGTGGTGGAAGAAGCACACAGGTCTTTTAGTAAGTAAAAGTGCCAATAGAGCAATAGAAAAAAATACTCCATGAACAGTCCTGCATGACAAGTCCTACTTAAGTAAAAGTACACTAAATAGGTATCACCAGGAAAATGTATTTAAAGTATTAAAGTAAAAGCACTGGTTTGATCCCTCTGACTGAGAAGATTAGTGGAGGAAAAAAATCACTATTTGGCGGACCTGTTAACAGCTCATAGCCATCTGTAATGTGATCCAGACTACACACTGGAAATCACTGGTTTAATCTTCACCTAAGTGTTGTATTTTAAAAGCTTGTTTTAATACCCATTGTGACAAATCTTCATCTGAAAAGTAAATTATGCTGTCAGATAAAAGTAGAGGATTAGAAAGCACAATATTTCCCTCTGAAATGTTGCAGAGTGGAATTAAAAAGTAGCTTAAAATGGAAATAGTTAAGTTAAGTACAAGTACCTCAAACCCGAGTAAATGTACCTTATTACTTCCCACCCCTGCTCACATCAGTAGTGTATTTTTCAAATACAGTGTATAGTGCAAACTGAAAGCTTGTGGTCTAAATAATTATGACTTTTAAACAGACCAAACACTTTTTACACCATTTTTCCACATCAGTCTGATCATATGCATTAAACTTAAGACTCTATAGCAACAAGCTGAATGTGATGCAGACAGAAATTATGTTGTGCTTTGAACTTAATGTAAAAGTATATTTTTACTCAATTGTGCACAACCTGCTGCTCGCCAGGCATCATAAAATGATGATGATGATTATGATGAGAGCAGAAGACCACAGACTGAAAAAAAAAAAGCGTTTGAAACGCCAGCAGCCCTCTCTGGTACACTACAACACACTTTTAGATTTAGATGAGTGTGTATGTGTGATTTTGCAGAAATCAGTCAAAGGTGGGGCGTTCGTCACGAGCCCTGATTTCGAAGTTGGTAGAGAGGAAGGGGGAAGGGGCTGCGGCGGAGGGGTACACACTGCACAGCCGACCGCTTGCATTGACAGCTGTGAGAAAACAAAAATCCACGCCACTGGCTGCTTATGCCAAGTCATCGCTCTCAATGACACGGCGCTGATTTTTAGGACAGCCCTGCATCCCTACAAGGCTCGAGGAGGAACCGGTTTACGCGCGGGTCTCAGTAGTAGTTGGCGTGGACTAGTTTTCTTAGCGGAGGTGCGGAGTTTTTGATCCAGGGCTGGTGTAGGGTGGGCTACTGAATGGGAGCAGTCACTGGATTCGTGTGATACCAACGCCAGCCACCCAGACTACCTACTACTTCCCATCATATTTGACTTTTGGGGACGTTTAGGGCACAAACAGAGCAAGATCGCCTCTATTCCTCCTGCTGTCCCCTTCCCCTTTCCTTCCTCACGGATTCTTCAGAAAGAGAAATCCTCCAGACATGGCTCAGATACTGCCGATACGATTTCAGGAACATCTGCAGGTAAGCAGACGCAGAAAAGCCCTAAAATTAATTTCTTGCCCGTTTGTTTTTGGCGCAGCTCCTCGCCCATGTAGATGCGCACTCACACCGCACATGTCGCATTTAAATGGGATCTGAAATAGGGCTGCAGGGTGGTGCTCAATATAGCCACAGGCCTAGTTTTCTCCTGCCGGGCAGATGATGACTTGTAAAAATTGACCAGTCAGATCGGATACAGCTCCAATGCGGACCGGTGTGTGTGTGTGTGTGTGTGTATATGTGTGTGTGTATGTGTGTGTGTGGATACGCTGCAGTTTTTTCCCCTTCAAGTGGAAAAACGCCGCTGTCATTATCAATCTGCGCCGATGCAAACTGCGGTGTTTTGACACTTTATTTGTTGCAGACAACTGAGCTCAGCTGTCGGTGGTTACATTGTAACTGAGACCTGAATTGCACTCAAGCTTTGAGGCTACCATGTTGTTGTCACGTCCTGCAGCCACAGATTCCTACTTTGTAACCTTCAACAGCAACAACCGGTCAGTGTGTCGCTGCAATCGTCCAGTTTCTGCGTTGATCTGGGCGTAACTGACAAAATCGCCATAATATATTGATAATTTAATGATCATTTGAGGTTTTTAGGTAGAGTCCTCAAAGAGCAGATGTGGGTGAATAAGTAGAGGCGTGTATTGGGCACTCAGGTCCTTTTATTTAAGTAAAAGAACCAACAGAACTCCTGCATAATGAATCCTGCTTATGTAAAAGTAGGCTATATGAGTATCACCAGGAATATGTATTTAAAGTTATGCTGCAATCACCCAAATCTAACATGAAATCTAGTTTCATGTCACCACATCAACATTATATCGACCCAGTTCCTCTGGTATTTTCATGTCTGAGTAGCATCTGTGCGAGACAGAGAAGTAAAGGCCCTGTAGTCTTTGGTTGGCAGCCACTTGGTGGAAAAAAGAAAAACACAAAATGCCCCTTTACAATCAGTGACAAAGGAAAACAAACAGCCAGTTATTTGGTCGTCTGTGGAAGAACTATTTCTACTATGGCCCCCTTTTTCCCCTCTGCTTTGGACTTTGATAATCGTTGTCCCATAGCAGCCCCAGCGCTTGGTGTCTTGCAGCCAAAAGAGAAACTTTGTGACGCACCCCTCCACCTCCCCTCCTCTGTAGCCTGTTGTTATGGTAACAGCAGGCAGTGAAATGGCCTTTCACTAGGAAAAAAAAAAGAAGCACAGAGCCCCCACCCCCCTCTCTCTGCTCCCTTCCTCTGGCCAGTAGCCCCACTTTTGTCAGCCAAAGATCCTTTATCCACCAAAAAAAACTGTGCTGGCCAAGAGAGCTTCCAGGCTACCAGGCTCCTCTCCTAACTGACAGGGCCGGTACGCTGTTGCTCGCTGATGGAGGGCAGTGTGTAGTACCTGGCAATGTCTGGGTTATAAGTTCAAATGGCTCCCACAGCGCATACCTTTCCCTTATACATCTCCTAAGAAAATCTTGCCTTGAGACAGTGATAAGCAGCAGACTGCTTTACGTTCCACCTCTACTGTGAAATCCCAGCTCTGCCCCAGTCGTATCCCTCTGTGAATCTAGGTGGCTCCAGTAGAGTGAAAAATGCTTGGAATTTGCAAACCCAGGAGGACTTTGGGCCTCAAGTTGTTTAGCTTTTTATTTTTTTTTCTTGGCCTGGTATTTACAGCTCAGTGTCTGCAGTCTGGGCTGAGGTTCAGGAGTGTAACATGCACCCAGCTTCATGAGGAGGTACCTGCCTGTTGAACTAGCAGTTGCGTGTGATAAAAGAGCAAACCGAGTGGTCCAAATATCTCAAAACGGTTCTTTTACACACCTCTGGTGTTTAATGCAGACATGGATGATGAAGACGTCTCAGAGCTATTGTTTTAGGTGTGAGAGATTCAATAGTGTTCATTTTCTCACTCCACACCAGCGGCTATGGCTTCCCTGCTTACCTGTCATTAGTGTGTCAAAAGTCTCCCACCATCATTACTCTTTGTCCTCCTCGCTTGTTTACTCTAATATGATTTATGATTCAAGGTCCAGGCTGTTTGTGAGCATGTCAGAGTGTCATTAATTGACCAAATGGATCAGTGCCCCAGCTGGATGTGTGGGGCTGAATATAGGCAACATCACTGCGCCCTCCAAGCTGTGTTTTAAATTGCGTGCACTGTGTTGGTGGCAAGATGAAGCAAGACAAGGACAGAGAATGATGTGCTGAATAATAAAAGTGCTATAGTGAGAGTCATTTGCAGCTTATGTGGCTCTGCTGTTGGCTGCCAGTGCAGCGGCCTACGTACTATAGCAGCTTGTGTAAGTGCAAAAATGTCCTGCAGCTCCGGAGCGTCTGAGCATTGTCCTGACGTGTTGAGTTTGGAGAGTCCAACCTGCTGCTGCTCTGTGGCTGCTTCTGTATCTGTGCTGATGAAATGATGCCACAATGTCAAACCACCGGATGTGTCAGACAGATGGGGTAAGCAGACCCTATTAACATCCAGCAAATCACATCAGGGTAGGAACCAGGATGACGTACCAGCCTAACTCAGTCACACAGAACACATCTGTAACTGCAGCAGTGACTGGGCACCACAACTCAATCATGAATTCATTCACACATACAATGAGGACCTTGTGTCCTTCTGTAATATTAAATGAGTCACAAACTTTTAAACCTACAGTAAGAGATCTAACGCTGTAACTAACGATTTGTTTCATTAACAGTTAATTTGCAAATTATTTTCTATATAATTTTTAACAAAATGCCAGAGAAGATTGAAAAATGTTCATGACAATTTCTCAAAGCCCAAGATAAAATCTTAAATCATTTGAAATTGAAACTCTGAAATTTGTTTTATTCGCTCAGCAGTCCCAAATTCAAAGATATTAAGTGATTTAAGATTGTGAGATGTATGTATTTAATGTTTTTCGTTGCTATATACGAGTTATAAATGACAGTAACCTGAGTTTTTGGCAATTTTGACTGAAATGAGTTTCAAAATAGTTGCAGTATTCTCTATTGCTCGACTAATTCATTAATTGACTAATAAGTTCAGCTCTAAACTGAATTTTTGGCCACTTGGGGGTACCGGAAACAAGCTGGAAACACAACACTGACATATTGTCACCAGTAAAGTTGCATCATCACGTAACATTTACATTAATTTTGTAGTGTTTCTGACTGCTGATGAACAAAAGTCCAGTATTTGCTCCCCTTTTAGCTCTGCTTTGGTCTCCACCAACTCATGATGAAAATATGTGGCTCTTTAGCTGCTAAATGCTCCACCAGTGGCGAACCTTTTGTCTGTCTGCCGTCTTCTTCTCTGGGACATTGCTTATAGAGGATTTTAGACTTTTTTTTTTTACTGAGAAGCTTCTGTCTGCTGCTGATGAGAGCCGTGAGAATGAGCCGTAACATTAAAGTTGCAGACTGGAAAGAAGCAGAAAACAATGAGCTGAAGAATCAGTACAAATCAGTATAATGTAACACTATGTCTACAGTAAAGACATGCAGGTTACGTTTATTTGTGTCTGGTGTGAATGGTTGTCTGTCTCTGTGTGTCGGCCCTGTGATTGACTTACACATTCATTTAATTCATTGTTAATATGAAACACTGATTAGAGGAACTTAAAGATTTTTCACAATCACATATACGCTGTACCTTAACCTTCAGGCTACATATCATATCTTTGCCTACCTCGTGTGCAAGAAAGTGTTAAATATCAGCACTTTCATGTCTTTTTGCTGCATTCCTCAGTTTTAATCGTGTTTGTGTAATCTCCTCAAGAACCCAAAACCCTTAGCTGCTGATGCGACGTGTCAGTTCCTCAGCAGTGCGTCCACCCAGTCAGTGACTCACCAAATACCGTCAAAGATGTATCATCAGTGAAGTTCTGCTGCCTTTTCTTATTGCGATATTAATGTTGTTTGAGACTGTTAACCTGAGGTATTAAGGGAAGAGGAGTTTCAGTGTGTCAGTGTTGTGTGTTGTCACCACTAGAGGTGTTTTATGGGTCACTGGAGACAGCAGGTCATAGATGAAGTTTGACTTTAGTCTGGAATATTCCTCTAAGGAGCGTGGCGGGTTTTCTTCCGGTGACTCAGTTACCCCACCCTTAAGTGTAAATTGCCAGAGGGCTGTGTTACTGCAACTGCACAGAACATACCTCTCATCCCTCCTCCTTCTGTTCTCATAAAAAGTACATTTATCACTCCAGCTTCTCTTCTTCACACTGGATCTCTCCTAACACCCACCCTCCCTTTGTTTCGAGCAGGATGCTGGACTGTGTCTTGAGCTCCTCCTTTCACTTCTATCCTTATCCTCTCCCCCACTATCTTTATTCTGGTGTCCCTCCCCTCTCCTCCCTCAGATAGTTTTGGCAGACTTGTGGAGATGCAGCATATGGCTCCAATCCTCCCTCAGGCCTTCTCTCTGGCTGTTTTCAGGAAGCTTTATCTCGTACGGCTCTACAACTTCACAAAAAACAACTATACATTGTGTTGTGGCTGAGTAGTATGGTCAAAATTATTTTCACAATTTCATTAAGAATGTTTTCTGATATTCTCTATATCTCAATGAGGGTAATGAATGCAAAATCCTATATAAAAAAACTGATGATTATTTTCATTATTGATCAATCATTTTGTCCATAAAAACTCAGAAAGAAGTGAAAAGTTTCAGACTGACTGTCTAAAATCCAACATATTTATTTTCTCATTCTCCGGAGATTTATCAATGAAACCCGTTTCACAAGAAACATAGTGCAGCTTTAAATGATCTTCCAGTCGTACATGGCGTCATCTGAAAATGGTGGTTCTTGGATATTATCAATTAAAGAACTTCACTTGCTAGAAAACAGCTTATCTCATTGGAGCGCCTCTGTCCACCCCCTGACCCCACCACCCTTCCTGTTTTGTACATGACATGATTTAAACGGCTCAGCAGTGGTCATGATTTGTTGTCCTGCTCTACCAGCCAACTGTGAGATAGTGCCGTCCTTGTGATGAGCGTAAGGATTCCTTTCCGCTTGCCTCAGACTGCATAATGCAGTCAGTTCAGTCATCAGAGGGAGAGTGCGTGTTTTGGTCTGCCCTCTCACAGTTAGTTTGACAATGTGCACAATAATTCCTCTGTTCAGCAGACCTTGGTGGAGTTACTTCTGCTAAGAATTGACACAGCAGAAATTGCCTTTAGCTTGGTCTATGTGTGCTGTTGCAACTTGGGACTTCTAGAAAGTAAATATGCTGAATAATGAATTGGATTTGCTGATAGTGTTCTATTAAAAGATTCAAATTCATTTCTATCTATATCTCTGTTGGTACTTGTCTTTGGCATTGACTCACATTGGTTTAGGCGGAATAATTTGATGATGATTAAATTTCTTTACAGCTGGCTGCTGATATAGACGATTAAATGCAGTTTGAGGGTTTAATTACAGGCTGATATAAAGCAATGTTCTCAAAATGCCTCAGTAAATTCAGGCAATTATTATTACCAGCTTTAATAATACTGTAAAATAAAGCTCTGTTGAATTAATATCCCAATGTCCACTGTGTGCCCACTCTTTTCCATGGCTCCATGTACCACCAGACCTCCTGTCTGGAAAACAACCTTTTAGAATATCCCTGGAAAATTGGAGCAGACCTGCTACTATTTTTATTGAGACACCGTTGTGGTCCCCTCCTTGGTGGTTTTTCCTCCTGTAAGGCAAATGTAAGCTGCTGCCTTGTATCGTTTCCCACTGTGTTTTTTAGTTGTGTATTTGTATATTGTTTCTTTAATCTTTACAAATTCAGAAGAGTAGAAATGACATTTAACAGGGAAGTTTTGTTCATCACTTGGCTCTAAGCAGTTGCCAGGTAACCAGAGCTGCTCCCAGAGAAATAGATTGGCACATAACCCCTGTGAAATTGCAAATGAATGTTTTTAAATAAACATATCTGGTTTGATATGTACAAAAAGTTTTTTTTTCTTTTTTTAAATAACAGGTTAGTTAAAGGTAATTTTTGGTGGATTATGTTCCAGCTGGACAGAGATAGGCTAGCTGTTTCCTCCTGCTTCCAGCGTTAATGCTAAGCTAAGCTAACTAGCTGCTGACTGACGGTTTATTTTAATCCTCTCATTTAACTTTAATTATGATTACAACTATGTTGCACTGTGTTATCGATCATACGACTGTACGATGTACTTTTATCTTCTTATAACTACATTCTAGTGTGTTATAAACAGTTTATCCAGTGTTATATTGCTTAGTAAAAAGGATACTCTTTATTACTGCTGTTTTTTTTTTTTAATATATCCAGCTGCAGAACATGGGTGTGAACCCAGCCAACATTGGGTTCAGCTATCTGACAATGGAGTCGGACAAGTTCATCTGCATCAGGGAGAAGGTCGGCGAGCAGAACCAGGTGGTGATTGTGGACATGTCCGACCCCACCAACCCAATCAGGAGGCCGATCTCTGCCGACAGTGCCATCATGAACCCCGCCAGCAAGGTCATCGCCCTGAAAGGTAAGAGCGTGTATGGTGAGGAGTACAGCAGCACATTCAGGCCGCCACATCACTGGCTGTTAGATGAGAAATACTGTGTTGTTGTGAGAAAGAAAAACTGTTTGCTGGTTTTATTAGTGACTTTATACTAAGCATAGAGGCTGTTAATGTGGTATGAATTCCCCGACTGTTTCAACTGTTTAATTGTCCCTACTTTTAACAGAAATAGACATCTACTTGTATTGCTGTGGGAATGCTGTGGGTCATCCAATGACTAACTCTCTGTCAATGTTGTAAATATGTCGAGTGCTCTCAGTTCTATTGCCTGAATGTACTAAATTGGTTGTGCAAATTGATTTTATGCCTCTGAATCTAGCCCTCAGAGCACAAACTCAAGCGCTGATCAGGATGATTTGCCTACAATTTGCCTCCTCCCCCTCCCTCTGAGGATTATATGGCCCCATTTCCCCCTTTCCCCTATGGTCTATCTTTGTCTACTCATTCTTATCTGATTGACACTTTGCTTTTTCTCCCTTGCTTGCTGTCATTTCTCAGACGGTGAGTTGCTTTCTGTCTGTCTACCCGTCTGGCACTCATACACACTTCCCACATATTCCTCATATGTACGCAGAGCTTTTTTATCAATAAAAAGATGCACACTGTTTAGAAATGATGTCTACTGCCAGTATATTACCTCACGCCCCTATTGTAACCTAACCTGCAGGCACATTTGCTACTTTTATGAGAACTATACATGTGTTAGCATGACTTTTTGTTTGCTGGCAGTGCGTACGTGTGTGTGTGTGTGTGGTATACATCATCAGATGTTACACACTGAAAAGAGTCCGGGCAGTGTGTGTGTGTGTGTGTGTGTGTGTGTGCATTTGCACGCCTGTGTGAGTGCGTGCCAGCAGCCATATCAACATTCAGATCTTTCCTTGCTGCGTATAAGAAATGGCATTACTGCTGGCCTCTTGTGGTGCAGTTTTAGCACTTCTAGCTATGGTTGAACCCAGCTTTCCTTTTATTCGAAAAAAATAGCCCAGTATAAATAGAACCAGTCATACAAAAATAATTATTTCAGCAGAAATTGTGATAAAAACTTTTAGCAGTCTTAGTAGTTAGACTGTGGAATGCAGTTCAGGTAGGAAATATAGTGGTATTTTGTGACCAGCATCAAGTAAGATAAATAAATGTGTCAAAATTGTTGTGATTTTGATCAGAGGTTACATCAGCCAGCTTTGAACCCACTCTACCTGTCTAACCCTCTGGGCTCAGCTCTGTCGTCTCACTTCTTCCATCTGTCTCTTAACTCCCCTCAGCTGCCAAGACGCTGCAGATCTTCAACATTGAGATGAAGAGTAAGATGAAGGCTCACACCATGACAGAGGAGGTCATGTTCTGGAAGTGGATATCGGTGAACACTGTTGCCTTGGTGACGGATACAGCTGTCTACCACTGGAGCATGGAGGGGGATTCCCAGCCTACCAAAGTATTCGATCGGCACGCCAGTCTGGTGGGATGTCAGATCATCAACTACAGAACTGACGAACAACAGAAGTGGCTCCTGCTGATAGGGATCTCTGCGCAAGTATGAAAACCCACATGAACATGTTTTCTCATGCCTCATACAGTAGACATGCACATGACTGGAAAATGTCTTTGAAAGGAAGTGGCATGATTTATCACTCACTCTGATCTTTTATCTGCAGCCTCATATCTGATATCTCACTTTTTCTGTGAACACTTAATGTGTATGTCAATTAAATGCAAAGGTATCTGTTTATTTTGTCAGACTATTTCAGAATCACAGAATAGAGATCTGATCATCATCTCAGGTCAGCAATGCTTGACTCACTGTTCTGGCTGGTAAACAGGCAGCATTTAGCACTCGGCAAATCACTATTTTAAGCTTCCTAAGTTGTTTGACAACAGATACAGAAAAAAGCAGGTGAATTAAAACAAGTGTGAATTGGCCTCTACTGAAAAATAGGATAAGTGGTGATGGAGAGCTGGATGGGACAGAACAGATGTTTGGCAGAGTAATAGGAGCTAATTAATGACATTTTGGCGTCAACGGTGATTTTATTGGTTGGTTACTGAAAGAAAGAAAAAAAGAGATGCAGACATTCACTAGCCTGGCTCTGTCCAAGGGTAACAAAATACACTTCACCTATTCACTTATTAAGTTAACCGATTGACATGATTTATCTCATTTGTTTAAAAAGGTGCAACAGCAAGTTGTGATTTTTACTGAGGGTTACAGTATGTGTGTGAGTTTGCCAGCATCCAGCAGAGAGCCCAGGCTGGCAAGAAAATGAAAATATAATTTAATTCCTTTAACCTTAACTAACCAAACAGACAATTCATAATAAACTAATGCCAACTTACCTACTAATATAACACATTACATAAATATACATACAGTACATGTCCTATTACTGCCATGCTAAGATGTAATTGGCATTTCCACGGTGAGCATTTCAAAGCTTGAACTCAGAACCATCTTTGATCTCTAATCATTTGACTAACATGGTCGTGCTAAAAACCTAAAATGTATCAATAATGTCTGTCACTCTTTTTTTCGTCTTTTTGTCCTGCAGCAAAACCGTGTGGTCGGGGCGATGCAGCTGTATTCTGTTGACAGGAAAGTGTCCCAGCCCATCGAAGGCCACGCGGCTGCCTTCGGGGAGTTCAAAGTGGAGGGAAATGCCAAAGCCTCCACCCTCTTCTGCTTTGCTGTGCGCTCACAGGCCGGGGGAAAGGTGAGGGCCAGATGGATTTCACTCAAGATGCTTTCACAGTGTATTTAGTCTAGTCTCTAGAGCTCTGGATTGCTCGAAAAGGTTGTACTGTTGTAAAGATCATAAGAGAAACAACCGTCATGCTTCATGGTTAAAATGCATGAACCCCCCCCTCTTCTGTTATATTCACATTCAAGATAAGATATTCCTAAGATTTGCTTCACTGCCTGCTGTGATAATATCTTTATGTGGCCTTTCTTCTCCCAGTTGCACATTATTGAAGTTGGTCAGCCAGCTGCAGGAAACCAGCCATTTGCTAAGAAAGCAGTGGATGTGTTTTTCCCTCCAGAGGCCCAGACAGACTTTCCTGTTGCTATGCAGGTAAAAAAAAAAAGACGACTCATTGCTACTCATTAGTTTTAGATAAACTAGCGGTGATTGCTGAATGTTTCAATTGTCTCTCTAATTATTCTCCTCAGATTGGTAGTAAGCATGGTGTAATATATTTGATCACAAAGTACGGCTACATTCACCTGTATGACCTGGAGTCTGGAGTGTGCATCTACATGAACCGAATCAGTGCAGAGACCATCTTTGTAACCGCCCCTCATGAAGCCACCTCGGGCATCATTGGGGTCAACAAGAAGGGACAGGTGAGAAACCTCTTTTTAATGTTGGATGTTATTCTGGCCCCACAGATAAACAGACAAGTTTGTTACTCATCTACTGAGCAGATTTTTATGTTTATTCATTCTTTTCTTTCTAGGTCTTGTCAGTTTGCGTTGAAGAGGAAAACATCGTCAACTATGCCACCAACGTCCTGCAGAACCCTGATCTGGCCTTGAGGATTGCTGTAAGGTCAAACCTGGCTGGGGCTGAGGAGATTTTTGCCAGAAAGTTCAACACTTTGTTTGCCCAGGGAAGTTATTCGGAGGCTGCAAAGGTTGCTGCATCAGCACCCAAGGTACACCTGCATTTACTGCTACATTGTAGTGTTTGCACATCCTAATATGTACCGGGTGCATTGACAAAATGTCCTCAAGTAATTCTAGGAAACATTTTTACATTTGTACTTAATGTAGTTCAGAGAATTTGTTTCTGCTAATGATTTGGAAACTATATCATTTACACATTCATCTGATTCAGTGTTGTAACAAATAAAACACAAAAAAGTCCAAAAGGTTGTAGTAAATATTTCTCATGGGCACTGTATTTTATCATATTGATACCCTGCAATAAATCTGAAATTCTAGTTCAAACCATTTAAATGAGTTACCCCTCATCTTTTCTGCTTGTTTGTTTTTCCCTCCCGTCAGGGCATCCTGCGGACAGCAGAGACCATCCGTAAGTTTCAGAGTGTCCCAGCCCAGCCGGGTCAGGCCTCTCCACTGTTGCAGTACTTTGGTATTCTGCTGGACCAGGGCCAGCTCAACAAGTTTGAGTCTCTGGAGCTGTGCAGACCTGTCCTGCAGCAGGGCCGCAAGCAACTGCTGGAGAAATGGCTGAAGGAGGACAAGGTGAGGCTGGACGATTAGAACAACAAAGCCACTTTCATAAGCTTGGGCTGATCTGTAGATGAACAGTAGAAAAGTGATTTTGAAAGTGATGTTGGTTCCATGTGATACCTTTCGCTGAAGTTATTAACCTATAAATGTAAACCTATAAACCTTGAAATTACCATCTAGATAGTGATCATTAAGTCACATTGATAACTGTGTATGTGTTGTAGCTGGAGTGCTCAGAGGAGCTCGGGGACCTGGTGAAGGCCTCTGACCCCACCCTAGCTCTTAGTGTGTATCTCAGAGCTAACGTCCCCAACAAGGTTATTCAGTGCTTTGCTGAGACTGGCCAGTTCCAGAAGATAGTACTCTATGCCAAAAAGGTAATTATGTCCCTTTTCGGTTCCCTTATTTAACGATGCATGGAAAACAAGCACACATGTATTCACTCTGTGTATCACTCAGCATATGAAAACGCCACATGATTCACATTTTTCTCCTTATAACTAAATTGAGAATTATGCATTTATCTCTTCTGAAGGTGGGCTACACTCCAGACTGGGTGTTTTTGTTAAGAAACGTGATGCGTGTCAATCCAGACCAGGGACTGCAGTTTGCCCAGATGCTGGTCCAGGATGAGGAGCCGCTGGCCAACATCAACCAGGTAACATGCACATAGTAACAGGACCACCTCACTCACTAGAGACACACGATGTTGCTTCCACACACGCCCTCCTCCTTTTAGAATCTGCAGGTTTGCCTTCACACATGCACGCAAACACACAAGTGCCCAGTGTGGGAGCCTCCGTTTGTGTTATTCCAGATGTGCCAGCAATGCCAGGAATTCACAGAGTCAGTGGCCCCCTCCTCCTTTTAAAGCCACATCATCACTCTGCTCAGTCCAAATCTCAACCAGAGAAGCTGATGACTTGATGCCTCTCAAAGTTAATACGTCTGCCCATTTTCAGTTGTGGCCTCTACAGATGTTGTTAAATGAAAGCAGAAACATCTGGCTGCTGGGCCTGTGATTCTTAATAGCGTGTGACTCTAATTTTATCTTGCATGCTAACTCAAATCATGCTTCGCAGATGGTAGGAATTCATACCATTTCTCCTTACTTTGTTCTTCCTTCTTATTTCCTTTTTTTTCCTCTTGCCCTTTGGTAGATCGTGGATGTGTTCATGGAGGGCAGCCTGATCCAGCAGTGCACTTCCTTCCTGTTGGATGCTCTAAAGAACAACCGCCCAGCTGAAGGACACCTACAGACACGTCTGCTTGAGATGAACCTCATACATGCCCCCCAGGTAAGCATTCAGATTGAAATGACTGACCTGATTCCAAAAAGCAACTTCGGCTTCAATGATATCAAACATGATTTGTGCGCTCATGAGTGATCAACTTTTTTAGGTAGCAGATGCAATCCTGGGGAATCAGATGTTCACCCACTATGACCGTGCCCACGTTGCTCAGCTGTGTGAGAAGGCAGGTCTGCTGCAGAGAGCTCTTGAACACTACACCGACCTGTATGATATCAAACGAGCCGTGGTGCACACACATCTGCTCAACCCTGAGGTATGCCTGTGGATGTTGGGTCACATCTGTGAACATTGCTCTTTCAGGAGCAGCTGTGAAAATGCTTTTTGAACCTCCCTACTGTGTCACTTCTCACTTTCTCCCTGTCTTCTTTTTTTCCTCCTTTTAGTGGTTGGTGAACTTCTTTGGCTCTTTATCAGTAGAGGACTCGCTGGAGTGTTTAAGGGCCATGCTGTCAGCTAACATCAGGCAGAATCTGCAGCTGTGTGTCCAGGTAGCGTCAAAGTATCATGAGCAGCTGGGGACTCAGGCATTAGTGGAGCTCTTCGAATCCTTCAAGAGTTATGAGGGTAGGTGTCACTCACGAGTGCGCATGTGATTTGCAGACTTAACATCATGTTGGATTAAAGCAAGAGAATGTGCTAAATGAGCATTTTTTCCCGTTTTTGTGCAGGCGTGTAGCCATACATTGAACTAACCCGTGTGCTGTTTCTCCCATGCCATCTCCACTCAAGGCTTGTTCTACTTCCTTGGATCGATTGTGAATTTCAGCCAGGAGCCTGACGTCCACTTCAAGTACATCCAGGCTGCGTGTAAAACGGGCCAGATCAAAGAAGTGGAGAGAATCTGTAGAGAGAGCAACTGCTATGACCCGGAGAGGGTTAAAAACTTCCTCAAGGTAAACAGACTCCCACATGTCAAAGTGTTTAAGATTGATTGTATCATTCAGCAGCAATTTTGTGTTAATTACCTATTTGTGTCCATGTTTTTTCCTCTCATAGGAGGCCAAGCTAACAGACCAGCTTCCTCTTATCATTGTTTGTGATCGCTTTGACTTTGTCCATGACCTGGTGCTCTACCTCTACCGCAACAATCTACAGAAGTACATCGAAATCTACGTACAAAAGGTAAGATTAAGACTATTGTTCAGACTTTATACTTGTCTGGCTTCTACCCAACACAGATCTCTGTATTTGAGCTGCATGTTGCTTAATTTAGAATTTGTTGCACTTACTTTCAGGTGAACCCCAGTCGTTTACCGGTGGTGATAGGTGGTCTGTTGGATGTAGACTGTGCTGAAGATGTCATTAAAAACCTGATCATGGTGGTCAGAGGGCAGTTTTCTACTGATGAGCTGGTGGAGGAGGTAGAGAAGAGGAACCGGTAAGACTAAGTTGCTTCTGTATGTCTCATTGGATGCAGCATCCTCAAGTCACAGAAGTTAGAAAATAAATACTGACTTCTTCTGCTTTCTACAAAAGTAAAATTAGAATCGCCTTCCTTGCAGGAATGTAAATATTGATGATGGCATCTGACGTCCATAAATCACCAAAGGGGCACACACAAACAGAAGTGATTGAATTATGCGTTAAAACAAATATGAAGAAATATGCAGGCTCCTGTGTTTGTCTTTTGCTCTGTGTAAGTTTGGTAGTTTCTGCACTACAGAAGCTGAAATAAATCTTTTCATTTGAGCATGACAGATGCTTCTGATGCTGATTCTCTCTGGGCTTTTTGAAGAACTGTTTTATTTTCTGGGACAAATCAATATTGCTAGACAGATTACCTGTTGCCCATCTCTTACAGCTATTTCTTTTCTTTCCATTCAGTATCACAAAATGTGAATGTGAGAAAGTGCAAACAAGACGTTTTTCGGAGTGAATGAATGACACTGCTGAATGCACAACACTGCCATCTAGTTTTGTGGCTGTGCATGACACTACAGAAAAACAGCACTCATGCATGTAAGTTAAAAGCTTCTTAATGATGCTGGTATTATAAAGTATGTCGTTTCTCCACGATCTTTTCAGGTTAAAGCTTCTATTGCCCTGGCTGGAGTCCCGTATCCATGAGGGATGCGAGGAGCCAGCTACTCACAATGCCCTGGCCAAGATCTACATTGACAGCAACAACACACCTGAACGCTTCCTGAAGGAGAACCCGTTCTATGACAGCGCTGTGGTTGGAAAATACTGCGAGAAGAGAGATCCCCACCTGGCCTGTGTGGCTTATGAGAGAGGACAGTGTGACCTGGAGCTCATCAAAGTGAGTAGATCACATCAGATAGCATGGAGATGAGCATTGGCTTAATTCTAATCTAGATAAATCATTATTCTCTTTATATCTTTTCAGGTGTGCAATGAGAACTCATTATTCAAGAGTGAGGCTCGATATCTGGTGCGACGGAAAGATCCAGAGCTTTGGGCGAATGTGTTAGAAGAAAACAACCCCTACAGAAGACAACTCATCGATCAGGTTGGCTGTCCGCCTACTTTGCTCCTGTGGTGATGCTGAATATGAATGAATGGTATTTATCAATGTTTATTTTGGATCATCCTTATTTTATCTCGTCTCAGGTGGTGCAGACAGCTCTGTCGGAGACCCAGGACCCAGAGGAGGTGTCCGTCACAGTGAAGGCCTTCATGACTGCAGACCTGCCCAACGAGCTGATTGAGCTACTGGAGAAGATTGTACTTGATAACTCTGTGTTCAGTGAACACAGGTACAGCAGGCTTACAGCTTGTGAGACATCATAACTATATAGCCTCAATACGTTTCTTCTTTTTTTTTAATAATCCCTCTGTTCTGGGTATTTTTCCAGAAACCTCCAGAACCTACTGATTTTGACGGCCATCAAGGCAGACCGCACTCGTGTGATGGAGTACATTAACAGGCTAGACAACTATGACGCTCCAGACATTGCTAATATCGCCATCAGCAACGAGCTCTTTGAAGAAGCGTTTGCCATTTTCAAGAAGTTTGATGTCAACACCTCAGCCATACAGGTAAAATAAAAGTATTACTGCTTTTTATCATCTTTTTCTCATCGTGAGGAACCTGCTGCAGATGAATTTCATAATCCCAAAGTTCAGGCCATTAAAAGTATTGATCTTGGTATCTAGTACAGACAAATTAGTTTTATTCCTGCTATTCATCTTTTTGTAAGACACTGTATGTCGGATCATATCATGCGACTCTCCTCATTTCTCTAGGTATTGATAGAGCACATAGGGAACTTGGATCGTGCCTATGAGTTTGCTGAGCGCTGTAATGAGCCTGCAGTGTGGAGCCAGTTAGCCAGAGCTCAGCTGCACAGAGATCTGGTTAAGGAGGCCATTGACTCGTATATTAAAGCAGTTGACCCTTCAGCGTACATGGAGGTGGTCAATGCAGCCAGCAAGAACAGTAAGCCTTCGCTTTTGCCACACAACTCATGCACACATGCCAGCTCACATTGATTGTTTTTCTTGCGTGACTGACCTGAGTTGATCTTTAAGGCGTTGCTTCTATTTTGCAGATAACTGGGAAGACTTGGTTAAATTCCTCCAGATGGCCCGGAAAAAAGCGAGAGAGTCATACGTGGAGACAGAGCTGATCTTTGCTTTAGCTAAAACAAACCGCCTGGCTGAGCTGGAAGAGTTTGTCAGCGGGCCAAACAACGCACACATACAGCAGGTAAGAGGAGTTTGTAATAATTGTACTTACTTGGGGAAAACACGGGGCGTAGCATAAAATGTAGGCAATGTTTGATGATGTCATATTGTAAGGACACTCTCTCTGTGTGCTCCAATGAAGTTTGGGCTGTTTTCTTTTTTTGTAGTTATCGCTATAAGAGCCTCCAGACGCTTGGAATGGTTCTTTTCAACATGTAAATATCAACAGTCTTGTTGACAGCTGATCAATGAAATAGCATGATAGCTAATCAGGTCACTCAGAAAGGCCCCAGCTGAAATCTACCAGCAGACACTGATGCAGCTGAGTTTCACCTGAAATGAAAACACAGTATTAACATTGATCAGCATGTGGAAAGCAAACAGAGCAGCCTGCTGGTATAACAGCCATCGCACGGAGATGACAGATGATGACAGAAGCTGCTAACTATAATAAAGAAACTTCGGTTTATCAAATTATATTTGTTGCTAACTGGCAAACTCTGTGGACACATAATTATAGCAAGAATGGTGGTTTTTATAATTCTTGTGCCTGTAATCTTTCCAGAGCATTTTTTTCCTTTCAGTTTTTCAGCAAGCCCCGCCTTACTGTGCTGTGATTGGCTAGTATTTGTCAGCTGCGTCCTTGTGATTGGATTCCCTAGACCATATGCATTACTGTCATCTAGTGCTAGAATCTGCATATCTATCAGCCAGACGCTATGGGACACAATATTTTGCTCTCTCCCCTTCTCCAGGTTGGCGATAGATGTTATGAAGAGGGCATGTATGATGCAGCCAAGCTCTTGTACAACAATGTGTCCAACTTTGCTCGCCTTGCATCGACACTAGTCCACCTTGGAGAGTACCAGGCAGCTGTGGACAGCGCCAGGAAAGCCAATAGCACACGGACATGGAAGGAGGTAACTGGCACACAGAAATATTTGTATTTTGGAGTATTAGAACAGATAGTCCAATTATTATTTTTTTAGCTTTCAACAACAGCACACCCCTGGGGTCTTATTCCACCTTAATGTCACATCCTGTGAGAGTTTTTGTAATCACCAGTTCAGATCACCAAATATTATTCATGTCAACATTCAAGTCGTAATTACTACTTGGAAATCTGATATATCTGACTTGGCCTTCAATAAAACAACACTGTCTGGAAAGATAAACAAACATTGATACCTCATACAAGCTAAAGTCGTTAGAGTCGTTCAAGGTAATTAAATTCTAGTTTAATGGGTATAGCACTATATACACCACAAAGAGTATTTTTCAACCTTCAAGTGTTTTCTGAT
The DNA here is from genome assembly GCF_042242105.1 of Pempheris klunzingeri. Lineage (NCBI taxonomy): Eukaryota > Metazoa > Chordata > Actinopteri > Acropomatiformes > Pempheridae > Pempheris > Pempheris klunzingeri. The sequence goes on from NC_092018.1 coordinate 10,805,224, forward strand.
GGCGTTATTGCTCCAAAGTCGTAAACATGAGAATCATTTTCTTTCCATCCCTCGTTATGTGATCAAGGAATAAGTCACAGAAGCACTGTTTAAGCCTCCTGAGAGATGTGGGCATTGGATATTAGCAAATTTATTTGTGTGTGTATTTCTTTCAATGTTGATATGTATATATACTCAATTTTTACTATCTGGAATAATTGTAGATACTCATGTATTAGAATATGGACACATGATTTCAGGAGTCTGACAGGTTACGCTTAATGCAAGGTTAATGCAAGTACTCGTTAGCACCTAAGTGTGGTGCAGGACATTGGCTCGCTATCACTGTGTAATCTGATATATCTGGTAAATATTGATTTATGGAAGCTTCGACTGGATTTCTTTTGTCGTTTTTCTTTCTTCTTGGTAACTCTCCTCTTCCCTTGGATTATCAGGTGTGTTTTGCATGTGTGGATGGCGAGGAGTTTCGGCTGGCTCAGATCTGTGGCCTTCACATAGTGATCCATGCTGACGAACTGGAGGACCTGATCAGCTACTATCAGGACCGTGGGTACTTTGAGGACCTCATTGCTCTGCTGGAGGCTGCGCTGGGTCTGGAGCGGGCCCACATGGGCATGTTCACTGAGCTCGCCATCCTCTACTCAAAGTTCAAACCGCAGAAAATGAGGGAGCACCTGGAGCTCTTCTGGTCCAGAGTCAACATCCCAAAGGTAGAGCAAGTCTGTGTGTGTGTGTGTGTGTGTGTGTCTCAAGGCAATTTTTTTGGTAATGAATCACATTTGAGTGGGCTGCTTGTCTTCAATGAACTTGTTTGATTCATTACTGAATATTTCTGCTTCTCATCAGCATTTAAGTAATACTGTGCACAGAAGACTCCTTGAGTTGTTTCTCTTCTCTGCTTTTTGTAGCTGTCCCTGTAATGAAATATTGGCGTTGTATTGTGGTGATTAGACATTCTTTTACCAGTTTTAAGGTGATGAAATCTGTTTTCATGAAGGTGAAAAAAGGCTGTTGGCTGTTTCTCTTGGTTGTTTTGTTCTTAAAAACCTTGAGAGTTCATAGACAATTCTTTGTTTTCTTGAAACTATTCCATTTTTTAAAAGGTGCTCGTTTTAAATTAAGTTCTTGCATTGATCAATATTCCTCAGTTTGTTGCTGGCATGCTTAAAAACCCAATGATACATCTTGGTTTAATTTGTTATGTCATTGGTTGTTGATTCATTAGATCTAGTCAGGTGTTTTTCTGCCTGTCTAAAGCACCATAAGATGTTGAGAAAAAGGCCCATTTAAATAAATGATGTTTATGTCATATTTCACCCCAAATGAAACAAATTTGAGTCCATGAATTTAACCAAACAAAACTTTGACAATCATGAAAGAGTGCTTCAGCTTGAAACTTTAATGACTTCTGTGTTTTCTGATTATGTCAGGTCCTTCGTGCAGCAGAGCAGTCTCATTTATGGGCAGAGCTGGTTTTCCTCTATGATAAGTATGAGGAGTTTGACAACGCTGTCCTCACCATGATGTCTCATCCGACAGATGCGTGGAAAGAAGGGTTGTTCAAAGACATTATTGCTAAGGTAGACACAAGCATTTCTGACCGAACTGTCTAGTTATTTTTCAAGCATTTTTACTGTTCGTGATCTTTATAAGTATGTTTTTTTCCTCCTCAGGTTGCCAATGTTGAGTTGTACTATAAATCTCTTTCCTTCTACCTGGAATTCAAACCGCTTTTACTGAATGACCTGTTGACCATTCTGTCTCCGCGGCTGGACCACAGCAGAGCTGTCAACTTTTTCAGCAAGGTAATCAGCGACAAGGCCAATGTCTTCTTATTAATGTCTGCATTTTGCTTCTTCAGTATTTTTTAATCAATACTTATCATGTTTTAAGTTTATGGGAGTTGACAAGACATGACTTGGGTTATTTTTGTTCGACCAGGTGAACCAGCTGAAGCTGGTCAAGCCTTACCTGAGGTCTGTGCAGAGTCACAACAACAAGTCCGTCAACGAAGCCCTCAACAACCTGCTGACAGAGGAGGAAGACTACCAGGTCTCTCCGCTGTTCTGTTACTGATATTGATGAGAGAAAGTAGACAAAATAATGTAAACATGATGAGCAAGGGGTTAAACTTTCCCTTTAGCTGGTTTGTTTGAGCTTCTGATTGCTGTTCCTTATTGCTGATAAAGTTTATCTGTATCACCTGCAGTCAGCATGCTGTAAAAGTTTTCAAGGCTGTTCTCTTCTTATGAAATAACTTTGTAGACATTTTCCTAAACCTTCTGCCACTTAGTTATGGTTGTTTTGAAAACTTGCATTACATGTAATCAAATGTGACACACATTTGTATGTTGCAGTGTTTGTGGTTGGAATTAGTTTCAGAGTTAAATCCTCTCTCAGTTGGTGTTGTTTTGTCTAATTTAAATAGTAGTTAATATACAAAGCTCCTGTGGCCACCAGGTTGGACTGCTGAGGTCCAGTTACAAGAAACGGGTTCTGATGTCCCTTAAATTTAATTTTTTGGCTCTGTGATGTAGTATTTTATTGTTCTGTGTGTTATCCACAGGGCCTGAGAGCCTCCATCGATGCCTATGACAACTTTGATACCATTGGCCTGGCGCAGAGGTTAGAGAAGCATGAACTGATCGAATTCAGACGTATTGCTGCGTACCTGTACAAGGGCAACAACCGCTGGAGACAGAGTGTAGAGCTCTGCAAGAAGGACAAACTCTACAAAGTAAGCAAAAAGAAACCCCTTTTTTTATCTGGGAAAAGTAAAAGGCTCTTTCATGTTCCTCCATGCTCCTATAGATGGCGCTGTTTGTTTACCCATAATATCGATATATATATACAGTAGATACATGAACCAACTCTGTGTTTATCTCACTACCAGCCATCTCTAACTGATTGTAAGGAACAACTTCTAACCTCTTCAAACTTACTTAAAGGCTTCCATGTTTCTCATAATGAGTCAGTGAAATACACTGTATTTCTGTCTTTCCCAGGATGCCATGCTGTACGCTGCAGAGTCTAAGGATGCTGAGTTAGCAGAGACTCTGCTCGAGTGGTTCCTGGAGGAGGGCAGGAAGGAGTGCTTCGCTGCCTGCCTGTTCGCCTCCTATGACCTGCTGCACCCCGACGTGGTGCTGGAGCTGGCCTGGAGACACAACATCATGGACTTTGCCATGCCGTACTTCATCCAAGTCATGAGAGAGTATCTCACGAAGGTTAGTACTCCACTGAAGAACTATATAAAGAGTTAATGTTCTTCATTACTAGTCTCTGCTTTAATGTAAAAGTAGGTTTCATTATTGTGTATTTTTTAGAAGGAAGACTTTTGAAATTCTGCATTTTTACTGTGAACTAAAATTGGTTTATTTCTCTTAATTTGTTTAATTTTCTGTAGAAACTTGTCCTCACAGGTGAGAGGGTCACTATAGTCTGTAATACCTACAGAGGTATTGATAAAAAGGTCAGAAGCAATTTCATTTTACACAGATATGCTGAGACAAGAGGGCAGAGAGAAAAGGCTTTCTTAAGTTATGAGTGGTAGTAAGTATATTTGCCAGTGATCTCCCTCTGGTCATGATGTCCAAAACTTTTGACCTGTAGACATGTGAGGTCACTTGGGGTCATCTCTTTGGGTTCTTTTCCAGGTTGATGAGTTTGCAGCGAAGGTGACGGTCTCTGGCCTTCTTTTTTTATTTCTCTTATGTGTTCTGTCTGTTTTTGTTGTGACTTATCTCTTAGGTTTCTGATGTAGGAACCTAGCATGGACTGTAGCCTGAGTACGGCCTAACTTGCTCTGGTCCTGGAGAGCTGTAATAGTTGTGTGCAGGCTTTTGTTCCACTTAAGCAGCAGCACAACATGTTTTTGACACACTTTGAGTTTATCTACTGGAAGTAGTTTCTAAAATATCCTCCTGTGGAGCTTTATTGTCTTGTTGCTATTGGTCCATTCATTTTCATTTTTTAATAAAAGCTTTCAGCAGTGAAGGAGAAACAAGTTAATGAAATTAAAAATGTTGGACTCGCTTAATGAACTCTGAAGTAGAACTTGTTCTAGTAATTCGAACAAAAACAGATTAAAAATATGAAATTCTTAAAACTCTTCACTCTTCAAAAGTTCATGACTATAAACGTTTAAGAATCACTTTCCAAAGGAGTATATCTGCTATATATTAACAATGGGAATATACAGTAATTAATGAACAGATGCTTGAACAGATTTTTACTGTATCTAGGAGGTAAAATGTGGACCAGTCAAGAGACCCTATATTTAACTGCTGTGCTGATAGCTGGAGCCAAAGCCTGTGCACCATCTTGTTCTTCAGGACCAAGATTAGCCTGTTCTGGCCTAACAGATTCCTCTCACCTTCTAACTCCTCTCTCTTGGGGCTGCATCTAGTGTTAAGTGGCATTTTTAAATTTAATGATGCAAAATCATGAATTTGTGTTATGGTACAATGAGGTATAATATAAGAAACACATTGATCTTTCCACTTGGCTAATGCTCTCCAAAGACCAGAAATAAATGTGGGTGAGGAGAGTGAGCCACTCTGGACTTGTTAGATGCATCCCCATGTTTCTAACTCCAGGTTAACAAGTTTTAGTTTCTTTTATGCAACTGTCGAATCAGTGCAAGGCTACAAAAACTTTCATAGGTTACGGAGTCCCTTTTCCTCTCCATCTGGGGAAATTCTCTCAGGTTTTTTTCAGCTAATCAGACAGTTTATCTTTAGTAAATCACTGGTCAAACTGGAAGTAATGGAGCAGCCAGTCAGTGCAGCCATTCAGGAAGTGAAATATGAACTCCTTTTTGCCTCAAAGTCGTTGAACAGGTAGCAAGAAACGGCACCAACATTTTTAGACATTATTACAGGGCAGTGATTTACATTTATATTTTTCACTCCTTTTTCCAAACATTTTTTTTCCTCATTCTTGAAATTATTCTCAATAGAAATTCTACATTTTTTTTAAATTCTACACTAATGGAGCTGAACTCTTGTTCAAACTGATCTCCACTTACATCAGAAACCTTTTGTATTCAGCTGTCCTCGAGCACAATGCCTGATTATTTCTTTGCACTTAGTAACTAGCCAAGTGGGCACTACACCCTACTCACAGCGCAAATACTGTATGCCTGGCAAGGATGAGCTTAACCCCTGAGCTTTGAATACATAGCTTGACATAAGTCCAGCAGAGTTAAATACACTCGTTGAAAATCTGTCGGGAGGGCCTGCTTTCAGCCATGAATGGGATGCATGTGAGAGCTGTGATTGTCATTTATTGATGTGAGACTGTTAACTGCGAATGGCTGGAAATGTAGCAGCAGCATACAGGCATGTATAGCTTCTCCTTAACTTAATACACAATGAAATATTTCTTTAACCTTAAATCCCACTTTAATTCTACCTTTAAAGGGTCAGTTCACACAAATCACGAAAAAAAGAAAAACCTCTTCCCTCAGTGGTATTGAGCCATGATGTAGTTTTGGTGTTGGAGTATCTACCCTATCTCACCTGTCTACGTTTATTTATGGTGCTCAGCAGGTTTTTAAAAATGACATTTTAGAAAGCCAACAGCAGTGCTTTTGCAAATGATAATCCACAGACCTTATTGTCAACAGTTTTCATCGGAAACCATTTTTTTCTGAATGTAAAACATCAGTGACAACAGTTGACAATGAGGTCTGTTTGTTTTCTGATGATGAACAAGGGCATTGTGTCTGGGAAAGATGCATTACTCTTGAGACTTTTCAGTCCTTTGAGCAGCATAAAAGAAGCTGGATTCAATTTAATGGACGTGAGCAGGAGTCTCAGCCATCACTATCTGCATGTTTAGGTACCACTATGGGTTAAGTGGTTATTTTATTTTTTTGTGATTTGGGTGATTAGACCCTTTAATTGTTGACATAACATTTGTACTGGAAGCTGTATTAGAAATTCTCACCAAACCTGCATGGCAACTTCTCTTAGGTAACTAGCTGCACTGTGAAGCACTGTGTCTAGTTTTGTCTTTCAGAAGTGGGTATGATAAATCTACTGTGTTAACTAGTCATATTAATCAGTATTTGTTTGATTTATATGAAATAAAAACATGAAGCATTACAGTTTATGGTCTATTGTAATACATCACATAAGCACCGCTGTGATCATTACATTGTAGGTGTCCAGTAAAAATCTTTTATTTAGCATACTTTTAATAACAGCTGACATTGTTGTATATCCATGTGACCAGGGTTTAGGTTTAAACTTGGTAACATGGAGTAACAAGGTTTCCACGGGATCCCTACAATGTATGAAATCAAACTTTCTTCTGGAAAGCGTGCGAGTGATTCATGCCTAATCTTCCTCTTTGCTCTGTTGCCCTCAGGTGGACAAACTGGATGAGGCAGAAAGCCAAAGGAAAACTGAAGAGGAGGTGACGGAGCCTCAGCCGATGGTGTTTGGTAGGTTTGCAGGCAGCATGTCACCCTGATGGACAGATGATTATCGTTCATAAATAGGTGAAAATTGGCTGCCGCTGTGAAAACAGCAGGATGTGAGCTGCAGTGTTAATCTGTCTGTGCCCCACTGTCTGTCAAACCTGGGTGTAAAATGGGTTGTGGTGTTGACATGCAATGTCAACCAAACGTGCACTGATTGGATGAAGGTAATTACAAAACTGTTTTACTGCAGGTTTACACAAGCAGACACATCTTTCTCCCTATTGTAGTCAAACTTGTGAAATTTTGGGGACATTGAGTCCATCACTGGACAAGTCACTGTACAATATTATGAATAATGAATGTGGTCTTACTGTCTAGTTTATCCATAAGGAACGGAGACACCGTTTGTGATGTTATAATCCGAAACCATCAGGAACTGTCTTATTTTATACTTTGATAATTTTTTTCTTCAGGAACACAAAATCAGGACAAATCCAAAAAATAGATTTGTTTTATTATCACCCAAAGCATTTACGGCTTTCTGAGTAAATAACTAATAAAGTATCTTTCATTAACTGACAAAGACAAAGACATCAGTTTTGGTTGACAAATGACAGAAATCCGCCCACCTTTGAGCCTGGTTCTGTTCGAGGTTTCTTCCCGCTAAAGGGGAATTCTTCCTGCCACTGTTGCCTAATATAATATCTGATGTTTGCTCATGTGGGGATTCTTGAATCCTTAATTTTGAATTCCTGAATCGTTGGGTCTCTCTCTTAATTAAAGAGTTTGGTCTAGACCTGCTTTTTATGGAAAGCGTCTTGAGATAACACTGTGCTATATAGATAAAGATTGATTGATTGACCTCTATGACAAGCGGTGGACAGTAACACTGCAGTGCTTGTTAAACTTTTGTCTATAAGCATGTAACCCTGTGTGTGTTTGTGTGATCAGGCCAGCAGCTGATGTTGACTGCCTCTCCTGCTCCAGTGACTCCCCAGCCAGCGTACCCGGGCTACGGCTACCCTGCCGCTGCCGGTGCCGGTGCCGGTGCCACTGCGGGCTTCACCGCTCAACCAGCCGCCGGGTACCCTGCTCAGCCTGTTGCCGCTGCAGGCTACCCTGCTCAGCCTGTCGCATATGGCTTCAACATGTAGAGGCCTTACCCCGCCTCTTCTGCCCCTTTCCCCCTCTCTCCCTTACACACACTCACAAACCCTGGACCACGCTGAACCGTGCTGCTCTGACACGGAAACCCCTAAAACTCACGTGGGCCTTCATTCCCAATGAGACCCCAACCAAGATCACTGAAGCTGCAATAGAAACCCTTCATCTCTACTTTCTCCACACACACACACACACACACACACACACTTCAGGACGGCATTGAAGGCTGTTGGACCCTCCCTCCCCTCCTCTCTTTTCCACCTGGACGTTATAACTGCATCACTGATCTACACAGCATGAAGTCACCTTTCAGCTCCTAGAGGAATTAACAAACCGAAGATTACATTAGTGACACCAAACCACTTTGTCCTGTTGCTGTTCCATGTAGACTTTATTAACGATAGAGCAGCTTTTTCCTTTATTTTATTACCTTTTTTCCCCCTAGAGATTCAGCACTGATGAGGAAGAGACTTTGTTACTTAGGAATGGAGGGGCACTTGTGTGTCTCCCTCTCCCTCCTAAAGCACTGTTACAGCCTTATATATTTTGAGGTGGCAAAAAACGGGCTCATTTGTTCATGTTTAATTTCACAACTGTCTCATGCTCTGATTAGGAAGACAGTTACTGTGCAATAGTTTTGTTTGTCCTCTCACAACAGGTACAAAGTGTTTGCTGTATAAGGACTAAGAACACTTGTTTATGAGGTTACGGTACTGTCTGTGTATGTGTGTGAGTGTGTGTGTAGCCTCTAAAGCCTTTGAGGGATACGTCGCCAAACCAAGAGACACTCAATGAAATTTCCACTCTCTTGCAGCCGCAAAACCTTTTGCTGGGTCAAATCGGATTGCTCTCGTCAGTCGACTTTTCAGACTCTGATACCGGACGTGAAGAGTTTCAGGCTGATGTTGGCAAAAAGGAAAGAAAGGAGGTGAAATAATAATAATAATAAAAAAAAATGCTATGTGCTGTAGTCTGTGCATGTGCTGCCAAACTATAAAACCTGCAACCAGGAGCACAATTTTCATGTTACACTGAAGTATATCAAGTATTACTAATGTTGTGTCAAGAACAAAGTCATGTCTCTCACCCAACTAACAGAAAACAACGGTGAAGCTCCAACAGACTCGAAGAGATGAAAACGCACAGGGGAACATTAACTCACGTCCTGGTACCAGTCGGTTCAACAAAAAAATCATTATTGTACTTAAAACAGTGTATAATTTAAGATATATTGAAATACCTAACTAATCAAAGAAGTCAAATATTATGGAATACCATATGTATTGTCTATAGTGTGTTGTTGTAGTCTTAAAAAGCATAATGATTTTTGTAAGAAAAGGATAAAATGCAAAAACAGCAGGTGGATAAATGGCAACGTGTTGAGGCTGCTCAGAGTGGTGACAGTTTAGTTGATTGTTAAATTCCTGTGCTGCCCTTCAGTCCCTGTGTGATGGTACAATGAGCTCTGTCCCGCTGTGGTATCAACCTCACAAGAGGAGAGCGAAAACCTGAGCTGCACAGGAAGCACTCCCTTTATCTGCACAAGTCATGCATACAGAAAGAGGAATAAAGTTTACACACGGTGTTGTTTGTGCATTTTTTTTTTATTTTAATCCACAGGAGGAGAAAGAGTTACAGGCTCTCTGGAGGGGGTTTGGCTCTGTTGTTTGTGTGTGTGTTTTTTTTAGAGGTGGGTGGGGAGTTTTACAGCTGTGAAACTGGTTCATACCGAGGTTTTTCTGATTCACCCTTATTTCCACCACTTCTAGGACCCACATTGACATTTTGGCAACCGAGCTGCCAGGACCTGATTGATGGTTTCTGTCTGTGTGAGAGCAGCAGCCTCTTTGTTTGGAGAGGGTGTGGTTGGGCTGTTTCGACCTATTGCTGCCTGCTGCTGGAAGAATGCGTTAGGTTTTGGCAGTAAAAGGTTTTGGTGGTAAAAGACTTAAAAAGACAACGAAGATCCGATGTTCCTCTCCCTCGCTGAGCAGCATTCATATGGTAACAGAGACACAGAGAGGCGGCGCCCCGCCCTTCTGCTGATGGCCGGTCTCCTCTCACCCTGCGCCCCTATAAACACCCAGTCTGACCTGTCAGACCTCACGCTGCGTGGTTATTCAGCAAGTTAACGCGCTTAACGCGGAAATTGCTCCACGCGGCAGCGGCGCACGGACACAAACACGTTGCTGGCCCCTCCTTGCTTCCGGTTTGATTTTCCCTCTTACGCACTACTGTCGTGATACAGCGTTGCCATGGTTACAAATAACAGCCTCTCCACATAGAAGACCCCAACTTCCTCGACAGTCCCGGTATCCGCCCACTGTCAACAGAGAGTCTCCGGACGCGTCAGACATCACCTCCATCCAGGGAGGCGCAGCGCACCGCAGCCTTCCATGTGTTGCGCGCTCCGGTCTACTTGGACAACAACTGCAAGCTGCCCACTTGAGGATAAACATCAATAGACTTGAAGCTTTTTTCGTGTAGATTTTACTGTGTGTTTTCCGGTAGTTATGCAGGATAAAGGCACATTTATCAGCCCCTTTCCCAGACCGCGGTGTCTGGCGGCAGCGGCGCCGGCGGGGAAAGCGAAATTAACTCACCCTGGGAAGGCGATTCTGGCAGGTAAGTTCATCACAATTTGTGAGGCGGAAAAGTAAAGAGGTGGACAAAATACGACCGGTTATTCGAGTTGCAATGAAAGCCACGATAAAATAAAACATCTCAGCAGTGGTAGAAAGTAACCAAGATGTACTGAAGTAGAATTTTAGGTACTTGTACTTTATGTGAGTATTTTATACTTCTACTCCACTACATTTATCTGACAGCTGCAGTTACTTTCAAAATTTTAATTATTAATACAAAATCTAAATACATTTGATTTAAGCTCCCTAGAAGTATATAAGATACTTAAAATGATCTCCACCTTTACCAGCTATGATGTAAGAACTGTGATAGGGTTCTTAAATGGGCCATTCTGCCTAATGAGTACTTTAACTTGTACTGCTTTTGTACTTTTACTCAATTAAAATTTTGATTGAATAAAGTACATTGACTCAGGTTTGAGGTACATGTACTGCACTTACTGTATTTCCATTTTAATCTACTTTTTAATTCCACTCCACCACATTTCAGAGTGAAATATTGTACTTTCTTATCCACTAGATTTATATGACAACTTTATTTACTTTTCAGACGGAGATTTGTCACAATGGACATTGTAACAAGCTTGTAAAATATGACAGATAGCTAAAGATTAAACCAATGATTTCCAGCCTTTTTGGCTTTTGATGTCTTATAAAAAGCAGTGTGTATTCTGGATCACATTTCAGATGACAGCGAGCTGTTAACAGGTCCACCAAACAGTGTTTTTTCCCCACTAACCTTCAGAGGGACCAAATCGGTGCTTTAACTTTAATACTTTAAATACATTTTCCTGCCAGTACTTATATACTTTATTTTAACTTAAGTAGGATTTTCATGCAGGACTTTCACTTGTAGCTTAGTATTTTTACACTGTACTATTTGTATTTTTAACTTAAGTAAGATATCTGAGCACTTCTTCTGCCACAGCATTTCAGACAAACTGTGTAAGCTTGTTTCCGGTGCACAGCGGAGCAAAGGAAGTGTAATACCTACTGTAAATGTAGGCTGGTATAAAGACAAAACGGGAAACCATTGAAACTGTATTTAGTCAAGGAAATAGAATTAAGGAAGTAACTCAAAAACTAAAATAGCTGTATCAGTGAGAGACTACTTCAAACAGGATTACCACATCATACAAGAGTGATTCTTTTTTTTCATCATGTTTTGAGTAATTTTTGTTTTATTCTGAGGATCCCAAACAAGCCGTTTCTCCCTTTAATGACATGTTTCACTTTATGCTTCGGTGGCTGAAAGCTTGAAGTCAGTGGAGCTGCACAAAGAAAACATTTGAGAGCTGGAATACCTAAATGAATTTGACTTGTAAAAAGAGGCATTTTAACAGAGTTACTACATTTTCCACCAACTTCTGCCATTTTCCCCCTAAACACCCTGACCCCGTGACCTTTGAAGTTGTCGTGAAAGAGAAGAGGTCTTGAGAGCTCAGTGCCAAAGAAGACGGCAGCAATTTTCTTCCTCTGTCCTGACAAGCCGTACTGTCCTGTCATGGTCAGTCTTTCTGCTGCACTGATGTGATTGTATCCCTCTAATCTAAAGATCACCTCTAGTGTGCTTTACATAATGCTGTTAGAGTGGACTGATGCCCGCAGCGCTGTAGGGGACAGACGCTCCTGAGGCTGCACACTGGTGCCATTCACGTCGTGTCTCAGGTATGAATGTGTGGTCTTCAGCATAAAAATGACTGAAAGGCTGCAACACAAGGAACATCTTAAATATTGAACTGGTTGATCATATCATGTAATATTCAGTAGGTGAATTTTACCCAGATGTCACAGAGATTGTTTGAATTTCAAATTTTTCTGATCACTCTGTATCATAAACTGGGTAAAACCACGTCGATCACATGATGTGATCGAAAAGTGGTAAAACAGCCACTAAATGGACCTGGAACAACGTTGTTCTGGCAGTTTGTGATCGATCTCTTTCTGGCTTTCTGGTACTGTGACTGACTGTGAATGTTTATGTCATCTCCAGCCTCGATTTGACAGCAGTAACTAACAATTGTTTTAACTGTTGATCAATCTATTGATTAGATTTGGATTAATGGGGTAAAAATATTTATATACCTGCTATAAGAAACCAGAATACCAAACCAGAATATTTACTTAGATTGATCAGCAGCCAAAAACCCCCACAAACTGATATTTTATATCAGTGGATTAAGAAATCTTTACACTGAAGCTGTAACCAGCAATGGTCGTGTATAGTTTTCTTGATAAATGAGTAAAATGGTTAATCAATTATCAACATTTTAATAAATCAAGTTAATGACTTATCAGTTCAGCACTACTTCACTTACGCTTGTTTGAGCTTTGTGAGCTGAAACAAGCCGCTTTAGTCCTCCTGTCCTGGTGCCAGTCCCCCGTCGACCCCCTCGTGTGTTGATGATCAGGGTGCAGCAGCTCCAGCTGATGAAGAGCCTCTCAGGGATGCTCCTGAATTAAGGCTGCATGCTGGTCTTTGCCTGCACTCTGATGATTTCAGCCTTGTTGTCTGGCAACAGTTGCGCGCTGAATATTTTATTGTTTTGGATGAATTCCTTTTGATTGAAGATTAAAAAGAAACAGTTTTAGAGCTCCAACCTAATGATTATTTTACTTATTGTGTCATTATTTTTTGACTACTCAGTGAATCATTTTGGCTATAAAGTGTCAGAAAATAGTTGAAATTCCCATTAAAAGCTCCTAAAGCCTGAGGTGATCTCTCAGAATGACTTGTTTTACCTGGCCAGCAGTTAAATACCCCCAAATTCCTGAAAAATGACAAACGATTATTTAATCATCAATTAACCATTTCAGCTCTAAACTCATCTGTGTGTACAGTGTTTACATATTACAAAGCTGGTTTAAGGTTTGACTTGAGAAGCATCATATACCACTCAATAATGACAAAACAATACCACCTGGCAGGAGTAACATGCAACATTACTCAAACAAAAATTCTTCAAAAATGCATATGACATTTGGCTTAGAGTATCTGGCTGTAATAACATTACAATTTTACATCTACAGTGGGTACGGAAAGTATTCAGACCCCTTCACTTTTTCCACATTTTGTTATGTTACAGCCTTATTCCAAAATGGATTCAATTATTTTTTTTCCTCATCAATCTACACACAATACCCCATAATGACAAAGTGAAAAAAGTTTTTTAGAAATGTTTGCAAATGTATTAAAAATAAAAAACTGAAATATCATATGTACATAAGTATTCACACCCTTTGCTATGACACTCAAAACTGAGCTCAGGTGCATCCTGTTTCCACTGATCGTCCTTTCTACAACTTGACTGGAGTCCACCTGTGGTAAATTCAATTGATTGGACTTGATTTGGAAAGGCACACACCTGTCTATATAAGGTCCCACAGCTGACAGTGCATGTCAGAGCAGAAACCAAGCCATGAAGTCAAAGGAATTGTCTGTAGACCTCCGAGACAGGATTATATCAAGGCACAGATCTGGGGAAGGGTACAGAAAAATTTCTGCAGCATTGAAGGTCCCAAAGAGCACAACAAAATGTGGAAAAAGTGAAGGGGTCTGAATACTTTCCGTACCCACTGTATGTGTAGTACAGTGCTTTGGGAAGTGCTTTTCCCAGTTATTCATTTTCATTTTAGCCTATGTCTACATATGAGAGATAGTTTTCCTGTTTAAATTCAATATAAAGATCACAGTCCGACATACTCTGAAGCTTGTTATCGACTCCTGTATGAACTTATACCCTACTTTAATTGACAAAATAATCAATCAAAAAGATGCAAGTAGGATAATAACATTTAGCTGTAGAGTTGAGAAAGAGAAAAAAATCTCCTCTACTGACTCATGTCGTCCTGTCAGCCACTGAGAAATGGAAATGTGGCCGTGCCGAGACCGTGCCCCTCCCCCACCAGTCCTGTGCAGCCTGATTGACTGGATATGGCCCCGTGTTGCTCCCTCTCCCTCTCACTGTGTCATTTAGTGTGTCTCAAGCCTGTCTGTCCAGTTTTGTAACAGCAGCATGATTTCATTCTCTCTGTCTCAACTCCCTTTGCACCCTCTGACTCCTCCCGGACTCCCTGTCAAGAAACCACTGGTTTACTGCTGCCTTTCAGAGGATCTGGAAATGAAAGTGTGTGTCAGTCTGTGTAGTTTGATGAAAGAGCATGTTTGGAGCATCGCTGGGATGAGTCAGCGATAGATAAACTGTCTCTGACCTGAGATATCATCCACCAAAAAACAATACAAATACAATACAAATTCCTCTCCCAGTGTGACATGTTAATCCTACTTTAGATTTATGTGTTATGGTTCGCAGTGTCACTATTACAGAGAGAGCCAGCCACTTGTACATGCCTAAAGGCTCGAAGTAGACAAAGCAAGAAGTAGAAGGTCAAAGCTTAATGGATTAGAGAGCCCACATAGACAGTGGTTGGGGAGGAGGGGTGCACATTTCACATTGCTAAAGCTTTTAGAGCTTCGTGGGCTCATTGGTTAGTTCAAGTCTTTCCTCAGCAGCCACTGGTGATGACTGAAGTTGAGACACGGAAGGATGGAGAGTTTTATCTGCATGAGGCCTGAGGGAGACAGTGGTCTAAATGGGTCTCTTCCTGATTTGCTGGCTGTTGCGTATTCATACACTGTTGTGGCTTTCGTTTATAACCCTTCTGAGCAGAGTCTGAGAAGCAGAGGGATGGACAAGGAGAGACAGAAAGTTCCTTTTTTATCTTGATTCTATGGTAGATTGGATATTCCACTGTGGCAGGCCTGTTTTTGTGCCACTTTTCCTGCTTCCTTTTCCGTCTTTTCCTCCACTCTTTCTTTCTCTCTCCCGCCTCAGGGCAGCCAGTTAGGTTTTCTGAGTGGCTGTCTCCTCTCAGGCTCAGAGGGCTCGTCAAAGTGTGCATTTACTCCCTATTTCCTCTTGACACAGGTGACGCACGCTGTCGCCTCCCCTCCGTTGTATTGCTGCTCGCAGACCCCGAGTACCAGTAGGCGAGATAATAAATCATAGTGCGCTCCTCAGTACACCCCCCAACCACCCCCACTGTAACAGCTTGTCAGCTAGATGTGGGTATAGAGCAGCTACGGACAGCAATGTAGAAATTAGTGCAGTAATTCATTACAGCATCACTGGTGGTTTTGCATATTTCATTCATTCTCATTAATTACAAACGACATGTGCCCACCATTTTCATAAACATACCTGGATTTTGTAGGTATATTTCTTGCGTTTCGGTTTGCCACTAGATTTCATTTATTCCATTAATGTGTTAGCCTGCAGAGATTTGAAAATTGATCAGACAGAACATGCTGTTGCTATAAATGTTTCTCAGTTATGTAATTACAGCAGTGTAATTCATTTTCAAGTAATTAGCTTGTTGGGTTCAAAAACATTCTGACATTCGACTTGAGAAATGGTTTTCCAACAACAATCTGTAAAGTCTGTTTTCTTACAAGGAGAAGTGGGGCTGTATAGTCCTGGGGGAAATATCTGGCTCTCTACGTTCACCAGCCAACTCACCGCTAACTTTTGTCTGTCCTGGGAAGGAAAGATAGCATTTTTACTACAAACAGCTGCCTTCTGCACATGGATACCACAGTGAGGAGAGCAGTGAGACTGAACCAAAACAGTGAGCTGAAAGGTGATGAAACACTCCATAGAGCTGAGAGGAAGTAGAGTCAGGTGATAACTCTCTGTGGCTTTGCCACTATGGCCGACCCCTTCACATTCTTTGTTTGGGTAGCTTGAAGTTTTGATGGCATAGTTTTTGAATACACGTCAGTGCTAAATAGCAATTAATGCTTGAGTCCTAAATGTAGGTGCCTCCCTGAGTGCTCCAAACAAAGGAGAGTTTCCAAATACTCATAATTACATGAAGTTGTAATAATATAATATAATAATAGAATACAATGAGATAATCAGAAAGCAGAATGAATATATACTCATACCAGCTCATTTCAAATCTATGTAATCAATCATCAAGTGGTGTAAGTAATGTAAATTTAAAACATGGAAACCAACTGGTTTTATCCTTCAACTTTAAAGAGCCTGGCAGCCTTGTCAACATCTGTACACACTGTCAAAACAACGTGTGCATAGTTGTCCCGTTCATGTAAATCAGTGTGCAATCCGCATGCTGCAGGGGTCTAAGCAGTTAAAACAGTTCCCATGTAAAATTAATCAACATCCCTCCTGTAATTAAGCACCAGTGTAGCATTAGGGAGCATCATTCAGGACAGAGGAAGCCTAAAAGGGCAGACGTCAGATGAATAATTCTTTTCATGTTTTGTGCGAGGCAAACAGAAATATTATGGCTCTATTAATAGGACACCTCATGTTTGAAGATAAGTCCTCTGGCTATGTTCTCTGTTTGGACTGGAGATGTGGACATAATAACATCTTTCCCTCAGACTCCAGAGAATTAACAGTTAGAAATGACTATCTAAATAAGGGACTTGTGGATGAATAATAGATAGATTCTGCTGCAAAACTGCTTTTTAATTTGCTGGCACATGACAACACACACATACACATAGATACACATTGTTAGCTGTTCTGGGTGAGTTTTATAGGCTGAATTGAATTGAAAAATTGAATCACAGAAAAATTATCTTAATGTTCACTGCAACAGTGCCTTAAAAGATCCACAGCTACTCCACAGTGCAGCAGACACAAAGATGTTTACTTTGCAGGAAATGGAGCTTCAAATATGTTTGGAAACTGCCACATTTAGAGACTGTGCTATATTGTCGGTTCTACGTTAGAAAAAAGAAGTTTCTTAGGGGACCAGATGTGCTGGGTGCTCATTAGAGCCACCGAAACAGGCAGGATTTCAGAGACTGTTCCTCCCTGTCAGCTGGCTGTCTGCCTGCTCACCTGGCCTGTAGCGGCTGTACATTTGTGTTTGTCTTGCATTCGTGAATATGTGTATGAATTCTGCACATACAACCAATGTGCTCAAAAGTATGTGGAGCTGAAATATCTGATATCTGATTCATGGATAAATCAACAACTATTTTGGGAATATTTCGATTTTTTTAAAGTCATTTTTATACTACCTATTTTTAACTTCTCATTTGTGAGAATTTGCTACTTTTCTTTGTCTTATTTGATATAGTATATTGAATATCTATGAATTTGGGACTGTAGGAAATAGTTTTTTGCCACACTAAAGGAATGACAAAGATGTTGTTCAGGACTGAAATATCTCACCAACTGACAGATGGATTATACATTTTTGATATTCTTATACAGATTTTGGTGATTCCCAGAGGATGGTTCTGCTCACTTTGGAAAGGTGGTAAAATATCCTTGTTGCCCAGAGGATAGATCCTAAACTTTGGTGATCCCCTGACTTCTCAGGTCCTGTTTGAACATAATAATGACCCCATCCACAAAGCCAGGTCCATAAAGCAATACTAACACTCTTGTGGCTGAATGGGAACATGTTCAATACTCCTTTGAGTCTAGAGTCTAGATCGCTACAGCACCATATTAATGCCTATGTTATGCTCAACAGTCTCATGTACGTGTAACACCTGAGGTCTAATTTGTTGTTTGGTGTATTCACTTTTCATACTTTTGGCCTGGCAGTGTATAAATCGTTTGGCAGCAACGCGAGCAGGGGCCAAGCTGTGAAGTCTGAAGGCTGTTGATTCAATTATAAATTTACCTTGTCTGTACACAGTGTTACCTTTAAACAGTACGCCAACTTGTGTAGTCTATGTCTGATTTATTAAGCTGCTGCTCATCTTGTGGAAAATTCAAATCTTTAGGAGTCTGTACAAACAGATTTCTATCAGGCACTACCTGTTTTGCACCGCCTCTGGGTTTTTAATATCACTCCAATGCCATTTCCATTTCTTTTCGTGTAATATTAATTGTCAAATATCCATGTGGATGCATCGATTTTATGACACAGTGTGGAGAAGAGTAGTGGGGGGACGAGGAGACGGGAAGGAAGGTGCTGCTGTGAGAAAAATTAACAACAGGAGAGGAAAGCGAGCCTGTGAAGATAAAGATTAATGGCCATTTCGCTCCTGTAACCCATGTTTGGCAGCTGCATAGGAGTCATTTAGGGTGTCATCTGTAAGTGTGTGTGTTTTGGATGGAGGCTGCAGGAAGACAAACAAGCTGCTTCTCCTCCACAGGCGCTGCGTGTGATGAGAATCGATCACGTGAGCTGTGCATGTGTTGCTGTGTCGCTGCTTCTGAGTGAAGCATACCTGGTTGATTTTCATGTGCAGCTCTGTCTTGGCTGAAAACATATGAATGAGGTTTATTGTTTCTTCTTCCCCAAGACACACTGACCCACTGATCCCAGATCAGGACGACTGGTATGGGCCATTGTAAAGCTCATGTGATTTCTGTTATGCCTCAGCTGGCTAACCTTTACTAACCACTCCACCAGGATTAGAAGAATTACAGCTCACTGGCTGGTGATTAAAGTTTGTGAGTGTGTGAGATCACATGAATGCCATGATTCAACTCAAAGGTGCTCACAATTTTTATGAATTGTGCTGATTAGGTGAATCATTATCGTTATGTCAATTAGCACAGCATTATCTGAATGTAGATGTGCTGATATTAGCTGAAATACTCAAATCTAAAGGTACAAAATCTAAATAATGTTCATCATGAATAAAATGCATGGCTGTATAATGTTTACGTAGACCAAAATAAAATACTATGATTTTACTAAAATACAAATTCTCAGGTATTTCAATTGCCATTGCATGCTGTGGCCCATTTGGCCCAGAAAAATCACAAAATTTCAGTATTTTAATTTTGTCGCCATGCAATCATCTGGAAAGACGATAAATGAGTATCTTGTGCAACCTTAAGTAAAAGCCGTTTTCCCATATTGATTTCTTTTATTAAATCAGCCCCCATCACAGAAGAGGAGATGTAGATAAAGAGCAGCAGATGAGTCAGAGGCTTTTAGGGTATTTAGTTTGCATTGCAGTTCCATCTGCACATAATCTTAAAATGTTTGTTCTGGGCTAAATATATGTCTTTATCTTAAGTGGAGGCTCTGCTTCAAGGTGCCACACTGATAGGGGTTGTGCTAGCAGTAGTGACATGTGAGAAGTGCCAAAATGTAGAGCTAAATGACACATATGCATGTTTGTAAGAGAAACGTGCTTCGCTGCATATGGACCTGAGCTAGAATACTGAGATAAATAAAATACACCAATACTAACAGATAGTTAGTCTCATGTAACTTCAAGCCTTATTTTCATAAAACATAAAGGAAAATTCTGCCAGTGCTCTCACTACAGCTTTCATTATATCAAGAACTTTCCAGAAATTAGACTTTATGTCGAAATAAGAAACAATGTAAGTTAGGTCTTGTGTACTTAATAAAATGTCGGTTTTCAAAAAATCCTGAAACTAGTTGATTTGAATTAGAACAATAATGTTTTTCTTGTGTTTTAGGAAAATAAGATCTTACAGCTGGCTAAATCATAGTATAAATCACAGGAGATAGTTAAAGCCTCACAAATCCAACACTGATAAGAATGGGATCAAAGCAGCACATAGACCACCCCAATTTTCAACTGGATTATTTAATTTTTATACATACAAAGCATCACGCCATGTAGATCTTTTAAGGCGGACACTATTTCCATTCTTGGAAGTCTTTTTTTATAAGAGCTGATCACAAATTCCCAGAATCAGATAAAATCACTGACTGTTGAAACCACTTCACTTTAAGCCAAATTTGGGGCTTTTCATGCAAAAGAAAGGCATTTCAGTTTTTCCCTTCCCATTCGTCAGTTTGTTGCCGTCTTGTGGTAAAAGACTTTGGGTTTCCTGACTCGGCACAAATACACATGTACAGTGAAATGTTCCTCATAATTAACCAGAGGAGTTATTTTAGATGAGTAGTTCCCTTTGTTTGTCGTGGGTCATGTTTGTATGTTTCTGTGTAATCACATGATGTGTGTGTCTCCCTTGCACAGTGTACAGTGTCTGTGTGTGTGTGTGTGTCCGTGTCATTGAGTTAATGGAGGGTCTTGGCCTGCGTAATGGAGCCCGTCCCTGTGGGCTGAGCGGATAATTTAATTAATGTCAATCCTCTCCCCTTCCTTCCTCCCTCCCTCCCTCCCTCGTGACTCATCTGTGTTGTGCATGAGCTTCGCTTTTGGACACTTGTCCTCATCCACTCAACTCATCGACTGTAGCGAGTTTCAGGCTGGACCCTCTAGCACTCACTCACACGTTGATTCATTGATGTTTTTTCTTCCCATGAATTTCCTTCTCTGCAATCACACACTAAACATACAGAATATTTGAGAGGTAGCTTTTTTTTTCTCTCACACAACCTTCTCTTGTGTTCAGTCCTCAAACAGCACAGTCTCTGTGTAGTTGGACCGTAGGAGAAACAGTTGATTTATCCTCGCCTGCCTCGTTACTCTTCCTCCCTTGGCAGCAGTGCTTTTAATGTTTATAGAGGGAGAGCCATTTGTGGAGTCACTGTAATGATCTGTGATGTAATGGCACCTTCTTGCAATTCATAAGGGCACTGAATCAGGCGTGGCCAGGCTGCAGCTAGGCAGCCATGGTATGTTGTAAGGCAACTAAGCTGCCTGACCAAAAAGAGATAGATAGATAGATAGATTTACATTGGTTTTTGTGCTCTTTATATGCTTTATGTTCTATAAATTAACCCTGTAACGCCAAGTGTATCATATTTGATCATCATCATCAGTGTGATATTTTTTTTCCTGAAAAACCTGATGTATACAATCAGACACATGCAGTGTACGGATAATCCACCAGGGATCAGTAATTCATGCACCAGAGGGCCTATAATGGAGACATCCTATATATATATATATATATATGTATATACACACACACACACACACACACACACATATGTATTAATATATATATATATATATATATATATGCAAAAATGTGCAAATTTAATTTTGTTTTTTTTAATTTGTAAAAAAATTGTGGCATTATTTCATAGTTCAGACTTTACAGGGTTAATTAACAGATGCTTTGACTTTTTGTTTTTCAGGTGGACTTGCAGGTGGCATAGAGATCTGCATCACATTCCCCACAGAGTACGTCAAGACCCAGTTACAACTGGATGAGAAGGCCAATCCACCAAAATACAGAGGGATAGGTGAGATCTATCTATCTATCTATCTATCTATCTATCTATCTATCTATCTATCTATCTATCTATCTATCTATCTATCTATCTATCTATCTATCTATCTATCTATCTATCTATCTATCTATCTATCTATCTATCTATCTATCTATCTATCCATCCATCCATCTATTTATCTATCTAGCTATCTATCTATTTTCTGTTCTTCATCGTACCTCTTTGCCTCTCTCAGGAGCTCATTATCTAATTACCCATCATCCCCAGGTACATTAGGGAGTCTGGCAGGCTGTCACTGTGCTTGTTAATATGACTTAGAACACACCGATGCACACATGAACACTCACCACTCATGCATACCAGTGTATACACACACACACACACACACAACCAGGATGTGTTAATTTTGGCTAGAGCTTTGAGGATCGGATGGCTATGCTAATGAGCGCCCAAGACAGCTGTTGCTTTTTCAGCTCGGCTGTGCGTTTTGCTTGATAGCAGAACACTGATTACTGGACTGACGTCTCCAAGAAGCAAGTTCAAAGAAAAACACAGAGCTTTGGGAAAATCAGCCTGTGGTTCAATTTGTTCCTTTAGCCTTTCATGTTGTTGATGAAGCAAAAGTGAAGGACAGATGTTTCTGGTGTAACCTTTGGTAATACTGACTGACTCGGGGCAAATAAATAAAAAAAAACACTGTTCCACTATACTTATTATACCATTGGAAAGGCTGGATTAGACTGTAGATATTTCTACAGAAGAAATAATCCACTGTGTATTTTCTTTTGTGATAAATTGAATGTAGAAATTTGAGTGCTGTGCAGTGAAACTGCAAAATACTAAATTGAATGTAGTAATAAAAAACATCAAGTGTTCGTTTTGGACAGTGTAAATTATGTGTGTGTGTTTTCCTCCAGGTGACTGTGTGAAACAGACGGTACAGAGTCACGGTGTTAAAGGGCTGTACAGAGGACTCAGCTCACTGCTCTATGGATCCATCCCCAAATCTGCAGTCAGGTCAGTAAATTAGCTGAAAGGATTCTGAAATATTGAAGTGGATGTACAAGACTAATGCATTTATTTAAGCACAGGTAAAAATGTATGACCTAAAATTAAAACAATTAAAATTAGAATATTAAAAATTATTTTAAAAATGATTTCCACATAGTTCTTGATTCACACTAAATTTCTCCAATGAATAAAATTTGAAAATGACTAAAGTGACTGAATAAAGTGTACAAACAAACCTGTCTGGTCCAGTCGGTGAGTCCTCAGCATTTGTCAGTGATGAATGAAGTGGACATAAAGTCTTATACGGTCTATATATTGTGGTAAAATTGTATTATGACGACAACTGTCTTAAAATAATCTTTTTTATTGCTTTAAATCCTCTCTCACTTTACATTGTCTAATAATTAGGTTTGTATTCTAAGCCATATAAAAGGCAGACAGCATATGTGTGCATTGTAGGCTGAAATAAAATGAACACTTTTAGCTAAGCTCTTGTGATCTTTTACCTGGAACCACTAACTCACACTTTCCAATTATTCTAGCCCATTACCCACAATGCAAGGCATAAATGCCACACTAGCCTTCAGAATAATTACGTTATTCTTTCACAGCCATGACATTTATTCCCAGACAAGTGTGCACATTGTAGTGCATGTGTGCACACACTTGAACACACGCGCACACACACGCACAATTGTGTTGCACAAAGCTAAATCAGAAGCTTTTATTGCCACAGCTTTTTTTCGCCCTCTGTTTCATTCTGTTATTCCTTCTCTTTCTCTCTCTTTTCCTTTGTATAAATGTGTGTGTGTGTGTGCATGTGTGTGCGTACGTGTGTGTGTTATACTGGAGGGGAGAGCCTGTCTGTAAGATGGAGAGACAGGCCCAGCCAGGCGGAGCAAAGATGCCACTCAAACTCAGGCAGGGTCTCAATAGGGGTACAGAGAGGGAGACTTGTGTTGGTACAGTCAGTCAGTGTGTGTATGTTTATGTACAGTTTAGTGTGTGTGTGTGTGTGTGTGTGTGTGTGTGTGTGTGTGTGTGTGCGCCCATATGAGTGTGTCAGTCAGCCTTCAGTAGCCTTTCCAGAGGGAGTTTTGTTGCTTCTCTAAGGAGAGTTTTCTATATTATTATAATACTTAGCATGGAGGAGTACAGAGGTTTAAGCCATGTCCTCTTTCTGCTTTTGTCATCAGATTATAAAATGCAAATAACTTGCCACATTTTATACAGTGTATACATTTTGATTACATTTTTTTGCCCAGTGGATCCTCTTTTTAGCTTCTGACCCCTTAAAAGGAAGTTTTATGCACTTGCAACCCATCAGTGCAGTTTACAGGTATCTTTTATCTGTTGTTTATCTGGTTATCAGCTGCTCAGATCAGGGTTCAGTCCCAGCTTTGAAAAATATTCATGCTTTTGTGGAGCAGAAATATATATTTGTTCTTTGTTTTCCTATCTTGGTAATCATCTGTTGAGCCTTCAGATTTATCTTGTGGTCATTTGGGAGTGTGCTGATCCTGGGAACACCTGTCTTAGATAACACAGCAAAACATGAAAAGATGAAATAAACGGAGAGACGGAGAGGTTGAAGGCTGTTGAGATGGTAACAGTTAGATTTGATTTATGGAGAATACCTTGGCGCTTTTCCATTGACTTCCTCTGAGTCGTTTGTTCGATCCATTCTTTTTTCACTTCCTCCATCTTTCTTACCCCCACCCCCCCCATTTTTAATCCCTCCTCTGCCTGCCCAAGCCTCTCCCTCCTCCATCCCATTAACTGATTGCCTGTGCAGCTTCTTGCACCATTCAGTTGGCTGGAGGGTCGTCAGGGAGGTATAAGAGGGACAGACGAGAGCCTTTGACCTCCCCTTAACCCTTAATCCATATCTACATCCCTCTCTCTTTTCTGCCAAGCCTCCTTTCCTTCTGTCTTTCCCAATTCATTTTCTCCTCCCTTCACCTCCTCTTCTCATCAGCACGACTGACCTTGTAGAAAAACCCACTAATGAAGATTGGGCCGCACTCTGCTGTCCAGAATGACTCATATCCGACTGTGAATGTCAGCCAAAACACGATGTGTCATCTTTTAACTGTCAAGTGTAGTCCACTTGTTAAATGGGTAGGGGAGAACTTGGGGAGTAAATTGGCGCAGGAGCAGGCCTGGCAGTGGCGTTTTTCTCTCCAGCAGCTTTTAATAAATAGCATTCGTTTCACAAGGTTAGTTATTAAGTACCATCACTGTGCTGTCTAAGCAAGCTTTAAGGAAGTACACTTTCTCAGTTTTTACTCTCTCCAAAGCTTAAAGCCTGTTTGTAGTCAGCAAGTGGTGTGCATAAACAAACGAAGAGACAGTGGATTTATTTTTATGTGTTGTTTGTCCCTGCTTGACAGTGTGAGTCAGTTAATTGCGTGGAACCTGTCTTTCAAAACAAGCTAAATCTGTGCGAAAAGTGAGACAGAGAAATAGATGTGGAAGGTTAATGAGCAGAGGAAAATCTTGCGATAGAAAAGCAGACAGGGGAAAAAAACTAAAATCACATGAGCCGGGTAAGATTTATGATTTTAAGTTATGTTGGGC
This sequence comes from Pempheris klunzingeri, assembly GCF_042242105.1. Taxonomy (NCBI): domain Eukaryota; kingdom Metazoa; phylum Chordata; class Actinopteri; order Acropomatiformes; family Pempheridae; genus Pempheris; species Pempheris klunzingeri. The sequence continues at coordinate 10,830,184 of NC_092018.1, forward strand.
CTGTGACGACAGCGGTAAACGGTTCGAGCAGAGGGAGAAAAGACAGAGAGGAAAACAAAGCATTCATCAAAACCAAGTGTCTGTCCTCCCCCGCCCCTTTGCTAAATGTACCGGCCAGTGTCCTGCCTTTACCACAATTCAATTCCATCTATAAATAACCTTTCTTGTAAAGGACTTGCAGGCACAACATTTTCTGATTGCACAGATACACAGACTGCCCCTCTCTCTCTCTCTTTCTCTGGGCTGGCTTCCTTGGCAGCTGTTGCTGGTCACTCATTGGTTACTGAGAAGCTACAGTGTATTGGTGCATCTTTAATGAGGACGCTGGCAGGACAATAAAGTAAAAGCCCTAAGCACATTCTGCACTTTCAGCAGATTGTCTCCACTAAAAATCTGCATCGGAAAGAAGTTTCTTAGCTTGAGGTGCATCCGTGGTTCTGTTTTTATTTGTACTCAGTGAGTCTTAGAGTTTAAACATCCTTCTCTGATCACTGATTTCTGCTGATGAGGGCAGCATCGTTATCTTTCTGCCTGTGGCCCCTTTTCTTATGCTATAGTTACAGTGGTGATGTCTTAATACAATCTCATCAGCTTTGATTGCAGTATTGTCATCGGTTTATTTTTTTATTTAATGCATTGACTTTATCTTTTTACTTGAGCTTTTTTAGTAAACAAGCAAATGATCTTAGGTGATGTGAGCTGAATCAATTTGCAGAATGGTTTATTATTTTGGCATCAGAACAGTGAAATAGAGCTCCAAGACACAAGAGCAAAGGCACAGCCTCGAAAGAAACAAACTTCCAGTTTGCCTTGTTAAAAGTTAATATTCCTTCACTAAGTTGTGTGTTTTTATAGTTTCCTGGATTTTAAACAAAAGTAGGCAGTTGAATGTACACTACTTGCCTTAACATGTCACATAAACCTATTGCAGAGATAAACTTTGATTACAAAGGACATCCAAAAATCTACAATAATGTCTTTCTTATTATTCATTTGTCCTCCCTCTGTCCTGCTCCCATAATTCCCTGTTCTGTTACTCAGGTTTGGGGTGTTTGAGTTCCTCAGCAACCGTGCAAAGGATGAGTCTGGTCGACTGGACAGCACCAAAGGCCTGCTGTGTGGGCTTGGAGCCGGGGTGATGGAGGCTGTTTTGGTGGTCTGCCCCATGGAAACTGTTAAGGTATGTTACTAACTGATCTCTGGTCAGATTTCTGATTTGATTAGCTTGTAGCAGCCAGCCCGAATATACATGAGACATCTGTCTTGAGTATGGGTCTTTGTGAATTTGAAGTTTTGGTATACTAAGCATATTTTCTTGTTTGATCACCAAAATAAGTGTATTGCTTATTTTCTAAGTAAACAGCATATCTGTTACATTTGTTATTTTCTAAAACAAATGTCACACAGGACATTCATAACCACCTAAATAAAGTAAACTAGCAGCAGAAACAATAAGCTATGACGCCATGAAGCCATGACGCACATTTCTCAGATTATTATATGCTCAGTAAAATATTGAATGTTATGTCCCTACAGATTCACTGAACTCAGTTTCTTTTGAAAGTCTCTTTGAAAGAGAGCCAGACAAAACATTTGTGCAGCTTTCACCACCTGTCTCTCAGTAAAGCAACATTTTTCTGTTTTGGATGTTCCTTTTTTTATCTCCCAAGGTTAAATTCATTCATGACCAGACTTCAGCCAACCCCAAATACAAGGGCTTCTTCCACGGAGTCAGCGAGATCATCAAGGCACAAGGTAAAGACCAGCTTCAATGGGTGTAATTCTCCTGACATCTACTGGTCAGACAGGGTAATGCAGCTGATAACATAGTGTTAGTTTGAAACGTTGCATCCAGATGTTGTTTGCTAAATGTAAGAAACGCATAATTAATTTAGCCATGTTTCATGCCTCATCAGGATTAAGAGGGACATACCAGGGTCTCACTGCCACAGTCCTTAAACAAGGCTCCAACCAAGCCATTCGATTCTATGTGATGACCTCTCTCAAGAACTGGTACAAAGGTCAGTGTGCTTAAGTGAGCTGGGACACACCTATTGTCTGTGGTCTAAAGAGTTGGCAAACAGCTGTCAGATGTTCAGTGACCTTGTATTAAAGTAATGTTTCTCTAGGTGATAACCCCAATAAAGCTGTGAATCCCTTGGTAACTGGGGCCTTTGGAGCCATAGCTGGAGCAGCCAGTGTGTTTGGAAACACCCCACTGGATGTCATCAAGACGAGGATGCAGGTACGTAATATGGCAGCAGAGTTACCGTAGTTTGGTATTTATTTTTAACAGTTTTTATTTTTAATTTTTGTGTTCAATTCAGCTTTATTTCGCTTAGTTTGGACAGTGGGTTTGCTCATTTCAGTTTAGTTTTTATTGTTTAATTTTTAGTTTTTACTAGTTTCAATCGTAGTTGTAGTTTTTAAAAAAATTATAATATGGGGGTATTTGTCAGGGGCAGATTTGAGAAGTTTAGAACTGTCATTAAAATTCAAACACAACACTGATGCACCAACCTCTCCTCATGCTTCATGCGAATTAAATTAACAATGACTAATATATCTTATAATATATCATACATCTTATTGTATTTCTGTATTTCTATTAGTTATGTAAGTACACACTATCATTTCATTTAGTTTTTGTTTTTCCTAAAGTCTAACTTTTAGTTAACTATGATAACCTTTTACAAATTAAAGGTTTTTGTGTTTCTTGCTGGTGTTTTAATTCAAACTCGTCCACTTGTTGCCACCTGCTGACACTGATTAGAAATAACAAAGGCTTCTCTTTTCTTTTCAAAGGGTCTGGAAGCACATAAATATAAAAGCACATTGGACTGTGCTCTGAAGATCCTGAAATATGAAGGCTTGACAGCGTGAGTACGCCTCCACTTTGTTTTAGATAAGCTTTGGTTTATATTGTTAGCCTCACAGCAGACTTTTATCCCCTTTTATCACAGCAAGCCTCAACTGCTTTGTCAACTTACAAGTTATGTTGTTGACAGTGGATGGGAAACGCTACTTCAACTTTTATGTGTATGTTTTACACACCAATCCAAGGGATGACATGTTAAAGTCAGAACAATTATTTTCAACATGGTCCCAAGATGTTTGAGATGGACACAAAACGTTTAACATAAAATTAAACAATGACATTGTATGTTTCTGTAGTGATACTGGGTATATAGCCATGAACTAACGTGCCTTTTCCTAAACACTGATATCTTATATTCACCCCTCTCTCTTTGTGTCCACCTGTAGTTTCTATAAAGGCACAGTTCCTCGGCTGGGCCGTGTGTGTCTGGACGTGGCCATAGTTTTCATCATCTATGAGGAGGTGGTGAAAGTTCTGAATTCGGTCTGGAAGACTGACTGAGCTGCTGGACGCGCACAAGGGCGGCTGCTTCCTGTTTCCCAAGCATCAGACACGAATCAGAGTTTTGCAGACCTGTGCCGCTGAGGGGGTGAGACAGAGAGCTGAACTTAGATCAGTGTCACATGCTAACCAGGAAGTTAAAGCACCCGGAGTCGGGGGGCTGTAGAGATGAAAGCCTGAAAAGAGGCTCAGTGTCGCCCACATCTGGACAGCTGGAGCGTGTGCGGAGCTTTGCTGCTCGGCACCTGACAAGACCAAGGGTCACTCACAAAGTGGGATTATAAAGTCAGCCAAATAATTGTGAAAAAAAGATCCTAGAATCATTTCTTTTTTCATGTTATTTGGTTCACTTTCTTTGTAAACCTGCTTTGTAAAGCACCGTCTTTCAGTGAATAACATTATTTCTTGTCATTTACAGCTGTTTTACTGATGTTTACTGCAAGTATGCAGGTGTCATGCGGGATTTTCTTGAGTTAGCGTTGCTCTCTGTCTCTTCCTTTGCCTAATATGGTTTTAAATCCAGCTGGTTGCAGTTTAAAGTTAACATGAACTGCAGTAACTTCCATGACTAAGCCTTTAATAGAATGATTTTACACTTATAATATGCCAATTATTTTTATACAGTGCAGATTCAAATTTAGTTCATTACCAGCATTCTAGTTTTATTGTAAATTATGATATATTTTATTCCTGTGCCAAATGCCAAACCTGTTATACCATGCCAGTGTGTTCAGAGTAAGAACATGCAAAAGCAGACTAATGATCTAATGAAGAGAAAAGCAAATATTATGACTCTATTGTGACTTCTTTGTAAATGTATTTATTGAAAGCTGAATATTGAATGTTGTTATCTAGATGGTTGAGAGACTATTTACTGTTAACTTGTGCCACTTGTGTCAAGTTTTTTCTGTGATCTAGTCTGAATGTTAATATAAAATATTTTATTGTTGTATCTCACTGTGAGTCTAAATGACCCAAAGACACTGAGTCATATAGACGACGTAACCTCAGACCTCTTTTTCCCCTTCAATGGAAGCACGGCCATTAATCAGGTTCCCGCCACTGGATGGTTACTTGTCTTCTGTTTACATTTGAGGCAGTATTCCAGCTCTGTGATTTTCCATTTTATGTTCCCTATGCCAGTGGTTCCCAACCTGGGGGTCGGGACCCCTTAAATGGCTCATAAGATTAATCTGAGGAGTCATGTGATTATTAATTGGAGAGGAAAGAAGAAAATATTCTTCTGCTATTTCACCACTGTTCTGTTTTGGTGCCATGTCTCATTCAGGGTTTGTTTTTACTTCTCACTCATGTGCCTTTTAATGTTGCGTTTGTTGATAAATGATACTTGAGAAATATCCCCATCTAATCTCTAATCTATCTAATTTGAGATTTCTGTGTTCCACTCATATGCTTTGTATGATAACATGATGATTAGTAATAATGATTACAAGAACCGTTTGTCCTCTTTGCAACAACATCACTAGTGACATGAAAACAGTCATAATCTATATGTGTAAAGCTAATCTTTTTTGCTGTTTGGCCAAACAAAAATTTTCCTACTGCAAAGTAATAGAGAAAATGTTATTGTTATAGCAAATCAATGTATCCCAAGGCTGCATGTGTGTCTCCTCCTTTTGTCTGTGCTTAATGTAAAGTCTTTTGTGGTAGGGGAATTTCAAAACTCATTAAAACAAGCATCTGAAAACTTGAAAGCCTGCAGAATGGTTGTTTTTCTGTCCTCTCCCTCGTTTCTCTGTTGTTTTGCCCTTTTGGTTTCGACAGATCATGTTGGGACAAACCATGGGGGGCAGGTAGGGGAGCAATCAGACAGGGAACTCATTGTTCCAGTTTTGGCTGATGCTCATGTAGGGTGATTCAACTATCCATTGCTCTCTCACACGCTCACACACATACACACAAATTTCAAATCCCTGGCGGTTTGTTGTGAGAAGGAATGCACAGCCCACTGCAGAAGATGGGAGTGAGGAGGACAGTCTGTTGTGGATATTTTCACCTGAATGAGTAAGTGAGGAGATGCACAGAAACACTATTTGTGTGTGTGTATTAGTGGTGGAGGATGGACTCAGATCTTAGGTAAAAGTAGTAGTTCCACAGGGGAGATATATTCTCTTAGTAAAAGTACTCAAAACTGTCTTGAGTAAAATAACAACAGTATTCGCATCAAAATCTGCTTAAAGTACCAAAAACACTCATTGTGCAGATTTCGCCTAATTCAGAGTCAGATGTATATTATTTTATTGGATTATATTTACTGATGCCTTAATGTACATATCACTTTAATGTTTCAGGTGGTAAAGGTGGGATTAATTCTAACTATACTGCTGGTTAGTCTATAACAACATGTCAGGGGTATTAGTAACTGGTAATTGAAGCTTTAAAGTAAATGTAGTTGAGAAAAAAGTAAAATTTTGCTTCAAAAATGTAGTGGAGTAGAAGTCTAAAGTAGCATAAGTGCCTTTAAAAAGTACCGTATTTAGTTTCTTTTTTATCACTGATGTGTGTGAAGGTGTACGACAGTGAACCGCCAGAGTAACAGAAGTTACAGGAGAGAAACTGGACCGGCTGCATGAATTGTGACCTCAGAGACAACTTTAAGACATAAATACAGCACACGCCAAAAAGTTGATCTCAGACAGTAGGTGGAGCTATTGCCAGAGCCTCAAACCTCCCTCCCTGCTCCTCTGGCACACACACACACACACACACACACATACTCACACACACACACACAGTGATGAGAGAGGACTCTCCTCTCTTCATAGCTGTACAATAGGGCTTTATGAGAAGGGTCAAAGAACCTCCCATCCTCCCTTCATCCTAACATCATCACTCCCTCCTCCTCTCTGCTGCTGGAGAGAGCGTTGGTCAAAAATCACCAGAAAATCTCTCATCATTGTCACAGAAATTATCCACACAGCTCAGGCCTTGAAATCATGTTTAAACTTCAAAGATGAAAAGTGAAGTTTCGCTGTATTTCTGAGATGATCCAGTAGTGATTTCATGGCTCCACAACCTTTATTTTTCCTAGCAAATAGGCTAGAAATACTCAAAGTACATTGTCTTTATTTTCCTCCACTGTATTTTATAGAAGGAAACACTTTGATATGCTATGTCAGTGGTTCCTTAACATGAAGCAGCGTCTCCTTGTGACCTCACATCACAGATTATGGTCTTCATGTGGGCACGAGTTAAAAAAAAGAGTAATTTTTAAGTAAAAACCAAAACAAATGTATAACTAGAAAAAGTTTTTCACATATATCTCCTTTCTCCTACCTTCAATTCTGTTATAACCCATTAGATTTAATTTTTGGACCCTCAGGTATAGGACTCGCTGCTCTGTATTAAATCCCATTATCTTGTGGCTGTTTTTAGTTACTTAGCAAAAGTCCAACTTCCTACAGAGAACTCATATGTTTAAGTTTAAATGACCCACAGGCCTCTGAACAGCAATGAGACCAGCTAATCCTTATACTTGAATATAAGGATGGAATACTATCTATATTACTATATAGATACTATCAGTGCTATATTACTGATTAATGCATCAAACACAACATCGAAATTTTGTGCTGTTATTAGCTAATACAATCCAGTGTCAATCCAATGTTTTCCACTGACCTATTGATATTACTTTAACTGATGGAGGTTTTGAATCCTTTCCAACTGACAATAATGCTGATTTTCTCGTGTCTTTCTCATCCTGATGCGCTTTTACAGTGTCTCCTTTAGAGCCTCCATTCACTCAGACCCAGTGAAGGGTAAGTAATGTCATTGTTCTCCAGTCTTTCTCTCAAAAAGGGTGGGTGCTCTTAGTTCTGCGGGATGATGGAAGATCACTTTGTGGCTGCTGCTCGAAAAAACGACCTCTTCATTCTCAGTAGCTATTGGCAGACACTTTATTTTCCTGCAAATTTCACTTTTATTTACTGATTTGGAGATAAAGACGCTAAGCCGCTGTCCGTGGTGCTGAATTTGATTTTCTGATTGGAAGATAAACTGATCTGGACGGTTTAAAGCGTTTTCCACAGACGTCTTTTCACTTGAGAGCAGCAAATGTTTTGGATTGCTTAAAATGTTTTGGGTTCCAGCTTTGGAGCAGTCTCTATATAAAAAAAAAAAACCCATTAGGGCTTATTTTGTGTGGTTTGGGAGTGTTTCCCCAAAATGATTTTCATCTTACACGCATCTCAGCGGCTGATGTGGTTCAACACCCTCTGAGAGAATAACAAGACATTATGTTCTCATTTGTGAAGTTACAAATTGCGCAGCCAAGGGAGAGAGCAAGAGAGAGAGAGAGAGAGAGAGAGAGAAAGAGAGAGAGAGAGAGAGAGAGGAGGCTGGTACTGTAAGTCTTTTCTAATAACCAACAGTAGCTCTAAGGGGCGGTGTCCAACAAACGGATAGAGGAGAGCCGGTGCGCACACAGGCTGCACTTTTACGCATCAGTTGCTCGTGTTGGTGTCAGTGCCGAAGTTACCTCGGATGTGGATTCTCTGCAGAAAATACCACCAGAGTAACCTTTATCACATCCAGCTTTAAAACGCCATCCATAGTCAGAGCACACACCAGTGGAGTGTGCGTCAGTGTGAAGTGGACCAAGAAAAGTTTCCGTCATGGGAGCGCATGGATGGAGCTCAGTGCGTCTTGGGTTTGTCCTTTGTGGATATTTAGCGTTTTTCTGTGGAGAAATTGTTCCACAGGTTGAAGCGGGCTGCAGGGAGAGGGAGAACCCAAACTGCTGCACCGGCCGGAACAACGAATGTTTTGAATACACCAAGAGAAAGACTGTGTGCTACTGTGATACCTACTGTCAGAAAACCGGAGACTGCTGCGAGGACTATCAGCGTGTGTGCCAAATATCTGGTGAGTTGCTTGTTCTGAAATTCACTATCATGTAGAAATTGATGATGCCTTTAGACTTGAAAACTTGGGGAAAATAACACCTACGCTGTTTAGATTTGCGTGGATTCCAACTGTGTCCTGTCCAGTGATGGCTGTTGTTCTTTGTTGTCCAGTTTGAGCAGGAGATGGCTGGCATTGAGGTGACATGGAGACAGTGAGACATACTACACATAGCTGTCTCTAGTGCGCCCATTATGGCTGTTTGTTTTCAGTGACCAGACAGAGGTGACCATTTGTGCGGATCTGCTGTTTTCATGCTGTATGTTTCAGCAGCAGGTTGTTTGTAGGTGGTTTTTAAGTTTGTGGGGTTGACCCTTGACCATCAAACATACAAATTCCACAACCTGGCCATGACGTGGTTTGAAAGAGGAGTGAGTCCAGTTTACATTTGAAAAGTTATATTATAGTTATGGTGTCAAGGATTGCCAAGGATTGCTTGATTACAGTTTGAAAGCATCTTTACAACATGAGAATTTAAAAATTACTAATTCAAAATATTCAGCAAAATTACTAATCCAAAAGAAACAGCATCCCACATGTTATGAACTGCATGCAGCACACCTGTAGTTTATGCCAGTGCTGTTTTTGTAAGGGTTATTTCAATTCTGAAGTACTAGTTTTTTTGTAATTCAGCGAATTACATTACCAATTACAAGTATTGTCATGTAATTTGTATTCAATAACTCACTAATTACAAAGAAATTTGACCCAAGCATGTTAACATGGCAGTTTTCTCCTCAGCAAGGAAAGAATAAACTACACTTTAATCACAAGATTGAATTCATGGTATCCTTAAAATGTAAGTGTGGCTCACCTCTCCCATCCTCATCCTGGCTGCTGCTATATATGGACAAATGAGGGAATGGACACCATGGGAACAGACTGCCAAAGATGGTCAGGATTACAGTAGAGCCATGTCTGAGATGTGGCAGACAGGAACCACACTCTGACCTGCAACTGAGGCAACACTTACAGCATGTTGAAATCTCCCAAGTTCACGAGGAGTGATTATCTGTGTATAGATACACTCAGAATGTGACCCTCGTCTTAAGTGCACACTAACAAGCACCTGCAGGGTCAGTCAACAAGATCAGAGAGCACTTAAAATGCTGCAGAGATCCCTCTATTTAGGCACATTTAGTGTATACATAGTGAACCTTTGTTTGAGTGTTGTATGTGTGCTGTGATGTGAACAGGGCTGCGTCATCCAGACTTGAGTTAATTACTTATAAGTGTGTACAAAAGTGCCGTGATGGAAGCTGCAATACACTTTATCAGATTGCACTGTTTACTGCAAAGTTAACCAAGGACCACCTGTTATGACTGTTCAACTGAAATTAGCCATACAACTGCAGGTATTTTAAAAATTCAACTTACTTCAATACTTGTATGCTTTACGTCACAACTATCCTTTTGGAAGGCATATAGCTTCAGTTAATTTATGTTATTATGTATTTTTACAAATTGAGGATCCCTTAATTTCAATTAAATAAATTTAGAATTTCAGAAAAAATCATTTTGTCTATTGCACAGATTTTAAAGCTCTTTGATCCAAATTTGTGATTCGGGGTTATAAAATTAACTACTTGAACTTCATCTGTAGAAACTTTAAATTTGCTTGAGCCAAGTGATCCATTTCAGTAAGCGTCATTTCAGCTTCTATTTTGTGTAGAGTGGGGTTACTGACTGCAGACTCTTCTAATCAACTTACAGTTTCAACTGCATTATGTTAAGAAATATTTGTCTGTAATGTAAATTTAAGTGATTTCTATACCAGTAAACAGTCCAAAACACCAGCATAGCACTTTAAGTGCTGTGAAATCTGCACAAAAATTTAAAATACTGTGTTGATCTAACAGTGTCATGTCAAATAGGTAAGAATATTTCACACAGAGTTGTGTTTGTGCTTTTGAATTCAACTGGCAAGCTGTTTTAATTAGGTTAAAATAGATATATTGTAGGTGTGGCTCTTTCAGTAGCTATGAATCGACTCTGTAATGTAGCTAACAACAGGCTTGGCTACCAGCATCTAAAACTTACTACACATAGGAAGAAATATTGCAGTCTCAAATTTCTATTTGTGTTTTTTATCCACCGATCAGTCAAAGAGGCATGCACTGTAGAGACAGCATTTATCATCCAGCAGCCAGCTGAATGGAGTCCAGGCATCACTTGATCCATCCCATGTGCCTGCCAAGCTGAAACTTAACAGAATAAGCACAGGGAAGCACCTCAGGTCAGTGTTGAGTCATCACTGTACTGTTAAACAGCAGCTGGTCCCTCAGAGGTCAGCTAACGGCTGCCATGTGCATTGGTTCAGTCACGTGTCAGCTGAGGATCTTTAGAGCCGTGGACCTCATGTGTCGCTCTGACAGGTCAATCCTGATGTGACACCGTAAAACAGGCAGACGTCCCTCTGGGAATAGAATCACGCAGTGGTGCAAGGCAGGTGTTACAGGTTGGACAATGTTTCACTGTACAGAATATCTGGAAATCAAGACATGTCTGCTGAATATTTATGTGATAAGCCTACCAAACATATCCAAAGTGGAGAGATTTATTATCATAGTAAATTCTAAAAAATACTTATAGGATCGTGTGTTTTTGGTCTACATGTTTGAATCTGAACATGAAAATAATGTCAGCTTGGCCATGACCTATAAAGGCTGCGTGGATCAGTGAGCTCTGAGTGATGCTGAGAAAAGAACCGTGACTTCCTCCATCTGCAACCTGAGCATCTTTACAGTATAAACACTACATGCAGCTTGTGGCTTGGCTCAATTCCATCACAGTGCCCTGATGTTTTCCCAAACACATTACACTCAGAGTTTATCTGATCCCCATCCTGCAGCTCTGTAACGCATCAAGGAGTCTGTCTGTGTTCTGTCTGTCACAGTCTGTAATTTAGCTGTGTCACCTGTAGCCAAGCAAAGAGCTTTGAGTGGGCAACTCCAGGAGGACAGACTGGCAGGCTGTTTGCACCACTTGGACACAAACTCCTAAATCACCTTAGAGTATGATGTGGGTATCCCCAGAGATGTCTTTTAAATGAAGTATTTCTCAGGAATGTGTGTTCATTGTTGAGGATATTCCTGTGCACTTAATATCTAACTAAAAACAATTAAAGTCAGTGGTGAAATGTTTTGAGGAATCTTCCCTTCCTACAACACAGTAAAACATCTTAAAGTGAGGTGCCATGCATTTATGGGCCCATTTTGATTCCTCTTTTCCAACAAGGCAGTTCAAGAGCTTGTTACGAGCCGGTACCTAATCTGGAACTAGTTCTTCACATCTCAGAGCAGCATCAACACTTGGCTGGTCTAGAGCCAAGAACCACTTACATCACTTTGGCTCCACCAGCACCAACCCAGAAACAAAAATAGTTTTACATTGATTCAAAGGGAGTATCACTGTGGTTTGGAAAGTATAAAGTCTTTTGGCATCAGACTGGCAGAATGTGCCAATTACTGGAATGTTCTTGAGGTTTCATCAGGTTCACCCATCAAAATCAGATCCTGGATGAGGATCTTGGATAGAGTTGTCTGTTGGGGGTTCCTGCAGTTTAGGGGGCGATATGTAGCGAGTTCTAACTGTAGGTCTTGATTCTCGGTGGATGTTTTCCAGACTAATACCTAAGCTCACAAGGATTCTGTGTTTGTGAATTTTTCGCATTCTTTCAAATGAATTTACTGAAGTAGAGATTTAAATCTCTCAGGTTTTATTTCTAGTTCAGCTACAGAAAGATTATCAACCAATAAGCATCCATCTTTGTTAGTCTTCGCCTGGAAAGAGACCTTATTTTAAAACATTCAGGGAGAAATGCATCATGAAAGATGCAGAGAAGATACATATTTGTGAGCTGGTTTCAGTACATTGGAATTCAATACAGTCTCAACTGTTGCCTTTTCAATGAGGCAGATGAGACATTTCTGGTTGGATAAACTTTCTCTTTCGTCATCCTGCTAAGCTAAAGGTTGTTAACAGAACATCAGAAAATGAATGATACTGTATGTACAGTGCCAGAAATCCAAGTGGGGAGTTGCCTCCTGTTGTAGGAGTACCTGCGGTGCATCATACCATTTCCATGTCAACCTTACAGTAAGTCTTTAATTGCTCATTCCTCTTCGTGGGCTCCAGAGATGAAACTGGCCCACAGGGGGGATGGAAGTGGCAGCTCCTCTCCTCTCCTGCTGTGGTGTCTGGTAGTTCTCACTTCAGCAGGAAGACATATTGAAGCCTCTGCCTTAGATACACCAGTGGTTTGCTCATCATTCATCTGTGTCGTCCATGCAGGCACTTCTGCTTCTCTTCCTTTCCTGCATACACTGTCATACCATGATGTTTGCTTCTTTCCACCTACGTTCACTCCCTCCTTTTCTTCGTGCTTTCCACATGTTCTTTCTTTAACCTCTTTGAGTATGCAGCTGGGCTGAAACAGGCCAGCTGTTGTATTTTTTGGGACAAGCAGCTTACCGTCTAATTTCTCCTGGGGTTCACATACTGCACGTACAATGATAAATGCTCTTGGACGCAAATTTGATGACCCTCATCTGGTGTCTTTATGACCAGAAATCATTAAAGTTATTCCATTTTGATCTTGAAGTGTGTCAAAAGTTTCCACAGGGACATTTCTTTAATAGTATGTTGGTTGTAAGGAAAACTGTTGATGACCCACAGCAGGGTCATAAAGAGTTAACATGGCACCATTGTTTCTGGAAAGTAATGCTTCTTTAATTCACTGATGAGAGAATATTTTAAACAACCCTTCAAGAACAACTGCTTTGTCCATATACACAGTTTTACCCATGCTAGCGGCATGGCTGAAAAGAGAGATTGCTATGAATAGTTTTTTGTGGTCCTCAGAGAATGAACACTACTGACTTTGGTGATCCAACAGCTGTTCCTCTGGTGCCAGGTTGAAAAATGTGAGAAATTTGAGAGAACAGTTTTTGGATAGATTAACATCAAATTTGATAGTAACAATTATGTCTCTCTCAGGATGAATTGCAATCACTTTTGCTCTGCTGCCATCATCAGGCCAACCTGAGCTGTATTTCCTGTTCGGATTAGCAAATATTAACATGCTGATACATACATATTTACATAGTAAATACACCTGATTGGCATCAGTATGTTGTTATAATGAGATGTTAGCATTAGCATTTAGATTTGATATATATATCGCTTTGTTCCTCAAGTTGTTTTTATCTTGAACCTGAGCTGGTATGAACTCAAGCTTCCACACCAGAGTACCCACTTTTGTTGTTGCTTACATTCCTCAGATGTTGCCATAACTCTGGTAGTTATGATGTAAAGTTCACTTTGAAGGCAAGCAGGTAAACCCTCCCCTGACAAGCACAACTGTTTTGTCCCGCTTCTCATTTTTTGTTGATGTTTTGTTGTAGTTAGGAAGTGGACTGTTGAGAATTAAATATATTTCTTACGTGCTCCATGTCTTTAGTTATTATCATTATACCATAAAGTGTTGAGAGGCCATGCGATGCTTCTTCTCTGCCTCAGCTGTGTTTGGAATGAATCCTTTTAATTAGTTGGTTTGTTTGGCTCCTCTTTTCAAGTTGTCTAGAGGAAACATTTATGTGCTAACCTGTTATTAGGGCTCAGTCCCATGTCCTTCACACATATTAACAAGCTTATGGCTCTCCCTTGTGTTGCTGAACATTAGGCCAGTAAGACTTGTCTGATGGGACCAAGGCCCAGCTCTTTTCATGGGTGGGAGGTTGGCTGAGGATGTTTTGGGGTGCAATGGTCCTCCAGAGCAGCTGGACATCTGGGTCCCATCAGAGAGGAGATGGGGGTTGGACGGAGTGGGTGGGAGAGTGAAAATGAGGACCAAAAAAAGGAGACAGATGGGGGAGAAAGAACAAGCGTGAGTGTGGGGCAAAGTGATAAAGGGAGAAGAAGATAAAGCAAATTGGGCGGGCAGAGCTGATAACTCTTTTGTTATGAAACCCTAAAAAGGAAGCAGGATTCAGGGAGAGAGAAAGAGAAAGCACACGAATGGCAATCTGAAAAGCGAGATAGTGCACTATTATCTACTGTGGCAAGTGTGACTGGAGATTGGCTGACAAGTCGGGAACTAAAAGTGCTGATGTTGGATACACGTTGGTCAGTGGCTTGGTTCAGTTAGTGGTGCTTGTCTGAAGCTCAACTGCCAGGAAAACTAACGATGCTGCGACAGACTGTCCACACAAACACCTGTTGCTCCCCTCTATTTCCTTAAAAAGTATCATGTTTTAAAGCCTCTGAAAACTTGGTATGCAGTGCTTTGATCAGATTTAGTTGACAGTGACCACAAGAACCACCAACTGTTTGATTTTGATTGATTCAGATTTTAATTCATTCAGTTTGATGTTGCTAATTCCTAAATCCGGCATAAAAATATGTGACTTCACATTTTTCCGACTCAGCCCTGCTCACTCAAAACTGGTGAAAAGAGCACAGAGGAAAAAAAGAAATATAGATGATGTGAAATAACAAAAACTTAACTTAACTAAATTATGGCAGAATGGTGTGTGTTTATCTCGGATCTGTAGCTGGTGTTTCTGAGGTCACTATGACATTAGCCTTGTGCTCCAAAAGATTAGAGAATAGAGATCCAAGGTCAGTTGCAGATAAAACACCGTCTACGTTTAATTATAGAGGTTGTCTTTGAGGGGAAATTTTTAAGTGCTTGAAAACACTCTGTAAAAATATCAGCTGATAGACATGCTGACAACGAGTGCCATTTGTTTCCTGTATTGGGGGCAGAGGTCAGAGGTGGTGGCATGCTTCCCAAGTGGGGACTTTGTCATCAACAATGGGGCTGACAACAGTGGCTGTAAGCTCTGTGGGTCAGGCTGTGTCTGTCAGCAGGGTTATCATGTGGGTGGTGGGACTGTCGCACTGGTGGTACCAGAGGCGGAGTGGGGGACCACCACAGTTTGGTAATCGCCATCTGACCTCTGGTGGCTTGGGGCTAACAGGCTGAGACTCCCAGACAGGGCCTCAGTCCTGTTCGTGTGTATGTCGGTGTCGATCAGAGGGGTAATAGCCCTGTGTCCCCTTCGGGTGCGGGAACTCCCTGACCCTATCGGTTTTACTGCACACCCTCTGCAGTAAGACCTCAAATGCCCTGCTTGATCGTGTTTTTCCCACTGTGAGAAAGAAAAACAGCAACACAAAAACTGCCCCGTGAACGTCAGAGGATGTAAAGGAGGGAAGGAAAGGCGAGGAGACAGGAGTAAGGATAAGAAGAGGTGGAGGAGGCAAGAGTAGGAAGTTGATATGGTTGCTGTGTCTAATTCGATCACGCCCCTCGGTACACTCCCAAGAAAGTTCATGTCACTCTACAAGTCTAAACAGAGTAATGTGTATGTCTGTGTGTTTTAGGGTGATGACTGAAGGTGGAACAAGCCCAAGTGGGTGGGTTTAATCCAACAGAAGTTGTTTTGGATGTGTGTGTATGTGTGGTGTGTGTGTGTGTGTGTGATGATCTGGGAAAGGCGAGTGTCAGGTGGGCAGCACTAATGTGCAGGAATGCAGAGATTCCACAGTGGCTTTGTGGATCGGCTGTGTCACTGAGACAGCCGCCCCCCTCCAAAACCCCAACAGGACCATGGGAATGAACTGAACAGGCGGCACCTTGAAAGCTCTCTCTCTCTCTTTCTCCTGTTCACACACACACACACACACACACTTACTCACTTGCAGTATTGTACTGTGGGGTGAGTGTGTATTATAAAGACAGAGTTAGGAAGATTAGATGGCGAGGGAGGATTAGATGCAGTTATGGTATATTTATCCTCTCCCTCCCTATAATTTCACCAAGAACATCTAATAGCTTCAAGCTGTGTGCACCTGCTCTCATTGTATTCAACTTTTATTGCCTACAAAGAAGCTCCACACCAACTCCAGACTTTTTGAATTAAATATTCTGGTGTAATTTGTGTGTGAGAGTATGAGCGCCTTTCCACACATTTGTTTATGTGTTTATGGAGTAGGCACTTCCTCCCCAAAACAAGGCTGTTAAATGTCTGCTGCTATTAAATCTCTGTGTTGGACAGGGCTTGATTACTGCTGGAGACTCTTGGCTTTGATCAGAGCAGCCATCTAACTAATACAGCTTCCTCTTAGCCTGATGTAATTGGCTAAATCAGCCCACTGAAGGGGAAGCCTGATTACTGCTGCTGTTGCTGCAGTGTTTATATGGTGTTGTGCATTTGTGTGTGTGACAGTGTATGTGTGTGTGGGGTAGAGGGAAACCAAAGAGAACGGGAAGCAAAATTAGCCCCTTATTTAAATGGCTCCACACATATGACCTAGGTTGCAGACTTCCTGAGTCTGGGGTTTGGCTGATCTGACATTAGTAGATGGTAATGACCCAGTCACTCGTTTGCAGTGCACCTACCCAAGCAAATGCTCGTGGCAATATTATGCAATTCAATATCCACGTGTGTGTTGCAGCACAGACTTTCAACCATGCAGTTAGGCCTGACAGCAAAGATTAGGGGAAAGAACTACCTCTGGGGTAAAGATCAAATCATTTGTCAGCATTAGTGCATTTGTTGCCTTTAAAACTTCCTGAACTGACACTCATCTCACTTTCCCTAAATATGAGAAAACCTAAAGCATGATCTTATTTTTTTTTCTCATCCATATCTCACAACTTTTCCCCATCTTTGGATGTATGTTTATCCAAAACCCTCAGCTGATCACTCTGTCTCCGTGCTTCCCTAGCAGCCATTGACTGTGTGGTTGGATCATGGGGTCCCTGGTCATCGTGCACATCTCCATGTGGAGTTGGCAGCACAGAAAGGAGTCGCCAAGTGTCTGTTCCCCCTAGAAATGGAGGCACGCCCTGTCCTGACCTCAAACAGCGTCGAGGATGCTTTGGGAACAACGCCATATGCAGCACTGCGAAAGGTGAGAACATAACTGTTTCTACACGCCCCTACATGTATGCATTTGTGCACTGCTGCTCTGAACTCTGTTACATATTACATATGGTGTTTCAGTATTCTCTGGGGTATGTCTTGTAAAGATTTTTACTCTAATTAACATATTTGCACATCTGTTCTGAAGCCTTATCTCCAGCTGCACTATTTCAAGCTTCTCAGTTATGCACTTAGCTGTTGGATCACTTTTCCAGTAATAAAACACCAGAACACAGATAAACACTTTTACACTACAGTTGTAGATTTTCAAGGAAATCTTAATACCACTGCCTCTCACATGACTTTGATACACTGAGTCTTTCTGAGTCATGGGGGATGTGTTTATACCTCCTCTGACTTTTCAGCAATTAAAAAAATGCTTTACAGTGGAAACAAGAGCTTACCTGACATGATTGTTGCCCTTCTCATTTCCACTTTTTCATCCCCACACCTGACCTGTAGAGGTGGCAAAGATCCTGCCTGATTCTTTCAAGAGGAACTTCAAGGACCCTTGGAGGCGACCACACATGCTGATGAAGGAGGAGAAGGCCAGGTAAGGCCGCGATTATAAGACTGCAAACAAAGACACAGGACTACTCACTACTGACCCAGCCAGCCCACTTTTGTATTGCCGGCTTTCATGTGCAATTGGTGCAGACAGGGGGGCAATTACAGCTGAAATGTGTGAAGCGCAGAATAATCGTATGTCTTTTACAGAGACTGAGATTTTTTAGCTGCTGAGGAGTTAAACTTTGAAAATGCTATCGATGCATTTTGCATGAAATTTACTGGCTCAGTACTTCAAAAGCATGTTTGATCTTTAAAAGCACAACTCTTACTCATGACTAGAATTATGTGTTTTGCCAGCAATCATTTAATTGTAAGAAAACTTTCAGATGTTAGCTTCCTCATTCAGGCACAAACCTCTTTTGTTCCAGCGTCGAGCTCCAAATTTGCATTTTCTTTGATATAGTTGGATTTTTCCCCTCAGTTTTAACTCCAAAGGTCACTTTAAGAACATTGTGCTCCAAAAGATTAACAAGCAAAGACCAAGGCCAAGGTTGCCATAGCATGCAGAGCCTTGAAATTGCTTTGACTGTGTAACATGAACACTGTCATTAAATATTTGCATCATGAGCTGACCTTTACTGATAAGGCAACCATAATCCATGTAAAAGGTAAACCCTCCCTGCAAAGATGTCATCTTTGATCTGAGCTGATTGCAGATGTTCTCTGGGCAGGACAAATCAGAGACCAGGGAATAAAATCACGACAGCCCACAGCCTTTCACACTGATTAAAATGGACATCTGATACCTTTGTTTTGACTGAAATACAAAGCATCAGGGGATTAAAGGAACATAAATCATACCAAATGTGAGCCATTTAGCATGAAGGACACAGAGTTAGAGGGATTTCACACATCTGGTGCTCTGATGGGTCCCTGGTGTTTGCATGGAAATTGGAAATGAGGGGTTAAAATAACATGAAATGATGAAGGCTAGTTGTATTTGGATCTTTAGTTATATCTGCGACATTACTTGAATGATTAATATGGAGGTTGGAAATTGCCAGGTGGCTTTTATGCAGTTCTTACTTTATTGTAGAAACATAACAAATCTGCGCTAATAGGTGTGAAGGTACTGTGTGTTTTTACAGGACAGCATTTTTAATGGTGTGAACACGGATTTACAGCATTTGAGGTCAGGCTGTGCAGCATGAACAAGCTCAAGCCTAATTAAGGGAGGGGAAAAGTAAGGAAATCCCCCTTCAGCAATTATTCGTGTCATTTCAGCTGCATTTTAAAATAATTCCAAAGATATGCGTTAATAGAAATTGTTGATTGAATCCATCAAACACAAGTGATTATACTTTAATTTTTACTTTTCTCTACTCCCTCTATCTTGCTCATTCACTCCATTTTATTCATGTTTGCTTGTTTGCTTGGTAGCAAAACCTTTCGGTAGCAAAGTCAGACCTGAATAATAATATTGCATGAGCTCCAATGTTGTGGACAAAGTCTTCAAGACTCATTGTGAGAAAAAAAAAGCTTCATGTAGCTTCATGTTATCTTTGACAAACCACCCCAGTGGGGATGGTGTTGTGTCACAGTTGACTGAATCAGAGACAAAATAAATAGTGCAGAAGTTCATGTGCCTGCCAGAGAACACAACAAGCAGAAAAACAAGACTTTATTATTGTTTCCAGTGCACAGAGTGAGCTGTGTTGATATTAGGATACTGCAGGTGACTATGACACTGCTGGATCACCTTGGAGTAAATCTCTTATCAGGACATTTGATTTGTCTTTTGTCTTGTTATAACTTTGCTTTCATCAATCAGGCCACGTTGGATTGGTTTTCACTCCTGATCCACTGCAAGGGTGTGTCTGTATTTTCTACTGGACGTTTTCCATTTGCGTTCTTTGTTGTTGATGCTCCTGTTTAGCTCTCACAGGACTACGTCTATAGGTTTTTGAGCCCATTTATTGTTGCCAGATTTAAGAATCTAATGTAAGTGAAACATTATTTCTGACCCCTCCTTTCTCTCCCTATCTTTACTCTGTGCTTGCAGTTACTGTGTGTATCTGCGGCTGAAACAGGCCAGCGCAGCGTGTAAACTCAAACTGTGGAGCGCTCAGCTGGTGAGAGAGAGGCTGGTCTGTGCTGAGTGTCAGAGTGACGCCATGTCGAAGTCAGACCGCTGTGGAGGCGATGGCCTAGAGAGCACCAGGTAAACCAAATGACTAACAGAAAACCAAAGATATGTTCATCCATCACGCACCTTACAGCTTTGAGTTAAGGGAATTGGGCATATGTGGCTTTTAATGTATCTTAGCCTTTGCCATCTGCAGACCGGTATAACTAGAAAGCAACAGAGAATGACCAATTCATTTTCACCTCAACTACTAAGTGTAAAGCCCATGAACAAGACACTATACTGTATATTTTATGGACGCAGCTAAATTAATTGATATCAATGGGATCAAGTATTCTGGAGTGAATAATTTCGACAACCTGAAGTGGCTTTTTAACCCCTTCTGGGTATTAATGTAAAATATTGCAAATAAAGTGTAGAATTCAACATCCTCTGCATCAGTTTTCACCTAGACTGTTATTTCTACAAATCCAAATTTATGCCATCGGAATAATTTGAAATATGCTATGATCACACAAATTCCACAGTACATGTATTTTGATAACACAAATGTAAAATGCTTCATGTTTCGCGCCTGACACGGTCCTTTTCTTCCCAGAACTTTCTGGGCAGCAGCTTCAGTCCCGGGCTGTCATGGTTCCTGGGTGCGAGAGTCGTCTTCTGAGGGCTGCCGGTGTCCTCCCTACTCTTTGCTCTTTGTGTGAGCCAATATGCAAACCCCAGATATCCATATGCAGGGACAAGACTTCCCTCAACACCTTGCCAGCCAAGCCAGACCCCTCCAATCCAAATTACTGGATGGGTAACTCAAGGAGATCAGCAGCATCCTGCCACTTTTTCCTTTTCACCTCATGCTCTGTACTGTATACACTATTACTAAGCACACAGAAATTCTTGCATTTAACTTCAAATTTTACAGCCACATTATGTACTTATTTTCCTCCAAAGCACAGCAACATCTATATGCCTTTTTACCTCTGAATCTTTGCTATCTACCTCCATCAATGCAAATGCATTTGTTAATGCATAATGTATAAATATATAAATATATTATTTTGCTTTATACATTTTCTACTTTTGATTGTTTATGTGTTATGTATATGTGTCTATATAGCTACACGTATTTGTATTCAACAGTTCAAACACCAATCAGCCGTTGCTGCACCCAGTTTAAGCGCCAATCCAAAGGGTCCTAAATCTAATCCTGCTGGTTGGAGATGCTGAAAACTGGTTCATCCAAATTGTATCCATTACTAGAGTCATCAAGTCAATATATCTGTGTTTTGCAGTTTTGTTCCTGTTATTATTTCCTTTCAACAAAAACATCTATACCAGCAAGTCAAACTGAATATCAGGTATTGATTCTCAGGTGCTGAGATTTGTGTCGTTGTCTCCCATCAAGCTTCTTCTTTCATGTCTGCCTCTTCTGATGGTCAGTCACTGATGTTTTTAGTAGTTTAAAATGACTCATAGCTGAAATCAGTCCCTCTTGTTTTGACCTAATGTTGTTGGAGAGGAAAAAGAGCCATTTAAGAGAATTTCCCTGTGGTTCTCTCTATCCTCTGTGTCCAAGACTGTAAAGAATTGCTTCATACTTTTGTTTTCTTACACTCTCTGCCTTACTTAGACATGACCTATCACCTTCACAGGGGAGTCTTATCAGCAAAGAATCATCCAATATAACCATCACATGCAGCTATGTTACTCCTATTTCATTAATTAACAGAACCCCCCCACAGCTCCATCATCTGCAGTTGTTGTTCTTCTCTGCCCTTGTTGCCTTTATGGACTTTCTGTTTTCTTGAAAAAAAACAACAGCTGCAGATTAATCACAGCGTTACCTTCTCGACTTAAAAACAAGAGTCAGTCAACTACATCAATATGCCCTCCCACATCTCTTGTACTGCTGGTTTAAGAGGAGGAAAAGTGGAGTCTCAGTAAAGAACTGTTCTCTCTGGAAACCTGTGACTTTCTCTTTCTCTCCCATGTCTGTGTCTGTGTTTGTGTGTTTATTTATTATAAAACAAGTGATGATTTTATTAGTGCAGCACAGCATACTCTGTACACTGTCCATTAGTGAAAATAAACAACTATACTGTCTTCTTTGCCCCTCTTGTCATAATTATGTAATCTGAGTATTTCATTGCATTTTAGCTTCCAGATTAAGCAACACTTGGAACAGTTTTTCTTACACAGACCACCATTAGCATTTTTAACCTCTTCCCTCTGCAATTACTACTACGAGCACAACGCTGCTAAGTATATCCCTCAGCTTGACTGGTGTTTAAATGCAACACTTCGCAGTTAAAAGAAGCGTGCCGTTAAGCATATGTGACTAAATGTATCCATCAACATAGTTTTGTTGCATTCCTGGCATTTTTTGTCCCTGTGGTGTAAACGAGATGACAAAAAGCAAAATGTCAACGAATGTGTATAATCATGTTTTCGTGCTACATTCTCCTAAAATTTGGGGTTTGTGTTTGTGATGTAACTGCCAAAGATGATGTGTGGAAAGGCTAAACATGAGGCCTGATATACTGGACAATTTACATCATCTGAAAAACATCTGTCACTTGCATTTTTTTGGTTTTTCACAGCAACTCTGGACAAAGAATAATACAGTTATTATTATTCACATTATTCACTGTACAGTATGGAACTTCATCACAAGCAGGGGTGTAAACAGGAAGGCAGTGAGACTTATCACTTATTTAGGCTTTAAGTTGCAAAATCTTAAAGGAAATGTATTCTCTTTATAAATGAAGAGTATTTTTGTCTGTTTGCTAAATGTTACAGCAATCATGGCACAGATCACAAGCATGTCTGAGAGGGCTCTGTGAAAAACGAGACAACCCAAGATGTAACAAATCAACACTTCCCGCATTAGTCCACTCAGAAAGATTGATACTCCTGGTTACTTTGATGTGATCTCAGAGAAACTTGAACTTCACCTGCTCCATTAATCTCTCCAGCTGCCCTGCCTTCTTTCTCTGCTCTCCTCCCTCCCTCCTCCCTCACACCAGCTCCCTACCAAACTCCCCTCCGTCAGCACAACTCTTTATTTTCTCTTACTACAACAGTGGCAATAGAGTGCTGTCAGCCTGTCAGTCCATCCCCTCTGAAGCAGGCTTTACCCCCCTGGCTGCCCTGCCTCTGCTGCTAACCCGCTTTCCAAAGGGCAGGAAGGCCCATCTCTGGCCCAGTGCCTGATGGGCTCCGACAGCAGTGTGTTCTGGGATTACGTTCGCTGAAAAGGGGGGCATTCCAGCACCAACGGCCTTTGTCACAGCACGGCCACTGTTTGCTTTTGACAAGACAGCTGTTCAAAGCCCTCTCGGCCCCCACGGATGGCGTGAAGGGAAAGAAGCCAGGGGTGACTTCCGTTTATTGGTGGTGTCGGTTCATGTGCAGTGCCACCTCCACCTGAGGTCCCTTCAGCTGTATATCTATCTGTAGCCCCAGTTTGTGCATCTCATATTATCACATTGTTTTACATGATTGCATTTGAGTCACCAAAGAGAAGAGCCGTCATTTAACAAACTTCACACTTTTCTATCCTGCAAGTACAAAAATATTCCCTCCAATAATAACAGCAACTGCTCAAGCAAGGTGAAAATCTGTGACAGCATTGTTTTGTCTCCTGGAACATTCTTGACTCCCTCCTGCTTTTCCTAAAGTGTAAATGATGCTGCCATTACCTGCTACTCTACTTGTGTTTCCATCTGCCTTGTTTACCCTTTCTAGACTACATGTGCAATAGGAGAGGAAGTCTACACATCCACAACTCAAACACAACCCAGTACATGTGTGCAATATGTTTTCTGGACACTCTACTCACAGCAGTAATCAGATCACGTCCTAACTTGTAGTGTCCCATTCAAATTTGTTGGTGGTCCTGCAGCACTGAATCAAATAAAAGAAATATAGAATATTTACAAGTATATGCTTGAGAACTTGCAAAAAATCTCTTCTAGTTCAGACACGAAGGGGCCTCTCTTAGCTTGGGGCCCTGGGTAGTTGGTACCCCCATTTTCCCCTCTGTATCACCCCAGTGTTGTGTATAGATGTGTTTTTGGGAAGTGTGTACTGTAATTAACAAGTCATCCTAATGAGGGCCTCTGTAGGAGCAGCTGGTCCAACACAGAGGAATGATAATGAATGGACGCCTCGACATGAGGACCTGAGCTACACACAGCAACACAGCTGGTACACAACAGAGCCTGTATAGTAAACACACACACACACACATCCTATGACGATCTTATCAGCAGTGTTGTTTTTAAGGATCAAGGGGACAGAATATTTCAAGGCTTCTGGTTTATCGTAATTGCAGTATAATATGAGCTTCTTTGCTAAATTTACTTAGTAATCTTGGTCTGTTTTGATCCTAAATTTACTTTGAGAGCTTTGGTATACTGTGCATGAAGGTTATTTTCAACTGTAATAAGTCTGTTTGGATTGTTGAAAGACATTTATTCTACTTGTATCTAAAAATATCACCTTGTTGCTATATCACAATGCATAAAAAAGGTACCATGCTAACATATATGATCTAATGATAAACAGTAGTATCTTTCTGCAGGAGATCATGCAGATTCCATCCTAGGAATCTGGCGTCACCTTGTGGTGCTTTCGGCTTCATGGTCCATTTGAACGGAAACACCTGACACTCCCCTTATTAATGTTTTTACTGGGTATGTGGTTCTGATTAGAATACATGACATATGTCCAAAAAATCATTAAAAAGCTTTAAGTTTTTATATTCACAGCTACCTTGTTCACATTATTTATGCTGTACAATAATTCACTCAATCACATTTTGCAGTGTTCAATACAATATTTATCAATATAAACAATTTTTATAAAGCTGGAAAAAGCACTGATGGGCATGAACATAATTAAAACAAAAATTTTGTTATCAATCAAACAAAGTGAAGCATCTCACAGTGAGAATGATCGTAATGAGTTTGAATAATGGCACCGAACCAAAAGCCGTACATACAAATTATCTGCAAGGCAAAAGGGGCTTTAGCTGAATATCCAAAGTGTTTTTGTACATAGTGAGGCAGGTCCAGGAATTAGAGCTACCACTGACATATAAATCATACACACAAAGCATTCCAGTTTAGACAATATGTTGTATTCTTGTCTATTCACTGAATTAAATAATTAAAAATGCTCTTCCTCATTCGTCAAACCATACATCTGTTTTGCCTGAATGAGGAGCAAACTAGTAACCAATTGTAGATGGTGATCGAGAAACTACTCTAATCACCCAAAACCAATGCAAAGTCAACAGACTACATTCAGAGAAAAGTGCAGTGGAGCTTGATGGAGAAAGTGAACAGATTTTACCTGGACAGACATGTAATGCACACATGGAATACTCCTCCCCTCAAAGCAGACAAATAAACAAATTAGTGAAGTAGCAGTGGAGTAACGCCTTACAGACAGGACAACTTTCTACGCAAACTTGGATTTATGGACAAATCTACAACCAGAATTATCTCTCTGTATACTGATAATTTGGATAAAATGTGTTCACTTGCTTATCTGCCAGAGTTACATGTTCCAGTCCATAAAGAAAGAAAACAAAATCAAAGAACACACACTTCATTCAACAGAGGCCAGGATAGAGAGCCAAGTGAGAGGATGAGAGGTTGTCCTCTTTTGTCTCTGTGAGGTGAGTCCAATTGTTGTTTTATTTAAGTTTCTTAATCTGCTGGTTTGTGTTCTGGATTTTGAGGTCCATCTTGTCAGCTTTATTCAGCAGAGAATCAATGGAGCTGTCCTGGTCTTCAATCTCAGATTGGAGACCAAGTCCAAGGTTCTTCAGTCTGCTCAGGCCATTGCACATCTCATCTAGGTCATTCACAAAGGACATCTGACATTACTTAAACTGTGGGTTATTATTTTTGAATAATAATTTAACTTTTTTGAAAAAGCTCTGATATAATCTCCTTGAGCCTTTTTTGTAACTGCATTGTATAAAACTGCACATTATAATCAAGTAGAAATACAAGAGAATTAAAACAGGAATGATTTTTACCTAAATTATTGTCGAGGGCCTGATGAGTGTCCCGCAGGTATCTGTTCGCAGTATATCCATTCTGTCTAGATGAGCTGTCATCTGGTGATGCAGCAGCTCCAAATCCTGCGACATTGAAATGAGAAATTGTAGCAGTCTATTTGTGGTATGGTTACGACATGCAGAGGTTGAAGTGCAAAATCCTACCTCCTGTATCCAACTTTCTTAGGTTTGGATGGCTGGCTTGGTACTTATCTTCATGTTCTCTGCTGCTGGAAATGGCACTCTGTAATCTGAGAATATCAGATAAAAATTGTTCAAACGTTTAATGAAGGACGGCCAATGACGAGAAGCTGGAAATGGTAAAAGCACAAATTTTATGGCTGCATTACTTAGGCACTAATGCAGAGTTATCGTTATAATGGCTCTGGTGTAAAAAATTATCTCCAACTTGGCACTAGAAATCTTAAATACATAGAAGTGATCTGTATGTGACGTGAAGACCTGTAAGGTGTTGAGGTAACGTACCATCGACTACAGTCTGTCTGGTTGTAACTCACTCTTCGTCAGACTTTGTCTTACACTCTAAGTATGAGATGACCCTGACACCACAAAGACACATACCAATATCACGGAAATACTAAAGGAATAGAGACTATGAAACATCTACCAGGGGACATGAGCTGGTGCTCTGAGAACTGTGTCTGCCACAATGTCTGATACATAAAATTTGGGGTGGCAGGTGCTGCCCATTTTCTCTAAACATAGGTGGGTGAAGTATTACTGCATCTGAACCTAAGGCCTTTCTGTTGTTGACACATTGTACTGAGTTAGAGAGCAAAGGAAAAAGTATATTTGAGCAGTTGGTATCAGGAATACTTTATCTTAAATTTAACTGAGTTCAGTGTTTATAAGCCCAGATAAGAGAGTCTGAAAATGTTAGAAACTGACCATGTTGTTTGTTTTATCAATATGCTGACAGAATTGTATTGTATAGGGAATATTGCTTGAACCTAATGTTTTTATCTAATCGTTATTTTAAGCATTTGTATGGTGATATTTAATGTGCCCGTAATTATAGTTTAGGACTGTTGGTGCATTCATAATATTTAATCTAAAGCAGTATTCTATTTAGTTAGAGGAGGGAATTTAGAAAATTCATTTGCAGATAATGTTTTTTTTTCCTGTCCTTCCATTGGTATAATATATACATAAATCTCTGCTGAATCTCACCTGTCGCTGGCCTGGTATGCCTTTGGCTGCTCAGGTGGTGGATTTGTCTCTGGCTTGGCCTTGAAATAATTGACCAGGCCGCCCCAAACACTCTTGATACTGTTAATATGCTTCTGGCTGGTCTTCAGGTCCTGATCCATGTTGTCCAACATCTTGTCTGTCCTCTTGAGGACCTCACCCTGTCGCACCAGCTCCTACACGAACAAAGATTGAGAGAGAGGGACAGAGAGAAAGAACAGAATGAATTTTTTTGTTTACCTTCATCCTCTCAGAGACAAGCAGATCCTCTTTGTGCCAGGGCAAAGTTGTAGCAGTAGTTTAACATACCTCTGCAGTTTCCACACCCATCTTCTCTGATTCATAGATGAGACCGAGGGAACGGTTACTGCTGTCTACAGCAGACTGAGCTGTACGCATTACTTCCTGCTGAAGGTACCTCTGCCTCCTCTCTGCTTCACTCATCCCACTATCACTGAGTTCATCATCGAACCCCTTACTTTTAGGCCTAAAATCTTCCTCATCGTCATCATCTGCAAATGGGTTGTAGGATTTAGGGTAGGCCATCTGTGGAGCAGACACATAATGTTTTAACAAAATAATCTACTAGCCTTTCTTTCCCAGTGCTTTCAACCGATTCTCACAATCTTCATCAAGCCTCTATTTCTAAGGCCAAGAATAAGCTTTGCAAGCAGTGGAGATTTTGACAAGGTTTGAAATGGGAACAAAATTTTGTTGGAGGAAAATAAAAATACTAGTTGGATAATTTAGTTATCTGCATTTAACTGGATACATTTACTGATCTTACATTACATATAAAATACAGCCTTGTAATGTGAAGAGCTTTTCTTCGAATGAGTATAAATGAAAAAGAATTAAGTTTAATCATTGATCATATTTTTGGTGGGCCCTATTAGCTTGCATTTTTTATACATATACATATGTATAAAAAATACATTAATACACACTATTAATTATTTACATACATACATATGTACATATGTAAATAATTAATAGATGTGTCCCTAGGTTGTGCGCTTCAGCTAGTCACAATTTCCATAAATTGAAACGCGTTTTGAGCGATGGGAGACAAATGTTCCACACCAATAAGCTTCTAAAATAACTACTGGGTTACATTAACGGAGAGAGTTTTACATTATTGCAACAATAACTATGGTTCAAGTATTAAAGCAAACTAATGGGTGTTGGCTAGCTAGTCAACCGCTAGCTCAGATAATTTAGGTGGATTGCCAGCTAACCAACTAACTACACCCTTAAGCCTTGACAAGATGGTGCTGTGCCAAAAGACATTTTCATCGTCGAATAAATGAATAAAACTGTAAAGATCGCAGGCACGATGAGCTAAAAAGCCAAACCTTTGACCGTCGGAGTTCTAGGAGATGTTGTTGCTCTATCAGCTGACTGTTAGCCACAGAACATTTCCTGTCACGTTCAGTGACGTCACCACGTACTCTCCCAACGGCTAATCCTGCGCAACAAAAACGCAAACGGTGATAAACTTGTTAAAAGATGGCGCTTAGAAATGCCACCACACGACAGAGTATCATGTTTTACTAGTCATTTTATATACAATAATTTCGTGTGGTCGAACAAAGTGCCACTACTATATTTGCCAGCCCCCGTAAGGTTTGTCCCTGATGTGTTGCCGTACTGCGGCTTCGCCAGCCGCCTCTGCTCTCCTGCTTCCTCCCCTCTCCTCGCTGATTTTCGCTCGTTTGATGTAGGGTAAACATGTCTGTAATGGGAGGTGGTACGAGAGGGTTTTATTTCAACACAGTCCTGTCGCTGGCCCGGTCTTTAGCAACTCACCGCCCCGCACCGGTCGAAAAGGTGAGGAAGGAGATTTCTGAGTCAGCTCCAAAATACATGTTTGCATTAACTAGCTAACGATAATAACGCTCAGCAGCAGCTCAGGGTGTAGCTCCGCTTCCGCACAGAGGATGGCTTATTTTGATCACTGACGTGACAGCCAGGCTAACATTTGACAGGTGTGCGTCTGTAGTTATGAATCACCGGAGCTGAGTCGTCTCCAAAGAGTTTCCCCTGTGCGACGAGTGGAGAGCATTGCAGAAAAAAGTGGCGTCGCGGGTTTTGTGGTGCCTGGTACTGCATCATACAGGCAGAGTAGTCAGGCTGGATCAGTGCTGCAGTCAAACAGGTTTGCACGGTGATAATGATGAAGGGTCCGCAGTGTGCTCTTAAGAATGAAAGGCACTAACCTGTTGCAAGGATGATCCGTGAGTTTGCATAAAAGAGCTGCAGAAGGCAAAGCAATGTTTACATTTGGTGTAACCACATAAAACATGCAGGCACATATCAAGGCAGTCAATCAATGCACAGGCACGGAGTATTGCAGTTTAATGGAACATGTGGGTTATGGACTGTCTTGTATTGAGTATAAGTTAAACCTGCTGTATCATGATAACATTGCTATAGTGGCAAACAACATAATATCTCATAGTTCTCACCTTTATAGCAACATATAGTAAACTTTATTGATCACCAGGAGGGAAATACAGAATACAGAAGAGTAGTATTAAAATATGAACAAATAACAAAAGAAGGTCTATACAGAATGTAATCATAGATCACTGTATATAAATGTAATGTTTGTGCAAGACAACAGTTCCCTCAAATTCTTGATATGACTAGCAAAGATGATTATTGGAACATGCAACAGGTCTTTTAATACTTCACGAGACAAATAAATCTAAATCTGTTATGTTTTCTTATGCTGCAACAACTTCACTCAAACTGGTCTTTGTGTTCTTTCAGGTCCAGAAGCTGCAATGTATGTGTCCAGTGGAAGTCCGCGGTGTGTTCACTCTGGATGTGCGTCGCAGAGATGCTGTTATTGCGTTGGCCGTGTTTCTGGTGGAATCTGGCTTGCAGGTGGGTGGCCAGTAAAGCGTTGAGCCTTTTTAACACAGTGGGTGTACTTCGTCATCGCTTTAAACATAAGCTCTCAAGGCTGTCCTGGCAGTTAATGGACCATATAGTGGACTTAAGATCCAAACATTATAGAATTTACAGAGGTTTTTATATAGGAATGCAGCAGCATGATATCTTTAGAATTTTTTACTGTCATTATATTAGTGCTATTTGTCTGCTTAAGCTACCACCCTCTCACAGGACCGCACACATATCACCATGATAAGCCTATTCTACTAATCTGATTAAACTGGCGATTAGACATGCAGCTGCAACACGTAAGCCTCTAACCTTATCACGCTGAGACTCAGTGTGGATAGCTTTCCCGCCATCTGATTATGTAGAGATGGTAGCTTCACTTTAATTGTTAAAGTAATGTTTGATATATTTTCTTTGTCCCAGATTTGATCCTCTGTAGGATTAAACAATACATTACAGTTTTGATTTATCAGTGATTGTTAGGCAAACAAAAGTGCTGGTCTGTGCTAACAAATGCAGTTGTTTGTGGTGTGTAATGATTTGCTTTACTCCGGCAGCACAAAGATATGCTTGTTTCCTACTTGCTGAGCCTATTGAGAGGGTTACCACGGGTCCAATGGATCGAAGAGAGCTCAGGAAAGAAAGGAAAGGGTAAGAACAATCCTCTCAAATCCTAAATGGTCTCTATTTGCTTGCTATAACAGTGTTGATCTTCTAATTCATTTTTCATACAGATATCTATCCATAAAGTGCAACAAGACAGCTGTGGCTTCTGCTTGTTAAGAGAAAAATTCTGCTAGCCAAATATGACATAACAACATACTGTTAACTGCTGTTTGTCCATTCTGATCATCCTCTGTAATCCTAATTAATCCTTTGTTGTAAGGTATTTAGTTTTTGATTTCCTTTTTATTTTTTATTATAATCTGCTTGTCACTCTTTTTCTTGCTGTACACTTAACTTCACTGAACTTTTTTTTTGTGTTTCTGTCATTTTCTGCTCCTCAGAATTTCTTCCAGTTGCAGAAAACTTCAGCTTCTGTCTAGTGACTCTTTTGGCAGATATGGCTCAGAGAGATCCAGACTCCCGAAAAGAGGTCAGCTCAAAAAGTGGTGATAATATATAATTTATAGGTTAGAGTGTATTGCAGTTAATTTAAGTGCTAACGTCCAGGCTCTTCTGTTTACCCCCCAGATCTTGAACTCTATAATGGAAGTCATGCAGACATTGCAGGACATGTGCCAAACACCTGATAATCATGACAAAGGTAAACACACACACACTCACACACAAAAAAAAGCAACAAAGTGCATAACACTAGTCTTTAGAAATGACAAAGCTTCATCCTTCTTGCCTCCAGTCTACTTGTGCAGGTATATTGTCCCCAGCCTGCTCGGCATGACTCGAGCATTTGGCCGCTACAGCAACACTGATGAAGCCCTGCTGTCCAAGTTGTTCCCCAAAGACTCACCCCAGACCCGCTGTGTCACAGAGGAAACAGAGGGAGTGCGGCGAAGGTCCTTCAATGACTTTCGCTCAATCCTGCCTTCCTCGCTGCTTACAGTGTGCCAGAGTGACACTCTACGCAGATGCACTGGGACCAACTTGGATTCCTCTGCACAGGTGTGGCGTAGGTCGTGATAGTGCGTAGCGTGTTCAGGACAATTAGAGTTTACTGTAGAGTTGTCATATTTTCACATGCTTTGTGATTTTATTTTACTAGAATGTGAGGGAGAGAGTAACTTTTGATGACTTTATTAGCGTTTAAAGAACTGCTCTGTCGTGTGTTGTCTCATAGGTCTGCACAGATCCAGGGGGTCACTCACCCTGCTCTCCCACAGCCCCTGGCCCCCAGTACTTTGAAGGTGAAACTCAAGAAACACAAGCTGCTTTGATTAAATTTGTGTTCTCATTTTAGCTTATCATTGACAGCCATTATCCAACAACTAGATACATATCTGTATCTACTTCTGCATTTGTATGCATCCTGATTGAATGATATTTGTTGGGATATGCTGCAGACACATCTCACATGCTGTGAAAATACAGTAATGCATATAGTGAAGGTATTTTCATTTGGGTGAAACCTTTATTGCTTGGTAACACACCACACAACCAGTGTTTATCCCGATGCCTTACAGTCATCTCTCTCTACAGTTTGGATGGGTATTGTTGATGTCTTAACATGGATGTTCAGTTATGGCAAAGTTTTCTTGTCATAAAGGTGGCGACTAGTCTGTGGTGCTAAGGCCTGTCTGTGCTTTACGTGACATGACAATTAAAATCTTTTTGTTTACCAGGCCATAAATTTTTATGCTGCTTATATTGGTTTGGGGCCATGATGATTAAAGTGTTAGCAGAGCAGTCAGATTGTTGTTTTTAATGGCCAAATTTATTTTATAGTTATGTGACATCTCATTGAGATATTACCAGTTCCCCTTCAGTAGACTTCAGTTTTTGGTATCAGAATCAATAAAGTAGTGTTTTTTTTTTTTACATGAGTAACCAGTCATACAGTAAAAATCAATTAGAGAGACAGATATTAAATTCACCATTGACTGTAACCATAGATGACTATAGTATGGTGCGGCAACAAGCCATTATCTACATTTTATGCAATTTAAATGCCACCCATTGCACCCTGAAGGAGCCAGTCAGATTTGTCACATTTTTTATGTCATTTCAGGTGCCTACCTCCCAGACAGCAGCGGAGTGGATCCTGACTACTATTTTGCTACAGTCAGCTCCAGTTTCTCAGTGTCTCCTCTGTTCATGGGAGCAGGAGAAAATGAGGTGGAGGTGCCTGTTGATCTTCTCCGACAGCTTCTTGGCATGGTACAGTGGCCCACTGCCTGTTTAACAAGACACTGCCTCTGTCGTGTCCCATCCTGCTTGTAGGTTATAAATTATATCTTTATCGATGGTTGTGCCTATCGTTTGTTCACAGGTGAAGAAGTTTGTTTCCGACTCTTTTTTGAAAACTCTGGACGCCACTGTGGTGGAAGTTACAGAGGTAAGTGTATAACCACTGTCGGTACAAACGATAGTTACTGGTAAATTCAAAATTAAACATTGCATTACAACATGCATTTATCAGTTAAATAACTTTCTCTGTCTATTGTCTTTTCTGTTTGTTATTAAGTCTAATCCTGGAATCAACCTCTATTACAAAACCTTCAGTGATCCTCTCTATGTGTGTGTGTTCAAAATGCTGCGGGACACACTATACTACATGAAAGGTAAAGTGTCATAAATAGCTTATTTATAATGCGTTGATCGTGCCATATATGTCATGGTTATTCTCGCTATCTTATAACCTGTTAAATAGACACATTTTCATACTCTATTTATGTTCCGCAGCCTTGCAGCACGCATTTGTGCGGGAAGTGCACGACTTTGTACTGGAACAGTTCAGCAGCAGTCAATCAGAGCTGCAGCGGGTACTCCATGATACGGGGGGGTTGCCGGGGGAACAGAGCCCCCTCAAGCTTCGTTGCCAAGCCAACGCCGCCTGCGTGGACCTCATGGTGTGGGCTGTCAAAGATGAGCAAGGTAATCAATTGTAGCAGAGTGTGAGCACAGCTTTATGTTCAGATGTCATAATGAGAGGGACCCTGGATGTGTTTCTTCTTTTTGTTTCACCACTTTTCCCTCCTGGTGTCTTTATTCAGGAGCTGAGAATTTGTGCACCAAACTGTCAGAGAAGCTGCAGTCGAAAACCTCTAGTAAAGTCATCATTGCTCACATGCCCCTGCTCATCTGTTGTCTACAGGTATGATACGATACAAAAACAATTTTGAAAGAGCGCTGAGATATTTTCTCTAATAAAACAGAAATGTTACAACAGGCCTTATATAATGGACTTTTGTTTGGGAAATACTTAATTAAAAGGGAGTGAGTATCTGGTATCCTGGTTATTCAGTAGGCTAAGTTACATGCTTGTCTGTTTTTGAGGCTGACCCAGATCTGTGTTGCATGTCACAAATTTCTATTATTTATTGGGTATTAATTTTTAATTTTCTCTGACTGTTTCAGGGCCTGGGTCGACTGTGTGAGAGGTTTCCTGTAGTTGCTCACTCTGCCACAACTTCTCTCAGGGATTTCCTAGTGGTTCCTTCCCCTGTTCTTATAAAATTATACAAGTATCACAGCCAGTACAGCACAGGTACAAATAATTAATTATTTGTTTTGTTTGAAAGGGGCCATGCACAATATTAAATATAAATGTTACCATTTGTCGTACCATAGTTAGCTTAAAGCAGATTTTCATCTGTCACAATTAAAACATACAACAGTGACAGAACACCACCAAACTGGACAAACACATGATAGGCACATGATCCAAATTACAGGTTACAAATTAAAAATTAAAAAAACAAATGAAAGTTTGGTAAAAGAAAAATCACTACAATGCAGCCAATTAGTCAGTGGTTACAGAGTTGAGTAGCCTTTAGCAAACTTTTCAGTATATGATACAAATACGTTAAGTTAACTTTAAGACACTAATTAACTCTAAGCTCCTGTATTTCTCAGTACGCATGATTTTGTTCTAACTAATACAATGGCTCTTAATATCAATATTGTTCTCCAGAGTATTTTGCAAATAAATTTGGCTCTAATTTGATTTGAAGACTGCTTTTAGTCCTCATAGAAAGTAGTTCAGCGTTCACTCTGATTGGTGGCGGCAACCGTTCTTGTCATTCAGTTGAGGTATACCTCTGTAACTCCTGACTGAACACAGAGGAAAACACTCTGAAACTGGCTCTACAATGGCTGAAGTTTTGAAATGCAACATTTAACCAATCACAATTAATATTTCACCGCCTAAAAAGTAAAACTGACTTTTTACTAAAAGCTAGAATTTATCCGCGATACCTCCAGCATACAGCCAACAGGGAAGTTCAGCATAAATGATGAGAGCCAAGAGTAAATGGGACAGCAGTGCTGTAGCTGATTATACAGTGAAAAAAGTACATCAATAACATGTGTCATTGTCACATTTGGCTCTCATCCATGAAAGGTCTGAACAGGGTGTTCATTGACGAGCTGGTACAAATAAGACAATTGGAAAGGCAATACAGGTTACTGATTTTCTGTGTTGTCCTGTACTGCATATTCATAGATTTGTGCTCTTTAGATTTGGCACGGCAATCAAGACTTTCTTCTATGTGCAGAATCATATTTCACAAACAGAATAGATTTAAAACCAGTTTTAAAAATGTTTCTTTGTGTTAATGATTTTGTTTGTGTGGCGTTATTACTCTTTTTTTTTTTTAAGGCACAGGAGAAATTAGGATAAGTGTGACCAATGAGCACTCTCAGTCCACCCTCAACATCCTGTCAAACAGGAAAGACCAGCCATCCATGTATGAGCAGCTCAGAGACATTTCCATTGACAACATCTGCAGGTCAGACTCAAACCTTGCTGTTATTAGAAAACAAGCTTTGTATGTATTTTTTTGCTTTCATTGTTCATCTCTGTATGTATTTCTCATCTCTCAGATGTCTGAAAGCTGGTCTGACCATGGACCATGTGATAGTGGAGGCCTTCCTGGCCAGTCTCTCCAACCGTCTATACATTTCACAGGAGAATGACAAGTGAGGAACATTTCTGGTTTAGAAAAGCTGCACTCTGCCTTGTATTCGTCCTGGATATTATCAAGCCTGTGACACTTATGAATAGCTACTCTAAAAATAAAACATATTTCTCTGCCAGGGATGCCCATCTGATCCCAGATCACACCATTCGAGCACTGGGCCACATTGCAGTGGCTCTCAGAGACACTCCTAAAGTCATGGAGCACATCCTACAAATCCTTCAACAAAAGTTCTGCCAGCCTCCATCACAGCTGGATGTGCTCATCATCGACCAGCTCGGCTGCATGGTCATTACAGGAAATGTGAGTTCAAAGATACAATGCTGACAAATTTTTAGAGCATCTTGCCTTCATTTTGATACATTTATGGTTGAAAAGGGATATTAGGACCATACGTAATCACTGCAAACTCTTCGTGTAGACGGAGAGGGTATGCAGATTTATTTGGTAGTAACAGTGTTCAACAGACTTTCATTACTGTTGCTTAAATAGAAGCAATGTAACCCTTTTTCCTTAACCCGGACGGGCTGACACGCTGTAATTAATTGAAACCTGCTGGCTGCTGTTTACTTGTTCAGTACAGTGTGCATAAAGAATAGATTCCAGCATTCTAGTTAACACCCCATTGGAGTGTTATGGGGTGTTTTTGAGTGAACATACCCAGAGTGTGATATACTACAATTGTCAAAGGACTTAAAAAGGATCTGACCTTTTACAGCTGATCATTTACAAAATGCCTTCTACCGTCCTGATACAGATGCTACAGGTCTGCTCATGTTATGGTATTTTTGATTTTGAAAAAAATGAAAATGTCATAAGTAGTAAGTAAGAAGATGATTAACTAAAAAAAAGATTTTAATTTTATCTGAGAGTGTAACCTATTGGTGGCTGTGCGGTCTTACTCCTGACTGTCTGTTTGTTTTTTTAGCAATACATCTATCAGGAGGTATGGAACCTGTTCCAGCAGATCAGTGTGAAGGCCAGTTCAGTGGTCTACTCGGCTACCAAAGACTACAGAGATCAAGGCTACAGGTCAGCATCTGCTCTCACCCTGTTCACAGAATTACCAGTTGCACCAGGGGACTGTTGTTGTGGTAAAGCAGGACACATAGTTAATAGAAGGTTAATAATTGTTGCTTTTTGCTCACTGCTACTAAGCAGCCAGCAGTAGTATACTGTAAAGGTAATGTGAATTCTCCTGATTTGTGTTAAAGCTGTGTATTCTGTTATGTTTGATAAATAAAAGTTGATAATAAATGTCTGTTAAATATATCTTGCTTAAATTTCTACAGTGAGTGTAAATGTGTTTAACTTTTCCCTCGATCTATGCTGCTCCCCCTTCCCCAAGGCACTGCTCTCTGGCAGTGATAAATGCGCTGGCCAACATTGCAGCCAACCTGCAGGGGGAGCAACTTGTGGATGAACTGATGGTGAACCTTTTAGAACTGTTTGTCCAACTGGGCCTGGAGGGAAAGAGAGCCAGTGAGAGGGCCTCAGACAAGGGACCAGCGCTGAAGGTACATGCTTAAATGCATGAACGTCTAGACACAACAGGAAACAGCAATGTAGATAAATTAGTAATGAATCTTTATCTCCCGTAGGCATCAAGTAGTGCTGGAAATCTTGGAGTCCTCATTCCAGTGATTGCTGTGGTGAGTGTGTGATGTGTGTATCTTTGTATGTGACTTCTGCCCCTTTAGAAATTCTTCCCATTCATTTAAGACAAGAATAAGTGATAGAAGATACTCCCCATACAGAACACTGTTAAATGATCTACATGAATACTTGAGCACTTCAGATTAAGCCATGTGGTTAGTTAGTATTTAACTCTATCATCAAATATTTACCCTGTTAGCTGCAGTACAAACATTTGTGTCACTAGTTCACTGCTGAAAGTTATTATTATATAGTATTATGATTATAAAATTATGAACAATAATAATAATGATAATAAGATTGTCTAGTAGTATATTGTTTTATTATCCTCTTATATTGTTCATGTTTCCATGGTCTTCCTGCATTTCTTACAGTACGACATTAGGGTAATCCTCATTTCTCCACTAGCCTCACAGCATAAGATAAAACATTAACAGACAGACAACAAGCATTCATTGAGTCATTTAGTCTGACAGCCTCGCACCACTTTGAGAAATATGAAAGATAAGTTTAAAATGTTCAGTGAGAGACTACATACACATAAAGACGCATTACTTGATGTTACATGTACATTTTGTACTAATAGAAGTAACTTCCTATTAAACAACACCCCAGCTATTAAGGTCAGGAATACGTTTTAGTTGGAAATTCTTACAAACATGGAATTTGTAGGGAATAGTTCAGCTGTTTGAATAGGTTTTTGGTCACGTTTAGTTCTGTGAAGGATTGACCACCCGGCCCATGAACACAAGGCAGTCTGTGCGATGTTCGTAGATCAGGAAGAGGAAGGGATGTTCCACAATGAAGCGGATCTGAGAGGAGAGGGGCATGAAGCCGACCTGGGTCAGAGCAGCAGCCTCTGTCCCCTCTTCATTCACAGTGATGGTTCCCTGGTGCTTCAGCTAGAGAGGGAGATCAGAAGGCTTAATACTTTCAAATAGTTCGTCAGGAATATTGATTGCATTTGTGCCCTGGTGACTAAATATCCAACAAACTTATATTTTGTTTTGATGTTTGCCTTCAGTATCAGACTGGTTATTTCTTAGGAAAGCCATGACTGATTTAGTCTCACTCACCCAGTTCATGGCAACATTTTCAGAGGTCATTCCAGAGAAATCTCCGCTCTCCTGGAACAAGTCAGTGAGGCCCATCTCCTTCAAATTTTCAATCAAGTCATAATTCTGCTCCAGCTTAAACCGAGGTAACGTCACTTCTCGAGTCCTGAAGAGAGGCATGGAAAAGTTTCCTCATAGTATAGCTTTTAATGCTCAAATAGGTCTAAACATTTCAAGCCTATCATTATTTATAATGTGCCTTCTCAGCTATTTATTAGTTTGCTGGGTGAATGCTGCTGACCTGTTTGTCATGTTTTTGAGCCACTTGTTGACAACAGTGGGAGAGATTTCCTGCTCCAAAGTTCTCATGCCAGTGATCTTCCTAGGCAAGGCAATGAGCATGCTGATGTCTCCAGTGTAGGGGAGCTGAAAATAAGACAGTTTACATCAATATTATGCAGCTCAGTTGGCCTGTTTATGACTGTTTGTCAGCATGTGTGTTTATTAAGGAATCCTCATTGCAAAACTTGCCACTCTTCAGACAGCAAGTAAAAATTTAAAATGAAGCCACCCACCTGTAGGATGTCACAGTCTAGCTCGTGGTCGGCAGCAGCTTGATAGTTCCCCTTGTTGGTCATCATTGGCACGCGTACATTTGTCTTTTCGCTAACTCGGAAGTTGCGACTGTGAGTCATTTCTTTGGGGAACTTCTGTTCCCATGTACCTGTTTATACAAACAAATGAGGCCAGAGAGTCATATGTTTAGTTTGTGATGCAAATATTCAAACAAAGCAGACAGCTGTAATTTTACTTTCCTGAGTTCAGCAACATCAAAATTATACGGATTACGTGAAAGGTGGAGGGCAGTGTGTCTCCTTTTTCGCTCACCTTTGAAGTACAAGTAGTTGAGCAACATCAGCACCATATTTGGGTCCACACTCTTGAGCGGTTCCCTGATCAGTCCCTTGGTCAGCTTTAGGATGCGGCCGTTGGCCTTGTCCAGAAAGGCTGGGTCCTTGAAGTCTACTGACTGCGGCTCTGCAAAATAATAAGTCTTTGTTTCTGCACGGAAAGTGTCTTTCACCGAGACATTCTTCTTTACGTAGACATCGTTTACAGACCGCAGTGTGTAACCAAAGTTCCTCCTGAAGAGCCTGTGCGTCAGCTTCCTGAAGAGCTTGTGCACTGTTGCGTTGTCATAGTGATGGCTAGCATTGACAAACTCGGCAAATCCCAGAGCTTTGTAAATCTGATCATGCGTTCCAGGTCCTGCCCCTAAAGACATCATCCCCATAGCGATGGAGATCCCAGCAGGTGCTAGCAGGATGTTGTCACTCTGGTTGACACTGTTTCGGAGACTTCGATAGAGGTTAAAACCGAAATGGGCGTTAACAATGTTGAGGCGTTGGAGGCGAGACCGACCGTGGAACAACCGTAGGAGTCTGGCACGGCGAATCTTTGGGTCGGAGGGTTCGGCAAAGATGTCAATGTCTGGGGCCGGTGTGGCAATCTCATCTATCTCATCTCCTTCACTGAAAAATATCATAAACTCATCATTCAAATGTAGAATCACCCTCAAAGCACTTGCATTATGCAGTAGCTGCTTCATCAGTAACTTTACTTTTTGCTGTTAACATTTTATATGCACATTTTTTGTAAATTGTACACTGTTATACAAAGAAAAATTCCTAGCAATAAATGATAATTTATGACACCAAATCTCTACAAGGCCTGCCATATGCAAGTCATTTCTTTACATTATTATTTCATTACTTAACAACAGTTCATACTCGTAGTCATCACTGCCTGTAGCCAGGATCTTATCAAAATCAATATAATCTTCATCCTCAAAGCCATCAAAAACTAGATCGTTAGTGACAGTGTTTTCTTTGTGAAACTCCAACGGGATGGCCTCTATATCCACTGTCCCCCCTTCGAAGCCTCTGGGGTCCGGTACAGGTTCAGTGAAGTGAGAGCTGAGGTCTTTGATCCCACCGAGGGATGGACTGATCAGCAGACAGGCCACAGAGATGAGTGTGATGACCCACATCCTGAAGGCTGAAGCAGAGGGAATGGACATTTAGTATGGCCTAATTAATAACCTGATCAACTCGGTTTGGTTGAATTACATTTAAATACATCTGTAGGAATAAAATCAAGTGAAATGTTTTCACTTGCTAAAAATACAAAAGATTTTACATAAAAACACCCTTAATGGTAGTGTCTGTCTACAAAAGGTCTTACCTTTACTGTGTGCTGGTGGGAAATGCTGTGTTGCTTCTGTTTGTGGGACTAAGAGCAAAGAATTGAATACAAAAGTGAACTTTGATGTGGGCTCCCCCTGAACAAATAGACCAGATCAAACAGACCAAAGAGTGCTGTGACTGACTAAAATCTTTAACTCTTTACAATTCAACTTAAACGTTTATGAAGATTTAATATGAATTATTTATGAAAGGACTTGTAGACTATTATATTTTGTAGCTGTTTGTTTATATTAATTATGACTATTTTAATCAGTGTGCAGCACATAAATCTTTAAAAGAATTTCCATTTTACTATTCCTTTAGTATCACCTTTAACAGAATGTGATCATTTCAGAAATGCATCACTAATCGCTCTACATTTTTACACATTTTTCTTGTATCTATCTCGCAGTTGACCAGGCGGCTTCCGCC
The DNA here is from genome assembly GCF_042242105.1 of Pempheris klunzingeri. Classification (NCBI taxonomy): domain Eukaryota; kingdom Metazoa; phylum Chordata; class Actinopteri; order Acropomatiformes; family Pempheridae; genus Pempheris; species Pempheris klunzingeri. The sequence continues at coordinate 10,871,253 of NC_092018.1, forward strand.
AATTAAAGAGGCAAAGCCCCGTCTCCAGAAGCTGTTCAGGGACTTCTGGTTGTACTCTGTGGTCATGGGTTTTGCCGTGGAAGGATCAGGTGAGCAAGAGATGAACTGTTTTCCGTACGCTACACATTCAGTAGACAGTTCTGCACGTCTGCACTATATCACCTACATGTGGTGGAACTAATAATTTAAGGTACACTTCCTGATTTTGTTTTAGTGGCCTAAACCTTGACCAAATCCCCAAATCTCTCAGAAAATGTTGATGTTTTGAAATTCAGCTCTGTGGAGTTTCAAAATACCAAGGTGCCCACTGCTTTCATTTTTATTTCATAGATTCTTTTCTCAGACTAATTTTCCTCATATATTGCAAGAAGTGTTACAGGAAGTTGTTGTAATGATGGTGAATGTACCTTTAAGTAATAATGGAGATTTATTTCACACCAAATGGAGAGAGATATGTTTTATCTGTGTGATAAAAGGGTTAACTAAAAAGGATAAATATGGATGTTTGGCTTTTTCCATCATCTGTATCAACCCAAATATGACCATAGGCCTAAATAATTCATTCAAATTACAGATATTAGCATAACAACATACCAACATCAGTGTCATTGCATTTCAGTGACTCCCTGCATTTTCGTATGTATATTTCAGGGCTTTGGCCAGAGGAGTGGTATGAAGGTGTGTGTGAGATTGCCACCAAGTCTCCTCTTCTCACCTTTCCCAGTGGAGAACCTCTTCGCTCTGAACTGCAATACAACTCTGCCCTAAAAAATGATACAGTCACACCGGTACAGTGTACACAATCTAGACTTTTTCTCGCAGTAAAATAATTAAAATATTTGTGAAAACATAAACACCATCATAATCTTTAATCTTTTTGTCCCCCAGGCTGAGTTAAGTGAACTGCGGGCAACCATCAGCAATCTCCTCGACCCAACCCCTGAGGGCTCTGCCCTCATTAACAAGCTAGACTTTGCCATGTCCACGTACCTGCTTTCAGTCTACAGACTAGAATACATGAGGTCAAGTCCATTACACTTATGCATCCAGCTGTACTGTTCAGGTTTCGTATATTGTGAGGTCAGACTATAAAACTTTGTAATATCTCTCATGCGCTTTTTTAGGATGCTGCGATCCAATGATCCTGACAGGTTCCAGGTCATGTTTCGATACTTTGAAGACAAAGCCATCCAGAAAGACAAATCTGGTGAGGGCTTAATGTCTTTTTTTTTTTTCTGAACATTGTTTTCCTCATTCTGTATAGCTCATTCACTCATTCTCATTCTCATTGTCATTCTACCTTCCCTACCCTTTGTAATTTTCCCAGGCATGATTCAGTGCATCATTTGTGTTGGTGATAAAGTGTTTGACGTCTTCCTCCAGATGATGGCTGAGAAGGTTGGTAGCATGGTTTCTTTTGGAATTTTGGGTGCTAGCAAATGATTTCAGAAGGCTTGGATGTCTCGTTGGCTGTATGTTTTATTCTTCAGTATCAGTTAATAACAATCATAGCATACTTCTCATTTTTTTTAGCCCAAGACCAAAGAGCATGAGGAGGAATTGGAGCGACATGCCCAATTCTTATTGATCAACTTTAACCACACCCACAAGAGAATCCGAAGAGTGGCAGACAAATACCTTTCTGGTTTGGCTGAGACGTGAGTGATCCCAAAACTTTGTCTGCCTGCCCCCCCATATACAATGTGAATCCCATTTCACATTTGCTTTACCTCTACCAGATTCCCTCACCTGCTTTGGAGTGGTCGAGTGTTGAAGACCATGTTGGACATTTTGCAGACTCTCTCTCTGTCACTGAGTGCTGTAAGTATCAGTGGAGGGCTGGCATGAACGACACATTTACAGGTTGTTGGTTTGAATCTCTTTAATGAACTGGAACATCCAGAGGTGAACTGGTTTGGAGTATTCTGGTGCAGCTTTAAGTCAACAGGAATGGTGAAAAAAAGTGTTATGTGGTTGAATCAAAGATGAGTTTTTATTATTTTAGCTTGAAGTGATTGCCATCAGACCCCACAAAGTGTTTACAAAGGATAAGCTTCAGCTGCAACATATGTCATCTTTGTTTATTTAGGACATCCACAAGGATCAGCCATACTATGACATTCCAGACACTCCCTACAGGATCACTGTTCCTGACACATACGAGGCCAGAGAGGTGAGTTATTTGGACTGTTAGTACACTTGCGACCACTAGAGGACAGCACAGTATTGGTTTTAATGATAGTATTTAAGGCTTTAGCAGTGGGATTATTGTTCTGTTCATCAGCTAAATTATGCTTTGTGGTTGTTTATGACATGATTTGTTTAAGTAATTAACAACCTCACATTCAGTGTGTACCAATACAAATCTCTCAGAAATATCAACATTTGATGCATTTAATTGAAATTGGTTGTATTGAAGATTCACATGAAGATTCACATCCTGGTTTCTTTATCTCCTTGAAGAGCATAGTGAAGGACTTTGCTGCTCGCTGTGGTGAGATCCTGAAAGAGGCAATGAAATGGGCCCCTTCTGTCACAAAGTCGCACCTACAAGTGAGTTTTTTCCTCAGAGTGGAGATCTCTCCTTTTGAGATACTAAAAGGAAGTGTTTACTTGACTTTCAATGTGTCCATTTAATTTCAGTAGCACCACTTGGGCTAAAATACTCATAGAAAGAGTAACTAATTAATAAAACCTAATTATGTAATTAAGTAAATTAGTTTTTCAAAGGGAAATCACTGAATTTGTTGACTATAGATGATAATTGTCATGTTGTTCCATTACTCCCTGTCATTTCCCCTTTTCTGTCTTTTATCCATTCCTATATCTTACCTGGATGTTGTTTCTTGTGCAGGAGTACTTGAACAAGCATCAGAACTGGGTATCAGGTCTGTCACAGCACACTGGTCTTGCCATGGCCACAGAGAGCATACTGCACTTCGCAGGCTACAACAGGCAGAGTACTACTCTAGGCGTAAGTCACACACACACACACACACACACACATATGCAGACATCCCTCCATGTTTGCACACACACCCTTTCCCCACATTAAGGGTGGGCCGAATTTAGACAAAATTACAGGTCTGAGTTAATGATGAGTACTTAATCTGAGCTACCTGTCACAGCTTTGCATAATTAGAGAGCAGACCAGATGTCAGTCTGTGACTTAATGACGCTGCGCTATGCAAAACATTGTTTGATCACAGTATATGATTTTATAGTCCTACCAAAGTTTTTGTAGGGACAGTGTCAATGACAGAACCTTGTCATTTCCTGAGGCATCAAGAAGGATGTGGCCAATATGTAACATCTTAGGAACGGACTACAAACTTTAAAACCAAAAGTGAATTCCTGCTGTTGGCCTTACAGGCTTTTTTTATATAATGCTCATTAACATTTGGCTTTTTCCGTTAACAAATGTGTCATGCTTTGTCAAAACCTTTGTAGTTTTGTTAACACTGAGCAGAGGTGTGTTATATTTTTTCACATATCTATATGTGTGTTTTACACTGGGAGCCTAGCTGTTTACAGAAGTGTATGTCCATGTGCGCATGCTTACCAGTGTGTGTGACATTATTTTGCTTGCTATGCATTTCTTATTTGTTCTTGGGCTCGCATTCTGCTGTATCTGTCTTTTTTCATTTGCTTCATTTGTTGTATTTTGTCTTTATTAAACTGCATCGAACTACCTACCTGGTTGCTTGGCTGGTTTACGGATTTGCTGGTTACCTGGGTACTTACCTGCAATGGACGGGTGGGTTGGTTGGCTGGTTGCCCATTTGGCTAACTGGTAATGCTGGTGCTGTCCTCCACCATGCGGCCAACCGTAGGCTGCTTTCCCTCAGGTTGGTCTGAACACTAATTACAGAGAGACAGGGCTCAGGCATGATACCTTCAGTATATCCAGAAGTGTTATAGCACAGTAATGTATGTTACATTCCTAGCTTCTGACTTTGTGGCTTTAAGTGGCCTCTGAACTGTGTTTTTTATTAGACCACCCAGCTGACAGAGAGACCAGCATGTGTGAAGAAGGACTACTCTAACTTCATGGCATCACTCAACCTGCGCAACCGCTACACAGGAGAGGTGGCGTCATCATGTTATAAAAATATTACTTTCCTATATGTATTACAGTATGATTCACACCTGTCTGTTTATGGGCCGTGTAGGTGGCTGGTATGATCCAGTTCTCAGAGGCCACTCACAGCCAGTCAGACCTCAACAAGCTGATGATCCATCAAATGACCAGTGCTCTGGACAGAAAAGACCCTGAGGCATTCACCCAGACCATGTTCAAGATGGCCGCCCTTCTTATTACAACCAAAAGTGAGCAGCTCTTCCTCATTTAAATGTCTATTTCATGTCTTTCAGCAATAGTTCCAGTTGTTTTGTTATAATTCAGTTGTGATCATTTTCTATATTTTGTCTTTCAGACTGTGATCCTCTGCTCCTGCACCATCTGTGTTGGTCTCCTCTAAAGATGTTTACAGAACATGGCATGGAAACTGCTATCGCCTGCTGGGAATGGCTCCTGGCTGCACACAACGGAGTGGAGGTGCCAGTATGTATTTTTTTCCTTTTTCAAGAGAATCATATGAATAACTTTTTCAAACGAATGTGCATCTCGATTCGTTATAGTTTATAATGTAGAATAGATTCATTCCTACCTTCTATTTTTGCGCTTAGTTCATGCGTGAGATGGCAGGAGCTTGGCAGATGACAGTAGAGCTGAAGATGGGTTTGTTTTCGGAGGCTAAGGTAGAGGCTGGACCTCTGGCTGTCTCAGAGGAGAGTCAACCTGCACCTTGTGCACCTGACGTCATCCCTCACTTCCTCTGGATAGAGGTCAGTGACACGCAAGCATAGACTACTGCTTGTATTTGTTGTCCTCTCTATTGCCTACTTACACTTACTGTTTGAGTTGTTTTAAACTAAGTATCCAAGATCACGTCACTTGATGTCTGTAACATCCACACGGCATGCTGATGTGGCTCCACTAGTTGGACATACATTTTTTTTGCGTAATGTAGTTTGAGAAGTTTGCCATTTCACTGATTTTCATTTTCTATCATTTTGAACTGTTTTAATTATTTTAAGGAATAAGTCTTAGAAATTATCAGCTCATTATTGCTTCTTTCTGTTTGCCCACCAGTTTCTGGTGCAGAGGTTTGAGATAGCCAAGTACAGCAGTGCTGACCAGGTGGAGATTTTCACCACCATTTTGCAGAGATCTCTGTCTCTGAGTGTTGGAGGGCCCAAAAGTAGCCTAAACCGACATGTTGCAGCCATTGGACCAAGATTCAGGTACCATGTTTTATTATTATGCTGTAATAATCATCTGCGAGAAATGCTGAATCCTAAACTGGATAAGTGAATCACTTTGCTTTTTCTCAGGCTACTGACTCTTGGTCTGACTCTTCTGCATGCTGATGTTGTGACAAATGCCACCATCAGAAATGTGCTTCGAGAGAAGATCTATTCCTCGGCTTTTGACTACTTCAGGTAGAAAAATTTCATATTAGTTTCTCTGGCAAAAAAGAAAACCCTATTTCAGTGTGATTTAAAGCTATTCACTAACTTATTTGCCTTTCTGTCTTTGTGCAGTGTCACTCCTAAATTTCCCACTCAGACAGATAAGAGGCTGAGAGAAGACATCAGTATAATGATCAAGTTCTATGCAAGCCTGCAGTCTGACAAGAAATATCTAGCAGCAAGCCAGCTGGTTCCCCCAGGTACAACATGGAGAAAACAGAGGCCTGAGCTTTCAGCAATAATAACTGAATTAGTAACCTCACACAGCTCGACAATTCACACTTTATTTGTGGATACAATTTTTCTTGTTTTTAGTTTCTGATGGATTAATTTCTATCAGATTCACTGGTGTATAATATACAATATGACAACTGAACCACTCCAGGGACCAAATTTTGTAATGGATTTTGTAAGTTTGTAAATAGATTAATGATATTTTTTTGTATAGATCCCCAAGACATGTCGGTGAACAGCCTGTCTGTAGTGGCAGTGACAGATAGCCGGAGCAGTCTTGATGCAGCTGTGGGCCAGAGGCAGCAGGTGGCTCAGGGATGGATCAACACTTACCCTCTGTCGTCCGGGATGTCCACCATTTCCAAGAAATCAGGTAAAACACATACATGATATTAAAACTAACTATGGTAAACACACCGTGTGCTGTAAAGACAGTCACAGTGAAACTTAACCTCCACATGCTTCTTATTCATAGATGAAACAAGTCTTCAGTAACATAACATTTCCAGTATGTCATCATGTATTACTCATAAATTGCCTCTGTACTGTTTCAGGATTGTCTAAAAAAAGCAACAGAGGCTCTCAGCTGCACAAGTACTACATGAAACGACGAACTCTTTTACTGGCTTTGTTGGTATTTACATTTTCTCAGCCACCACTCATATTCACAAGCACGTGGTAATAGATGAAATATAATCAAATGATTACATGTTTACATCTAGTTCTATACTTGACCTTATTAGGCAATTGAGTCCCATTCCCTGTATGTGTGTCTGCAGGCCAGCGAGATAGAGCGGCTGACAATATGGTACAACCCGTTATCCACCCAGGAGCTTGCTATTGCTACTGAACAGTCAGTGGAGACCAGCATCGCTAACTGGAGGTCAAAATACATCAGTCTGACGGAGAAACAGTGGAAGGACAATGTCAACCTGGCCTGGAGCATTGCACCATACCTTGCTCTGCAGCTGCCTGCCAGGTACACAGAGAGACAAATTACAGTAGATCCCAAGTTTCATTACTGTCTGACCAAAAGTGTGATAGATTTTGTCCAACAAATTTGCAAATTTGTCAGACAAGCCACCAGGTGAAGTTTTTAAAAGCTGAAATTCTAATTCTAATTCTAATTCTAATTCTAATTCTAATTCTAATTCTAATTCTAATTCTAATTCCTCTGCAGATACATTGCTTGTATTGCAGCAAAAAGTAATTGAATGATGCTCAGTTTACAACACAAAAAAATTGGCAGAGTTGCACCTGTGACATCATCTCACACCACTGATGCATTTAAACAGCTACAATTTTTCTCACTGAATGAAAATATCCTCAATGGACCAACTCAGTGCTTTATATTACTTGTTACTTAACGTGTATAATACATTCACCGGATGCACAGGACCATAACTGAAGTGATCTTGCTAACAGGATCAATGTAATTCATCATCATTCATTGGGCACCTACTCAGTTTTTTATTTGTTTTTCAGATTTAAAAACACAGAAGCCATTGTCTCTGAAGTGACTCGTCTAGTGCGAATGGATCCGGCTGCTGTGTGTGATGTTCCTGAAGCGGTCAAGGTGACGTTCTCCACCTGCCACTAAATACAAACAAGATGACACTTGTGTCTGATACCCGTTTGGTTTAATTCATGGTGCTTTTATTCGAAAGTACTTGAAGTAGATTGAATCAGTTGAACATGATTGAAAAACTATGACACACCATATACAGTACCTGGCACAAGGAACCCAATTTATTTTTTGGCTAAACTCTGCTTGTCCACATGTGATACAGTAGGCTTTATGAAAACAGTGCTTCCAACATGTATCTATATATCTATATTTTATATTTTATTATTTTTTCTTCTATGCTTATTCTTCCTTCTCTTATTTTTATGTGTAATCTAAACGTAGGTTGTGTGTTTGTTCATTGACTTCTCAATTTCTCTTACGCACCAACAAAAGTTTAACAGAAGATAAAAGTTTTTGGCACAGTGTTTTGCTTTCAAGCGGCCATATTGTGGTGTTGTTGAAGTAATCGTTTCCCTCCAGCTTCCTCTAGTCTTCTTGATTTAATTCTACCTGACTGAACTCTTAATGAGCCTCCTACCTGTCTAAAGAGGAGGCAGGGGAGGCAGAGCACGGCTCTCCCCAAAGGCCTTCATAATTTAGCCATGACATCTGAGTTGTTTTGAAAGTCACTAACTCATAGTTCCCAGTAACTAATAAACACAGTTTCCTCTGGAGGGTAGTTAACACACCATCAGGTTCAGGGGCCTTACCTTTGCATCACATTGCTGTCATATTTGATTTTGAAATATGGATCCTGTGTTGCATGTGTTAGCTTAGTTTTTTGTTTTTTTGTTATTTTACATATTTCTTAATTTCTTTCTCTCTTTTTCTCTTCAGTTCCTGGTGACTTGGCACACAATTGATGCTGACTCTCCAGAGCTGAGTCATATCCTGTGCTGGGCCCCAGCAGATCCCCCAACTGGACTGTCCTACTTCTCCTCACTGTACCCTCCTCACCCCCTAACAGCCCAGTATGGAGTCAAAGTGCTCCGTTCCTTTCCTCCTGTACGTTAACACATTCATATTAGCATACATTGTACAATACATTGTACGTTATACAATACTTTTGACAAATAATTGATCTCTTTACTTGTTCAAGGATGCATAATTCACACATTATATGCTCAATTTGCCTAATGGTGTGGTCTTTACCAAAACCAGTCACTGTAACTCAGAAAGCCCTAAAATCAGCTTTAAATCTGATGAAAGTGTGACAGATAGGCCCAAGGGATTCCCACATTATATGTAAACAATGGCAGAGTCATGGAATTAATTTTTTTCTCGCTGATTAAACATTATTTTCACTGTTTATAGGATGCCATTCTGTTTTACATTCCTCAAATTGTCCAGGCACTTCGCTATGACAAGGTAAATTCAATCTTTTCTGTGTCAGAAAATGCATCTTAAGCCCACATGTCTTCAGATTGTTGAATTATCAGAACTTTCCCTGCCTTTCTTTCCCATTGCCACCTGGTGTAGATGGGTTATGTGAGAGAATACATCCTGTGGGCTGCTCAAAAGTCTCAGCTTCTGGCTCACCAGTTCATCTGGAACATGAAGACCAACATATACCTGGACGAGGAAGGAAACCAGAAAGACCGTGAGATCTTCACCCTCACCATCTCTCTCTGTCTTACAACACAAGTACATCTGCACCACAAAACGTGAATGCACATGTCTAAAAACTCTGATCTTCTCCCTCCCGGCAGCTGACATCGGCGAGCTGCTGGAGCAGATGGTGGAGGAGATCACTGGCTCTCTGTCTGGCCCGGCCAAAGACTTCTACCAGAGAGAGTTTGACTTCTTTAACAAGATTACAAATGTGTCGGCCATTATCAAGTATGAACACCCTTAATGTTTTTGTTATTTGACTCTAGCAACCATACCGTGCATTTAGCATGTTTAAAACAATAATTACAGTAGCATATTCTTCATAGTACTGCAGCACTTTTCCCAAAGTTACCAAAACATTTTTGATTGAGACTTTTTCACAGTGAACATTTACTCAAGTGTATGTTTTGGATAGTTTTTCATAGCACAGCTGAGGGCAGCGAATGTTTAGATGCACTGGGACTGCTTATATATAGAAAGCCGACCACCTCTGAGCCTGGTTCTGTTCGAGGTTTCTTCCCGCTAAAGGGGAGTTTTTCCTGCCACTGTTGCCTAATATAATATTTGATGCTTGCTGATGTGGGGATTCTTGAATCCTTAATTTTGATTTCCTGAATCGTTGCGTCTCTCTCTTAATTAAAGAGTTTGGTCTAGACCTGCTTTTTATTAAATTGAGGACTGTGTCTTCTCCCAGTGTTGTAAATGACATGCAACAAGGCCCGCATAGCCCTGCGGTCCTTTCAACGTAAACCATCTCATTAATGTCATCATCATCTCATCTCTCTTTAGCTTCATCCTTATCTCTGACTTTCTTAATGACCTTGCCATCTCAGTGTCATCTCTAGTAGTAATTCAGCATAACACACTCTGACTAGGACATCGAAAGAAAAGGCCTCAAAGTAACACAGTTTAACTCTCCCGTCAAACAGATCCCTCTAGGTAATCTTTAAGGTGTTTATGAAGTGATCACAAGATTTCCCAAGAGCCAAGATGTTTTGATCCTGTCCCTGCCTTACACCACCAGCGATCTACTCTCTAAATCCCTTTGTTGTTCATTTATTTGGCCATTGGTTGCTGTGATGTCTCTCTGATTATCCTCCGGTCTGGAAAACAATGTATTTGCTGTGTTGCATCTCCCTGTGCTCCCGACTACTTGTCTAACAGTGTGTATACTCAGCAGCTGATGAATAGTTTTCTGACAGCTTTCATTATTGCTGGCTCTTACAGAGAGTGTTCTGTCAGTCCACTAGAGGCACACAAAATTCCCTTCAGCCCTCTTTACAGCACTAATTGCAACTGTCCAGGGGATGAACTTCTACTGTCCCCTGGCCTCCACTCTCTATTACTCTATACCCCAGCGACCCCACTCTGGGAATAATAGCAGCGCCTGAGTGTCACTTATTGTCTGAAGTCATTCACTGAGATACCCATAAATGCTATTCTTAATAAAGTCAGTCATAGAGGTGTTTAAGCTGTTTTTGTTTGTCTTCATCAGACCTTTTCCCAAAGGGGAGGAGAGGAAGAGGGCCTGCCTGGAGGCCATGTCACAGATCAAAGTCCAACCTGGCTGTTATCTTCCCAGTAACCCAGAGGCCATAGTTTTGGATATAGACTACAAGTCTGGGACTCCCATGCAGAGGTGGGCCTCAAAACCATCTTCTGTAATGCTTGAAGAAATGTGACAGCTCCACTGAACTTTTTGTGTCACTTTGTCTCTGTTTAGTGCTGCCAAAGCTCCCTACCTGGCCAAGTTCAAAGTTAGGAGGTGTGGAGTCAGTGAGCTGGAAAAAGAAGGTACTGCCAGTGGTGGAGGAAACATTCAGATCCTTTTACTTATTACTAACAACACTAATACAACACTGTGAAAATACTCAAGTAAAAGTACATTTTGAAAATGTTACTTAAGTAAAAGTATGTTAATATAATCAGGAAAAGTAAAATTGTTCAATACAGAAAAATTTCCCCTGTGGCTGTTACTATTTTTTGTATTAATATTAGTTAATGTATTATTACATTAATTTAATACTTTTTGTATATTGATATTGAAGTAAAAGCAGCATTTTACTGTTGTAGTTGGTTGACGGGGAGCTGATGTTTTCTATAGGACTACAACTAATGATCATTTTCATTAAGGATTAATCTGTTGATGATTTTCTCCATTAAGCGATTAAGTTTTTGGTTTATGAAGATTCAGAAATTTGTGTGGAATGACATCACAATTACAGAAACTGACACCTTCAAAATACATTTGTCCAACAAATAGTAACATTTTGAAATGATTAAAAAATAAGATTAGATTATTAGAAAGGAAATGCAGCAAATTCTCACATTTGAAAAGCTGGAGCAGTTACATTTTTTGAATGTCACTTATCCAATTAATGAATCGACAAAGCGTTAAAAAAATCTTAATTTGTGAAGTAACTAGTATCTACAGCAACAATATATTTCCCTGTGAAAAGTTGTGGAGTAGAAGTAGTAGAAGTAAAAGTACTTTAAATTTGTATTTAAGTACCACTACTGCTATTATTAGATTAACAGATATAGTTCTGAAATGTGTTCACAGATAAACATTGTGTCATGACATCTTCCCCTCAGGTCTGCAGTGTCGCTCAGATTCAGTAGACGAGGTGAAGAGTGAAGAAGAGGCCAAGAGGATCTGCTGGCAGGCAGCCATCTTTAAAGTGGGAGACGACTGCCGACAGGTCTCAAGTTTTAAACTCCTGTTTTTTTCACTTTCTACACTTCTATAACCGATCACTTTCATGATGTCTTCCTTTGGCATAACTTCATTATTTTTGCTTCAAAACCCTCCCCCTACCATTTCTACTTTTGTGTTCCAGGACATGCTGGCTCTTCAGATTATCAGCCTGTTTAAGAACATCTTCCAGCTGGTGGGCCTGGATCTCTATGTGTTCCCTTACAGGGTGGTGGCTACAGCCCCTGGCGTAAGTTAACATATATAGTATAAAACATTTTCCCATCTTCTTCTGTGTCACAAGATGATGAAACCATAAATCCAGCTTTCTCATACATCCTGTTTGTGATGTCCCACCACAGTGTGGCGTGATCGAATGCATCCCAGACTGCAAGTCTCGTGACCAGCTGGGCCGACAGACAGACTTCGGCATGTACGACTATTTCAGGAACCAGTATGGCGATGAAACTACACTAGCTTTCCAGAAGGTCTCACAACCTTGTACAGGCTTCTCCAGTCTGTCCTTTACATCTGTTAATATGTATTATTTTACATTATTATTATGTATTATTTTTTATTTTAGTGCTTACATTTCGAGTTTACAGTTTCTTCTCTTTTCAGGCACGATACAACTTCATCCGCAGCATGGCAGCTTACAGCTTGCTGCTCTTCCTGCTGCAGATAAAAGACAGACACAACGGCAACATCATGCTGGACAGCCAGGGCCACCTCATCCACATTGGTGTGTATTATGCAAATTTACATGTGTGTGTATAGCCCTGATGTGAGTTTAGGTCTACACCAGACTTCATGTTGTCCAAGCCAGCTCAGATAAATGTTTCAATATGTTTTTTTTCCCCAACAACCTCTTTATTTACCATTGAGTTGTTTTTAATACGTAACTAAACTAATAGAAACCAGTAGCTAGTCACCTAGTAACCTGGTACCACAAGTTATGTAAAGATAATCGAAGTGCATCTGAAGTTTAGACTTTTCAAAATTACAATATTGGAATTCTAACCCTTTGTAATCCAATCATCATTACATCATTCTGTCTGCAGTCTTTACGGGCCCTTTTGAGTAATCGAATTTATATTGAATAACAATAACAATTGAATAGCCTAAGTTAATGTGCGTGTGTCCAGACTTCGGGTTCATGTTTGAAAGTTCTCCGGGTGGGAACCTCGGCTGGGAGCCAGACATCAAGCTAACAGATGAGATGGTGATGATCATGGGTGGGAAGATGGAGGCGACGCCCTTCAAATGGTTCATGGAGATGTGTGTGCGGGGATACCTGGCCGTCAGGTGAGTATGGAGAAATGCTGAAGCACGTGTTCACTGCACTAGGAAGATGGCAAGCGTGTAACACTAAAGACAAATTCCTCTGGTGTATCAGGCCCTACATGGATGGAGTGGTTTCCTTAGTTACACTCATGCTGGACACCGGCCTCCCCTGCTTCAGAGGACAGACCATCAAACTGCTGAAGTGAGTCGTGCATGTGGATGCGTCTTCATGCGTGTGCCAGTGTGAATGAGAACAAGCAGTTTGAATTCCACTTGCTGCTGCTGTTGCTCATAGACTCTTTGTTCATCACATCCAGGCAGCGATTCAACCCTGGTTTGAGTGAGAAAGATGCAGCTTCCTTCATCATCAAAGTCATCCAGAACTGCTTCCTCAGCAACAGGTCCGTACAAAGCCTGGACAGCTTACACTGTCCTCATGTGTTCTTGTCACTTTAGGTTTCTAGAATACATTGTTAACATTTGTCCCATTGCTCTTTTTTTGTCTTACAGGAGTAGAACCTACGACATGATCCAGTATTACCAAAATCAGATCCCATACTAAACGTTTGTGCCTAAGCATGTGCATATATTGGCTGGTACACAGTGTGTGTGTGCGCGTGAGTGGCTTTGTTAATGTTCACCACTGAGGATTGTGGCTCATTGTTTCCGCTGATTGTTTGATGTTGTCCTTTGTATTTGCTTTAGCTTCCTGTTTCCCATTTTCTTTCTATTAGTTGCTTTTTCCCTTATTTATTATTTTATGTTGAAACCAAGGTGGTTATTAATTATTATTCTACTATTGCACTAGCATCTTGACTTCTGTGCACTTCGAGAAAAACCTCTTGGTAACCTGCACGTTCAGTAAGTACTTAAAGTTTGTGCCAATTTTAATTAATTTGTAATGTTTGTGAATGTAGATTCTTAAAACTGTTGATTTTAGATGGGGTTTGAAATGTAATTGGATACTTGAAGTAGCTAAAGTAGACCGGTTTCAGTTCTTACCAATGTGGCCTCTTCTGCCATCTCGTACTTGACTCTACTACAGTGCTTCTCTTTTTAATGGACTAGTCAGATTTCTTTGACCTGTGGCATGGTACTAGTCTTGTATTTAACAGTGGCGACTGACTGTATAGACATTGTCTGTATTTTTAGGTTTCCATATTTGCAGTTACCTCGGGAGAAATGATGCACCTAATTTCTGGGAAACAGTGGGGCTGAGTTTTGTATATTTAGCATTGCCAAAGGGGGAGGGAAGATAATGCAGATAAATTAAACTTTTCTATTGTTTGTGGATGAAAGTAAGGCACAGCTTGAATGTTGGACAGTTGCATGAAGTTAAGTGTTAACTACCATGTAGCCTGTGTCCAGTGTAGCTTTTGGTGAAAGTTATTGTAGTAACCCAAAGTGCTGTGCCCCATGTCCATATGGCTGGCTTAAGCCTATATGTAATGTTACTGATTGTAAAGATTTTGCCTCTCTTTGTATATTTATATCCATGACCCATTTTCTGTCGCCTTTTCTATCTTCATGCCTTTTGAATGAAAATGCATAAGATATGAAATCAAATAAAGATCTATTAAGTTAAAGAAAATTCTTATTCTTGCTTATGGTGTTTCATTAATTAATTATATATTTGTATAAAGGCATGTTTTCCTTACTGAAGACACTGTTACCTTTGATGGCAGCCTATTGTTTTAAGTGCTCTACAGTGGCGATGGGAGTTGGAGACAAATCCGTTATGATCAAGTTGGTTTTGTTTGTGTCCCGGGATAAAAACAGATAGGATAAGGATAAGAGCAGAATTATTTAATAAAGGCTACTTGTATTCTGCATTTGTCATTGGGGTCAAAAACCTCTTCACAAGTTGTCTTTAAAATGAATTTAATACTCAAGATGGGCCTCTTTTTGTATAGCTGCTTTTAAACTCAAGATCAGTGATGGTGAGGTTTTAGATAATTAATTGGGCTTTGATTTTACTATAAAAAAGAATATGAACAAAACAGATAAAGAAACAAGTGAGAAAATAGGATCAATTATTAATTCATAGCCCAAAAAAATGTTCTTATGTGGGGCAAAGGTAAGAGTGATGTAACATCCTGTAGGTGAAGTTGAGTATAATGTTGACCAGTGAAAGTGCAAGAGGTTTTATTTAGGGATGCCTTCAGCAAGTCTCTGATTGGATATGCCTAGTTCGCAACCCAAATGATTCTGGCCTCACACTCTGTAGCTCATGCCTTATTAATTTATGTTAAATAATGTGTGTGTGCAGTTTATATTGACATCCACGAGAGGGCAGCACATAGTGAAAAATATAAGGTATTTCCAAATGTGATGTGCCAAATCAGATTGATTTGATTTGATTTGTTGAGTTATCACTAGTGTGAAACCAAATCAGCTACCATGATATTCCAGGAACTAGTATCAGGGAAAATGTCCAGTGAAGTATTACCAGGAAATCATGCCTGAAACAGAGCTTAGACATTACAGCTGGCAAACTGTTTCCCTCACAGATAATAAAAGTGGCTTTGAGTCGGCCTTGAAGCGACTCTGCTTTTGAAGATATTGTCCTCTGACAACAGCATGACTTCAAATTGAGGCCAACGTGTGCTCGCCTGTTTCAGCGGCTGTGAAACATTGAAACGCTTGAGACACGGTCTTGTGTGACATACTGTATATGCAGGTTATGTTAAACACACTGATGCTTGGAGAAAAGAAAAAAATACGCTAATAAAACAGTCCAACCCAAGAGGTATTGCAAATCGGCAGGTTTCACTTGTGTTTCATACATGTCTTAAACTTTGATGTACTGCTGCGTTGGGGAGTGGTGTGTGTTACATTCTGCAAATACACTTGCAGACGTACGTGAGAAAACATAGTCTCAAAGAGGGGAGATCAGTGAGTTATTGGAGACAACGGTTAGTGTGTGGATTTCTGTTGCCTTCTAACCATAATTGGTACATTATTCATTATCAACCTTTAAATAGAGAAACATTGAATTGTGAATTCATATAACTCAGTATATATGTGTGTGTGTGTCCGTGTTGTGTTGTGGGGGGATGTGGGGGTGGGCTAGTGGGTGCGTCAGCAGAGGAGATTGAGAGGCTTGAGGAAAGTTGAAGGCCAACAAGAGATGGATGGAGTGAATGAAAGAAGGAAAGAAAGATTGTTATCTGTTGATACACCAGTGGCTTTAATAAAGAGCCCACAGATTTAATTAAAGAAGGTGCGATGGTTGTTTATGGCTGGATTCTCCATACTCTCTTTGGTTAATATTTCATTGCATACACATGTCCGGAGGGGAAACACCTTGATGTATTTTTGATGAGATCAGATCACTGACTGTCATGGCTACTCCCTGTGGTCTTGCAGGTGTACTGATCTAAGCTAATCCCTGTAGCTTCACAAACAGTTTCAAATTCAAGGTCTGTGTGTGTGTGTGTGTGTGTGTGTGCATATACAGCAGAATAGCCATTTGCATTGGCCTGAGGTCTGAACAAGTAGTAAAGCCAAAGACAAATACATCACTAAGACTTTAAAGCTCAGGTTGGCTTACAGATCATGATGACAGTTTTGTTGGCATCTATCAACTTGTTTCATGATTTACATTATAAACTCTTTAATTTTACCAAATTACTCTGTCAACAGCAGACATCTGTTGCTCATACTCTGTCATTAACACCAGGAACCCTTTCTGTGTTATAGGTTTATTTCACGTAGACAAATGGCAAAAAGGAACATTAAACATAGACAAGAATATTAACACAAACTACAAAAGAGAGAATGAAGACATCTGATAGCACATAAACAATGACAGGAATAAAAAATCAGCTCGATGTGGATAATGATCAAAGCAAGAAAAACAATTACAAATAATATACTGATAAATATTCCAATGCCTCGCTGAGTTAAACCTGACTCTGAGTCTATTTAAAACAAACCATGAAAGTACGATACTGAGAGCTTTTAAGAGCTGGAAAAGTAATCAATGTTCTGGATTGCACACTACATACAAAGACATATTGATACTGACAATGTGAATTGCAGTGTGTGTTAATGTGGGAGGTGTGTGTATGTGTCTTTGGGTGGTATATGCTTGTATGTGGTGTTGGAGGGATTGATATTTGAATTGTCAGCACATGTGAGTGATTATCCACGTGCTCACTGAGGTGTTTTTGTTTCTCTTAACTCATGCATGAATCATGTAATTGGGTAAAACCGCCCGATCTATTTATTGAAAATCCTCTCCTTCTCTTCCTTTTTGTCTGTCTCTCTCTAGACAAACATACTGTGGTGTTCATCACATGTGTTCAACTGCAGGGCGTCTTGTGACACATTCATGCTTCTTGAACTGGTGCAGCAACAGTGCTGTATGCCAGCCATGTGCTATGCAATAATTAACTCTTCTCTGAGCCGTTCCAGCCATTAAAGCTGTGAGGAGTAAGGCTGAGTAGAAAGGGCTATTTGTCCAAAGGCCAGAGCAGACAGTTAGGCCTATTGATGAGATGCTGCAGCTAATCGGAAATAGTGGTTGCCGTGCCCTGAATAGCAGCGTTGATGTGTGTTTTTGAGGGAAACGAGTGCCACACAGTCAGGCAAGTCAGGCTGTCATTCTTGTTACTGCTGCCACAATCATTAGGGCATCCAATACAGCTGGATCTTGTTTACCTGCATCACAGAAGTGCTGTCATTTGTAATGTAGCCATGGCTACAAAGCAGATTGAATAATGTCGATTTGGTTTTACAGAAATCAGGTTGGGGGAAACCTTGACTATTATTCTGACGCACTCATGGACCTTTTCTGTTTCCGTGCGCGGTTTAAAAATGTGCTCAACCATAACGTTAGCATAGCTAGGCCCAAAGCACGGATGTTTATGGGATCAAACAGCAGCTTGTTTTTTGAGTCATATTCAGATTTTACCAAAGATGAATGGCTAGTGTAATGAAAGCTCATATTGTAATTTGCATATATATTAAATCACTCATTTTACTATTAACAAAGAGTAAGCTCATATCAAACCTCCAATCTATTTTCTGATGACACACGGTCGGTCACAACACACAAGATTGATAGATATGTGTTATTGAAAAACAGTCCAACGGCACTGTGAGGGTTTGTTTGTGCTGTTCTTATTGATATGAATGGTACCACAGCACCACAAACTGCATCCTCCAAAAAAAGACCATAAAGTTGAATCACCATTTATTAGGATTCATTGCCCTGACTGCTGTGTTAGGCTGCATTGGTTTTAGCTTGGTGTATCTAATAAACTGACCTCTAAATTGATTTAACTCTTAAGAAGACAGTTTAATTCACCAGTGCCATTTTTCTGTTTGGTGACTCTTGTGCGGCAGTTTGCATGTGGTAGGAGGGCGGTGGTAGGGTCAGCCTCTCCTCTGTACTGTTTCCACTGTTGATCAGTTGTGTTATCTGATGCTGTGATGACTTAAGGGAGGGGTCGCAGCCAAAGGCTTAACCAACATACACTCACCACCTGCAAGCTAAAGGCCACTGGCAAACAAACACTGTACATTTTAACCCCTTCAGACCTGATTTTTTTCTGCTGAGCAAAAAAATTTTTATCCAATTGCTTTTTACTCCTCTCCAATATAGAAATGCAGGGGAAAAAAAACATTTTTGCTAAGTCAATTTTTTATTAGTATTTTTACATGTCCATTACAATGGACGCCACGACTGGATGGGCGTGAAATGTCATAAAAACTTAAGAGAAAAAGGATATGTTTTTGACATTTAGAAGTAGATGTCTGCATGTGTCTGCATGTTTGTCTATGTGTATGTCTGTGTTCAGGTCTGGACATGAACAATTTGAACAACCTGTGTATGATTTTGGGAAACATAAAATCAAGACATCAGTTCTGATGTCTTTGTCAGCAACATTTCATGAATGCATTGCCATACTTTTTAACATAGTAGGCTGCATGTAGAAATTGATCACACATAGAATTGGAACATACTTTTATCTAGTCACTCATTTCTGATGAGTGGCCTTGAAGCAGTTTCTGTGTGGCACAAGGCACAGGTGGATATTGTATTTGCCACAAAAGACGTGTGTTTTTCCCATGCAGTAGGGCCTCTTGCATGTGGTGGCCTCCCTCTTATCATCATAATTTGGCATGTGGTCAACCATGTCTAACTGCACTTCAGGTAGGGGCCTTACATCCTGAATGTGTGGTCTGTGGTGGACATGCTGTGGTTCTGGAGACATGCTGGGTCTTCCACGTTTTGCTGCCACTGGTTTGTGGACCCTCACTAGACATTGGGCCACATTCATCTTGAAGTGGAGGAGATCGAGAGTGTCTTTGGCCTTTATTTTGGCACTCTTGGCATCCAGCCTATACTCCAACCAACTAAACTGTCAAAGTTTAGCTATGAAATGCTCACAGACTTTGCATAGTGACACTAAATAATGTGACACTGACACTGTTGGCTGACATCACCCAACTCCTGATGTCCATTGGAATGGACACTGAACTTTAAAAAAATCCTGTACTTTGCAGTTATGAAATATATTCAGAACAACATAAAATATCATCACTTTGAATTGTTTGAATTATGCTGAGTGCAAATTGATTAGGCTACAATCATCATAAATGCATATTTATAAGAAAATAAAGGTGCTTACTCCTCGTCCTGTCAAGCTTCAGAGCCATGCTTGTCTTGTCTGATGTCTACAGCTCTCTCAGATCAAATTACCAGTCATAACTTCATTGTGACTGGATAATCAGGAACCAATCAGCAAGAAAGCACTATTCAAATGATGAAATCTCAGATATTTATTGGTCTAGACCCATAAATGTGTCATGTCCATTCCAGTGGACGCAGGGTCTGAAGGGGATACACAAAGGCATGTGTGCATACCCAAACAGGGGACAGCACAAGTACTGTTCATCCAAAAAGTGAAGCTAAATCCACCATAATGATATTTTTCACTGTATTTAATACAATTTGCCATATTAGCATAACAAATCAATGTTTTATAAAGCTCCTCTTTGAAAGACTTTCCCAGAACTCTCTAAGGACTTGTCACAACGCACACTGGGGCCAAAACTCCTTCTATTTCCCTTTCTTTCTGTCTTTTCTCTGTCTCTGTCTCTCTGTGCCCACGTGTTATACGCTATTGGTCCAGGCTACTGAATGGGCCCCAGTGTTTCGCCCTCTTCTTATCATGTGACCTTTGATCTGTTTGGACAGCGTGACCAACACAGGCTGCAAGGAGAAGAGAGCCAAGAGACACTCGAGTCAGAGCAGAGGAAACCTGGCACTGAATGAAAAGCCGGCATGTTACAATAGCATCAAGTGCACATTTATGTGGATGAAAAGAAATATGATATACATGCTGTTTGGAATACCCCTCAGGGCTCCGCTGTGTCTCTGCTAAACTCTGTTTTGACATTAAAATATTAGTCCATGACTCATCAGTCAATTACAGCATGGCGTAATACTTCGATAGATGAGAGATATGCCACACCTGCACTGTGCACACAACACAAGGGGGATATCAGGATGCAAATTTACTCGTGAGTCGGTACTTAAAGCCCCTTTTCTGTGGAATATTATGACACCACATTTGTGTATTTAGAATAAGTCACTGGTCTTTGTGTGTACAGCATAGGTGAAAAATAGCAAATCCAACCTTTGCCCTTTTAAATCTTTGTTTGTTTTTTTTTCCTCCTTGCTGTCCTCTGGCCACCCTTTTACCTCTGTTGCCTCTCCTGTTCGACATCCTGCCCCAGTTCTGCTTCTCTCTATTGACTTACTGTAACAGTCCCAACTTTTTATTACAGCATAGACTCGTGCACCCTACAATTAGGCATCCAGAATCATAACACCCACACTACGTCATTAAACAGGATTGTATTGACAGTGGATTTCTACATTTAAAACATAGACCATTTAGACAGTTTTTCTATTTTGTGTGTGTCTGTGTGTGTGTGTGTTTTTTTTTTGGTTTTTTTTACACATTTCTGATATTGGAATTAAAGTAAAAATTTGCAAGGATAGCAAGTGACAAGTCCCCGTTGTATTTGACACATGCCATTATTTGTCTTCATGTTTAATACTTTAACAAGCATTTATTATTCTCTTTAAATTTTGTTATGTACAAATGTGTATAATAATATTAATCCCTCTAATAATCCCTCTTTTTTCTCAATTTTACTTGAACATTTCAGTGTAAAATGCACATTATTGTTTTTATTGAACAATATGAACTGAGACAAGTAGAATATATCGGCATCACACAATATTTCTCTAAACACTGAAACAGGGACTTGGTGGATTGAAGTTTTCTCACACTTTACCTGCTGGCGCCAGTGAAACTGTGCAGTTGTAATTCTGCCCAGCAGAGGGCTGAAGCATGCAGGGACATCAGTACAAAAACAACCACAGAAACAAGAAATCCCAAACAGGCCAGAAAAGCTCTGTATGAAATGTGCATTTGCATCACTTCTCTGAAACACATTATTTTCCCCTACAAGTCCTACTTTCTCTCTCAGTTTAATCTGATTTTCATTTTAAAGACTATCTACACTAATTTCCATGTAAATAACAACTAAAGATTTCTTTTTGTATTAGCACCAGTTTAAACTGAAAATTGTGATTTTCTTCCTAAATCATACGTCAGTTGTCCCCATGGAGTTGAATCAGATTATTCAAGCACAGTCCATGGCAACCAAGCGCAAAAAAAAAAGCCTCTGCCACTCTCTCAACCACCATGGCCACTGTTTCCACGGAGACCCATTCAGATGCCCGGTGGTGACCTCTGACCTAAGAGGAGGCTGGTGAATGTAGCTGAAAGAGGCGGCTGGGCTGGGGCATCTGGGGTATCATCTGGCGCCTAACAAAGCCCCTCGCCAGCTGGGGAGGAGGGCAGGAGATGGAGAGAGAGGGAGCTGGAGGAAGGGGTACAGAGGAGAGAGAGGGGAGTGGAGAGAAAAAGAGAGCACCCTTTTCTTCTTGCCCTCTTCAGAGCGAGTGGCCATTGACACTGTGCATCTCATTAAAATCTGTGCACCCCCCCCACAGGCCCCCAGCCCCCAGCCCTCTTTCTCTGGAGCACAGGACCCAAGCAGCTGCCTGTCCCACTCTGGCCATTCAAGCTCAAGTGCAGTCCACTGCAGGATAGAGAGAAAGACGGCAGACAGAGAGAAGGCTGGGAGTTGGGGTGGTGATGGGGGGGTAGAAGAGGCCTTGGACATATGCCATCACCACTGGGACTGGAGAGACTGCACGAAGAAAAGCATTGCTCTGCTGTTGTATCTCAAAATGCTTTGTTTTTTTTCTTTCTTTTAAAAACATTTCTCATTTTAGGAATAAAACAGAAATGAACCTCTTAAAACTCTGCATGCCTACTGTACGATTTTATAGCCCTCCTTCCTTCTTGAGAAAGAAAACAAGAATAGGCACAGCATGCATGTTTGTTATTTTTTGTGCATTTTTAAAGATGTAAGTGAGCCCAAGAGTGATGTGATGTCAGCAAGGCGCCAGACACGGCCCCATCCATGTGTGGATGGACAGAAGGATAAAACATGCTAACAGCTGCCGGGTGGCAACACGCGTAATCACAGACAGCAAACAATGACACACACACTCGTCAACCTCCCAGAGCCCCTTTGGTGTCCCTACGCCCCCGAAGGACATTGTAGATATGCACAGAGCTCTCTGAGGGTCAATGTGTGTGTGTGTGTGAAGCCAAGAGAGCACAGCAGGACTGCTGTCAAAACAGAAAATCTGCCATGGGGTGCAAAAGGTGGGGGATCTGTAATAAAGGAGGGGAGAAATGACTAATATGAGAGGCGGGGCTTAAACGGTGGGTGCTATGCTAATGAGATGTTAACGCTGCAGGTACTGGAGAGTGAAACATAAGCAGAGCTGCAATTACTCAGAGGAATATAACATGTTTATATGTGTACACACAATTATTTGCGCACACAAACACACTTTAGGCATGTGATTGTTTAAGGAATGAATACAGTGCTGATGGACTGAAAACAACACGCATCACATGTCTGGAGAAATCAGCCTCAACTCTCCTTCCTGTTTTTCACTCTTCGTAAGCTAGTTGGGATTCCTAAATTCAAGGGTACAGCGACAGAGCCCCTTGTCCCCCACCTCTCTCTCTCTCTCTCTCTCTCTCTGTCATCTCTGCTGATGAATGGGGCTTTGCGTGTGGATTTTAATTACTGCTCTGTCGAGGTGGGAATTGGCCATGCATTAAATTGGAATGAGACACATTTTTCCCCTCAGCAGGGGCGAGAGGAGAATGGAGGGTAAAAGGAGAAACTGGTTACTGTATATTAATTGAACCATCCAGTGGCACAAAGTTCTCACATAACTGTGCAAGGCTAAGAGAAAAGAGAGTTTGGAGAGAGGAAGTGCACATTTTTGCATGACGGAAAACTACAGATGAGTTTCAGAAGTTTATTCCCAAAACAGACTTTTTTTCCTGTCAAAGTCATAGCATAAAGGTGATTAATGTTACAAGTTTAAGGCCTGGTGGATTTTTTTTTCTCTTTAGATTTCAGGAATTGATTCAGCCAATCTACCATAAGTGGAGGAAATAATAGAAGCAGAGCACTGCAGGGCTCCAGTATGGTTGGCAAGGGCACATACAGTTATGATGAAGGTCTATCTGTGTCAATTACCTCTGATTAAAAAGGACATTACATAGGTCAAATTCCATTTTGCAGTCTGCCAGTGCAGCTTAGTAGCATCAAAGAAAATTGAGCTTTGAATGTATTTTCTCACACGCACACACATCACTCACATGCACACACTCGGGAAGGCTCATATTGCAGGCAAGGAAAGCACTAGTTGTCCATTTTGTCATTTTTTATTTTAATGTCAGTAAGTGAAAAGAGGACCTCCCTCACTTTTCTGTACCTCAAACAGCACATAAAGCACCTGAGTTAAATGGTATTATGTTAAAGTTTATGACCAGGACGTTACCCATAAATGGCTGATAAAATGTATAAACCCCTGTGAGCCTGTAGAACATGTTCAGTGATACCAGATGTAGCAGTTTGACATGAAATGTTTATCAGTGGTGAATAGTGTAGGTTGAATATATCCAAATAACTTCTGTTTTGATAAACAATATATCATGGAGTGATCATTGAGCTGTTTGAAATGGTCATGTCAGATTTAACAAATTTATGAGCGTTGATGAGAGTCGCCTGGACGCTCCATTAAATAATTGACTGGTGGTGTAACATTTTTAGCTGCTTTCTCAGAATACTTTACAGAATGACAGTGCTTTTATTTTGGTATCTCAGGTGGGGAATTTCTATCGTGCTCTAAAATAAGATTGCTCATTTTGTTAAGTGGGAAAAAAAACAATAAAAAAGAATGGCAGTCACATGAATTGGCTTTAGAGAAAGGTGGCTCAATGCACAATGGATTATGGGATATTGAGGGTTGCAAAGGATTCACCGTTTGTGTCCTTCAAATCCGCTGATAAGAGGGCTGCTTTTACTCTGCACAATCACAGAAGCCTTTGAAACGTGGTACAGTCGACCTGCTATGTTGAAGTCAATCATGACATGTTGGCTTTGGATCCATAAGCAGCTGTGCACTGTTGTGTGTGATGTCCTGGTGCTCACATGTAGTCTTTAACTATTTCCTGTGTTGGTCTTTTTTAAAATAGAAGAAGTGTTTTATCAGTCTCAGTTGACTTGTAGTCAGTCAGACACACATAGGCTCATGAGAAATTAGACCAAATGTCATGCTGTAAGAAAAGAAAACACTATTTCAATGTATTTATACAAAATGTTCCAACTAGCCACTCCATGAAGACGTGGAAAATCTGTGCATCTATAAACTATAGCCACTATTTAATATTTATTATTATTATATTATTATTATTATTATTGTTGCTGTACATCTCAGTCTCTCTCTGTTGTCCCGTGTTGTCCTCTGTGTTGTCTAAGGATTCTACCCGTAAAAGGTGAGTTTTTCCTTGTTACCATCACCAAGTGCTTGCTCATTGGCAAATTGTTGGGCCCTTGTAAATGAAAGATTATGGTCCTGACCCGCTCTATGTATAAAATTGTCGTGAGATAACCTTTGCTGTGATTTGGAACTATATGAATAGAACTGAGTTGACTTCCCGGAATAGCAGCATAACTTCAAGACCTGAATCTCAGAGCCAGCAAATGTTGCCTAAAATGAACTTTTCTGTAAATAGTATTGACATTGCTCAGGTCCCGTTGAAGTAAGATGACTTCAGGCCAAAATTGACTCCTGTCAATTAGATATTAGGCTTGTGAAACTTTAAAATATCACAGCAGAAGGTAAGATGTGCACATTTTATGGCAGTGTTTGCCTTCACGATAATCTATGTGCCTCTGAAGTTGCCGAAAAATGATAGAGCTGAGTGTAAAACCCATTATCGCTCACATTTTCTGTCAATTATTTACTGTCGCTTGATAAGACTGCGAACTGAAGTATCTCCTCTTTGCTTTAATGTGAGCTCAGCTGTTTTATTCATAAAGATCTTGTGTTGGAAGATGAGCATGTCCAGCTGATGGCGGTTCTGCAACCGTCACATCATTTGACTGGAGGTTGCAGGGGTCAGCACATGGTCAGCTGACAGGCTGAACACTGTGATAACAGGCCAGACGGGCAAAGGACAGGAAAAGCATGACTTCGCAAACAACACATGACCCTGACAATACTTTGTCTATTTGTCTTCTTTGTCTCTTTTATTTTCTCCGCTCTGTCACTCTTCTTTCAAGTGTGTGAGGCTCAGCTCTCCTTAACCACAAGCACTCCTCTTCTGTCTCATCATACTAAAGCAGATTTCTCTCTGAATTATTGATTTGCTGTTATGCTCTGTAGCATTGCTTCCTTGAGAATGTTGAGGAAATGATGAGAGAGGGTGTGAAACTTCTTTTTTCTTCTTGGATTATTCCCATTTTTGAATGTTTGCATTGTTACTCTTTAGATGTTTGGTGTAAAAAAAAATTCATCACTTTTTATATAACTCAGGCAAAATAGAACTTAGCGATCACATATCTAAAATGGTGCACAAATAAAGGTCCAGTGAACTCAAGTAAAGACTTTTCTGCCCCATCTAACTGTCCAACCAACACGAATGCTTGGCCTGGAACATTTAAACTGTCAGCATTTCAAATTAAAATTTGAATGCTGCATCCACAGATTAATTTATATTCATTTACATTCTTTCATATGTTTCCTAAATCACAATCTTAACATATGTTCTCCCTCTGGCATGCTTTTAAATAAATGAATGTCACATAAAGAAATAAGTACTGATAATCTCGTTACAAGATTTTATAATAACTGATGGAGAACAGTTTTCAAACTTACTTTAATCCTGTTAAAGTCATTTGCTCCGTCAACCCTTTTATCCCATCAACCCAGCTCTAATCCTAAGATTATAAAAGGAATACACAGTCGGCGAGAGGTTTATTCTATCCTCCATTTCCCCTTACAATCAACATTTTCCAGCCCCTTTTCTTCTGCTCTACTACTATTTTTCCCTCTCTTTTTCCTGCTCGTCACCTCTTTTTTTTTCCCCACTCCCCCCTCCCTCCCTCCAGCTCTCCTTCTCTTCCTGCATCTGTTAATGGAGTGTTGGCAGCGAGCCAGGGGAAGCCTTGCTCTGTAGGTCTTCCCTCCTTGGCAGAACTCCCAGTGTGTTTGTGTGTGTGTGTGTGTGGTGCAGAGCTGTCTCATAATCACTGCCATTCAGCACCTCGCCGGAGTGTGTCCGTGTTTACACGAGAGGGGTCAGGGAGCAGGCAACAACTCTCTCTCTCTCTCTCTTTCACATCAAACACATGCACGTACACAAACAAATGCACACACACAAACACGTGCACGAACAGAGGTCAAGGAAGGAACAAGGCACATGCTCAAAATATCTGAAACCTCCAACTTGGCGGGCTGCATAAAGAGGTTGAAAAGTTCTGTTTTAGTGGCAGAGGTGACTCTATTCACTGTGCCACAGATACTGTACCAGTATCACATTATCACAATTCTGGATGTCATTCTAAATGGTAATAATAATAAAGCAACTAGAAAGTGTATTGCTGTGATTTGGGGCCAGTTTCTGAAGATATATTCGATTGATCTGTGGTGTAAGGCCAATTCTAATTTTTGCCTTTACATTAGTCTCATGCAAGTTGAACAGTTAGCCAACCTACCCCTCGGCCAAATCAGGACTAAGAGCCACTTTTCCATGATAACAATCAGTGACACCCGCTGGTCAGTGGTGCCAAAGGACATAAAAGAGCAAAACATGGTGTACAGTTTGTGGTTTGCTAACACTGATGTGTGTAGTGATAGGGGCAAAAGTTTGGCAAAAGAGACCTGTGTGGAATTGGAAATGCTCATCAGTGAGGACATCAACCATCTCAGCTCTGCCAGGTGTGTTAAGATTTTATGCCAGTGTTACTTCTGAGTGTTGAAAGTCAAACATTTTCTGCTGGAGTGAGAGCAGCCGAGTGTTGTGGTCTGAGCTGAGCAGTCGACCATATTTTCACTCTTAACTTACCCAGAATTCACTGCAAATTAGTTCACTACTAACTACTACTAGTTCACTACCACTGAAGATAGTCAAGAACCAGACAGATGACTTGAGGTTTGACCATTGGTTCGATCTGTGCTGCAGTCAAAGTCTATCTTTGAGAAATTGGCCCCTGCATGGGAAGGTGGCGGTTTCACTCAAAAGAAGTTGAACCAGGCAAGAAACACTTCAGTCACGTGATCATACAAGTTCCACGCAATGCACTGATGAGCTAAACTTATTTCAAAAAGAAAGCAAAGTCAATATGTTTAACTGTGATCCAATCACATGTTACAGAAGAGTCCAAATTGGTCGAGCTTGTAGCTGAGCACACATATGGTGTTTATGTGCAATTCACTTTTTCACTTTCAGTTTTACCTCTAAATAAGATGGTTAAGATCATTTTTTTCTAATTACCAATAAACAAACAGAGTGATAATATATGTGATGTGTGATAATATATTATTATAATATATTACCTTTTGATATCACTCTTCTGACAACATTTCCCAAATTTTCTATTATTTTCATTTTTCTATTATTAATTATGATATTGTGTGAAGCCACTGTCTTGCATGTCAATCATGACTGTATTTAGCAGGTTGTAATTAGTACAAGTGCACTGAAATAGAGTTGGCATGTTGAAGACATAATTTCTCTGCATATAAAAAACTAATAATGATGTAACTTTACATGTGTGTTCCCTAAATAAAAACAGAACAAGCTGATCTCGTTTGTAGAAACGGCTATCTGTGTGAGTTTTCCTTCCAGGTAAGCACAACAGGTAAATGTCGTGACAGACTAACAGCTATTAAACACATAAATGTGCACATAAAGATTACAGGTTGTAGCTCAACAAACTTCATCCAGTCCGTGTGAAAGTACATGCACATAATGTTTAGCTGCATTCATGAAAAGCTCTCATCAGGGTATTAAAAAAAAAAACAGCTACACTTTGCTCACACTGACAGTTGTGTAAGTAATGATTTCACATGTATCAACAGGAGGGATGGTATCTGTGATAAATAAAACATTTACAATCTATGGTTATCAAAACTACTCCAAGACAAGGTACATTTCCTGAAGTAACCTACTATTTTCAAATTGTCTGTATGGATTTCATAGAACTAAACAAAAATTGAAGGAAAAAGATACTGTTTGGTGATAATAGATATGTTCCCATATTCACATCCATGTTTTACTTTGTTTTTGTCTATTAGGGAAATAATGATTAGTTATTAGGGGCAGGTCCACTTCACAGGTACGATGGGATGACCAGCCTGGAGGTGGACAGTTTCTGTTCTTTTATTTTATTTTTATTTTTTTTTTTTGAATTTTAGGGAAAATTTATTTAATAAAAAAAATTCTCTGTGAGTCCCTGACTCCCTGAAGTCCCTGACTTCCCGACGTCTATTATTGTTAACTCAGGCGCTGAGAGATTAGTTTTTTGTCGTCCTTCTAAAGACGCTTTACCGTAAGTCCCTGACTTACCCTAGGTCCCTGACCTATCAGTCTTTCTGAAGACATTTACCCGTAAGTCCCTGACTTACCACAAGTCCCTGACTTGCTATAGGTCCCTGACCTATCCTTTTGTTTAACTCACCCCTGTTGTTGAGTCCCGGACTCAGGGTAGCTGGTTCGTCACTCCTCTGCTACACCCCGTCACCATCCCTCTCTCCAGTGGCCCTGGCCTCCCTGTCCAAAACGGGTTTTTAGGAATCCCGCGGTGGAGGTCTTACCTCTGAGTTTTTTCACTCAGCCTTGCGCAAGGTCTGTGGTTTTCACCGGAGGAAGAGAATGGATATTGGGGTCCTCCTCCTCATCTGCCTCCCACCACTTGCCTCAATCATCCATGACTGCACAACCATCTCTGTCCGGGGTGGACACACCACACCGGACCCGAAGCGGTAATGTATACAATCCTTTACATTACCTCAGTCCAACACCACCAGTACCTAATCTAGGACTTAAAGATGCAGAAATGTTTCCTATGATAGAAATGCCAAATCCCAGAGCAGGACAGAGTAATCAACCCCCCACTGTCAGAGTGTATAGACCATGGACTGATGCAGATGTAAAAGAAGCTGCTGCTAGCATCGTCCATCCCAGAATAAATCCGGAAGAATTCATAACAGAGATAAAAAGACTGTGTGACAGTTTTAGGCTGGACACAGTGGAGACTGAGAGAGTCCTGCGATGTGTTGTGAAACAGGATTGGTGTTTGGTGAAGGGGACGTGGGACCCCTTTGAAAATAACGTACCCATCTCGTTCGGACATGTGCAATACAATGAGAGGACAGAGGATTTTTGCAATTCACAGCGGTATACCTGTAGACCGTGCAGACACGAGTAATTACAACCTACAGCTAAAAAATGCATTCCTGCTTGGAATGCATCAACAAATCTGCAATAACATTAAAAAGCACCTCGTAGGATGGAGGAGTGCAGGGATTCAAACCACCAAAGATCATGCAGAACATGGTGAAAAGTAATGACACTTTTATTGTTGATGACTGTGATGAATTTCCCACTGATGAATATTATGATGTTTGTTACCGAGGAAATGATCAAAGAGGAGGAGGTGGACGAGGATGGGGACGAGGACACGGAGGGGACGGCAAATTTGGACATTGGACAGAGGGCCAGAACACAGAGGAGGATCATGAGGAGGATGACGAGTGGCAACATGACAATGATCAGTCAGCAGAATCATTTTAGATTTGCAGCTATTTTTGATCCATGGGATTTCACATGTATCAACAGGAGGGATGGTATCTGTGATAAATAAAACATTTACAATCTATGGTTATCAAAACTACTCCAAGACAAGGTACATTTCCTGAAGTAACCTACTATTTTCAAATTGTCTGTATGGATTTCATAGAACTAAACAAAAATTGAAGGAAAAGATACTGTTTGGTGATAATAGATATGTTCCCATATTCACATCCATGTTTTACTTTGTTTTTGTCTATTAGGGAAATAATGATTAGTTATTAGGGGCAGGTCCACTTCACAGGTACGATGGGATGACCAGCCTGGAGGTGGACAGTTTCTGTTCTTTTATGGATGTTCCCATACTCAAAGTTTCCAGAGTAGACAACAGCTATTTTTCTCATTGTGTACCGTTTGTGTGCAGTTAATTTTTGACATTATTGTGACCCTCTGGGAGTGCCATAGTGCGGTCGCCGGGGCAGCGGGACCGTAAGAGAATTTTCCTGTCCAGAAAGATTGATTGTTCTGCCAGACAGGTTTTTCGCTCTTACACTCCATGGGCTTTTGATATACATGTAAGGTAAAGTTCTTATATGTTACGTGGAAAGTTGCACTCTTGTGAGTGCAAACAGGAGGGAATGTTATGAGAATTGCCATCCAAGGACATGCTCACGAATTGCCAGACAGAGTGGTAATCGAGGGTGTGCTCTGCAATGGTGTGAAGCCTCATATCTACAAGGACAAGAAGAAGTAGATGATAACACGATGTGTGAGAACTACACCCACAATGCCCATTATAAAACCTAACTGTATATGCTCACCAGATGAGCCTTTTACTCTGTAACCTCCATGATGTTGTTGCACTGTCAAACGCTCCTCTTACATGTAAGATTAAACTTTGTTATAACTTGCAAGCTGGCTCCAATCTCCTCTACCTAAAGAAGAAGTCTTTTGACAGTAAGGTAATTGTCTTTACAGCAAAGACTCCCCTGGCATGGAGGAATGTGGCTCACTCTGTCTGTGCTCTCTCTCTCTGTAATCTGTTATTCTTTTTTCTGTCTCTCTAATAGCTACCCTCTGCACTCCCCCCTGAGGGGCTGCGGGCCATTCCTTTTATATTTGCATGTTTGGAGTGGGTGTGTGTGCAGTTCAACTGTCTGTTTGAATCTCAAATAGCCCAGGGATACACTAGTCATCACTGGATGCCAATTCTGCGTCTTGGAAGAAATGATGGAACACCTTCAACTGTGACACTGACTACCTTTGGGGCTGTCCAAACACAATTACCATATTACAGTGTTAGAGAATTAATATTCATGATCATGGTAACTGACTTTGGTGTGTTTTTATTAACTGCTGCCGAACTGGTGGTACTTCCTCTTCTGGTTGCTGCCAGTATGTGTGTACAATATGTTTGAAGGAACATGTAAGTGAGGCACGTGGAAAGACAGACAGCTACGTAAAAAAAAAAGAGAGAGTGGAAAAAAATGGAAATACAAATGAAAACATACACATGCACACAGCTTCTTTGATCTATTCTACCAGCATGCTTCACTCGCCTGGAGGTACACTGTTGCCCATAAAGTTGGAATAATTGTTCAATACCCCCAATTTTGTTAAAGCCTGAATACACAGTTTGCAAAGGTTAATTGTGGTTTAAGTTTCACTGTGATATGTTTGGAAGAGTTTGATCAATAAAGTTGAGAAGATATACACTTTATTTATCAAGAATAAATCACATCGTCACAATAATTTCATGAGAAGAGGTAAAAAAACATTTTATTCCAACTTTATGGGCAACAGTGTATATTTGCAGATTCTCATGATATATGCCCTTTCTCTTTTCCAACTGATTTATACTGTTATTTAACTGTTCTGAAAAATATTGTATGGTTACAAGACATTTATGAGAAACAGATAAATGTCTCAGCAATTGCTTATTGTCAAGACTGAACCTAAACGATAAATGAGTTAGATTTGTTATGTATCACTTTTTTCTGTGGTTTTCCCTATTAAGTTATATTAATTCATACAGAGCATTTAATGAACTCAGTATAAAGTAATTGAGATTCGCTGCTGAGTCCATGACAAATGTAATGGTATTCATGTCTATGATATATGTATATTTATGACAAATTGTTCATGCTGCGTATGAAATGTAAACAACATACTAGAAAAATTTGTGTGCGAAAAATGTGTGCAAGTGCATAGCAGTTGAAGATTAAGGCTTAAAAAGCTGCAATAGTGCACCAAATACTAACTCAATATTATACATTTTCTTGCACAGCCTTTCAACTCTGGACCACTGAAACTGAGATGCAATGAAAAGTTGCGCACATTGATTATCGATTAATCTGTTGATGATATTCTCGAATAAAAGTTTAATTTTTGTAAAATGTCAAAAAAAGAGAGAACAACCCAAGCCAGCATTTTCAAATCAAATGTTTTGTCTGACCAACAATCTAAAACCCAAAAGATATTCAGTTTACAACAACGCAAAACAGATAAAAAGCAGGTTGGAGAAAGAGCAACTGATAACATCAGAAGCTGGAACTAGTGAACGGCATTTTTTTTTCCTGAAATCATCAATCAATTAATATAAAATCACTGTAATATGGTTGAAAAATCACAAGTAGTACCGTACATCTGCTGAATGAGCAGCCTGGGCGGACTGGTAAAACCATGCAGGATTAAAAAATGAGTGTGAGTGTTGGTCTTCCTCATCATCTCATTACCTTCTTGCAGCCTCTGGCTCCCATGAATTCCACCTCTGACTTTATTCCCGTTTTGCACTGATGGCTGTTAGCTCACAGAGTGGTCCGCTCATCGGCAATCTGCTTATACCACCCGTCATTTGCACCTAATGAGATCAAGGAAGGGTGATCAACTGCTTTGAGTTTGAGATCACGCCAACAGCACTTTGTGTTTGAATACATACAAACAACACACACTCCTCAGCCTTTTAGTACTTAGTATTGTTTAGCCATAGATTTGTTTCAGACATAATACTATGTAATGAAAGGGCATCATTAGCATGGAAAACAATGTTTTTTATAGATACATGTTAATAGACAGCGTGGCCATAGACCAGTAGCTTTTAGATAAGGTCCAAAACACAAGTCCTTCCTTTTTCCTTCATTGTTTTTCAAGAAACGACAGCATTGAGTATAGAGCTGGTTTAGCAATTCTACAAGCAGATTAGTATGCCTACTGCATGCTTGCAGGGGATTGGGCACACAAGCGCAGAGGCAAACAATACTGCAAGACAGATTACACATACACAATGGCACACGGCTGACCACAGCTACAGGAAAGACTTACAACTGCTGTTTTCTTCTTCTTATGGTCTTACATTTAAAACCACTGAGGCATTCGTAAAGCACACATGCTAGCACACAGACCAACAGTAACACACATGCCCTGCACACACCAGTACCCAAGCACTTGAGCCTGATCATCTGGTGTTGATCTCTTCTGTTTGTACAGAGGTCATATTACATTCTTAACAATACAAAGTATTATCTACAAAAACAATTATATGAGCATTCACATGCATGTAACAAGGCTTGCTTTCACCTAAAAGATAATCTGCCTTGGTGAGTAATGTTCATCTAAAAATGTCAAACTTTTTACTCAGTGCAGTGCACTCAGCAAGTTATTCTATTTTTGTGTATCAATTTTTAAAAACCTGCTTCACTTACACCCGTGTCTGTTTGTGATTTCCAAAAATGCCTGTAAGTAAATCTCAGAGTATCATTAAACTGTGGGATGTTTATGTAGAGAGCTGGTAAAAGCAGACACAACACTCCACAGCACATTTTGTGCACCTGCAATGAACACAGATATTTTATGTAACTACATAATAGTTCCTACACCTGTAATGAATGCTTACAACAAAGCACTAGGGGAATTTTATATGATGTTTTATGTCTGTGGCTGTAGCCAGTACTTTTTTTTCAGAATTTGAGTGATTTTATGAATTCAAGTTTGCCCAAATGCTAGTCCCTAATATACCTTCCTCAGAAAACTATGACTGAAAAGTCACTAAAAATGTAGTTTTGTTTTTTGTCAGAAGTTCACTTACATTTTCTAAATATGTGTATTGTTTAAAGCCTTCTCCACACTGCCAGGATTTCAATTCTGGTAAGGAAATACTGAATCATTTATTCATTTGATTATTATTGGCTTAATAGTTGTAAACTTCAAACATAGTCAGTGTGAATATATAAAAATAAGCTTATGAAATACAAACCATGAGTAAGGTTTTAGTTGTAGAACCTAAACCCCCCGCTAGATTGCTAAATCCCCACAAAATATACGGAGGGCATGACCTCAGTGTCCTCAGTGATTGCGACAGTCCTGTCTATCTCATGAGCACGAGATTTAATTTGAACCATGTGGAATAGAAAAACACAGACTGAAAATTTCTTATGTGATCCATCCCCATCTGCTCTGCTGAGGGAAAAGTAAATCCAGTGCTGTTGGCTGTGTTTCCCTCCATTATTCCCAAGACTACTATTTCCTACCAGAGCTGCAACACCACAGTTTCCCATAAAAATCAAATTGGAGTCTGTTGTCAAATAACACCACATATATATTGCACTATTGCTCATTTATTGACTGCGAAATGGTCATACAAATCATGCATGCACATTTAAAGGGTGCTGGTGCTGGTGAAGGCTCTATCTGCATGTCCACATAGAGCAGGTCTGACCCAGTCTAAGAGCTCAGAGTCCCAGAGGGCCAGCAAGGGTCTCAGGGCCCCAGTGGTAGAGAATAGGTAGGTGATCTATATTCATTGGCCAGCTTTGGAGAGGCCTGCTGTCATGGCCTCCCCACCCCCCATGGCAGACCAGACCAGGGACCTGTGTGTGTGTATGTGTGTGTACGTGTGAGTGTGAGTGTGTGTACGTGCTCTTCATGGCACTAATGCAGTCTGACAGAGATGAATGCAGCTGGACCACACAGTTTTCAGCAATGAGGGGTCCAGAGAGCAGAGAGTGCAGGGCGTTATCTGCATAAAAAGCCAAAGAGAGGCGAGATGGAGAACATGTAGGTGAGGAGAGAAGAAAGAGGGAGGGAGAGAAACATGTAGTATGAAAGAATGGAGAGACTCTGGAGGGGGGAGGATGCAGGTGTGTGAGAGAAGAGAGAAAGGAGGAGGGGAAATGGAGCCCACTCTTCATTGGCACTGCATCTACTTTGGAGGAGAGGATGGAGGAGATCATTAATGCAAGAGGATGGTAAAGACAAGAGAATGACAACATTGAAAGAAGATAAAATAAAGGAAGAGGGGAAAGAAAAGCGGGTGTAAAGATGCACATGGGCCATGAGAGGAGAGGTAGTGATGGACAGCAAAGGGTTTTACAGACGAAGAAGAAAAACAGGAGAGAGGGTGAGTTTGAGAAATGGGGGCTGGTCCCATTAATGTTAATCAAGCACCCCTGACAGATCCTAATGAAGGTTTCATAAGAAGGGTTATTCGTGATTTCTCCTCAGTGCCACATATCCACACCAGAGCTGGAGTGGCAAAAGCCAAAGTGTTCGTCTTTGCTGTTATCCATTACTTAATTAGATTGTTCCCTCAATTAGTTTCTCCAACTGGAGGTCTGTTTCAGATCAGGGTCCTTTTAAAATCTGATTACTGCTGAAATGAGCTTGTATGTTTGTTGCCATACATGAGTATTAAAAAAAAAGTAGACTATACATTTGCCAATATCAGGAATCTGGGCAACTCATTAAACTAAAATTATTCACCTAATTTTCTCTGAAATCTTTGCCTTTCTGATTTCTTTCCTACTGGTCATTTGAAATGACACTAACCAGGTTACAAAAGCTCAAAATAGATATTTTTTTGTTTGTTTGTTTCTCTGTTAGGATAATCTAACACAATAGATTTCAATAACATTCTGTGATAAGTTAGGTCACAGGCTAACGTAGAAGTGAATAGGTTTGTTTTATATAGTGCCAACATGTGGCCATTTACAAAGATCTTTATATTCGCTCATAAAGCCTGAGTTGAAGATTTCTGCAGAGTTTTGGAGGGGGGGGAGAGGGTTTGGGCTTTTGAATACTTTTGATTTTGCCTGTATATAGGGTTAGGGTGAGGGTTAGCATTACATCACATGATTTGATCGGGCCGGTGTAAATGGCAACACCAGAGGGTTAAAACTGTGTTCAAACTGAATGCCAAGTTAAGAATCAATGCAATGATGCAAGTCAATCAATCAATCAATCTTTATTTATATAGCGCCAGCGTTATAACAGCGTTATCTCAAGACGCTTTACATAAAGAGCAGGTCTAGACCAAACTCTTTAATTAGAGAGAGACCCAACGATTCAGGAATTCAAAATTAAGGATTCAAGAATTCCCACATGAGCAGCATCAGATATTATATTGAGCAACAGTGGCAGGAAAAACTCCCCTTTAACGGGAAGAAACCTCGAACAGACCCAGGCTCAATGTGGTCGGCTTCTGTAGGGGTCCGCGTTGGGTGGAGGTTGGACAGAGAGAGAGAGAGAGAGACAGAGAGAGAGAGAGAGACAACACAAACAGCAACCAACGTACTAGCAGTGACTATAGCACTAGCAATAGGAGAGTGACTAAAAGATTAGCAGTATGATATTATTGAAAAACATGACGAGTGGCCGACGATCCGCAGCAGTGATTCATGAAGCAGAGAACCACATCAGCAGGACCAGGACCAGGATCCACAGGAGCCTGAGAGATGAGAAAGCACAGAAAGGCTCCGGGGAAGATAGCAAGTTAGAGGCAGACATTTGGCTGACATGAGACATAATGATGGAGAGGAAGAGGAGGATAGAGAATAGAGGAGCCCAGTGCACCATAGGAGTCCCCCGGCAGTCTGAGCCTATAGCAGCATAACTAGGGGCTGGTCTAAGGCCTGATCCAGCCCTTAACTATATGCCTTGTCAAAAAGGAAGGTTTTTAGTCTACTCTTAAATGTAGAGAGGGTGTCTGCCCCCCGAACCCAAACTGTAAGGGGGTTCCACAGGAGAGGAGCCTGATAGCTGAAGGCTCTGCCTCCTGCACTACAAGTGGACGCAAGTTCACCCTGACGAACTGAGGCAAAGGCAAATCTGACTGGAGTGTGGTGAGCTGTGAGAGCAGCAATTGTCAGAGCCGATTCATAAACACACAAAGTCACTTTACACATGCTTGGTAAAGAAACATTGGCTGCTGAAAATGTGTTTGAATAATGCAAGGTGAAAAGTTACAGTCTGAACACAAATTAAAAGCGGGTAAGAAGAGTTAACGAACTTTGAAATGTTCTTTTAATGCTTAGTGGATTCTTTTATGTAATTATGAAATCCTAAAGAAAAATATAGTGTCGTGTAGGATGTGTGAAATACTTGAAAAATGAGGGGACGTTATGGCTACCACGGTTAGCTATCGTATCTATTTGAGCCGGATGTAATGTGTTGCTAACACTAATGAGAGGAGCAGCTACAGGATAAAACACAATACTTTTATGTACAGACCTGTACTGCACAGTACAGTGAATGTGTGTGTGAGTGTGTGTGGAGCAGTGCCAAGTCAGATATCTTGTAGACCTGCTCTCAGTCGTGTGTGTATCCAATACCTGTTATGGTCATGATAATGACTGTTTGCCAAGGACATGCACACACACAATCCCTCGTTCTCTTTCTGCAGGGTGTCTTGGCTAGCAGCAATGATGTGTTTATGTACCATATCCACCATGCTGGTTCCCATTACGGACATGGGGCTCCCTTAACTCCCTCCTCCGCTCGCCACGATTAACAGCACTCTCCTGTCAGACTAATGAACATGTCAGAAAGCAGAGAAAGAGAAAAGAGCGGGAGGAACAAGAGAGAGGGTGATTATGAAAGAGTCGGAATGAGAGGGAGATTGCGAGGTGCGAGGAAGGATATTAATAAGGGGATGAAGTGAGAGGGGACAGCGAAAAGAGACAGGAGGCTGCAGAAAAAAGGGTGATCAGTGAGGATGTCGTTTTATACAGTCTGCCATTAGATCTTGTAGCAATCAGGCTTTATTATGACAGCTGGGAAAAGAGATCCTCACACTTTATGGAGAGGGCCTGACCTGCATATCAGGGGGTGAAAAAGGAAATCATTTAAACAAATAATGACCCCCCAAAAACTGTAAATCTGTATTATGGGAGTGGAGCAGTTGTTTCTGCAAGAACAGACCAGTTTGCAATCATGATTACACAGTAGAGGAGGAATTCAACAGATTCTAAACTGTTTCAGGTTTGACGGGTGAAAGCACATGTCTTTATTCTTGCCTACTTTCAAATCAATCATTTCTACAAGTCACATAAGAGAGCATCCATGATGAGGTGGTTTGTCAATAATGTATAGCCTGTTTCACTATTACAATATTATGAAATATCATATATATATATGAATTCATGCATTATAAAAACAGCCTGGAACATGCAAAAGTCTGCCTCTACATGCTGATGTGCTGGTTTGTGTTACTGTTTCTGTTTGTTCTGTGTTGGTGGACCACAGTGGAAATAAAGCATTAGGTTTTATTGTGTTTCTACCCGAAATAAATTTAACTACTGCAGAGCAGAGAATTGTGGGGTGTTTTTCAGCATCAAATAAAATAGATAAATTAATGATGAGCTATTCTGTCATTTCCTGCATACACACTTGCTATCTAGACCTGTAGATAACCGAAATCCCCTGAAATCCATTTTCCTCTAACAGATGAAGTGTATAGTCCTTTGTGCACTCCTGTGATTTCTGAGTTCTATTAAAAAGCTGCAGAAATGTCATAATTTGGTGGTAAATGTAGGATGTGAAAGGGTTCATTCCATCTTTAAGATAGCCTTGGACCACACAGACTGTACAATGCAGCTGCAGCCTTGAGTGAAACAGTGATGACAAGATTATTAAATCTGATGGTGCTGCAGATGCTGTGCTCCTGTATTCTGTGTTAAATGAAAGAGAACCAAGGTAGGATGATAATGATGACCCTGCTGAATGCCCAACCAATAAATGCCTATTTGTACAGCAAATTAATGCATGTACAATGTCACATTTAAGCACTTTCAGAATTAATGTCCATGAATGATGATCAGGAATGTTTCCATCAGCTTGTTAATAAATCACTTACTGCTGCTTCCCTGTATCTGGGCTAGATTAGTGGGGGAAATTCATAAAATGGGGAGGGGTTGCTGTAGCAACGCTAATGATACCCCCCCCCCCCCCCCCCCCCCCCCCCCTCTCTGTCTATGTGTGCAGGCCCTTTCTTCAAGGTACTGTGTAATTGCGGCTGCTGCAGAGGTTGGTTGTGCAAACCCTTATGGAAAGATCTTTGATTGAACATGCTGTATATGTGATCTCTTAAGAAGAAAATTCAACAGTTAGATGCTTTTTTTCTTCTGTAAGTTAAGATTGATGATCTTGAACGAGTCAGTGCCAAACACTTAAAATGAAAGTGCCAAGCTTGCAATATATTTGATTTAATCAAGCTGTAGTGAAACTACAACATCAACAAATGGAAAGCAAAACACCAAAGGCATTTTCGTGGGAACATGTTCTTATTATCTGATCGAAGACTGCGAGCAACTATAAAAGAAATTCATTTGGGTGCAAACATTAAAACAGACATTAGTCTGCAAATCAGTGTGCAGATGCTTTCAATACTTTTTTGTGAAGAAATTACTTTTGTGCAAAGTGGATTATCAGTTGAAGAAATGTGGCATCAAGTGTCTAAGGACTCGTATAGAGTTTTGTAAGGTGAAATGAGTGTGAAAACCACCAGAGGAGGTTCAGTATTTACTCATGTTGTATTCTTTTTGCTGAATGTTTGTTTACATTTGCATAAATGCACAAATGTCTGGCTGTGTGTCTGTACATACCCGCCTTAGTGCCACTCTGCAAACACATTGCTATGAGCTTGTTTATCTGCAGGGTAAGAGTGCTAGACAACTTGACTCGCTATCATTCAAATTAGGTTTATCTTTCAACCGATGTGTTTCACCGCTTTACACATACAGATAATTCACAATCATTGTAGCCACAGTTGTTTCCGATTCATTCAAAAACATTAGTGTTTTCCTGTGTGAGCCAAAAGCAGGCACACATCCCTCTGACTGGGACGAGATGACTGAGGAGCCCAGGCTGTTGGTGAGGAGAGAGGCTTAGACCTATAGGCTGATTACTGATTACCTCAGTACTGCTGAGTATGCTAAAGCACATAGGCTCAAGGTGGGCTGGGTCACTATGATTAAGGTAAGGGGAGGGTGGGTGCTGTGGATTGGTGAGCCAAGGAGGTGAGAGGGCCACTGAGACCCCACCAAGAGAGAACTGCTGAGGTGGGCTGAGCAAAGCCACTCCAGGCTAAATCGTCTCCATCCTCTGTTCTCTGCATCCTGCCCGCCTGCATACCCATACAAGGAAACTCATTAAGTAACTGTCCACTTTTTTTAGAAGAAACACACCAGGAAATGTCATAAATTTTATTTAACTGCAATATTTGGAGCAGTGCTTGGGAGATTCAGCATGTTAACAGTTGCTGTTAAAAGCGTCAGTCACAGATATAGAGCTTGACCCCTTTTAAACAATGGAAGAAAAAGGCCACAGAGGAAGCCTGAAGCAAATCCTGTCAGTATGTTCTGGGTCGTGGAGTCTTGTCTTGAGGGGAAGAGATTCAACAAACTCATGAAGAAACACAAAAGGAAAATGTGCTTTGGTAGAGGAAACACCCAGAAAATGCTGAGTTAACCTTTAATCCAACGTGCATAGACCCAGAGTGAAAATTATTATATCCATTTGTGTGAATGTGCATTCATGTGTGCGTGTGTGTGTG
Organism: Pempheris klunzingeri; assembly: GCF_042242105.1. Taxonomy (NCBI): domain Eukaryota; kingdom Metazoa; phylum Chordata; class Actinopteri; order Acropomatiformes; family Pempheridae; genus Pempheris; species Pempheris klunzingeri. Next base: position 10,912,268 of record NC_092018.1, read on the forward strand.
TGTTCATGTGTCCCCTTGAGGTAGCTCATGATTTTATTGCCTGTCGACTTATTGCCACAGTGCAACTGTCCAATCGCTGGGGGTGAGACCATAATGAAGTTGCCTTTTATTGGTTTAACTGTGTAAGTCAAGAGGCCACTTCTCAGCAGCAGGACACAGCTTTTATGCATGTGTGTTTGCATGTGTCAGTGAGAGTAAGAGAGACACAAGGAGAGAGAGATACAGTGAGTATATACAGTATATTTGTGGGGAGAGAATAGGCTTGCAGACACACTTGTACTAACACATGCAATTAACCCTTTAGACTTTAAATCCTTAAAGGATGACAATGGTGTTTTTGCTTTTTTTAAACAACCTAACTATCATGTATACTCACAGCAGAGGATGCCTATCCCAGCAGTGGCATTGCCAGTTGGACAAGAGCATTTATTAGGGGAGACTGTGCACCACAGTTCAGACAGAGAACCTTTGGTCAATCTGCTTTCTCAGTTAAAGCAGTGGAGAAGTGAAATTCCATACCCACAAATAACAGGGAGTCTTTAGGGAGCTTTGCAGCGTTAAAACCAGCCTTGAGCTTTGGCTGAGATCAGCAGTGTGTGTCACCATCAAGAATTGCCTTGTATTTATTGCTTTTATCACACTAATTCTATTCATTATCTCACACTAATCCACATTTATATATTGTACTGTACTGTACTGCTTTGTGTAGTATATCTGCTGTGGTTGTTTTTTGTCTACATTCCCAGAGATATGAATTAACTGCTGGTTAACTGGTGCAGTTACTTTTAATTGTGCGGTGCCCCTGTAAAGATGAACAATGGTGTAATCATTCTACAGCCATTACACTGTGCAATAAACATTTACTTCATAATGATAAGTTCTAGGAAAAAAGTTGCCTTCTTCCAAATTAAAACAAAATTATCTGCTTGGCTAAATAGGACAAGAGGTAAGTAAAAATTTGAGCACAGATTTGACAAAAGTTGCACAGATGTTTCCTGTGATTGATTACACAGTTCAAGCAAATCTCAGTCTGCTCATTGATATTCATCTCACACAGGAATTAAAGAAAACCAGGAGCGGCTCAGAATATCAGAAATACATTCAATTTGTCATTCAAAAACACAGAAGCTCAGTTTACAAAGTAGATGTAATGAAAAGTATATATGATTTGTAGTAAATAGGCCAAACATGTAAAACAAGTGGTATGATTCTTTAAAAATCAATCAATCAATCTTTATAGATTTGTTCAGCAAAACTGCATTATCAGATCACAGAAACGTAATGAGCTGCAGAGAACGATGACAATAAGGCAGGGGTTTTGGAATGAGAGCCATAGAGGCTGTTCAAAGAGAACTGACGCATGACACGACATGAATAAATGCCACAGCAGCGGGTCTTATGACCAACAGCCTCACTGCCATACAAAATCAATAATCATTAACGCTGTAGCTCTGTAATGTTGATTACATACATAGCAGTTTCAAAGTATCACATAGAGCAACACAACAGAGAAGCTTAAATGTTTTCTCTAATTGATTGCACGGACCTTTGTTATGTCTCATTGTACGAATGCTCTAGTAGATGTACATCATTGACACACCGTTTGTGCTCATCTGGGGAAAATTGATATCGCTGCGGAAGCACATATTATCACTAAATAGATAAGCTCCTCGTCTTTCACTCATGTGAAATCTGGAATCCACTTGCAGGTTGCAAGCCACAGCATATTTACCCTCCTGCCTGCCTGTCTGCCTGTCATGCACACACACAAACACACAGAAAACACACAAGGAATATCGCTGCCAGGCAGGGTGGAATTACCAGAGATGTGCTTCAACTTGCCCAACGACATTCCCCAGAAACCATGGCAACCTAGAGTGAGAGTGTGTGTGGTGTATTTACTTGCCTTTAAGGATCTCCAGTGCCCATCAGCCTCACACAGTCTGACTGACTGCACTGGCCCTCTCTGGAGCCACTCCACATCTTTCAGGAGCTGAATAGGGTCAAGCCTGCATGGCAACAATCTCTACTTCCTTTGTGGCTCTCTGGGATCCTTAAAAGAAACCAGGAGGGCATAAAACTCATTCACTGAGTCACCCACTCACTCACACACACACACACACACACACACACACACGGACTTGTACAGCTGCAGAATGTGGTGGTCTCATGGGAGTGGAGGGGTAAGTGCAACGCAACCTCAAACTGACCCTTGGTTGAATGAAGGTGCTTGCATTTGTGCACACCGACACACAACACAACACACAAACACATACAAACACACACACATACACAGACATACTATACTAATAAATTCAATCATGTTTCCAAGGAGAATACACTATCACCATCCTACTCTCTATATCTTTAACCCGTTCCTGTAAGTTGCTGGTATATTTTGATACCTGGGTTGTGTGTAGCTGAATGTGGGTCCTGTGCAGGGCTAGCTATGGGTGAGGATAGCTAAGGGTCAGTTTACACATCTCTCTTTCTCTCCCTCTCCTCAATTATTCATACACTATAACATCCTCTCCTGCTCCCAGCCAATCACCATAAGCCGAGAATGAGGAGAGGAGGTTTGGGGGAGGGCATGGAGAAACTTGGGAGCAGAGAAAGAACTGATGAATCTGTGGGCTCCACAAGAAGCTGCCACTCACTCATTCACTGTAGGCTCCATTATCTCCTGGAAGATATCAGACACGGAAGTATCTGATTCCATGCACAGGCACAAACTGTAGCTGGTGCACACGCGCAAGTATACATGTACGCTCATTATATATAGTGCCGTTACCCCTCCCTCCCCTCTAATGCACACACATGGGCATGCTCAAGGAAGCCTTCACTGAACAATGCTGCCACAATTGCTGTGTAAGCATTAGCATAGTAATGGTGTCTTGAATACAGGGTCAAGCACTGCTCATAGGTTAGTTAGACCCACTCCAGGTACCCTAAATCTAAAAATGACCCTATTCAATCATGACTGCGGGCTCATTTTATGTGTCAATGCAACATTTTTCTAGGGGGTCACTGATATTCATTGAATATATGCAACTGTACTTAAAGCAGGCTAACACTGGCCGACCATGTTTGAAAGTGCAAAGGTTTTAGAGCAGGAACAGATTAGGACTCTTGCCTAGATGATAAAGTAAAGTGAGAGAAGGATCCAGAGCACTAAAGCGCTGCACTTGGCTAATGGCTTAATATACGTTGGAGGATGGGAAAATGGTGGCTGGGTTTGTCAGTCAGTTTCCATCAGTGTATTAGGTTAGCATTAAGTGAACTAAATGAATTTCTATGTTGAAGGAAGCAGAGAAGTCTGCAATTGTCAAAAGAAAAGTTATTACGATCTCTAGTTCATGATTTGCAGTTTAGTATCACACTTAAAAAATGGTCCGAACTGATGCAGTAAAGGCCAAGAAGTCCAGATTTGTAGTCCCCAGTATTGATCAAGCACCAAAAACACTGGATCCTGTCTGTGACTTTCAAACCCCACACCTCCAGTTTGTTAAGCAAGCTTTCTGTTCACGGCAAGGCATGATAACCATAATGATATCACAATGATATTATTGGGGTTCGTCAGAACAACATTATACAACTGTTTTTACAGTCTGAGAAGTATCCCGCAGTTGAGTAAACTGAACGAATGAGACTTACTCTATCCAAGAAAAGGGGCTACATATTCATAGGTTTAATCAGTAATACAGTGCGCAATTAATTGAATTTAGCTAACATTTTGTGTCATTTTCCCCCAGTTACCAGCTGATTATTGTTACTCACAAAACAACTAAAGGCACTTTATGCATGACTGTGTACATTGCATGAATATTACATATTGTTGTGAGGAACTGAACAAACAGCCTTATCACTGTTCCTCCCTGGGGTGAGGCTGTCACTGACCTTTTTCCCACAATGCATGCTGGTGGCTTCAGGGCAAAGGGTGTAGCTCTGTGCCACAAGGGAGCATTCCCCTTGCACTGTAACACGCAGCCCTTACCTTTATTCTATTCCTCTCTTCTTCTATGTCCCTGCTCGTTCTCTGTCTTTGAACACAAAGTAAAGACACAAAAGAGAGTGGAGGAGCGAGAGAGATCATTGAAGAAAGATTGAAATCTACAGCATTCAGAAAAAATATAAAGATATACTGCGTTACAGAGCGAGACAGGGAAGTAACCAAAAACAGGAAAATAGGCAAAAGGACGACAGAAGATAGAAAAAGAAGGGGAAGCAGATCAAATTCTGTCCAATTACAGCAGGAGCTGAGGCGTGAAGTGAAATGGTTAGGAGAGGGAGGAGGTATTCTCACTAACCTAATGTCACCGAGGAGAGGAGAGGAAAGGAGAGGAGAGGAAAGGAAAGGGGACTGATGTTAAGCAGGAGGGTGAATACAGGATTGCATAATCAACAGTTAAAATGTTTAGTCATTGTTACAGTCTGTGACAGCAAACAAATGAAAACCTACAAAGATAAAAAAAAAACATGTCTTAGATGCCAAAAGAAAAGCAGGTTAATTCATGAAAGACAAGAGAAAGGAGATGAAAAAAGGCAAATGTTATTATTTGCTTATCTGCTCCGTTGAACTTGTGAGAAAAAGAATAAAAGGTAAATATAAAAAATGTATTCACATCCATAATGCATATGTGAATACCTTTGTGAACAGATGTAGATGTGTTATGCAATGTCAAGATAATATTTCATTTACTATTTCTACAAATGGGAAGTATAAAATCCAAAACGGTAGAAAGGCAAACCACTTGGTCACAATAAATAAATAAATAAATATCAAAAGAGGCAAAAATGAAGAAAAAATAAGTTTACGAATTCTGTAACGCACAGGAAGTGTGCCATTTATTCAATATGCATGCATATTATTTTAACATGCAAAGCCCATATAACAGCTTTGTATAGAGGATCCCTTTGCTCCACGTCCTGTGAGCCTTTAATGAGGAAGGAAAAGGAAAGAAGAGGAATTTCTCTGTGAAACAGTGTCTCTTCACAGAGTCACTGCTTGATCTTCTAACAGTGCCAGATCTTCCAAGGCTCTTTCATGCCGTCATCGTTACTCCTTTAAAAATATCCAACCATGAAATTAGATGTTTTTTATCCGTCTTTCACATGTACTGCTTTGATTTTTATGTAGGGTCAAAAACAAGTGGTAATTGGAGCATAAGGGAGAAATTTGGATATAGACATAGCGTTTCCATGCGAAATCTTATTTCAAATGCACATATCTGTTTTTCAGCTGTCCTGTGAAATGATTTTGCGACGCTGTAAAAGATGGAGGCATGTAATAAATGTGTCAGACTCCTGCTATTAAATGAACATTTATTAAAACTGTATGGAAGCAGCGGCCAGTAATTTAATTGCAATGTTTTCCACACAAGATTGTCTGTGGGATTGTGCTCGTGCATGTGTGAGATGAGTGTTTCACTGTGTTAATCTGCACACTCTGATTAACACTCAAAGTCAGCCAATGAATGATAAATTAGGTGCAGGTTTTAATTCACTCACCAGCAAAGGGATGAAATCAAAATATATCCACACACACACACACACACACACACAGAGGGAGAGACATAAACAAATTAGTACAAAGGGGAGGAGATTAGAGAGCAAATGAGTTTACCCATTCGCCATGACGCTGATTACTCTGAGACAAATACCTTTCCCCTCATGATATCCTTCCACTGTTTATGACTTGATTGTGCTGCACGTCTCCTTGTAGAGGGCGAGTGAATGAGAAACAGTAGCAAACAGTGGATGATCTTGTATTTAGAGGACACTTTGTACTTCAAGGGGGTTTGACGTTTGCCCCAAACGTAGTTTTAATATAAGACTCAGGTTAACTGAATGAAATACTGCTGCAATTAACAGTTGTTTTTATTATCAATTAATCTGTTGATTTTTTTTTTTACTCTTTATGAATAGCCTAGTTGATTAAATGTCATAAAAATGCCCCTCACTATATCCCTGAACCCAGGACGATGCCTTCAGTTTAATGGTTTTGCCTGACCAACAGTCTAAAACCTAGACATAGTCTATGTATTCATATTACACCATATAAAACAGAGCAAATCCTCATATTTGACAAGCAACATACATGATAAATGACTTAAATGAATATTCGATGAACAAAATTGATTCATTTCCCTGTTGATTCACCAATTAACTGAGTTTCAAAATCCATTCTCGTCTTTAGGAATGACAAAACAATTTCACCTCAAGGTCTATTTAAGCTCTGCTGGAGCTTTTGATCATATTTACATGATCTTCAGCAGCAGATAATGACGATTGAGCCCATTATTCTTTTTTTCCTTGGGACTTTAAAATTGTTTTGTCAATAAGCCAATGTGAATGAGAAAAATTAATCAATAAAATTTGAACATCTGTTCAGGCCAACTGAGCAAAATCAGCTGCTGAGGAAGACTGTACCCAAAATCACTCATTTACAGTTTAGTACACTATATTTACTGTCCGCCATTTTATGTGAGTGTCTGAATTTTGAGTGTGTGTATCTATGCTCTATAAAGTGCCCTCAATGACTGAAAAAGTAGTGTCTATGGCATGTTCACTTCTTTCTGCTAACAATCCCACACAGCAAGTGTCTAAAATCTCAATGTTTACTGCTCACTACAGAGTACACAATTTAGCGTCTATTCTACAAGGTAGCCTTTCAGTGAATGATTCAACAGGGACGTGATTAGGACACCACATGTTTGACACAGCTACTAAATGAAGCTTGATTGTCGTTTAACCAGCTCCATTTTCAGACGAAAACTCTTTCGATGTATGTAGGAGAACTGTTGCTAGTATTCAAAATGGTCAAAAGACTACATAGACAGAAGTTAGTAGTCAAGAATAGACCGTAGACATATTTCAAACTTGGTGTTGAGAGTATCTAGCCCCCGCACATGTCCTTGAAGCATGTCATACGGACTACAAAACTTTTTACAGATGACAGGAAAAGTTTACTGAAAGCCACTCTGATTTCTCTTCAAGGAAAAAAAAATCCACCGCCATTCTGGCTGAACAAAAACCAAAAACAGAGACTGTGCCACGAAGCAGGTCAGCCAGTCTCTAATTCTTATTTAGCTCTGAAAATGGGATAATGATGATAATGAGTGTGATTACCGAAATGGACGTCTTGGAGCACAATAATCTAAACTGTCCATCACAAAGAGGAAAAAAGAATCTTTGCATTTTTGTGTGTGCCTGTGTGTTACAGCTTACAGTACTACTTTGTAAATGAACTGGCATTAGCATGCTCTGAAAGGAGTAGAGCCGGGGTTGAAGGGAGCAGGTGAAAATCTCACTTTGAATCATTTCCCCTCCCGGTCCCTGCCATTGTTCCTGTCCTCACACATGGCAGAGGCAGAAAGAAAGGATCCTATTATTCCAGCCCAAGCCTGTTCTCCTCGTTTATCGTTTAAAGAGGGGGAAGAGAGGGGGAATATTCTGATGGAAAGCAGGGCCTCTGTGGCAGACTAGCAGTTGTGTGCCAGCTGAAAAGACTCCGCGAGCTGAAGCTGCGGCGGTGCCCACCACCTGCCGAGTTCTTTCTCCTTCATCTCTCCCTTCTCTCTCTGCTCTCTTTCTCTGCTTTTCACCGTCAAGCGCTCGGTGACTCAGCAGTCCAGGTTCAATTCAGGCTGAGGCCTCATGAAATAAAGAAAAAAAAAAAGGGTACAAAAAGAGAGAGAAAAGATTAATTTCTTGAGTGCGAGAGTAAAAAGGGGTGAAAGAAGCGGGCAGATACATAGGTACTGTATTTTGCTTTGCATGAAAGAGAGGTCTAAGCTGCACCTGGCTCTGGATATTGGAGTGATTTTCATGGGTGTTGAAGAAGTACAGGGTTTATCTAACTCCCTTCCGGAAATCCACACAATTTCTGGAGTTTAAGAATCACAAACATACCACTTGTAGTTTGTATATTAACTCGTTTATTCTTTGCCTATTTTGGCTTTATCTTACTGCCGTACTTGGAAACAGGCCTTGGACATCCTCCCCATGCTCCATGAACAGAGCCACTGAATTTAAGATCAGGTATTGATGCTCTGACTGTACTCAGTCCCCATCAATACTGATGGGTTATTGATGGAGTGAGTGAATCCTTGTACTGCACCACCATGAGACCAGTACTGTCAGGGAAACATCTGTGTGTATGTGTGTGTGTGAGTGTGATGAAATAATGAGGTAGGGCGAAAGCAAGGTGTTATATATACGTCTGCACACTCACACGGCAAAAATCAATGAAATCCTACACAAATGGAGATATATACATTGCCTGCAGCATTGCACTTTTGTGCAGGGGCACGTGTCTTCCCAGTGGAATGGGATCCAGAGTCGTTGTTAGGATTTTGAAACTCTAGGGGCCCAGACCATTTCAGAAATCTTTAGATTTTCACAAGATCAAGTTATTTCAGAGTAAAATGAATATAAGATATGAGACACTGTGCTCCCGTCAGGTGTGCAGGCTGTCTTTCACAACGTGAAATCAAAATAAACAATTTGAGTGCAGTCTGAGTCCTCATTCGACTATACCATTATTTTTATTTTCAGCAGGAAGAGTAAAACCGTGCATGTTGCCAATGCTTTGTTGAATTTTGAAAACTGACCAACCCTGGTCTCATAGGTTCTGCTTCTATTGTGTGACAAGGGCTCCTTGTGTACTGTGACAAATTTAAACTGTGACAAACAGTGTTAGCTCTGCGTCTTATCTGTCTGTCTGATACTATCCTCTTCTTCAGCTCTCCAGGAGCTCTTTTGGTGTCATCTGTCTGTCGCGCTCCACATCCCCACTGCTCTTGCCTGCCCTGGCCATAAAAAAAGATGGTATCGGCATATGCCAAACAAAATCTAACCACATCTCTTGCATTTTGATGTGGTGCTTAGATCTATTACACAGGTTGTTTATCAATATATCTGATACATAGACTTAACAAATTATTTGAACACACCAACCAATATCAGATAATACAAAAGCAAAGCATTAATGCACCACTCCATCCAGTAGGATGGTCAGCAGTGCCGATTAATCCATATGGGCTGACAGTCACACAACACAGCGACCCTACTGGATGCCAGTGACAGGATAATATTCAGTGCAGCAACAGATGTACATCAATCAGCATTCTTCTGCTATCTATTACTTACTGCGGTGTAATTAGTGGATTGTGTGTTCTCTCCTGCTGATAACATCTATCCTCATGGCCTCATCCCTTCCTCTGTTGTGCTTTTTTGCTCTTTCAAGTTGTTTCTCTCTGGCATTGTATTAGTTATCATCTGCACTGCAGGAGAAGGAAGAGGGCATATGATGGATAGAAGGAATGGCCCCACAGGAAGAGGCAAGGAGATGAAAAGATGCAACTATGAAGAAGAGACATTGGAACCAGCGATGAACAAGACAGAGCTTTGTACCAGAAAGGAAAGCAGTTAATTTCCCCAGATCTCTCCCCATGCTCTGCCAGGAGCAGCATCTTCGAACGGCTGTACAGACAACCTGGGGCTCAGAGGCATTAATTCAACACATGATTAATAATTGATGTGCATCAAAACATTGAACACATATGCACACATGATCTGAATGCAAAAATTCTACTTGTGGATAACTCACTCTCTCTCTAGGGTTTTTTTTTTTATCAATCTAGTCTGTGGGCAGCTGGTATATCTTTCCTCATTCTTTGCAACAACTTTGGACCAATAAAACACTGTGTTCCGCTCTGCAGAGTCCTCGCTGCCAGTAATGTTTATTTTTTCTTTAAAGCATATTGATAACACTACAGGCCAAGAATTGCATTATATAGCAGTGACATTTTAGATGTTAAGCATAATAATGTCAATACGAGTAGAAAATTAGATTTTTGACCAATTTAGAGAAATTTAAGAAAAACAATGAGTTTGTCCTTTTTGGAAGACTTATTCACTTTGTTGGAAACAGTTAGATGAAAAGATTGATACCATTTTTACATCTGTGTGGTAAATATGAAGCTGAAGCCAGTAGCCAGTTAGCTAAGTTTATCATAAAGAATAGAAATATGGGGAAACAGCTTGCCTGGCTCAGTCAAAAGTTAACAGAACCCACCTATGAGCACCTCTAATGCTCACCAATTAAAATAGTTCATCTCTTTTGTTGAATCCACATAAAAACATGCATAATTCAGCAGTGTAAAAATGACATGTTGTGCTAACAGGCTGCTATTTGTAGTCTTGCATTCACTGTCCAGAAATGAGAATGATTTCAGTCTTCTCATATAACTTTACGCAAGAAAGCAAAATAAGTGTGTTTGTAAATGAGGTTGAAACCGAGCCAGTGATCAAAACAAGACTAGAGTCCCTCTGCTTAATATCAGCATAGAGACAAGAAGGTCATCTGGCAGTGGAGATAAAGGTGGGTGTGGGTCATGTGTGTGTGTGTGTGTACCACTTATAACGCTGTCCATCTCCCTCGCCCACCATGGGCAGGCCAGGCATCTCTCATCCACATTCCTCAGATTATAGAGGGCCATCCCAGACGAGCAGAGGCAAGCCTGGACCCACCTGGGCAGACCCTGGTAAATTCCACTCATGCTCGCAGACCCAGTGGGATAAGAAAAGCTGGGAAGAAGTGGAGGCATTTTCAGGATTTTCCCACCAGATCAAAATTGAAAGCAACATTTGAATCTGCTGAGCTTCGTGCTCATTTTCAAGGGGCCAAAACAGCACTCAACAAGAGTGACCCCTTGCTAGCAAGCAGGCACTCCAGGTCTTTGCTGTGGGTAATGTCCACTCTGTACTGAGCCACCCACCCCCCTATGGTCTCACTATTGTGTTTGCTTGGCGCTGATGTTAGGGGGGAGAGAGGGGCTCGGGTGGGGGAGGGCAGGGTAGGGCTATCGTCACCAGGGCCATTGTTTCGCAGCGACCCCCATTCAGGGTCATTTAGCATGTGACACCTCTAGGGGCACAGTGCATTACTAATGGCACAGAAGAGCAATAAACGTGCCAGCTCCCCACACTTTGACCTGAACCAACGTGATGAGAAATAAGGGATAATGGGGGTGGCAAAGGGAGAGTTCAATTTTAGACTCAAAATTAGGGACAAGAAAGCAACAGAGCTAACATAATGGAAGGGTGGCGGTGGAAAACGCCAACATAAACCAGACGAGAGGGTTGAGGGAGCTCATCTACATACCTGAGGAGGGTGTGTGCACAACTATGTGTGATCTATGCAAGTGTGTGTTTACTGTAAGTGATGGGCATTCCTGCCTGGGCATCAAAAGGAGACAGAGAGGGAGAGAGAGACACTGGGGGAGGGGGCTGTAGACTGTAAGAGGCCCAGTGTTTACCACAGCTGGGTCTGACCTAACTACAGGAGGTGGAGACAACAGTAGAAACCCCCAACAATACAGTTAGGTGAAGCCCATCATGTTCAGTGTTATTGACAGTTATTGTTGACATTTTATTGAATGAAGCTACAGCCGGAAGATGATTAGCTTGTCTAAGCATAAGAACTGGAAGCTGGGTGAGTGCTGGGGTGACAAGCGCAATGACTTAGAGCAGTCACTCAAGCAGTCTAGCATTGTTTAGTGAAGTATTATTTTGTCTACTCCATAAAAAGTCTGTATTTCCCCATTGAGTGTATTTCAGTCAGAGACATGAAAGATTTCAGCATTTATCGCAAATGGTTACACGGTTAAGAGTTGTCGGAAAAAGACTGCTTTTAAGGGAACGAGTCCACCTAGAGAGCTAATCCCCAGACACTTAAGATACAGCATCAGATACAGAAATATTCATCAACATGAGCCTAACGAGGTAACACTAAAACTTAAATGACACGAAGAAGAAGTTGGGATGGTGGAGGGAGGCACTGGCATAAAATAATCAACAGAACAATAGAGACTGATCATAAAGGTTGCTTAAAATACTTGTATGACTATGACTGGACACTACTGGTCCCCTGGTAGCAAACGTATGATGCATCAATAATCCAATGATAACTGACAGTTGATGCAAGCAGGACTGCCAAAACTAAGGCTCCCTTTAGTGCATCTTTTTTAGTTTGTGCTGTCATATATTACTTTATGTGCATCTGACGAAATGTCACTGAGGGTTTTCTTGTGACAGTGCAATACATTAATTTTAAGACGGTTCCCTCTGAAAATCTGCAGCCTATAAAAAAGGTCCAAAGAGGCAGTAAGCAGTAAAATTGCGCAATGCAGCAAAAAGATACGCCAACATGTCAACAACAGGAAAATGACATTTGCAAGTAGGACTATTGGCCACAAGTTGACCCATATCAACTGCTACTAAAAGACTGTTGGCAGAACTTGTTTACAATACTACAAGCTATGAATCAAAAAATAACCTAACACTTAAGTTAATACCCCAGTCAAATACCAAGTGTCATGAACTGATAATTACTGCAGGGCTCTTGTCAAGTGTTATTTCGTCCCCACCCTGCACCTCACGTCACAGATCCCTTTGCACGTCAGCCTTACACTACTCACAAAAAGTTAGGGATATTCGGCTTTCAGGTGAAATTTCAGGATGAACCTAAAATGCATTCTAACCTTTCCAGGTGAACTTAATGTGACCTTCTCTAAACTTTTGAATGCACATGTCCAACTGTTCAGTGTTTCAGTACTTTTTGCACAAGTTGCTGTTCTCTAACAAGAATTCACAACAGGTTTGATCCATGAACCGACCAATACATTTCCTGCTTCAGTTAGAATTGGTATTTAAACAGTCCTCCTCATCATGCTGTTCACATTCTGACATCATGAGTCCAAGACGACACCTAACAATTGATCAGCAGCACCTCGCCATTGCGAGGCTTCAAACAGGAAGTCCTCAGACGGAGGTGTTCACTGAGCTTAGAGGGTCACAGAGTGTCATCAGGAGGTTGTAACAGTGATACAGAGACTGGAAGAGTCACCGAGAGAAGAGGAGTGGACGTCCTTTGGCCACATCCCAATTTATTGAGACCCACCACTGTTGTTAGATTTTCTTTCAATAAATTGTTTAAGATGAATAAAATTACCATTGCATGCTTCTACTTAAATGCCCTACTTTCATGATATAATATCACTGTAGCATTTTCCATATATTTCACCTGAAAGTCGAATAGCCCTAACTTTTTGTGAGTTGTGTATTTCTACGGTCTGTGCCAACAGGTTTTCAGATCACAGGAATGAAATACACAGGTACACCATCGCATAGAACGTCACTTTGGCATGTTCATAGAATGAACATAAATTAACCCTGAGGCAAACTGCACAGGGTAGCGATACCTGAAAAGAGACAAGAAACGTGACCTGTGACTTGGGAGACATTACCCATTAGATATCATCTATGAACAGGATCACATACACAAAGGCAACAGCAGAATCAGGCTTGTTCTCAGAACAGGAACATAGAACTAAGAAAAGTCAAACACAGTCTTGGTTTTCGATCAAGCTTTTAATGAAAAGATCATAAAATAACAGTTTATTTTTCCTCACTGCTGTACATTAAGACTGCAAGGTTGTGAGTGCTGAGGTCAGCTGTATTACACTTTTGACACTTTGAGTTTGCGAGCCCCACCGCTATGCACGGCGGTGGCTCTGACCTGAATACGAGCTCTCTGAGGAGTGGAGATAAAGAGAGAGCCCAGCCTGGGTGCTGCCAGAAGCCACAAAAAGGGTCACAGAATTTTTAAGGTGAGAACCTTAAATACTGGTGAGTGCGTGTTAGGTCTAGACTGTGGCATTTGTGTTTGCATGAGTGTATATGCGCACATGCCAGCAAAAGTGCACCTGGGTGTGTACACCTTTACATATGAAGTGTGTTTGCCAAGGGAGCGGGGTTCTCTGCCTTAAATTATTCATCATCAGCAAAGACCCTACATGTCCATTCCAGAGCCTCTCAGCCCACAGATCCAGATACATTATTGAGAGGCTCTTCCTGAAGAAAACAGACCAGAGAGAAAGCTAGATACACCCACTTCATGGGCAACTCCACTAATTCTCTACTCTTCAAGTACTATTTTTTTTAGCAGCTAACCATGTCTTTCCATTAATGCAGTGCACATGAAGGTGACACCGTGCCTTTGTAAATTCATAAAGAAATGAAGAGTATGATAATATGTTGCTACAAACTATTCCAAAAAACATATTTTGGTTGCAGATGGACGGCAAAAAAAAAAAAAAAAAAAAAAAGTAGAAATGCTCACATGCAATGGCAAGGTAGCACATTTCTGTAAACACTGAAAGTTTTGAGGTAATTTGGTGTTTTCTGTATTTTAGTCACTACTGAACAACTTCATTGGATATACAGTAACTACTAATTTGAGGTGTAAAATGCAGCAGATCGGAGGGTACCGTTGCCTGCACAGTAACAGAGATTGCAGAGGGTCAAAGGGCTAAAGCAGGGTGTCAGGTGTATGAGATAAAGCAAGGGACAATAAAGCTTTGACATGCTTTAATGGCACTGGACGCCATTTTGAAACTGGCTTTGGTTTAGTCTGCCGAGGTAAGAAGGAGCATCTCCATGATAACTGGACAGACCAGCCCCTCTACTATACAAAATGCCTGAAGAGGATGGTAACAGTAACTACTGTACAAGGTGTAACAACAATAATACCAAGAAATGAGATGGAAACTCGAATGCTTAACGCCAAGTACAGTCTCTCAGTTGCATTTCCTGCTTTGTATATTCATTTTTAAAGCTTTTGTAACACTGCATAATGATATGACATTTCAACAAACGCACAGGAACAATGATGAGGTAAGAAGACAAAGACAAAGACTAAATCGTCAGTTAAATGGGAACTGATATGAGAGTGCCCGGATCTCCCATAGGCTTTGAAAAAACATACAAAGTGCACTTATTAAAGCTATCTCACCCAACGTTTCTAAAATCCTCCGCTGTAGAGCTAACAGACACTAAAAACATGACGTCATGTAAAAGAGATTGAGGAAGTGGCAAGTGGTTTAAGACAAGAAATGTAACAATAGTCACAAGACCACTACTGCTCAGCAGAGAGAAATGTCGATTATGAGCATGTTTCGGCTATGTGAATGTTTTGTTTCTAATGGCAGCAACGTGGCAACACCCAGGGAGAGCCATCTTGAAAAGATACAGTATCCTCCTTTCTGCACAGGCAGGTCAGTGTCCTGCCTGTGTCCACAGACACATACAAAGGGTTAAAGTTCAACTCCCCTGGTGTGCAGTCATTCAGTGAGAACTCAAGAACACATGGGCAAAGAAAAAACGCCCATAGTGAATTACATGAAATAAAAACCCTACAGACTGTCAGGTGTAACTGAGAAAAAAGATATTAAATGCCATAGACCATTTTCTTTGAGTTGGAAAAAATCAGTTCTCCCACAAAAAAGTCAACTTCACAGATTGTGGTTAATGGCTATGTTTTGTCTCATTTTTGATTCTCAGCTTGAAATCCTCAAAACAAAAACAAAAAAAGGGGGTCCTGCCACCACCTCAGTCTCACACACTGAGCATATTCTTTGCAGAGGTGAGGGCAGGACCAGAAATAAATACATTCATCACTGACAATAGACATTTGATAAAAAAAAGAACACTGTCAATAAGTGTTTGCACCAACTTTGTATGAGGCCCGGCCAGCCAGAGGTTTGTGCTGCTTTTACCCACAGAACACAGGCAGCAAAAAAAAAAAAAGAAGAAGTTTCAAAACATCATAAAAGCAGAAATATGACAATAACATTCACAGTTAAGACTACCAAATAAGCCTGTTTACATGCAGTGAACAAATAAAACTACATTCTCCAGATAAGTTTCAAGAACTGCCAGCATAAGAGATGTACCATGTTACTAAACCAACCCAAACCATTCAAGCATCACACACCCACTCCTACATATTAAGAGACCCAATCAGCAAAGGTAGTCCTCAAGTGCATTTGGGTAAACACAGAGACAACATTGAGCTAAAGACCCTGACTAACAATGCCTTTTGATTAATATGTCAAGGATGCACTGCCCACCCCCACTGCTGTGGTCCCATCTGAAGACAGGCCAGAGGGCAGGGGGACTGGGGCGCAGGGTCACCCCAAAGCCAGCTGGCAGAGGGGAGGGGTGCATCTAAACCAAACACCCCTCCCCTTAATTGAATATGCAGCAGTTCACCCCATGTTTGACGCTATGCTTTTGTTTTGGCAGCAACCTCTGTGGAAAAGCATCTTTGAAAAAAATAAAATAAAATACACACAAAACTACCTCTCTGTCTGGCCGAGCCTCAACTGAGGTCTGTAAAACTGTTAAAGTTTATGTAAACAATGAGATAAATACATATGTTTCTTTTTTTAGAGCCACACATGGTTCCATAATCATTCAAATGTGCTTTGGTTTAAAAAATAGTTTGTGGATTTGGGTATGAGCTTTTTTTTTTTTTCTTCTTAGTTCTTTGTACAACTTTGCAACTATTTCTGAACATACTGTGTTACTAACTAAAATGTAGACTTGTTTTGAGCTGCCTCGCCTTTGTCAAGGCTCTTTGCGTTAGTTGAAAAAGTACCCCCCGTTTGTCTTAAATATGAAACTAGTGTTTTGCTTTTCCCATGATTAAAATACAGAGAAATCGATACAATACTATGTCTTACAAATGTAGCTGAGAGTCCGCATTCACAGATGCAGAACAATCCCTGAAGTATTTGAATAGTAGTAGTACTAGTAGTAATAGTAGTAGTAGTAGTAGTATGGTCACAGTTTGGAGTTTGTAGTTTCTTTTCTTCTTCGTTATGTCAAACAAGCAAGCATTCAAATGCAGCTGCAAAGTCTTTTGCAGAGATGGCTAAAGATCTTGTACAAAAACACCTTTTGCATGACATGACATTATGCTGTACTGCAGTAAGTGCTGACAAGTACAATAACGTTTGAAGGCAATGCATTGTGGACTCCCTCTTAAGCTAGAAGAGGTCACAAGCAACAATGGATCAGGCGATAAATAACATGTTTGTGGTCGGGGGGGTTGGGGAGTGTGAAAAATTCGTAGATGTACCATGCAATCACTAAACAGTAACTGCTTAACAACAAGACACCAACATCCAACATAACCAAGTAACAACTCTGGGAGTCCAGGACGCAGGTACCTTAAAACGGTAGTGATGTTTGTGTAACTGTAGCTGCATCCCTATGATAAAACATTTCACAGACCATAACATGAGGACGAAAGAGGAATTTAAAAAAAGAAAAAAAATCAAGAAGACAGTTAAACCAACATAATAGAGGAATGCCTATACCAAAAACTTGTAGTGAGGGTTCATGCTCCACAGTGTAACTGTTAAGAGTAGATACACTGGACAGATTTCAGTGAAACCCACCGACAACAGAGGGGCCATTCCCAACTTATGGTTACTTATGGTGAGGTAAAGCTTTAGAGATTTAAAATAATTTAAAATCATTCTGTGGTATAATGAAATACAATCAGAAACAAAAGGATGCTGCAGGAGACCAATGGGTTGTCCAACTGTCCAGTGCATCTCTGCTTCTCCCTTCTTATTACAAGTTTTCACAAGTCTGGCTCAAAAAACTAACAAGCAACTTGAACTTCACATTAAAATTCTGATTATAATTCTATCTTTTTTTTCTTTTTCTTTTTTTGGTCTGAACAGAACACATACAATGTCATCAAGTCCTGTTTTTAAAGTCAGGGAATATAAAGTGATAAGGACTCTGGATACAAACAAAAAGAAACTGAAAAACATGTTCAGGGAACATGTTTTTAAAACTTTACCATTTTCTTTAGGTGGTAAAGTTAACATTATACCGGCCCACCAATCAGCACAAGCTTTCCTTGCAAACCACAAGAACCATCCTCAGTGTCAGAGTCATTGGCCAAAACGCCATCAAAAGAGTGGATCTCTTTGTCTGGACTTAGAATATAATTCATAATTTGTTTTATACAGCAAAAAGAAATCAAAAGTGAAATAATTTAGTATGCTATATATCTTAAGTACATCTTTTTAAAAACTTTGGTTATGAACTTGTCTAGCAATGTTTGTTAGTTAGCTCTGTTCTCCTCAACATTCATAAGATCTTTGGAACACTATACATCTACACTAACTAACCACTATTTGCTCCAGGCAGGAAGCTACAGTACACTTTGAGGTGGGGCCACACTGAGCAGGGCACCCAAAAAGCTATATTTGACAAGTAAAAACAACAGCTAAAAACAATATAAATGTGTAAAATCTATGAGCATTAAAAACCTGTGTTGAGAGATGGGCAGGTTAAAGCATTAGGTGAAAAGTTACCATAATCTACACACTTTTTACAATTAATTACATAGGAACTTTCAACTAAACATAGAGTTCGTAAGAGTAATCAGAGGTAGCGAGGTCACAAGCCTATATAAATAGACTTTTCTTTTTTCTGAGGGGAGGAAAGCTATACAGACAAAAAAAATAAACGTACCCACTGAACATAGTGTTCAGGCTAAAAACACCCTCTTTTTACCCCATCAAACTACCCCCCTCCCACCCCACCCCAACCCAACCCAACCCAAATCCCTCCCCTCCACAAGAAAAATCCCAAGACCTTCCAGTTTAAACATTCACTGAAACATTACAAGTTCTTTAAGTAAAACAAGTACCTCGAGGGGTTCATCTTTCCAAACAGGATTCATTCCTGGGAGCGCTAGCAGGCAAAACTGAAAAAACAATGAAAATGCTCTCTATCCTACTGTGAACAGTCGTAGAGAGGACTTTGAGTATTTGTTGTCTGTAAAACTAAAACTTAATCCAATGTCATCCCACCATGAACCTTCTTTCAGGACTTTCAGTTAAAGCATAGAGATGGTCCCAAACCCAGTTACCCCTCCTCTTACACACAGATCCCCATCACCAACATAACAAAGCATATAAAGCTGTCAGGGTAGAAATATTCTTTTTGCTGAATTATTGCCAGTATTGTTTGCATGGGTTTTTGGTCAAAATAGCACTGGAGTACAGAGGGGACTCTTGAGTTAATCAGTTGGAACAATCTGAAAAACTCAAAGACTCAATGCTCAAAGGTAGACGAGAGAAAGGCTGCTGAAGGGTATGAGGTGAGGGGAGCTTGACATTATCAGTGCCCACATTCACATTTGACAGACTTGCAGCGCAGACCAGAAGTCATGCCACTCCACCATGGCTTTGTGACTTTGGAGAGAGACAGGAGCTAATTGTCCCTCTAGAACTCCTGAGAGGTGATCAGACGTCACTTGATATAAATGATGACAGGATCCATGCATCAACAAGATCCCACCGTCACCAAGAGCCCACTGTGGCTAACAGCTACATCATACACTTAGCCAGGGCGTCGTAAACTGGAATTAATATGTTGAACCATGTGTGTCTGCATGTGAATGTGTACATGTGCGTTTCTTTGCTGTTGAGATGGAAAAAGGTAGAGAAATGTTTCTTTTTTTTCTATTCCCAGAGTTCTTTGGCTTGATGCATTCTAAGAGGGTGAGGTGTGCATTCTCAGGTGACTTATGAGGTTGCGCTGCTGGGTAAACTTCCCCCCGCATAGCTGGCATTCGTACGGCTTCTCCCCAGAGTGGACACGCATGTGCTCTGTCAGACGGTACTGGCGTGTGAAGCGCATGCCACACTCTTCACATGCAAACGGCTTGAGGCCAAGGTGGCTGCGCATGTGGCGTGTCATGGTGCCTCTCTGGGTGAACATTTTGCCACAGATGTTGCAGGGGAACGGTCTGGTCAGCCAGTGGCTCTTTTCATGTTGTCTCAGCGTCGCCGGGTCTTTGTAGCTCTTACTGCAGACTGTACACTTGAACGGACGTGCTTCAGAGCCAAAGCTGGAAGGTCCCACAGGGGCAGACAGGTCCTCTGCCTCCTCATCATCTTCCTCTTTCACGAAGGTCCCTCCCTCCTCTTTGATGTAGAGCTCATCCTCAGTGTGTGTCTCCACATGAGCATTGAGCTGCTCAGAACTAGGGAAGCCCTTACCACAGGGAATGCACACATAGAGGTTGTCTCCAAATGCTGGCTCAAAACCTTCCTGCCGGTACACGTAGTTGGCGCCGTGTACCCCTCCTGCTCCTCCTCCACCTCCTGCACTCTCTCCATCACTTTGCCCACTCTCATCACTGTGGTCCTGGCCATTTTCTCCTCCGTCTTCATCATCTTTACACTGGAAGGACTGATCAGAGGTGAAACTGCTACCATTACCCCCTCCAACTCCAGAAGAGCGGCCATCTTTAGGACCCACAATCACCCCATTAACCAAGGGCCTGTCATGATCTTCAGACTTCAACCCTGAGGCCTCTCTTTTAGGCCATTCGTTCTTGCGAGCACCCTGCCGGGATTTCTTCTGGGGTGGGGGTCCATCGGGCTGGTTTTGGGTTTCCTCCGTGGTTTTAGAGGAGGAGTTGAGCTCCATGGTCTCTGAGCCACAGGTGTCTACACCTGGTAGGGTGGTAGATGAGTCATCCAGTGAGGCACTGTTGGTTGTGGATACTGAGGCAGATTGAGGGGATTCTTGGGAGTTACTGTGTGGACTGAGGGCATCAGTGGCTGTGCCCGCAGAGGGAGGGCTCTTCTTGGACAGGTCTAGTCCAAGGTCTGGCTCCCCAGCACTTGCTCCACTGCTGAGGTTACCATTACTGCTGCCATTCCCCCCATTCCCATTCCTCCCAGAGCTGCCGACAAACATTTCGTCGTCTGAGAGTTTGTCCCGAAGGCCTTCATCTGGCTGTGGCTGGTCGGCATCGGAAGGGGTAGGAGGATAGTGGTTTTTGGGTCCAGCAGGGGTAGAAGAGGAAAGGCGCTGGTTGTTGAGGCGTAAGCGGCTATGGGGACCTGGAGTGGAAGGTTTACCTGGCAGGGGTTTCCCACCACTGCGCTTGAGCTTCTTTCTGCACAGAGCAGCGAGGTCATGGAGCTGGAGGTAGCTGGCTGCGGTTAAGAGGGCACTGAAGTTCTGCTCACTGCTCTGGTCCGATGAGGATAGGAGCTTTCCAGTGTAGATGAAGTCCAGAACTTGTCTGAATACAGAGGGGTTAACCATCTCTGTGTCGAGGTTAATGAGGTTATCGTGGAGGACCAAAGATTTGAAGTAGATGCTGCTTGCCGCGAGGATATTCTTGTGGGCACGGAAGAGCGCATTCTCCACCACAATGATAACATCACACAGGAAGCCCTTGGCTCTCTGCTGGTTGAGTTGCAGCAGCAGTTGTTTGGCATGATTTGGCAGTTCCATTTCCACCTTCCTTCTTTCCTTCTCTCTCTCTCTCTTCCTACACGAGCACCACCTGAAGCTGAAAGAAAGAAAAAAAAAAGAAAAGGTGGTTAGTTTCACATTGACATGAATGAGCATTATGCTGATACCATGAGAAATTCTAGGTAGATCAATACAATGCCAGAGTAAAGAAATGAAGTGAGCAGTGGTCTTCAATTGAGTGCACAAGTCAGCAATGTACAAAAAAAGTCAAACTAAACTAAAAGTTATAATGTTGCATGCCTGAGACATCTCAATTAAACTGCATGTGTTCTGACTATGAGTACATCAGTCTAAGCTTTTAGCTCTCGCAGGGAAATTAGCAAACTGTTAGCACAGTGTGCCATACAATCACACGGAAGCTTAGAAACTGGAACCCTTCCTTCCCTCTCATCTTCCTTTTTAAACAAATTGCAACCCCACATGGATCAAGTTCTGATTGTACCACTGTTCTGGCACAAAAGCCAAAGGGGTGGAGAAGAAGAAAAGGTAAAGTAACTACTTTTCTAAAAAGGTGCCTCCTCTAGCTTCTCTTCCCCATCTCTGTGGACTAACTCTAGTTTCGATGGGTGCCCTCTTTGGAAACGCATTTCACTCAGTCTTATTAGGTCATGGTAATGTCAGCCCTACCCTATTGTCTGGGGTGGGGGTCAGTGGCACAGCAGGGCCGGGGGGAGGGATTAGGTGACACCTGAGCAGGTAAAACTACACAGGTGCTAGGGCACAAGAAGGGGGAGAGGGTGTGGCTCAAACACAAGGGCAGTAACACCTGATCCTTCAGAGAAGCACTAATTTATGGAATTAGGACGGATGAATCTAATTCATGGTTATACTACATACTGATGACCTACCATACCATAGTGATCTACTGCTTGTCTGACAGTGAAAAATACACACACTTTGTCAAAAAATAACAAATTTGTTAGACAAAAAAGCCTATCCACTGCTCAAGTGTGATGGTAAGAGCAGTAGTGTGCTTTAGCTGAAGCAGTAGATTCTAACCTTGACGCATGTTTAACATGTTCTTAAAGCCATGGGCATTCTGGGAAAAATGCACACACATCTTTAATGCCCCTGATCGGAGCAGGGTATACCGTATTACAGGAGATTACACAGTAATGCAGAGAAATGCTTAAATCAAGCCATAAACACATGTGAAAATGTGCCATTTCAACTCAGTGCCAACCTAGAGATTTACTGAAAATCATGTTTCATAATACGCAGCAGGAATAAAGGGAGTGCTTCCTAAACTCAGCTAGAGTGCCGGAAGCACTAAAGCCTGAACGCAGAGACACAAGACTGAACTCTGTTTATCAAAACCCTCCTCTGAACTAAGGGTTCATCTGGAGGCCGAAATCCAAAAAAATGTATTAGACAATAGCTCATTCTACAAGCACAGAACCAGGGGCAACTGGCATAGCTTGTCTCCCGTTTCAAATAGTTTTGAATGTACAGTAACTGGGTAACATTATGGGTAAAGAATGTAGTTCAGCATCACCACAAATTTAGTTTCAGATTTTGTTAACATGCCAATTCAGTTTGAATAAATTAGGATTTAACAACCGTATGCTGCATCTGTATGCAGCATCAAGGAATCTTCCCACCACAATAATAACATGCTGCTTCACAACATCATTAAACAAAGCCTTGAATATACTGGCCACAGCCCTATAGTAAAAGTCTATCGTCTCCTCACAGACTTTGATGAGAGAATAACATGCTTAAAAAACACTACAACAGAAAACTGCTACAACAGAAGGTGACAATACAAGAAGGAAATTTGTTAGATCTGGATGGTAAAGAAATAACTGGGAGAAAACTGTTAACTGGAGATGGCTGGATGATGTATCAAAAAACCTGCTCTGTTAGAATAGTCAGGATAGCTGATACAATCAGCTGGAGCGATCATTACTCTCAGGTCCAGGCCTGGGCTTGCCTCCTCTGCTTTGACACTTCAAGTCATGGTCTTCTTCCCCCTCCCCCGTCTCTCCTCTGCTCCTTTCTCTCTATCCTCCCACCTTCACCAGCCTCTCACCGGGCATGCAGACACATCCCAGGAACCATTCGCTGTCCCCTACGTGAATTATAATGAGCTATTCTGGAATACATAACCCAGATCTGCAGTTAATCGCAGAATGTGCTACAGAGGTGTACGGCACTCAACCCTACAGGCAGTAATGGAGAAGAGGGCTGCTAGAGAAAGAAGGGCCTCTGCTATGATGCCAGCCAGGAAGCCATATATCAGTCAAGTCTCTCTCTTAACATACACGCACACCTCTGCAGGCTTTATGGGGGGATTCAAGAGGCTTTTCCAGCAGACCGACATAAAAAGGGGGCTGGGCTCAGAGTAGAGAAGCCAGCTCAGGAAGGAAAAAAAAAAAAAAAAAAAAAACTCCCCCCCCCCCTCCTCCTCTTCTCATCCCTCGCTCCCTCGCTCTCTCTCTCTCCTCCCCCCATCACCCACACAGCTACCCTCTCCCCCTGGCCCCTCCAGTGCTGTGCTGTGCCGGCTGGATTCCAGGGAGCTGCTAATGGATTACGGCTGATCTATATGCAGCTAGGGTGGGACACGTGTAGGCCCAGCTCCGCTTCCAATGGTGCTGCCCAGGAAATCAAGCTTAATACCACAAGGGACATATAGGCCTGCACCATCATGGAAGCTCCATCTGTGAGTCCACGGTGCTCTTACCATCTTGTGTAAAAACATTTCCAAGACAAGACCTCATCTGTTACAGCATCACAGCTATAGTGCAATAACAGGGATGGATGAATGATTAGAAAGATGATCCTACTAGAACAACTACCATGATGTTTGCAGTATGCAGGATGACTAGTTCATATGTATAATGTTACGCAGTTGGTGAGCAGCGTTTCCTGCAGGTCCTCCAGTGTCCCTGTTTTATAAGCCCTCTGCAAAGGCTGGCAGGGAGGTTGAGAGATGGTGAGATAGCTAGTCAGGAGGGCCACTAGAAACAATACTTGCTCTGACCAAATATGGCACGACATACCAACCAAAGACAGCTCTGGGCTTGGACTGCAGACCAGGGTGGATGTTGCCCTTCGAGCACAGGCACAGGATCAGCTTACCTTGTCTGCAGTGTTAACCTTTTCAAAAAATGACTGCAGCTTAATGATAGAGGGGGAAACCTACTTTTAAAAACACAGCACCCTACTGCTTAGCCTCAACCTTGACTTGTTTCAGGAGCCTGCTGATGAGCACATAGGGGTGTTTGCACAGACTTGACAGACATGGTCAGGATAACATCCGTGTGTTGATTTGGGACTGAAAAGTACTGAGCGCCAAAGTGCCCCCAGCAGTGAATTAATGTCAGTCTCCTCTCAATTAAACTGGTTACGCTAGAGATCTGGATGATCTGGTTTGACTTCATTTATTGCTGCCTGTCATTGCATCCTTTTTTCCCAAGGAGTTTATGGATTAAACCAGCAAGCTAGTAAACCTTTCAGAGTCGGTGTTCATGCAGCGAAGGTGACAGAGAGAGCAGTGGGCTGTGGCACTAATCTCCTGAACAGAGGGTAGCGAGCCAGGAGAGAGGGCAGAGGTGAGGCAAAGTCCTGTGGCGCAATAACAAAACACACCCTACTACTGTGAAAGGTCATTTGCTAAAGTACCAATAGAAAACAAGACGGGATAGGATCTTAAAACATATGCAACCTAGGCTTTATTGCAGGGTTATCTTTCACAGCAATTCAGAACAAAATACAGTGATGACTTTGTAAAATTGTGTAGACAGTTCACATTGTGCAGGGGAAAGTGGCCAGAGGAGACACATGAGCAGGTAAAGAACTGTTTGAAGCACAGACAGAGAGCCAATCATGTACATGAGCAAAAGGCCTCCCAGAGTGCAAGCACTCAGAGACAGTGCACTTAAACACATGCACACAGCACACACTTAAATACACATACCCAGAGAGTATGCTGGTGGGCAGAGGGAGTGGGGGAGGGGTTGGGGGGGATGGTACAAAGCCAGTTTGAAATACAAACACCGAGCAACCACCTCTGAGCCATTCCAACATGGATGACGCCGCTGCATGGGTAAGGTTGATCCATGCAGGACTCATGGGTACTGCAATTACCTGAGTTTCAGTTCTCTCATGAATGAGAGAAGGACGGCTCACAATACAATGAAGAGATTCAACAGAACAGCGATGCTTTTCAGCTGACCCACTCTATACGTTCCTTTTCACCTGTGTAATAGGTGGAAACACCATTAAGTCATCTCTAATGACTCGATCATGATTTCAGAAAATTGGGTCAACAGTCCCTGTGTTGAAATGCACAGAAATGCATAAAAACAAACAAACAGGTAACTGGCACAAATAAGGTAAAGACAGGAAATTGATGAATGCGTTGATATGAACTGCAGTATTGCAGTCTGGAAGCTGTACAACCTACAGCTATAAGGATGTTGTAAGTAAGTAATTTCTCCACAATGTAATTTTTTTAATGCCGTCTTACTGGAATTGTATTCGTTTCTTCCCCTTCCTTTCAGAGCATTTGGCTTGAACAGGCAGTGCTGTGGATGTTTTACAAATGGTTCAACATTTAAAAACAGCTCGCTTATTTCAGATTTAAGATTGGACTGGCTACACATCTTCTAAAAGTAATGTTTACTTTTCTCCTGTCACACTGCTGTCACGCCAATATCTTTTCTGTCTGAAGTCTTTGTCACGTACGCAGGTACAAACCCCTTTAGAAGCCCTATTAGGCAACATGCAGTTAATAAGCAGGGTTAAGTGGGCTTTCTTTAATCTCTTACCTCATTTAAGGAAACACTGTGTCTTTTTTCCATTACATTTAATAAATCAAGTAAATTATGTGTATGCAAACTCAGAAAGAGAAAGAAAGAGAAATGAAGTCATCTTAACAAAGAAAATAACTTAACCAAATTCCAAAAAACAGAGAAATGACCTGCTGTGGTCTTTCCTTGAAATAAAAACCTGCCTTAACATGCATCTCCATGGAAAATGGTTGAATAGCTCTGATGCAGAGCATCCACAGGGATTCTAGATAGTGATCCAACTCTGGTTGTAATCTCTTCAGAAAAGCTGCTGGGGAGACGTCCTGCTGTACAAAAGCTCAAAACATTAAGACAAGAGGTAAGGGCTGATCTGTCTTGTCAGAGACATGAATTTCTGCAGAACTGGTGGGTACAAATGCTTGAGACCTGGTGCATGACCTTAGTGCTGCATGGCTGAAGGGGGACATACATGAATTACAGTGTCCCTACCGCAGTCTGGATAGAACCCTTCCAATTAAGACTCATTTTCTGTCAGGCAGTTCAGCCATGTTGCAGACAAACAAGTCCTGCCCAGGGTGCAGCGGAATGAAAAGAGCCCCGTCCACTTCACCACAGGAGGAGGCCAATGATTGCTGCGTACCCCAGATGTGCCAGTGCTATGCAGCAAGGGAAGAAAATATTCTCTCTTACATACACACAAGCACATTAATCCTACATGTGAACCACTCATCCTATAGTCAAATCCATGGATCCATTTCTCACTTTACTAAAAAAACACACAAGTCCAAATACCATCTTATGCATTTTAAGATTTTCCTGCAGCTGAGCATTAACACAATTGAAAACAAGAAGACTTTTTTTCTTAAGATTTCTGCCATATAATAAAGTGGTAGCATGAGTCTAAACTTTTTTCCCTACATCACAACTTATCAACACGTTGTGAATGAATTTGCTCTGTGGTGTGCGTGTCATCCTCAGGTAATATTAGACTCCAATGCCACAGCCAATTCCAGAGGGAGTAACAGGTATACAAGTATACTCTCTCAGGCGTGCAAAAATAGCACACACCCCAAAACTTTCTCAGCCCCTCCCTCCCCCTTCACATTTATTGTTGTGGTGGATGCAGTGGGCCTGGGCACAGTTCCCTTCCTTTTACATTTAAGACTGTCGCAGACTCCTATTTGAAAATAAACCCAAATTTATTCATCAGCAATGAAATGGGTAAAATAAGCAAGATGTCCAATTACAAAGCGAGGCAGGACACAGCAGAATGCCAGATTTAAGTATGGCTACACATATATGAGTATCTGCAAGCAGATGCCAGCAGTCATGTGCATGAAGCTGAAAATATAATGCTAGAAGACAAAAGTTCAGTACACTTAATGTTTTCTTAAAATATTTATACTCTGCTTCTCTGGTACAATTTTGTTGGCTGTATAGTGGCTTAGAAAATTGTATTTTTTTAAATTGTTAATAAATTCTCAAAAATGCTGAAAAGGACGTTTCCTCTTTGTCATTGTGGATTACTGTGTCGAGATTGATGAGAAAAAGTTAATATAATCAATTTAAATTCAATTTTAACACTAAAGTGTGCAAAAAGTGGGTCTGAAGACTTTCCTAGGAACCAGACAGCACTATTGTAATAGGAGCAAGGTGAGAGTTGTTTGACTGACATTAATATAAGCAGGTTTTTAGGCAAAGAGTAACTACTACCGTCCTCTTTCTCTCTCTGCCATGGATTTATGCTTGCGTGCATCTATGTTCTGTGTACATGCAGTATTGTATTTTGTGGCTCGATTGCTGCATCCAAGACATCCAAGATGCCCCCTGGAGAAATTAAATAAGGACTGAGATGAACACTGAGACTCACGGAGGCTACCAGCAATACTGGCAAACAACTAGTACCCACACATGTCGTATCCAACTGTGTACCTTCAACAAAAGTAATGAAGTAATCAACCACTTCACTTAGAAGAGCATGTATGATTGGTATGATAACGATGACCTCTGTCTTGAGAGAATGAACTCTGTTGATGAGATAACCCCCCTCCTGTAAAAAGCAGCAGATCCACATGACCTGGAGCCTAATGCTTGTGCTAAGGACAGAGGGCATGTTGGGTAAGGAGAGATCCTGTATGGTCCAAGGTTTTACAGACCCCCCCACACACACACCCCGTCCCCCTCCTCCTCCTCCAGCCTTTAAACACTGCATAACCTTCTGGCTATCAGCACTACATTCCACAGACTGTTTCTTCTTCTAAAAGAACAACAACAACCTTGCCCCAAGGCTCTTTTGCCACTCAACGAGCCAAACTGCCCTGGAACAGGCAGAACAGAACTGAACAGGAGGATCCATATAGATACGACAGCCTAGCACAATCTATAAGTCCTCTCCTAACATGTCAGCAGAACATATAGCCTAAGTAGCCTTACTGCATTGTGCTGCCCACACACACGCCACTATAAGCCACGAGCACAACGTACACAGGGTACTGAGCGTGTGCTGAGAAAGGGAAGAGACAAGTAGGGTGAGGCAAGACCAACCGGGCCGGTCATGAGGATCATGAGGCACACACACAGGCCTCAAATTACCCTCCAGGCCCCACTTTGTAGTCCATAGTAATCAATGAAACTAGTCACACTGATCAGTTGACTTGTCTTGTTCATTTTAATGGCCTAAATCAACTTGCTTGACACTTATTACTAAATGTACCCATGTGTAATGTGTATTTGACAACAATATCCAAATAGTCAGGCTTGGCAATAAAATGAGAAGTAAATGAATACAACGGTTGGTTTGCTACACTTTTTCCCCTCTTACTTCTGTTAAGCATTTTGGTTCAGATGCCGGCTGCACGTCCTAAATAAAACATTTTTAGTGTGATATTTAAGCTTCTATCTGAAAGAGGAGTGGTCAATTAAAATGCAACACAGTATTCTCACTTACACAGGTTCATACTTTCTACATACCTATATCATTTTATAGAAGACACTGTCCTGAATATAACAGGATCACATGAACTTAACACTTAGTCAGCGTCAGTCTTCAAAGCTAATTTCTGCTACAGATGCCACGTCATCATCGAACGCTAAGCTCAGTACGGCCAGGAGCCGTATTCCTGCTTTTGAGCCTCACCAAATTTGATCATGTATGCAAAATGTAAAATGTACCTGAATGCACCATGTCAAATACTGTAAATGTTATGCTTTTCAAATGCATTGTTGAAAAGCACAATTCAGCTAAACACTTCAACTACACCTCTGGGTGCAACCAGCCAAATGTATTCCTATAATCATTATATCATATGCTACAGAACCCTGCAAACCTGGACAGAATAAAAAAAAAATAGATTGATTTCTCCATATTGCCCAAAGTTTTGACAACCTTCCCAAAGACAAGAGTCTTGAAATGTCTGCACATCTACAGAAAACAGTGAGACATTTTTCCAAAACTCTCAACAAAATGCCTGCCTAAAAAAAAAAAAAAAAAAAGGTTTTCGCCAACAACTGCCTTGGGTCTATTCAAATATAAAGAATAAAACCAGTTAATGTGGTGTGATCTAACAACAAACAAGATAACGCTAAACCGTTTTGTCATGCAAAACGAGAACAAATACAATGAAATCATTCCGTGGAACCAACTTCGCACCCACAGGCAGACCTAAAGCTGGTACGGGACGAGTGAGGGCCACCGGCTTCTGCAGGGACAACACTTTTTACTGAAGCATCAAGAGTGACACACTGAACACACAAACTGGCCACATTACTTTGAGAGATTCTTATGATGCCACACGTATTGTTTAGCCCTAAATTACACAAATCTCTTATTAGAAGTACATCTTCTACACCGTGTATTTTCTCTTAGTTGAAACCAGTCAATGTAAAACAGACCTGCAGTGGAAATGCTTTTGAAGAACAAAAAAAATTTTTTTTAAATTTGGTTACACAAATACACCAGTCAGTCAATGGGGACCCACATTACTGACATTCCTGTGCCTTATTATCTCCATGCCCCTTGGTACTTTAACAACACTAATCACCTGAGAAGCCGAGCTGCCTTCACACCTGATACATTGTTTTATTAACTACCGACAGATGGGACGTTGCCCTGAATTTGAGTTTAATAATCAAACATTCAACAACACCGATGTGGCACCTGGGAATCAATATCATGCAAACCTGTTTCCATAACGCAGTTGGCTCACAGTGTAACGCTACACCCACACAGTAGCCGATCACAAAGATGGTCGATGTATAGCAGTAGCCCACCTATAGGCTGGAAAGACATACAATCCGCTGCATCGATGGCATTCACATTTACAATACAACGTTTTCAAACCAGAAAGTGGCTGAGTCTGCACTGCACTGGGTATATTTGAGAGTAAATCCTGTTAAATATATTTTTAATCAGCCCTACCTAAGACCAAGTGGCTTAACCTACATATAAACAATGCAGGTTACACTACTGGCAGCGACTGTAACATCTCTTTGATTATTAGGACGATTGCGCAAGATACCGTGCGTAAAATCCACACAATCAGCCTCGTTTCATTTATCATTTATCACTTTAAGTGCAATTTCACTGCTATTTGGGGAAAAGCCAGTGTGGTGATTACACGAGAGCGATTGATTCAATGAAACCTTCAGCTCACCAGGCTGCATTTTGGTAAACAATTCCTGAAACGCGTTGGATAATAAAATAGAGAAAACGAGGTAAACTGTGGAAACATGTCAGTGACGCGCTGCGACGAGCCGTTTGTGGATCCTTTCTGTCGCCTAATGTGCTTTGCCAGCCTGGTAATTATTTGGTACACACTCGTCCTGTGGGGCATCTCTTCTAAACCCACGAAGCCAAAATAAACGCCGCAACATTTGCAAACAATTTATCTCGCGGTTTCGAGCAGGATTAGCTCGAACAAACGAAGTGGGATTTCTCGGCTTGCCAAGCAGGCTGGTAGAGCCAGAATAAGCACCAGCGGAGCCCCTTTTTGTTGGCACGCCGTGGAAAAAAACACCACCGTAACGCCGAAAACCCTTACGATCCTTGCAGCAGCTGGGAGAAAAACCACCCGATCCAAACAGGCATTAAGCGGCGCCGTTACGCATAAACAATCCACCTTAAAGAGAAATATTTCATTTTAAATACCTTATCACATCGGTAGGATCGTTCTCAAGCGTTCTTTACCATCCTCTTGCTCATCTCACAGGCTTCGGGACGCCATGTTGCAAGCTTATGACGTTAGGCTTCCTCACCCCTGACCCACATTTGAATAGAAACCAGCCCAGAGTGCAGCAGAGAAAACATCCCACTGTGGGAGGGTTTGGCCACTTTCTCAGCCCAGGACCCCTGGCAACTTTACCTGCAAGATGGCAGAGAGAGAGAGGGAGAGGGAGGGAGAGAGAGGAAGACAGATGGAGGGTTATGCTGTTGTTTCAGACTGAGCTTTAGGCCGCCTTCTTCCAGCAGCACGGCTCAGCCATGGTCCTATACTGCTGAATGCAGGTCTACGCTGCAAAAAAATGTCTACGTTGACAAGTTATTTTGTGTAATGTGTAGGCCTGATTGTCTATTTAGGACTAAAAATTCAACAAATCAGCTGTTTTATGAGAGGGCGTGACACAACCCCGCAGGTTTCGAGTGCAGTTTTACTTAAATGCAATAAAAAGATATGCCATGTATTGAAATGAAGTGGTAACGTTTCTATTTTATGACATAAAAAGGTATACATCAATTAATGTTTATAACCCACGCAAACGAAATTATGTTGCAGGCTCTGAGACCACCACGGTTTAAATGTAAAAGGCTCGTTGCAGGGATGCAGATGGATTAACATGACTTTTTTTTTTTTTGCAGTGTAGCCCTCACTATGTTTCTCTGCAAGCTCAAGAGTCCTCAATAGCTCACTACAAGACTCAGCAATTTCTAAATGAATGTATTTGATACCTTAAAATAACTGTAGCATTTATTATGAAATTAGTTAATCAGTTGGATTTAAGGTAATAATTGCAGTTTGAGACTTTAAATTTGAGCCCAAAGCCGTGAAAGATCCAAAAATGATTGATGGCCTGGTTATTTAGAGATACCAGCAAAGTAAGAGAAAGAGAGGTGGTTGTGGTGGTTCACAAATTGGGCACCAGATGTGCGGAAGTGTGGTGATCTGCTGGCTCCTCCTCTTAGCACAGAGGACCCAGACCAGCCCTCAGCCAATAGAAAACGGGACGCAGCCCACTGGTGGCGCTCACCTACATGCCATCCATCGGACCCCAATCAAAGAGATCACTTTGATGATGCCATCTGGCTGCTGCTAACAGTCTTGCCCATCTCCATCCAGATAGTGCAGCACGTTAATCTGCCAATGCTTTGTGCTCGTGGGTCACATTCCGTGGGTATCCAAGTTATGGCACCGTGCCAAAGTGCTCTTCTGACACTGTGCGGCTGCCGAGAAAACTGCATCCTCTGCTGGGATGCTCCACACACCGAGTCGCATAATCGAGGTGCTTAGACGCACTGTATGAGTTTCTGTATTTTTAGCTCGGCAAACATGTGACAATCTTCATAAGGACACAATGTAAATCAATGGGAGATTATGCAAGAGTCCAGTGATTACAGCCGGTCAGTCTGGACTCTATTGGAGTCATGTCCTCTTTTGCGAAGTTTCAAAAGACAAACAGTTGCCATTTCATATTGCTAAATCAATTTAATTAAGGCGGCAGGAAAACTGCCAAACTCTGGAAAGGTGTTGGAGGCTCACCAGAACAAATAAAGCACTAAAAGCCTGATAAATGTGTCAGCACACGTTGTCGTTTGCATATTTCTCATTTGTTTCCAATGAAGACCTTTTATATGAGAATCGAAAGCTGTTGGCAATTAAAATAAAAAATCTAAATAATTACAAAAAGTTGGCACGGTTAAGGTTCAGTTATTTATTCTTTACTTATTGAGATACATACATACTGTATGTATAAAAATGACAGAATCAGAATCATTGGTCATTTGCATCAGCAGTTATCACGGCAAGACATTCAGACTCATTGAGAACAGTGGAAATATTAAAGAGAGTACATAATGAAACATTTCCAACATCTCCCAAAGCCTTGTCCTCGGCGTTTGACGGCTGCGTGCATTCATAATGAAAAAGCCTCGTCTGTCTTTGATTACTTTGGTTGCGTTGGTATTAAAACAATGTTTACTTTGACACCCATCCAACTTTTAAATTGCGCCCCGGGGACTGGACATCTATTGAGCCAAGTCGTGCGGGATGTCGCCTTAAGGAGAGAGGGAGAAAAAGCACATTTGGATCAGCTGGCTTAACACAAAACGACTGTGAGAGAAAAGATTTTCGAGCAAGAACCATCAAAAAAAGAACACGTTAAAACATATGAAATGATAAATAGGCCACGTAACCATTGTGAAAGTGGCAGATATGTGTAGGGACATTCAGGATATTGTCCTAAATACATGATATTTAATGGTTATAATATTTGTTGTTGTGGGATCAAACAAACATAGAATAAAACGACCTTTTCTGCAGCATCCAGAGCTTTTCTGGGCTCTGGTGCGATCAAGTAATTGCATAAAACGTTTGAAAACTCTGACTATCACCATGAGCATCTTTGGGAGGAGTTGGCAGCATTTGGACTGGTCAAACATTATCGCCCTCTTACCTCCTCCTGCAGCAGGGTCTCCACACTTTGGTGAGCAGCGTGGCTCTGAGCGCAGCGCACCCTCTGATGTACAGGGTGGGGGTCAGGGCAGCGTTAACTCGGGGCAAAATGCGCATGGGGTCAGTGCCCTCATTCTTAAACATATAACAGGTCGCGTCAGTGAAATGACAGATTATAATATGACAAAATATAGGGAGCCACGTCCCTAAGAAAAACGCAGCCACCACTAAAACGAGATACACCGACGCGCGCTTGCTGTCTCTCTCCTCGGAGGGTGGCTCCTTCTCCAGCTGGAACCTGGCTATGATGAACAGTTTAATATTCAGCCCTATCATTATAATCACTGTGAATATGTTCGCCAAAAACGAACCGATGCTCGTGATCTTTTTGGCGACCCCGATTGTGACCAGGTTTTGCAGAGCCACGATCAGGAACGCATAGAGCCAGTAGACAAAGATGATCAGCAGGGTCCTGTTTCGGGTCATGCGCTGGGAGTATCTGAAAGGTGACGCCACAGCGTGGTACCTGTCTGCCTGCGCGGCCAGGATGGCCATGTAAGACAGCCCTAGAAATGTGGGAGCGATGTAAAAGGTTCTCAAAGGGGAGTCGAAGTTATCCTTTACATCGAGCACGCCAACATAATAATATGACACGCCGGAGCAGATGTCACTGAGGCAGGTGCTTAGCATGTACATGAAGCGGTTCTCGCTGCGCATCGCCTTGTTCAGCAGTATGGACAGAGACACGGACACGTTGAGGAAAATGATTGCCGCAGCTAGGAAAATGTTGAAAAGAACCATCAACACATTGCCAAAGCTCGTGGGGGGCAGAACAAGAGACCAAACGTGGCTGCTGTTACTCATCGGAGCGGAGAAAACGGAGTGTGTGGCTGCAGGTGTTGAGCTCTTCATCACACGGAAAAGAGAGGCAGCGGTGCAGCTGAGCGAGGATTGGATCTTCTCTGATCTATAGGACGCACAGTCGGGCTCACAGGATGACGTCGTAACTTCAATTCCCACGAACCACAAGTCAACAAGCTCCTGTTCAAAAACAAAGGAAAGGTCAACAGCTTCATAAAGTAACTGCAGTAATAGGCCTAAACACGACTGTTCTTTCATCATTATCTCAGGGCATGGATAGGTTTCAGCTTTTCATCACATCTTACAGTCCTGCACTTATAATAAAAGTCTGAGTTGATGAATGTAGTTGTGCAGGTTCTGCAAAACTTAAGCAAAAGTTTGGAGCAGCCTCCCTCTGGGTCTGAGTAGCACCAAGACATACAATAAACCAACCCTTTAGCAAAAAATATAACTTATTTTAATTATGAATCATCTGACAATTTGTTTTTAGACTCTGCTGCTGCTTGTTTTAAAAAGCAGAATAGTTGTCTGTCCTGTAACACATATATACAATACATACATATATACCTACAATATGTAATGTAATGTTCAGTTTTTGCTGAAACTTTTAGAGAGGTGTAGATTCAACTGTATGGTCATGCAGGAGGATGCGATTTGTGGTGTTGTTGAACTCTCTCTAAAATGGTCCTAACAAAAACTCATTATAACCTTCATGAAGATATGATTTATTGTGAGACTGTTGTATTAGAACAGTTTTAGCTAGATCTACCTTTATAAACTAGCCGCTGACCAAGTTGGGGCTCCCAAAGCAAAGTTTAGAATAATATGTTGCTTTAGGGCAAAAAAACAAAACTAAACAGTCAGTTTTAAGGACAGGAATGTAACTCATCTGTACCGATCTCCAACAGTGGCCTCAGAGAGCCTGAGAAATTATTATTTCATTGCCAACATTTCAATTATATT
The DNA here is from genome assembly GCF_042242105.1 of Pempheris klunzingeri. NCBI lineage: Eukaryota > Metazoa > Chordata > Actinopteri > Acropomatiformes > Pempheridae > Pempheris > Pempheris klunzingeri. The sequence goes on from NC_092018.1 coordinate 10,947,723, forward strand.
GCATATGACTATAGAGTAGTCTAGCCAAAAAGGTCAAGGACGGTGGTAGGCAGGGAGACTCAGCAGACTTCTTGTATGCAAAAGTGGTGATATTTTACAGTCCTTCTCCATTAAGTGCAACTTAAATTACAAAACTATTTACAAAGAAACATGATTTCAAAATTAAATTGGCTCTTCTCAGGAAAAAAAACAATAATAAAGCACAGCCCTCACCCCTCTCTCTCCCTCTCACCAGACAGCCAAATCTCTGCTCATTATATAGGGCGTTCAATTCACACCTTGCTCACTTTGATTGAGTGACCAGAATGGACAATAGAGTAAGCCAAGTCTATTGAATATGGCTGTCTCGCTCTAACCCAAATCATCTAATCTGAATTGGCCTCCCTAAGCAGTGGCCTTGGCCAAGGTCACTGTCTGAACAATCTCCCCTCTGAGTGCACTGCAGCTGGGACGCTCTTCCCCATCACTCCCCCATCCACCTGGTGTTTGTTGGCTTATCTGGAACCGGACCAGGGACGTCTCCATGGCAACCGCCATGTTATCGCCGACGACCGCGAATGCACCGCACCGCACATTTGGATCAACTGGCTCAACACAAAACGACTGCGAGAGAAAAGATTTTCGAACAAGAACCATCAAAAAAAGAACACGTTAAAACATATGAAATGATAAATAGGCCACTTAACCATTGTGAAAGTGGCAGATATGTGTAGGGACATTCAGGATATTGTCCTAAATACATGATATTTAATGGTTATAATATTTGTTGTTGTGGGATCAAACAAACATAGAATAAAACGACCTTTTCTGCAGCATCCAGAGCTTTTCTGGGCTCTGGTGCGATCAAGTAATTGCATAAAACGTTTGAAAACTCTGACTATCACCATGAGCATCTTTGGGAGGAGTTGGCAGCATTTGGACTGGTCAAACATTATCGCCCTCTTACCTCCTCCTGCAGCAGGGTCTCCACACTTTGGTGAGCAGCGTGGCTCTGAGCGCAGCGCACCCTCTGATGTACAGGGTGGGGGTCAGGGCAGCGTTAACTCGGGGCAAAATGCGCATGGGGTCAGTGCCCTCATTCTTAAACATATAACAGGTCGCGTCAGTGAAATGACAGATTATAATATGACAAAATATAGGGAGCCACGTCCCTAAGAAAAACGCAGCCACCACTAAAACGAGATACACCGACGCGCGCTTGCTGTCTCTCTCCTCGGAGGGTGGCTCCTTCTCCAGCTGGAACCTGGCTATGATGAACAGTTTAATATTCAGCCCTATCATTATAATCACTGTGAATATGTTCGCCAAAAACGAACCGATGCTCGTGATCTTTTTGGCGACCCCGATTGTGACCAGGTTTTGCAGAGCCACGATCAGGAACGCATAGAGCCAGTAGACAAAGATGATCAGCAGGGTCCTGTTTCGGGTCATGCGCTGGGAGTATCTGAAAGGTGACGCCACAGCGTGGTACCTGTCTGCCTGCTGTCGTATCTTCTCTGATGATGATGATGTGCAGCTGATGAAAGGAAACTTCCGCTGACAACGACTTAATGAATAAAAATAGGTTTATTGCAAAAAGGTCAGTTGTCTAACAGGCACCATGGAGGCCTGGGAAAACGTTCAGCCAATTGTAGGAACAGACAGTGTAACCCCCGGCCGAATCTGCTGTCTCTCTGTCCTCATCTTCCTCGAGCCACCTCTCTGGTCACTTCTTATACCCCCTTTGACCATACATCCCAACATCTGGTTTTCATCCATATAACAGTTCTATTCTTTGTTTTAGGGGTACAAGGATATATTAGAAGGACACCATCCCCCAGTATCTAGTAAGGGGGAGCAAAGGTCAGATCTCCCCTGGCCAGGTCAAGCAATTCCCAGTCTCTCCGTGTCCAGATAATCGATCACAGATCCAAAACAGAGAAACACTGACCACTACCAACATCATATGCCCTAAAGGCACATACCAAACACTACATTCATATTTATACTCACTAAAGGCACATATCAGACACTACATATTTCCCCCCTTCGGGACTCAACAAGAGTCTCGAAAAAGAAAAGTAAGGTAACACAGTCATATCTGTAAATTATTGTATATGAGTCACCTGATGTCACTCACAGATTGCTTAAACATTCCCTTCCGTATGCACTTATTACAGCATAACCTTAGCAATATAATAATTTTGTTGGAGTGTGAGAGCGAAAAACCCATCAGGCAGCCATCTTACTGATAACATCCTTCAAACACTTTAGACAGGAAAACTCTCTCCACAGTCCCTCTGCCCTAGGCGACTACATAAGGTACTCCAAGCCAATTGAAAAATGAAAAAAGAAGGGTTTTGATGATAGTGCAGGAACAAATGAAAGCAAATACACATGGAAACTCAGAAATAAAATCAAAAAAGTATCCAAAGTCCGGCTGGTCGACCCATCGCACCATTCAATGGACCTTTCCCTACCTAACCAATACTTTCCCTGGACGTTAAAACAAAAAAACATCTGAGGTCCCACTGTATTCACATCATAACAGAACATCCTACACAAAGTAGTTCCCACAACAACGAAACATTCAAGTATTTACTTATATAGTTAGACGAACTCCAGACATTATATACGATCATTCAAACGTCATTTCTAATCTCATAATAACATACAAAGTAGCTATTGACATCACAGATCATAATACAATAAAACAAAATCCTACTGTTAATCGTATAAGAAACCACATATCAAACTGTTAAACATCCTCTCCATGATATGCTAATCCAAATGTATTACAATGTTCTTGTTCAGGGTCCCCATCCATGGTCCATTTGTGATTGTTTGAGTCCATTTTATGCAGTAGGGATCCCTGGACAAGCAGTCACCCTCATAGTGTTCTCTCAGCTATTATCCTGAGAAGAAAGAAAACAACAACCAGTATCTTTTGCACATACATCAAATACAACAATATGTTGTCACTTCATTCTCATGATTTCACCATATTCCAAGTTATGTTTCCAATTTCCAATTTTATGTTTCCACTTTATTCCCTTTCCAGTTTAAGCCTATATGTTGACAGATCTTAATACGATTTTTCAACAGTCCCTTCATTTTATCACAAAAAACCTTCCGTTGCAGATGATACACAACTGCTAAACACTAGTTAATTTCCAAATTTGCAAAATTATTCACACCATCTTATCGAAATTATCCTCCCAGATTTATCCAAATTATTCTTACACTTTTATTCACAAACTCTTTACCCTTGTCTGATGATACCTACTTATGACCTCATCTATCTGCTCAAGCAACTACAGTGTCCAAAATCCATACTCTTTTGTAATCCTCTCCTAACTACCCCCCTTGCAACATGAGCTATCTCATTTGCTTCCTGGATCATCAAACTTAGCAGATCTGTTGATGCTACCATCAGCCTTCATGCTTTCACCACAGACCAGTAGAATCTTCAATAGCACCTCATCCAGTCCATCTGCTCCTGTAACTGCTTTTGCAGCTTCATCAGCCACTTTATTGCCCTGTGTGACCTTTGACATGTCCTTTTTGTGAGCTACACGTAACTATAGCTGTTTCCTTCAGTTCCATCATTACATGCAACAATTTCATTATCTGAGCATAATACTACATAGAAGAACCCTCTGTTTTCTGAAATGCTCAATTTTTTCACAACATATGCAACTCCTATATATACTATTACCCTCTTTCCTTCTGCCAACATACATACTTCTGTCTTACTTACTTATTCCTTCCTTCCACTTTCTCAAAAACAAACTTACTTCCCTGAACTTCCACTACTGAAACTAAATCTATCCCTGCTGCGGTTGTCATAATCTTTACTCTGGTTGAGACTGCTCCTTCTTTTTGTTGTCTTCCAGTTGCAGTTGACTAAGCTTCCTAAGAGTTTCCTGGTCCTGTTTTTTCTGATCATATTCCTTTTTCCTACATAGCTCAACTTGATGTGCTATATGATCTGTGTAGACGCCTTTCGTCATACTCCCAAGACCAACCACTTCAGCAAGCTTACTCCTCACAGGCAGAGGCAGCCCTTGTTGCAACTTCACTCGCAAAATTGACTGCTCCATTTGGTTTGCATCTGGATCTCGCCCTGTGACATTCCTCCACACCTGATGAGCTCTTGACACATAGGCCCTCGGGTTCTCCTGTGGCCCCAGTGGCTCAATAAGAATATTATCAGGGTGTACATTTGTCGGAAATGTATCTTTCAATGCTCTCCACACTCGGCCTCTGCTTGCAGCAAACAACTCTGGATCGTTCACAGCAGTCCTCACATAACGATTAAGTCCTGCCCTCTGCAAGATCTCTTCCATAGCTGAGACTCCAAGAAGATTAGCCAAAAGTCTCTTGATGTCTCCCATAGCAGGCTGCGTTCCTATCAAAACTTCCTCCAACTTCGAAATCCAAGGATGTGCTCCATCTTGAAGAATGGGCAATTTTTCAAGAATGTCTGACATATCTGTATTCTTCCAAGGCCTATACTCCAGATTCTGACCTTGAACAATCACTGGACACATCTTATCGGATTCCTGTCCCTTTCTTGGACGTAAGGCATACCCCAAAACACCTGATTTTGGAGACTTTTTCTTCCTTAATTTTTTCTCTATTGTCTGCAGCTCCTGTAGTTGATTCTCCAGGGCTCTTTGACTTTCCATACAGGTAGATTCTTCCAGGTCCACAAGACATCTATCCATAGTATCCTTAACCTCTCTTAAAGCCTGCTGTCTTTCATCATCTCTCCCAGTACTAGATGCTGCTGGAAAGGAACATATAGGGTCCTCTGTGTCCAGGTCCTCATCACTGTCTCCTTTATCGCTCTCATCAGTGTCATTCCTTCCTGTAGTCATCCTCCTCTGTAATCTACATCCTCTTTTCTCTGCTGTAACCAACAACCGCTTAATTGCTGGGACGTATCTACCAACAGCTCCATCTGAATCTTCCCTACTTTCTTCTCCCATTTCCATCCTTCTGAATCTCACTCCACTCAAACCTTCTAAATATGCCTTCTTCTGTTTGCTTTTAGAGCTTGGGTACGTTTTTATAGTTGTCTTAGCTCTTCCCATCTCTATCACTTGCTCATCCTCATTTTCAATGAAATAATTACACTCCTGGCTAATCACTGGAAGCTGAGGATAAACATTAGCAAACTTCACCTTCTCCTCATAAGGTGGAGGCCTCTTTACTGGGGCTGTATGTGAGAAGGGTGCATTAACCTTTGCCACTAACTTTTCTGTTTCCCTTGTATTCTTTTCTATTTCTTCTATACCTCTTTCCCTTCTTTCCTTTATAGCTTGCAACCATTTCTGTCCCTCATTGTAAAACAATTGCAGAATACCAAGCTCTCTCTTTCTCTTCTCCTTGCGTTTCTGTCCCTTCCTACCTTTCTTTTGCCCTGCCTTGTATGTAGATACAAGCACTTGCATTGTTTTAATGACATCCGGATTAAGAGTCCCTTCCACTGGCCAAGGTTGATCAATATCAGGCCAACGCTTACTCCATTTTTCTGACATCTTTGTGATACTCTTAATGAGTGGATTATTCTTCTGCACTACTTCAATTGGGGTTATTGCTTTAGAACGTTTACTATCCATAGTTGATTAAACTATTTTTACCTGACTCTTCTTAAATCAAATTAGATCATGCTCAGACAATGAAACCCACATCAACAACTCTCAGCTATTTGAGCACATTTGAGCAAACGCCAGCAATCTGATCAAAATATGCAGGTGGATACTTGCAATTACTTTAAAAGAGTTTGTGGATAAATTGCACCAAATCAATTCAGTATCATCTGCAACCCTTGATATCTGTAAATCACCGTCAGAAGTGTTCTCCCCTGTTGTACACACATTATCTGTCAACATTTAGGTTATTGTATGCTAATGTAACATATCTTCTCATAAAAGTTTCTGTTTGGACAGCAACTATTAACAGACACCATTCTATTAATGTATCAGTAACATAACACTTTAGAGAGTGTATACTCATTCTACTTAAGTGAATATGTAATCAATCTTCAATCTAATATGGCCTTAAGTTTCTTCTCCTATTTCTTCATCTCTCTATCTTCCACAGAGAGAAAAGAACAAACAAAGGGGAAGGCTCTCTTGCCACTCCTCCTTCTAAAAGAAGCAAACTAAATGGCCTTCAAAAATTAGGTAACACCCCTTGCTCCGCCTCTTAAACTTAACCACAACTTCCAGTCTACTCTGACCATCAGAGAGTGAACATCTAGCTCAAACTGCCTGAGGGCCAGACAGACCCAGTCTAATGAGACACAGAGTCAAAAGCAAAGTACACTCACAAAAACTAGAAAAAACCTCCTCTTCAACAACCAAGATACAAACTTTGTCCTCTAACAGTTAAACCCCTCTTTTTCTCCTATTTTGAGTAAACCCACATGCTCTTTCAAGCAGATAGATTCTCCTCAAAATGCAGTCTGCACTCAGACATATTCACACACATTAGCAGACCACAAGAAAAGACAAAGAAAAACTGCATTCCCTTTTTAAACCATCATCATCCTCTTTCTCTTTCTAACCTCCCTGTCAACCAAAATCTTCCACTACTCCTATCTGTAATATCAGAATATTTCCTCAGCATTGACACACTTTCTCAGTAATTCTTTCCTTTCCTTTATTTTACTTCTTATATTTATATTTTTTCATTTTTATATACCCAAACGTCCTCACTTGTCTCTCCAGACTCAGCATAGGCTCATGTGTTATTATTATATTAAGTCCTCTTATACATAAGGCTCATGTGTTTTACAAACATCCTCTTATGAGGCTCATAGGATTTACAAATGTCCTTTTATGAGGCTCATACTCATTTATCAATTATATAAAATGTCCCTTTATGAGAGGGCTCATAATTTTTATCATTAATGAAACAAAAATATATCTTTCTTATACATTACTAACCTCTCCTATAGTCATTCACACCATATCTATATCTATTTACTAACAATCCATTACACACATATCAATTACACAGCCAAAAACATTGCCAAACTTTTCACACACAGCTGCAGCACCACTCAACACCCACACACACACTCACAGGATATCCAACAGACAAAACTCCTCAACAGACCAACATCAATCCCCAAGAAATACCCAGAGCTCTCAATCCTACATTTTAAAGTCGACTAATTTTCCTCTATCTTCTTGATAATTTCTCACTTTGGCCAAACTTCTTCAAAACAATTTTCACTTTAACAAATGTCTTCACTATGCATGCTCCATGAGCACCATTCACTTCTGGGCTCTTTCAGCCCTTATTTCACTTTTCTCAACTTTATTTTCTATCTCTTCTCTTAGGCCTATATCTTCTCTTTTACCTCTTCTCTTTATTTCATCTATTCTCTTCTCTATTTCATCTCTTCTTTTCTCTTTATTTCTCTTATCTCTTTATTTCTCTTATCTTCCCTTTTTACCTCTTCTTATCTCTCTTTATATTTTGCCAATTCCTCTGGGCCCAGAGCTATTTATTTCCTCTTTTCCTTATACCAATTCGACTATCTCTCAAAGCCAACTTTCACTTCAGTATCTAATTTACACATGTCTTACCGTTAAGAAGATGTGGGCCCTGTCTTCATTAATCTTGCATGGTTATTTAGCTTACTTTATCGTTACTAGTTCTGCTATTCTACACTTTTACTTCAACTTTTACTTCTCTTTTCTCTTTAACTCTTTTCTCTTTAACTCTTTAACTTCTTCAACTCTTATTTCTCCTTTACTTCTTTAACTTCAACTTTTAACTTCTTTACTTCTTTATCTCTATCTTCGTAATCCTTGCTTCTTTATCTCTATCTTCTTTACTTCTGTAGCTTCAACTTCTATTTCTCTAACTCTATCTTAATTCCCCTTTTTACCCCAATTTAGACGGAATATCACTCTCAACATCAACACATCATCGTCCACACAGATAAGTAGACAGTGCAGCCACCAGCAGCATAACAGCCTCAAAGAACCAACCAGTACCCCACTTAGTGAGAAAACACTCACCCGACGTCGTATGGAGCAGGAGTTGGTCAACTGAATTCTGTCAGCAGTCAGAGCCACATCTGCGAATCCTGTTCGTGACGCCAAATTTGTCGTATCTTCTCTGATGATGATGATGTGCAGCTGATGAAAGGAAACTTCCGCTGACAACGACTTAATGAATAAAAATAGGTTTATTGCAAAAAGGTCAGTTGTCTAACAGGCACCATGGAGGCCTGGGAAAACGTTCAGCCAATTGTAGGAACAGACAGTGTAACCCCCGGCCGAATCTGCTGTCTCTCTGTCCTCATCTTCCTCGAGCCACCTCTCTGGTCACTTCTTATACCCCCTTTGACCATACATCCCAACATCTGGTTTTCATCCAAATAACAGTTCTATTCTTTGTTTTAGGGGTACAAGGATATATTAGAAGGACACCATCCCCCAGTATCTAGTAAGGGGGAGCAAAGGTCAGATCTCCCCTGGCCAGGTCAAGCAATTCCCAGTCTCTCCGTGTCCAGATAATCGATCACAGATCCAAAACAGAGAAACACTGACCACTACCAACATCATATGCCCTAAAGGCACATACCAAACACTACATTCATATTTATACTCACTAAAGGCACATATCAGACACTACACTGCGCGGCCAGGATGGCCATGTAAGACAGCCCTAGAAATGTGGGAGCGATGTAAAAGGTTCTCAAAGGGGAGTCGAAGTTATCCTTTACATCGAGCACGCCAACATAATAATATGACACGCCGGAGCAGATGTCACTGAGGCAGGTGCTTAGCATGTACATGAAGCGGTTCTCGCTGCGCATCGCCTTGTTCAGCAGTATGGACAGAGACACGGACACGTTGAGGAAAATGATTGCCGCAGCTAGGAAAATGTTGAAAAGAACCATCAACACATTGCCAAAGCTCGTGGGGGGCAGAACAAGAGACCAAACGTGGCTGCTGTTACTCATCGGAGCGGAGAAAACGGAGTGTGTGGCTGCAGGTGTTGAGCTCTTCATCACACGGAAAAGAGAGGCAGCGGTGCAGCTGAGCGAGGATTGGATCTTCTCTGATCTATAGGACGCACAGTCGGGCTCACAGGATGACGTCGTAACTTCAATTCCCACGAACCACAAGTCAACAAGCTCCTGTTCAAAAACAAAGGAAAGGTCAACAGCTTCATAAAGTAACTGCAGTAATAGGCCTAAACACGACTGTTCTTTCATCATTATCTCAGGGCATGGATAGGTTTCAGCTTTTCATCACATCTTACAGTCCTGCACTTATAATAAAAGTCTGAGTTGATGAATGTAGTTGTGCAGGTTCTGCAAAACTTAAGCAAAAGTTTGGAGCAGCCTCCCTCTGGGTCTGAGTAGCACCAAGACATACAATAAACCAACCCTTTAGCAAAAAATATAACTTGTTTTAATTATGAATCATCTGACAATTTGTTTTTAGACTCTGCTGCTGCTTGTTTTAAAAAGCAGAATAGTTGTCTGTCCTGTAACACATATATACAATACATACATATATACCTACAATATGTAATGTAATGTTCAGTTTTTGCTGAAACTTTTAGAGAGGTGTAGATTCAACTGTATGGTCATGCAGGAGGATGCGATTTGTGGTGTTGTTGAACTCTCTCTAAAATGGTCCTAACAAAAACTCATTATAACCTTCATGAAGATATGATTTATTGTAAGCCAAGTCTATTGAATATGGCTGTCTCGCTCTAACCCAAATCATCTAATCTGAATTGGCCTCCCTAAGCAGTGGCCTTGGCCAAGGTCACTGTCTGAACAATCTCCCCTCTGAGTGCACTGCAGCTGGGACGCTCTTCCCCATCACTCCCCCATCCACCTGGTGTTTGTTGGCTTATCTGGAACCGGACCAGGGACGTCTCCATGGCAACCGCCATGTTATCGCCGACGACCGCGAATGAACTGAGGCGGGTTTTGGGAACTGATGGGCAAACACATCGGGACTTACTCCTGCCCTATATCCAACGCCTTCGCCAGCTTCCACCCCTCCAGTACGAGGGGCGTGGTCCAAGGGCTCGCCTGCACGGGGCTGTAGCCAGCGACCTGCCTCCTGCGGTGCTGGAATTCTCTACTCCCCTTTTCCCATCCCCTGTTGCCATGTTGTTATTGTCATGTGATGTGCAAAAATATGTGCTGAGGTTTTTTTTACCGGTCCCACACTGCACTCCACATGAGTACAGTCTGGTGTCGCATGTTTTTTTCTCCTCCCCTCTCTCTCCTCTTGTTTTCTCCCCCCACTTTCCCCACCACTGTAAAAATGGAATTTCCCCCCTTGGGGGATCAATAAAGGTGAATTGATTGATTCAGATCTACCATTCTGCAGCACGGTGACCTATTCTGTACCCTGAACGCAAACAAATCTGCAAATATCATCCTTGTACACACTACAAACTTCTAGGCGTTTCTAAATGTTTCCCTGCAAGCTAAACAAGTGAAATCAATACCAGTTTGCTAGATTCTCCCGGTTCTTTTATTGACAGTCCGAGGATTTCAGCCGGAGAGTTCTGCAGTTCCCAATAGCAGTTTTATTCAAGTCACAGAAGTCACAGGTAAAGTACATACAGCGCTGGGCTCGGAGTGACAGAGGCCTCATGGACCTCTGGCAGTGAGCCCCGACTCTTTCATGCATATGCTTTTTAAAGGGTTGGCTGGACCGAGTACTATACGTGACTGTCTCTAACTGGCCATTTCATTGTGTGCGTCACAGATAGTGCAACCCTGGTGTGATCATATAATATTCAAACACTTGTGGATGTTGTTTGCGTAGGCGTGTATCTCTAATCACAACTTTAGAATATGATTAGCACAACAAATTTATTACAATCAAGGTCCGTCTGGTACATTCTGTCTATCTTCTTCACAAAACAATACAGGAGAAGCCACGTCTGTGGAGGTCAGATTGACATATTCTGTTCACTCTCATGAGGAGAGAGTAACTTTATTTGAGAAGGCCTGAAACATTCTATGGTCATATTAAATTCTAATTCAACAATTCCCCTTTTGACATGATTTTATCATGTCAATCCAATAAGAAGTAGGAATGTTGTGTGTATTGTGCTGTATTCTTCAGCAGCGAGTTGTCTAGCAGGGCCCCAATCTGCAAACAACCAACCACATCAGAAAGCAGCACAATTACATGGGAGACTTGTCGGCGTCCCTTTTTGGTATACCTTTACTACATCAATATACAATATGTAGGAGAGGCAGTGCAGATTAATGTGACCTATATGTGGGCAAATATGTGTAAGCTGGTCTTCAATTGCAGTTAATAGCAGCAAGCAGTCTTCCTTGCACAATGCATGTGGAAATTTCTAAACAAAGTGATTAAACCATATGATTAAAAGCACAATAAGCAGTAACATCTATAAGTATCACGCCTCTAAGTGTGTGGATAGCTGTATATGGGTATGTATTAAACGTTAGCAGTTTATGGTGTGTGCAGCCAAGGGCGGGATCCTCTTCATCCTGAGAGAGAAATCTGTGGAAGAGCTTCATTAGAATAGTGGAGTAATTAATAAAGAGGTGGTGGAAATTTATCATTGATGGAAGCTGTAATACATTTTAGACAGAGGTGCCTGATGCAAGGAGTACAGCAACAACCACAGAGTTACTGAAAGAGTTACTGCAACCACGGACTAGACTAGATAAAGATAGAGCTAATCAGTGTTTTTCATGTGCCAAATGTTTTATCAAAATAAAGTACAAACACCACCTCTTTCTGCTAAAAGAAAATCCAGGGTCATTTTTGTAGTATATCAGAGTGGACTTAGTTAATCATATCCACATTTTTGTTTATAGTGACCCATCAGTAGAGAAATTATTCAAAACCAGCGGCTAACATGTCGGCTAATTTATATTCATCAGGCACACCTCTGAGAATGTCAATTGCATCTATGTGGGTGTGTGAGTTACAGTAAAGGTTAAATGTACTTCTTTGGGTGTGATAGTGGTGGTGGGAGGTCGTCCCCAGGATCAGGGTCAGTAGTAGAGTCTTAGGTCAGGTGTAGAGGTTCTTAAGTCAGTCTGAACCTCAGTCAACGTCCTGTCTTTTTAGGCCTTGTGTCAGGGAACAGTGGGTCTCATGGATCCAGTCATTCAGTTTGTCTGTCAGTCCTCTCTTTACTGTGAGGCAGCCTTTGCTACCATGTGGGGTCCCTCCCAAAGGGGTGGGAACCAATTGAGCTTGTTGACCTCTCTTAAGGTCCAGTCTCCCGTTTCTACAGGAGAGTTGTCGTGGCTTTGTTCCTTTGTGAGTATTTCCGTTACCTGTTGGGAAATACTCATCACAGTGTTTTTCAACTTTGACATATTCATGTGTACTTTCATACTGTAAGAGTAATGGTGGCATATCAGTGGTAAATGGACAGGGCATTTTTCTTCCTGTCAGTATCTCATGTGGACTAACATTCATGGTGGAAGTTTGTGTCTGCACAGACTTTCGCTAGTCCTTTTTGATAGTTCTGTTTGCTCCTTCAACCAGTCCTTGTGAGGCTGGGTGGTATGCTGCCCTTAGATGAGTGCTGTAACCTTAGAGCTAGCACAGTGGCCTCCACTGTGAGCTTCTTGGCACAACATGTTTAGTAGTCCAGTCCTTTATCTCTCCATACTTGTTTTTATCCTTTATTCATTTGTTTTAACATAGTGAAATATTGTATGCGTATCTGTACAGAATCAGTGAATGGCACAGTGCCCCGTGCCCAAGTGTGGACCTAATCAAGAAGCTTCCACACAGACTCTTATCAGTCTTAGTGCTCGATCGGTAGGGTTTCCCCCAGTCTCACCACTCGTTTTAATTCACAGTGATTCTGAAACGCCCAAGCCGAATTGTCCCCTTAGTAATCCATTGCCCCGACAGAGCTGCTCGTTGACCTGGATCAGGTGTTGGGATCCCCAATCAGTAGTGACTGATCAATGCCAAACACCTCATTCAGTTAAAACATCATCTAAGCAGGGGGGTTCAGCAACAGAGAAGAGAGTTACTCTGTAGTTCTTTAATGTTCTGCACACACAATTCCCTCTGTGGTTTGTCATCAGGGGTTATGTGAATCATTTGTTTGTAGGGGTTGTACCCTAGTGTTGTCCTTGCTGCCATATCTGACAGCTTTGTGTGACATGGTGAAAAAGTTGTATACGTGCTTTCACAGAGTCTGTGATTGCCCGAGTGAGGACCCAAACAAGAAGCTTCTACACAGATTCTATTAATCTGTGCGCTTGTTTGCTGGGGGTTCTCCCAGTCTTATCACTCGTTTTAATTCACAGTGACTCCAAAACACCTTAGTTTATGTGTCCCATTATTCAGTTGCAATATCATCCAGGCAGGAAACTGCCCACATTGTCATGGAAAATAACAAACTTGTCCCTGTGTCCTTGTTTGTTTATTATTTTCATTTTATTTACTTATTTGTTTATTTTTATTTTTTATTTATTTTTTTTAATTTTATTTTATTTTTTTAAAAAACCATCACTCTCATCAGTGGCATCACTCTCAACAGTGGCATCACTCTCATCAGTGGCATCACTCTCATCAGTGGCATCACTCTCAACAGTGGCATCACTCTCAACAGTGGCATCGCGGCATCACTCTCATCAGTGGCATCACTCTCATCAGTGGCATCACTCTCATCAGTGGCATCACTCTCAACAGTGGCATCGCGGCATCACTCTCATCAGTGGCATCGCTCCTTAGCGGCATCGCCCTTGCGGCATCGGTTAGCTACCCGGAAAATATATACAATAGTGTACAGTATGGAGGAAAGCAAAATGTCCTGCCCTAAAATTTGGGAGACAACTCTCAGTGGTTATTTACCCAGTGAGTTCTGTCCCTTATCAGGCCAAATTAGCTGTCCTTGGACACTTATTTTCTTTTCCCTCAACTGTGACTATGTGGTTCTGTACTTTACATGTGACTACAACATTTCAATGTGGTTTAGTTATACTATACTATTTTGGTTTACGTTTTAGCGAATGTAGGAACAACATTATTCAGACAACTTTGATTTGAGTATGGCCAATGTGCAGAAATTCTATCTCAAAAAGGTTTTTTAACATAGTGAAATATTGTATGCGTATCTGTACAGAATCAGTGAATGGCACAGTGCCCCGTGCCCAAGTGTGGACCTAATCAAGAAGCTTCCACACAGACTCTTATCAGTCTTAGTGCTCGATCGGTAGGGTTTCCCCCAGTCTCACCACTCGTTTTAATTCACAGTGATTCTGAAACGCCCAAGCCGAATTGTCCCCTTAGTAATCCATTGCCCCGACAGAGCTGCTCGTTGACCTGGATCAGGTGTTGGGATCCCCAATCAGTAGTGACTGATCAATGCCAAACACCTCATTCAGTTAAAACATCATCTAAGCAGGGGGGTTCAGCAACAGAGAAGAGAGTTACTCTGTAGTTCTTTAATGTTCTGCACACACAATTCCCTCTGTGGTTTGTCATCAGGGGTTATGTGAATCATTTGTTTGTAGGGGTTGTACCCTAGTGTTGTCCTTGCTGCCATATCTGACAGCTTTGTGTGACATGGTGAAAAAGTTGTATACGTGCTTTCACAGAGTCTGTGATTGCCCGAGTGAGGACCCAAACAAGAAGCTTCTACACAGATTCTATTAATCTGTGCGCTTGTTTGCTGGGGGTTCTCCCAGTCTTATCACTCGTTTTAATTCACAGTGACTCCAAAACACCTTAGTTTATGTGTCCCATTATTCAGTTGCAATATCATCCAGGCAGGAAACTGCCCACATTGTCATGGAAAATAACAAACTTGTCCCTGTGTCCTTGTTTGTTTATTATTTTCATTTTATTTACTTATTTGTTTATTTTTATTTTTTATTTATTTTTTTTAATTTTATTTTATTTTTTTAAAAAACCATCACTCTCATCAGTGGCATCACTCTCAACAGTGGCATCACTCTCATCAGTGGCATCACTCTCATCAGTGGCATCACTCTCAACAGTGGCATCACTCTCAACAGTGGCATCGCGGCATCACTCTCATCAGTGGCATCACTCTCATCAGTGGCATCACTCTCATCAGTGGCATCACTCTCAACAGTGGCATCGCGGCATCACTCTCATCAGTGGCATCGCTCCTTAGCGGCATCGCCCTTGCGGCATCGGTTAGCTACCCGGAAAATATATACAATAGTGTACAGTATGGAGGAAAGCAAAATGTCCTGCCCTAAAATTTGGGAGACAACTCTCAGTGGTTATTTACCCAGTGAGTTCTGTCCCTTATCAGGCCAAATTAGCTGTCCTTGGACACTTATTTTCTTTTCCCTCAACTGTGACTATGTGGTTCTGTACTTTACATGTGACTACAACATTTCAATGTGGTTTAGTTATACTATACTATTTTGGTTTACGTTTTAGCGAATGTAGGAACAACATTATTCAGACAACTTTGATTTGAGTATGGCCAATGTGCAGAAATTCTATCTCAAAAAGGTTTTTTAACATAGTGAAATATTGTATGCGTATCTGTACAGAATCAGTGAATGGCACAGTGCCCCGTGCCCAAGTGTGGACCTAATCAAGAAGCTTCCACACAGACTCTTATCAGTCTTAGTGCTCGATCGGTAGGGTTTCCCCCAGTCTCACCACTCGTTTTAATTCACAGTGATTCTGAAACGCCCAAGCCGAATTGTCCCCTTAGTAATCCATTGCCCCGACAGAGCTGCTCGTTGACCTGGATCAGGTGTTGGGATCCCCAATCAGTAGTGACTGATCAATGCCAAACACCTCATTCAGTTAAAACATCATCTAAGCAGGGGGGTTCAGCAACAGAGAAGAGAGTTACTCTGTAGTTCTTTAATGTTCTGCACACACAATTCCCTCTGTGGTTTGTCATCAGGGGTTATGTGAATCATTTGTTTGTAGGGGTTGTACCCTAGTGTTGTCCTTGCTGCCATATCTGACAGCTTTGTGTGACATGGTGAAAAAGTTGTATACGTGCTTTCACAGAGTCTGTGATTGCCCGAGTGAGGACCCAAACAAGAAGCTTCTACACAGATTCTATTAATCTGTGCGCTTGTTTGCTGGGGGTTCTCCCAGTCTTATCACTCGTTTTAATTCACAGTGACTCCAAAACACCTTAGTTTATGTGTCCCATTATTCAGTTGCAATATCATCCAGGCAGGAAACTGCCCACATTGTCATGGAAAATAACAAACTTGTCCCTGTGTCCTTGTTTGTTTATTATTTTCATTTTATTTACTTATTTGTTTATTTTTATTTTTTATTTATTTTTTTTAATTTTATTTTATTTTTTTAAAAAACCATCACTCTCATCAGTGGCATCACTCTCAACAGTGGCATCACTCTCATCAGTGGCATCACTCTCATCAGTGGCATCACTCTCAACAGTGGCATCACTCTCAACAGTGGCATCGCGGCATCACTCTCATCAGTGGCATCACTCTCATCAGTGGCATCACTCTCAACAGTGGCATCGCGGCATCACTCTCATCAGTGGCATCGCTCCTTAGCGGCATCGCCCTTGCGGCATCGGTTAGCTACCCGGAAAATATATACAATAGTGTACAGTATGGAGGAAAGCAAAATGTCCTGCCCTAAAATTTGGGAGACAACTCTCAGTGGTTATTTACCCAGTGAGTTCTGTCCCTTATCAGGCCAAATTAGCTGTCCTTGGACACTTATTTTCTTTTCCCTCAACTGTGACTATGTGGTTCTGTACTTTACATGTGACTACAACATTTCAATGTGGTTTAGTTATACTATACTATTTTGGTTTACGTTTTAGCGAATGTAGGAACAACATTATTCAGACAACTTTGATTTGAGTATGGCCAATGTGCAGAAATTCTATCTCAAAAAGGTTTTTTAACATAGTGAAATATTGTATGCGTATCTGTACAGAATCAGTGAATGGCACAGTGCCCCGTGCCCAAGTGTGGACCTAATCAAGAAGCTTCCACACAGACTCTTATCAGTCTTAGTGCTCGATCGGTAGGGTTTCCCCCAGTCTCACCACTCGTTTTAATTCACAGTGATTCTGAAACGCCCAAGCCGAATTGTCCCCTTAGTAATCCATTGCCCCGACAGAGCTGCTCGTTGACCTGGATCAGGTGTTGGGATCCCCAATCAGTAGTGACTGATCAATGCCAAACACCTCATTCAGTTAAAACATCATCTAAGCAGGGGGGTTCAGCAACAGAGAAGAGAGTTACTCTGTAGTTCTTTAATGTTCTGCACACACAATTCCCTCTGTGGTTTGTCATCAGGGGTTATGTGAATCATTTGTTTGTAGGGGTTGTACCCTAGTGTTGTCCTTGCTGCCATATCTGACAGCTTTGTGTGACATGGTGAAAAAGTTGTATACGTGCTTTCACAGAGTCTGTGATTGCCCGAGTGAGGACCCAAACAAGAAGCTTCTACACAGATTCTATTAATCTGTGCGCTTGTTTGCTGGGGGTTCTCCCAGTCTTATCACTCGTTTTAATTCACAGTGACTCCAAAACACCTTAGTTTATGTGTCCCATTATTCAGTTGCAATATCATCCAGGCAGGAAACTGCCCACATTGTCATGGAAAATAACAAACTTGTCCCTGTGTCCTTGTTTGTTTATTATTTTCATTTTATTTACTTATTTGTTTATTTTTATTTTTTATTTATTTTTTTTAATTTTATTTTATTTTTTTAAAAAACCATCACTCTCATCAGTGGCATCACTCTCAACAGTGGCATCACTCTCATCAGTGGCATCACTCTCATCAGTGGCATCACTCTCAACAGTGGCATCACTCTCAACAGTGGCATCGCGGCATCACTCTCATCAGTGGCATCACTCTCATCAGTGGCATCACTCTCATCAGTGGCATCACTCTCAACAGTGGCATCGCGGCATCACTCTCATCAGTGGCATCGCTCCTTAGCGGCATCGCCCTTGCGGCATCGGTTAGCTACCCGGAAAATATATACAATAGTGTACAGTATGGAGGAAAGCAAAATGTCCTGCCCTAAAATTTGGGAGACAACTCTCAGTGGTTATTTACCCAGTGAGTTCTGTCCCTTATCAGGCCAAATTAGCTGTCCTTGGACACTTATTTTCTTTTCCCTCAACTGTGACTATGTGGTTCTGTACTTTACATGTGACTACAACATTTCAATGTGGTTTAGTTATACTATACTATTTTGGTTTACGTTTTAGCGAATGTAGGAACAACATTATTCAGACAACTTTGATTTGAGTATGGCCAATGTGCAGAAATTCTATCTCAAAAAGGTTTTTTAACATAGTGAAATATTGTATGCGTATCTGTACAGAATCAGTGAATGGCACAGTGCCCCGTGCCCAAGTGTGG
The DNA here is from genome assembly GCF_042242105.1 of Pempheris klunzingeri. Classification (NCBI taxonomy): domain Eukaryota; kingdom Metazoa; phylum Chordata; class Actinopteri; order Acropomatiformes; family Pempheridae; genus Pempheris; species Pempheris klunzingeri. Next base: position 10,966,088 of record NC_092018.1, read on the forward strand.
ACCTAATCAAGAAGCTTCCACACAGACTCTTATCAGTCTTAGTGCTCGATCGGTAGGGTTTCCCCCAGTCTCACCACTCGTTTTAATTCACAGTGATTCTGAAACGCCCAAGCCGAATTGTCCCCTTAGTAATCCATTGCCCCGACAGAGCTGCTCGTTGACCTGGATCAGGTGTTGGGATCCCCAATCAGTAGTGACTGATCAATGCCAAACACCTCATTCAGTTAAAACATCATCTAAGCAGGGGGGTTCAGCAACAGAGAAGAGAGTTACTCTGTAGTTCTTTAATGTTCTGCACACACAATTCCCTCTGTGGTTTGTCATCAGGGGTTATGTGAATCATTTGTTTGTAGGGGTTGTACCCTAGTGTTGTCCTTGCTGCCATATCTGACAGCTTTGTGTGACATGGTGAAAAAGTTGTATACGTGCTTTCACAGAGTCTGTGATTGCCCGAGTGAGGACCCAAACAAGAAGCTTCTACACAGATTCTATTAATCTGTGCGCTTGTTTGCTGGGGGTTCTCCCAGTCTTATCACTCGTTTTAATTCACAGTGACTCCAAAACACCTTAGTTTATGTGTCCCATTATTCAGTTGCAATATCATCCAGGCAGGAAACTGCCCACATTGTCATGGAAAATAACAAACTTGTCCCTGTGTCCTTGTTTGTTTATTATTTTCATTTTATTTACTTATTTGTTTATTTTTATTTTTTATTTATTTTTTTTAATTTTATTTTATTTTTTTAAAAAACCATCACTCTCATCAGTGGCATCACTCTCAACAGTGGCATCACTCTCATCAGTGGCATCACTCTCATCAGTGGCATCACTCTCAACAGTGGCATCACTCTCAACAGTGGCATCGCGGCATCACTCTCATCAGTGGCATCACTCTCATCAGTGGCATCACTCTCATCAGTGGCATCACTCTCAACAGTGGCATCGCGGCATCACTCTCATCAGTGGCATCGCTCCTTAGCGGCATCGCCCTTGCGGCATCGGTTAGCTACCCGGAAAATATATACAATAGTGTACAGTATGGAGGAAAGCAAAATGTCCTGCCCTAAAATTTGGGAGACAACTCTCAGTGGTTATTTACCCAGTGAGTTCTGTCCCTTATCAGGCCAAATTAGCTGTCCTTGGACACTTATTTTCTTTTCCCTCAACTGTGACTATGTGGTTCTGTACTTTACATGTGACTACAACATTTCAATGTGGTTTAGTTATACTATACTATTTTGGTTTACGTTTTAGCGAATGTAGGAACAACATTATTCAGACAACTTTGATTTGAGTATGGCCAATGTGCAGAAATTCTATCTCAAAAAGGTTTTTTAACATAGTGAAATATTGTATGCGTATCTGTACAGAATCAGTGAATGGCACAGTGCCCCGTGCCCAAGTGTGGACCTAATCAAGAAGCTTCCACACAGACTCTTATCAGTCTTAGTGCTCGATCGGTAGGGTTTCCCCCAGTCTCACCACTCGTTTTAATTCACAGTGATTCTGAAACGCCCAAGCCGAATTGTCCCCTTAGTAATCCATTGCCCCGACAGAGCTGCTCGTTGACCTGGATCAGGTGTTGGGATCCCCAATCAGTAGTGACTGATCAATGCCAAACACCTCATTCAGTTAAAACATCATCTAAGCAGGGGGGTTCAGCAACAGAGAAGAGAGTTACTCTGTAGTTCTTTAATGTTCTGCACACACAATTCCCTCTGTGGTTTGTCATCAGGGGTTATGTGAATCATTTGTTTGTAGGGGTTGTACCCTAGTGTTGTCCTTGCTGCCATATCTGACAGCTTTGTGTGACATGGTGAAAAAGTTGTATACGTGCTTTCACAGAGTCTGTGATTGCCCGAGTGAGGACCCAAACAAGAAGCTTCTACACAGATTCTATTAATCTGTGCGCTTGTTTGCTGGGGGTTCTCCCAGTCTTATCACTCGTTTTAATTCACAGTGACTCCAAAACACCTTAGTTTATGTGTCCCATTATTCAGTTGCAATATCATCCAGGCAGGAAACTGCCCACATTGTCATGGAAAATAACAAACTTGTCCCTGTGTCCTTGTTTGTTTATTATTTTCATTTTATTTACTTATTTGTTTATTTTTATTTTTTATTTATTTTTTTTAATTTTATTTTATTTTTTTAAAAAACCATCACTCTCATCAGTGGCATCACTCTCAACAGTGGCATCACTCTCATCAGTGGCATCACTCTCATCAGTGGCATCACTCTCAACAGTGGCATCACTCTCAACAGTGGCATCGCGGCATCACTCTCATCAGTGGCATCACTCTCATCAGTGGCATCACTCTCATCAGTGGCATCACTCTCAACAGTGGCATCGCGGCATCACTCTCATCAGTGGCATCGCTCCTTAGCGGCATCGCCCTTGCGGCATCGGTTAGCTACCCGGAAAATATATACAATAGTGTACAGTATGGAGGAAAGCAAAATGTCCTGCCCTAAAATTTGGGAGACAACTCTCAGTGGTTATTTACCCAGTGAGTTCTGTCCCTTATCAGGCCAAATTAGCTGTCCTTGGACACTTATTTTCTTTTCCCTCAACTGTGACTATGTGGTTCTGTACTTTACATGTGACTACAACATTTCAATGTGGTTTAGTTATACTATACTATTTTGGTTTACGTTTTAGCGAATGTAGGAACAACATTATTCAGACAACTTTGATTTGAGTATGGCCAATGTGCAGAAATTCTATCTCAAAAAGGTTTTTTAACATAGTGAAATATTGTATGCGTATCTGTACAGAATCAGTGAATGGCACAGTGCCCCGTGCCCAAGTGTGGACCTAATCAAGAAGCTTCCACACAGACTCTTATCAGTCTTAGTGCTCGATCGGTAGGGTTTCCCCCAGTCTCACCACTCGTTTTAATTCACAGTGATTCTGAAACGCCCAAGCCGAATTGTCCCCTTAGTAATCCATTGCCCCGACAGAGCTGCTCGTTGACCTGGATCAGGTGTTGGGATCCCCAATCAGTAGTGACTGATCAATGCCAAACACCTCATTCAGTTAAAACATCATCTAAGCAGGGGGGTTCAGCAACAGAGAAGAGAGTTACTCTGTAGTTCTTTAATGTTCTGCACACACAATTCCCTCTGTGGTTTGTCATCAGGGGTTATGTGAATCATTTGTTTGTAGGGGTTGTACCCTAGTGTTGTCCTTGCTGCCATATCTGACAGCTTTGTGTGACATGGTGAAAAAGTTGTATACGTGCTTTCACAGAGTCTGTGATTGCCCGAGTGAGGACCCAAACAAGAAGCTTCTACACAGATTCTATTAATCTGTGCGCTTGTTTGCTGGGGGTTCTCCCAGTCTTATCACTCGTTTTAATTCACAGTGACTCCAAAACACCTTAGTTTATGTGTCCCATTATTCAGTTGCAATATCATCCAGGCAGGAAACTGCCCACATTGTCATGGAAAATAACAAACTTGTCCCTGTGTCCTTGTTTGTTTATTATTTTCATTTTATTTACTTATTTGTTTATTTTTATTTTTTATTTATTTTTTTTAATTTTATTTTATTTTTTTAAAAAACCATCACTCTCATCAGTGGCATCACTCTCAACAGTGGCATCACTCTCATCAGTGGCATCACTCTCATCAGTGGCATCACTCTCAACAGTGGCATCACTCTCAACAGTGGCATCGCGGCATCACTCTCATCAGTGGCATCACTCTCATCAGTGGCATCACTCTCATCAGTGGCATCACTCTCAACAGTGGCATCGCGGCATCACTCTCATCAGTGGCATCGCTCCTTAGCGGCATCGCCCTTGCGGCATCGGTTAGCTACCCGGAAAATATATACAATAGTGTACAGTATGGAGGAAAGCAAAATGTCCTGCCCTAAAATTTGGGAGACAACTCTCAGTGGTTATTTACCCAGTGAGTTCTGTCCCTTATCAGGCCAAATTAGCTGTCCTTGGACACTTATTTTCTTTTCCCTCAACTGTGACTATGTGGTTCTGTACTTTACATGTGACTACAACATTTCAATGTGGTTTAGTTATACTATACTATTTTGGTTTACGTTTTAGCGAATGTAGGAACAACATTATTCAGACAACTTTGATTTGAGTATGGCCAATGTGCAGAAATTCTATCTCAAAAAGGTTTTTTAACATAGTGAAATATTGTATGCGTATCTGTACAGAATCAGTGAATGGCACAGTGCCCCGTGCCCAAGTGTGGACCTAATCAAGAAGCTTCCACACAGACTCTTATCAGTCTTAGTGCTCGATCGGTAGGGTTTCCCCCAGTCTCACCACTCGTTTTAATTCACAGTGATTCTGAAACGCCCAAGCCGAATTGTCCCCTTAGTAATCCATTGCCCCGACAGAGCTGCTCGTTGACCTGGATCAGGTGTTGGGATCCCCAATCAGTAGTGACTGATCAATGCCAAACACCTCATTCAGTTAAAACATCATCTAAGCAGGGGGGTTCAGCAACAGAGAAGAGAGTTACTCTGTAGTTCTTTAATGTTCTGCACACACAATTCCCTCTGTGGTTTGTCATCAGGGGTTATGTGAATCATTTGTTTGTAGGGGTTGTACCCTAGTGTTGTCCTTGCTGCCATATCTGACAGCTTTGTGTGACATGGTGAAAAAGTTGTATACGTGCTTTCACAGAGTCTGTGATTGCCCGAGTGAGGACCCAAACAAGAAGCTTCTACACAGATTCTATTAATCTGTGCGCTTGTTTGCTGGGGGTTCTCCCAGTCTTATCACTCGTTTTAATTCACAGTGACTCCAAAACACCTTAGTTTATGTGTCCCATTATTCAGTTGCAATATCATCCAGGCAGGAAACTGCCCACATTGTCATGGAAAATAACAAACTTGTCCCTGTGTCCTTGTTTGTTTATTATTTTCATTTTATTTACTTATTTGTTTATTTTTATTTTTTATTTATTTTTTTTAATTTTATTTTATTTTTTTAAAAAACCATCACTCTCATCAGTGGCATCACTCTCAACAGTGGCATCACTCTCATCAGTGGCATCACTCTCATCAGTGGCATCACTCTCAACAGTGGCATCACTCTCAACAGTGGCATCGCGGCATCACTCTCATCAGTGGCATCACTCTCATCAGTGGCATCACTCTCAACAGTGGCATCGCGGCATCACTCTCATCAGTGGCATCGCTCCTTAGCGGCATCGCCCTTGCGGCATCGGTTAGCTACCCGGAAAATATATACAATAGTGTACAGTATGGAGGAAAGCAAAATGTCCTGCCCTAAAATTTGGGAGACAACTCTCAGTGGTTATTTACCCAGTGAGTTCTGTCCCTTATCAGGCCAAATTAGCTGTCCTTGGACACTTATTTTCTTTTCCCTCAACTGTGACTATGTGGTTCTGTACTTTACATGTGACTACAACATTTCAATGTGGTTTAGTTATACTATACTATTTTGGTTTACGTTTTAGCGAATGTAGGAACAACATTATTCAGACAACTTTGATTTGAGTATGGCCAATGTGCAGAAATTCTATCTCAAAAAGGTTTTCTGCTTACCCTTACTCAGGCGCGCCTTGAAGTTGTCTGAAAAAGTTTTCCTCCACTCACTCCGGGGTTCCTCAACGGGACACGTCTCGGAGTTTGCCAATCCGGGTCACGGCACCAATTGCTAGATTCTCCCGGTTCTTTTATTGACAGTCCGAGGATTTCAGCCGGAGAGTTCTGCAGTTCCCAATAGCAGTTTTATTCAAGTCACAGAAGTCACAGGTAAAGTACATACAGCGCTGGGCTCGGAGTGACAGAGGCCTCATGGACCTCTGGCAGTGAGCCCCGACTCTTTCATGCATATGCTTTTTAAAGGGTTGGCTGGACCGAGTACTATACGTGACTGTCTCTAACTGGCCATTTCATTGTGTGCGTCACAGATAGTGCAACCCTGGTGTGATCATATAATATTCAAACACTTGTGGATGTTGTTTGCGTAGGCGTGTATCTCTAATCACAACTTTAGACTTTTTACTTTAATCCTTCCTGTAATCGATGTAAACTGTAACATAATATTAAAACAAACAAACCTGGGACATTATGCGCTTCAGTGTTGTGCTGTGGCCTGGTTAGATTAAAGCAAAATACACATGGGGAAAACGGTATGTAGCATGAAAATGTCCAGGGTCACGTGGTGAGGAGAAATGAGCGTTCTCACCCACTTTGTCACAATGATGCATAAAGAACTCGCAAACTTGACCTATAAATGGGGTTAAGTAGTTGTGAACAGTATTTGTAAGTGTGGATGCTACAACAATAGATAAAGAAGCTGGCAACAGCATGTATGAACTGTTCAAACCCCTCACTGCTTTTATCAGCTCTTTGTTACACTGTTTTTTATTTAAGTTGTATCTTTATTATTGATGGTGCTTAAAGAGAACTAAAAAGCAGTGTACCAAACACATTTCTCCATCATGAAGTCCACCGTCAGGGCCAGTCTGTGAGAGAATCAACCTTTTACACATTGTAATTTACTTTGCTGCATGTATTGAACTCAAACTTGAGTCCAAACATAAAAAACCTTTTTACAAGCTGTAATGGCTTGTATGGGATGAAAATGAGAAAAGGTAAATTAACACTGCCAACAGCAGAGAGAAGCAGAAGAAGCCTCTTGGCCATTTAGGGAAAAGAAAATGCCTTGCTCCCTCCAGTGGCTGAAAATTGCTTTGACTTTGGGTTTTGGACTATATATTAATGTAGTAAAGCATGAAAAGCCTTATTTCATTTTAATTATTGCAACAGTTAAAGGGCGGTTTAATGAAATGGCCTTCCAGTGATCAAGGCTTACTTGTTTGGAAACTCTCACTAAACCTTTTTTACAAAATGTACCTGGAGTAAACCACAAATACAGTCTGTGTTTTGTCTTGTTTTCATGACTGAAGCGAGCATGTCATGCCTATTCAGCATAATCTGGATGAAATGTGTAGACCATATATTAGTTAATAATGGGGGAAAAGATGTTAGGGAGGACATGACAACTGTTGTGGAATAAAAGGAAGGACTTGGACAGTCCTGCAGAATCAAGAAAAAAAAACATAACTGGCTGCACAGAGGTCTTTCTTAGAAGATTGAAGTAAAGCACGTTTTGTTTTGTTGATGAACATCAATGTTGATTTAGAGGTTGCAGTGGGGAGAGTGAAGGTATTGAACAAGAGTGATGAAAAACTGAAGTTATAAGAGCTTTCCTGGGTCACCTGGAGACACGAAGACCTTCATGGTCAAAGTGAAATGGAAAATCTCAGGACGCACAAATGTGTAACCAGTAATCCTCTGGTTTGAACTGTTACCAGATGACTGTATTAAGGCCTCAGTAGTCCTCTCCGTGGGTCTGACATGTTCTACCTGATCTTGTTTGTGCCAAAGTCGTTGCTCTCTAGAGATCAAGAAGTTTGAACACAGTCTGACAGGCGGCCCCGTTCGTCTATAAATATGAAGACTGCTCGTCCTCTGGCGGAGCGTCAGGATGCTCCCCAACACCACCGTCCCTCTGTCGGTGGATTTCGACACCCCGGAGGACTTCATCATCTTCATCTTCCACATCCTCTTTGCCACGAGCGCGGCGCTCGTCGCCGGCTCGGTGGTCATCGGGATATCGTCCACCAGGTCCCTGCGAGGCCAGAACCGCTTCATATTCATGCTCAACACGAGCATCAGTGACACTCTGACCGGCTTCTCGGTCTACTACCTCGGCCTCTTCGACGTCCAGGAGGGCTATCCCTCCAGGAACGGGACGTACTACATCTTGCCCTCATTTCTAGGTGTCAATGTGTTAACCTTCCTCTTCGCCCAGTTTGACCGCTACTTCGCCGTGTGCCATCCTTTCTTTTACAGCCGCTACATAACCAGGTCCGTCGTCATTGGCATCTGTGCGTTTTGCTGGATTTACACGTACACTATCCTCACTGTGCAGAACATGGTGCCCATTTCAAGGGCGGCTCAAATAAACGCGTTTGGTGTGATGACTCTGCAGATTATAGTTTTCGTTAAAGTGTTGATGACAGTCAAATTGTACATCATAGCCAGGAATCAGCTGGTGAGAGAAGCGCCAAGTGCTGAGAGAGACAACAAAAAAGAGTCACTGCGCATCATTGTGTTTGTGGTGATTTGCTTCTTGGCCCTGTGGTGTCCGTCCTTTGTCAATATCATCGTCAGACAGCTGACCAGGAGAGGTCTGAGGTTTAGGAATGAGGCCACTAACCTGTTCGCCATCATGGCACGCCTGAACGCACTGGTCACCCCGGCTCTGTACATCTGGGGCAGCCCGGCGCTGCGGGGGGCCGTGTGGAGGGTAGTGTGGAGGAGGGTCTGCCCCTGGAGTGGGACAAGGTAAGAGTCGGTCTCAAATTGTGTCAATTTGAATCACGTTAAGTGTTTCCCGCGCGTTACGCACCGTTGAGTCACAGGCGTATTTGTCATTTTATCCAATTTTGTGCGTGATGAAGAAATATTTTATAAGACTGTAATTCTCCCTCTCTCTCTATTTCAGAATTGGCTTTCACTTTGATGGAGTGACAAAGAAATTAAAGTCACCAGGATCAACATCAGCAGCGTGAAGTATTATTGTGACTAACGTGGAAATACAGGACATGTGGTTCAGTCGGTTCTTAATCATCACGTTTTAAATGCTCAAAAGTGAGCGATGTTTAAAAGCGGAATTTTTGTGATTTGGGGATTCAGGTGTGATGTCAGAGCTGAGCTATGGATTGTGAGGGCTGTCTCGTGTCACATATTCACAGTTCATTACAGTTTCCACTAATTCTGACATTTCGTTTGGTGTCGATGTGTTGATTTTTTAACACATCTGTCAAACTTGTCAATAACGCCTCTGGCAGAATACAATTAGATATTCGAAGTATCTTCTAACAGCTGCCTCATTGCTCATCTTGAATTTAGAAAATGGATTTCTTTGTTTTAAATCCCCTGTCGTTTCCTATCTTTTCTTTAAAGCAGTTTATTTTCAAAGTTTGGATGATATTTTACTTATGAAGCTTTTTGCATTTTGTGGAGTTCATCATACAGCAGTAAATCAGAAAACAATTTCATTCACTTTTTTTATTCTATTTTTATTTATTTATTTTTTTAACACGAGGAAACCAATTTTGAACCACCTGGAAAATATTTAAAAAAATTGTCCCGCATCCTCCCTTCTGTAATGGCGCTTTTCCATTACACGGTTTTAGCACTACTCGTCACGACTCTCCTCTGTTTGGGTCGTTTTCCAATACAACTGCGTACCACCACAACGTGGGTGGGGTCGTCATAGCAAGGCGGCCCGAAACTCTGTTCTGAAATAATATATTTAGCAGTGATAAAAGCACCGGATTTGAGACTTAGATTTGCCACAGTTGGGCTAAAATAAAACACTGACTCATGAGCTGTACGCCTATCAAAAAAAGAAATCATGACTTAACAGTAGGAAAGAGGAAACACCCAACCACATATGTGGATGGACAAATCACAGTTTAGTCATCGAAAGTGAAACAATTTTCTGAGTCGTCTTTTATCTGAAATATAAATGGACAAACACACAGTAGGCCACTGAGCTGCACCAGTACTCACATTATTATTATTATTATTATTATTATTATAGAAGACTTTAACTGTAGGCCCATAAGCTGAGCTCTCGTAACTTTGTTTTAATATATAGAGGGAACGACAGTAAAAGGCCATTTCATGGACGATATTTTAGGTTTCAGGACCCTTTTATTGCATTTAGTGCATGATGGCTTGTGGCATGTTTTATATATATAATCTATAAGCCAACACCGTCTTCTAAAAAAATAATTCATATACTAGGCCTTGACATTTACAACAAAAAATGCATTTAAGAGGTAAGTATTTATTTGCTTGATTGTTTGTGGAAACGTTGGTTAATATCTGACAAGTCAATAAATGTTGATACTGAGAGTATCAGCGAAACGTACCTCTTTTGTTTTCCGCCTAAATATCTGCTCTTGCAATAGACTACAACATCTGCTCATGTAACTATAGGAAACGAAGGCTTTGGGTGTAGTAAATGTTGCACTGCACACACAGTTACACACAGTCAGCCATGCGGCAGTGAAGTTTTATCACCACAGTTAACGTGGAAAACAAATTGGTGTTATCACATAATTTCTAAAGAGACAGGGGAAAATGAGTTAAAATCACTATTCTATTATTATCATTATTATTATTATTAAATCATAATCGTTGTCGACAAGGACAGAAACAATGCCGACCATGTCTGAATTCATGTACCGCTCCTCACAAATAGGACAAAAGCTATTCAGGATAAATGGGTCAGGATTATTTTTCCTTCGAGAACAGTTTGCTTACTGACCGCTTAACATGTGTGTCAGAATGGGATCTAAACATGGAGGATTTTATTCTGTTATCATTGCAATGCTTCTGATTTTACAGACACAGCACCCCCTGGCACACACATCATGCTGGATGCAAAATAATCAATATTCTATTCAAAAATTGGAATTTATTTTCTAGTGCTGTCATGTTTTCCTTGTCTTACACTTCATTTTTAGCTTAATACATGTATTTTATACCTTGTTAAAAGTGCCTTAACTTACATTGATGTATAAATTGTGCAAAACAAAAACTTGCCTTGCTGGTTTCTAAAGTTGCTCTATAATTGTTGTGACATTTGATAAAATGATGGGAAGTTGCAGATGACCTTGATGAAGGCAGAAACATGTTCTCAGAATAAAGTTGTCCTTTATACTACTGGAGTTTTGACCTCCTCCTGCTGTGGTTATGACTCATGGGTTTTTCCCTCGACCTATCGATATTAATACTTGACCACATTATTTATTTCCCCACCAAAATGTGAGATGTGTTTCTTGCTGGAGTCATAGTTACTGAGAGGTGTTTCTGATTTATTTCCCTGTTTTCATTCAACACATCTATGACAGTGACATAAAACCTGAACACTATTGGCTGCATAAATGTAGACTTCATGGAAATTGTAATGTACAGGTGCACATAAGTGTAATAAAATGTCCACTGAGTGTAGTTTGGGGTAATTTAATTGGAAAAAAACAAGCAAAAGCAGAACATGCAGCACAAAAACAATAGGAACTTAGATAACAAAGGGCCTTCAGGTGGATCATGATATATTTCATCATCTTGAGACCTTTTCTTGAAGAGGACTCCTGTGCTAAAATCTGTAATTCTCACCTCCAATGCTCAGTTGTGTGCTGATATGTTACATATTCCTAAAATATTGTGTTTTGTCAAGTTAGAAAATCTGGGATCAGGTAGAACAGAAAAACTCCATAGACAGTGAGAGAAATGGAAGTCAGAAGGGGCCCTGATGGTTTTTGGTTTTTAGTTTTTTAATAATATCCATTATCTGGATACTCACTTAATAGTTATTTGGCTTGCTTATTAATTTGTTTCGTTGCTTTCTGCAGTCAGGGTTAGGAGAAGTTGGGTTTGTGTGAGATTAGGTCATTGCTCATGAGAGAAAAAGTGTGGGTTTAGGTGGCTTATCAATCAGCAATAAAGACTTTAAATAAATGAACGCATGCTTATCTCCAACATCACAGACTAACAGGAGTGCCTCGGTTGTAAATTTGCAATAAGCAGCGGTGGTTTTCCGCCTCCTTCTCGTGGTTGGCTGCTGTTCTGTGAAGAGAAAAGGTGGAGGAAGGTCTGAAGGTTCTGTGAAAAATGTGTTAACCGAGGGGACTGAGAGCAACCACCGCAATGATTCAGTGTTAAGGAACTGTATGAAAGCTACCGAGAAAATGTCAAACCATAAATTCAGGGGGAAAAATCATTTGGTGCTTAGTATAATACAGTTACACCTAAAATTATTCAACCCCCTTTGCAAATTAGGTGTAGAAGCAAAATGTCGAAACTTTCAGCTTTGTGCAATGAATAACTGAAACAGCTCAACGTAACGAGTATTACAGATGACTTCTCCAGATTCAACACTTTTAATGACTGCAGTCTCAAAACTATTCAACCCCTCCGAATAAAATCGCTCATACGAGCACGCATTTGCAAATCAGGTGTCTTCAGCACAACTGATGCAACTAATGAGGCCCTTTATTAGTACAGAACAGTGACGTTTGGTCACGTTAGAAATAAAGTGCTGCGTTTGAGAAAAAAAATGAAATAAACCCATGACTATGACTAAAGTGTATTCAAATGTTACACTAAAGTCTCTGCAGGACTTCTGCGCGAGTTAAAGGGTTTAAAACGACGTTGCATCATTACACCTCAGGAGATCAAGCCCGGTAACTTCACTGTCTGCTCGGTCCTCCAGCTATAAATCAGTGGTCGCGCTGAAAAGCCTTTTGCGCATAAACGATGCTCCTCTTCAACATCACAGACTCTCTGACAGGAGGAGGAGTGCCTCTCTCGGTAGACTTCGACAACCCTGAGGATTATTTAATCTTTATTTTCCAGATTGTATTCGCCACAACTACAGTTCTCGTAGCCGGGACGGTGGTCATTGGCATCTTGTGCACCAGAGCGCTGCGCCTTCAGAACAGGTTTATTTTCATGCTGAACACCAGCATTTGCGACACGCTGGTGGGGGTTTCGGTGTATTATCTCGGTCTGTTTGATGTCCAGGAAGGGTATCCATCTAGAAATGGAACTTACAATGTTTTACCGTCACTTCTAGGTGTGAATATACTGACTTTTCTATTTGCGCAGTTTGACCGGTATTTTGCTGTGTGCCAACCATTCATCTACAGTCGTTTCATAACCAGACCGTTTGTGATCGGCATTAACATCTACTGCTGGGTTTATAATATTGCTCACTTGCTCGCCCGGAATCTGCTGCCACTTTCCAAAGCGATACAGCTGTACGTGTTCAGCATTGTCCTCTTTCAAGCCATCGTGCTCACCAAAGTGGTCATGACCATCAAACTGTATGTTGTTGCCAGATTCCAGCTGGACAGAGACCCTCCCAGCGCCGAGAAAGACAGCAAAAAGGAATCGCTGAGAATCATTATTTTTGTTGTCGTGAGCTTCTTGGTGTTGTGGTGCCCCTCTTTTGTTAATATCATCATCAGGTTTGTGGTAGGAGGAGGGCTCACGTTTAGAAACGAGGCCACCAACCTGTTCGCCATCATGGCCCGTTTGAACGCCGTGTGCACACCGGCGGTGTACCTGTGGGGGAGTCCGGCTCTGAGGGAAGCCACCGTGAGGACTGTGTGGGGCAGAGTGTGTCCACGGTGCAAGAGGAGGTAAGCTGGGTAGCTAAACACTGTGGGGAAACTGCACACGGCATTCACAGTCATGTTCAACCTATATACAAACATACTGTGATATTTATGAAGTGCATTGTGATCCCCTTCTGCAGAACCAGCTCCTGTCCTGGGAAAACCAAACTGTCATGGAAATAAAAAATATCCAGCACGTTATTCTAATCGGCTGTGTTTTTGTTGCCACCTCTCTCCCTCCCTGAATTATTTAGATTTAATACATAGGCCTTCATATAGTACATATAGCTAACTCAATATAACCTACAGTCAATGTGTTTTTATGCAAAAACGTATCAATGTTTCAATTCAGTGACAGTTTGCTGATAATGATCCCATACTCAAACAGCCTCTGCCATTAAATGATAAACAACAGAGCTGTAGTGTGAGAGGTAGTGGTATATCATAGAGTCAGATTGGTTAGGCTTCAGGCACAAGTAGGCAAAAACGTGTTTCTGATCCTTAAAGTTGTACAGATGTTTAGCTCAGAAAGGCAAATGCTTGTTTTTATGCATAACAAATTCACTTGTTATTTATTCAACAGATTCAGAGAAACAATATTCATTTAGGGCAAAGTCCATGCAAATGAACAGGAATTACATTTTTACAGTGAGATCACATTCCTGGTTTGCTGTATTGTAGTGAAGTATTGTGTATGCTGACATTGCTTGTTTTTATTGCCCATAGAAGCCTGCACAGCAACTTGTACTATTTGACAAAAGAAATTTTGCAGTTATTCTCTTGTGTTGTATTAATGTACATCACATTTGACAGTTTCACCAAACTATTGACCCACAAATCACCTGTACAAAAGTTCCTCGAGATTACTATTAAATCAGTCAACTTCTGCCGAGCACTGAGAATAAGCATACATGTTTCTTACTGAGTTTTTCTGTCCTCACCTGGTTTAACAGCTCTGAAAAAGAGTCCAATTGGACACTGTTCTGTGTGCCTCTGGCTGTGTGGTTAAGTGGGTGTGAATCTGTCTAACCACCAAAGGATGTGCACCGGTGAAAGACTGTTTATTGAGAGAGAAAGTGCAAGAAGTTGTGGGTGTGCTTCACCTCTACCACAGCGTCCATGGAGGCTGCTTTAGTGGGAACGAGGCCAAAGAGGAAACATTGACAGGAATGGAAATGACAGCCCACGGCAGTGCTTGTCTCTGAAGAGACCGTCTGATCATCATCCTAGAAAACACAGAAAAGCGTAAAAAAACCTGTAATGTCCTGAAATGTGCTAGTATTAATGCTGATATAAAATAAAATAGGTCTAAATAATTGTTTGTGTGTCTGCATATGGCTTACCCATCACGACCCAGCAGGAATAGAGCAGGTATGCTTGGTTTGGCAGTGCTTCCATCAGTAATCATATCAAGGTATTGACTGTCATTATCCGCTGCATTATCAGCAATCAGAACAGCTTTGCCTCCTGCTTCCTCCACAAGTCTGGCCTTTTGTACAAAGGAACAGCCTCTGGACACAAAAACAGAAAAAGAAATGTGAGAAACTATTTCAAAACGTGCTGGCCAATGATCTGTTGCCGTACTACTACCCTATTGTCCGATACAGGCAGTTTGATTTCTACATAGTTTGCAGTAAAACACTGCAAAAATATAATATCTTCACACATTCACACCAGTGTAGACAGTGTGACACTGATGGTCATAATGCATTGATACCTGGTAGTCAAGGTTTGCACAAGACCTGGGTCTGCCGCTGTGATTATGTACAGATAACTTCTAATGTGCATAAATAAAGACAAGGATTGTTACATTTTGCTGCCGTAGTTTGGGCACTTTCAGTGTTATTTCTTGAAAAGCCACATTACAGTGTCCCGCAATTCTGCTCAAATATCTTGACAATTGAAAATCTTTCACAAATATGTTTTAGAAAATGTGTCTACCATTAAATGTTAAAAATGGTTGTTGAGTTACTGCGATATGGGTAAGAACCAAGCCCCCAGGAACGGGACCAGGCTGTTCCCTGCTGTATTTTGCTGTAGTGAACCAAGTCAAAACTTGAGGTACAATTTACAAAGCATGCATTCTAAAAAGAGTTCACAATTTTAGCCACAGGATCAATGCAAGTTTAAATTGACATGCATAGCCATATCAACATTTTATTTTTGTGCCATTTATGGAGTGCAGGCGGGTGGCTGATGAGGCCAGAGGTAAACAAAATGTGGAAGCTTGACGGGTTTTAGGGTATATGGGGCATGTAAGCAACTGCTATTGGAATGAATGGGCACCATTTTGAAACACCATCAAATAACCTTAATGCATCCATAATACGAACAAAGTATTATAGTGAGAATAAATGTCATTTATATATACATACATTTTCAAATATTAAGATTACAACAGTTGCCTTACTGACCAGCTACTCAAATCTTTTGATTTCTTAAAGCTTTATCTCAGGCTCCAGCTGCAATTTGTCTCCTTTCCCAACTCTCCACTGCTATAGTAAATAACTCCATCCAGGTTCGTAGTTCCAGTGTCTTTGACATAAACAGGTGAACCTATAGGTGCTGTGTCAAGTGTGCATACCCTCTTTCTACCAGGACTACTTGTCCCTGGATGATTTCTTTGTCCTCCAAGTCTGAACAACCGTCTGCTGGGTTTGCCGGCACAAGAAAAATCTCATCATAGGATGACGTCTGTGGATCAAAGGGGAAGAGGGATGTGGTTAGATGGTGAGTGTACATGTGTCTGAGCCTTGTGAAACCTTTGGCCAACAGAAGGGCAGAGTACTAACAAAATCACCACCGAAGTCTTTAGCAGGTGCTGCACTGAAGATGTAGCCTATCTCCTCTGGACTGATGACCCGGAAATAAAGCAATTCATTGATCCCAAGACCTAGAGCAGACCAAAGAAGCACTTCAGAGATGTGAATAACTGCATCATCAGTATGAGGCCAGTGTTGGTAAACCGTGGCAGTAGAGAAATTCACAGGGAATATGCCACAGTAAGTGAGGAATCATGAAGTAAAAACCTTAGCATGCTTCAGTTACCCTTGGGCTAACACCGACCTGTTAGCTTAATTAGCTGTTTACTAGCATTTGAACCTTGCCTCCGCCCCTCACTCTCACCTGACAAGCGACTGAACTGCATGAAAACACTCCAGAGGTATAACATTAGCGCTGTTGTCCGAACAACCTTTGCCATGTTCAAGACATTTATAGAGCTCCCCGGCGTTACATAGACGAGATTTCAGTGTGGCTCTGTCGTCTTTTGTCAACATGTAGCTATCGTGTGTCTCTGAGCGACAGAAAAGCAGGTTAGCAACCACTTCCGCGCTTCTTCTCTTGCGCATGCGTACATTGCCGGATGTATCTGATGAGGTGCTGCAGGGCTGTTGGAGCCCGGTTCATTATTACAATTATGTGCTATGTGGAGCCCATTTTTTCTATATTCTAGAGTAACAGCCACATTTGCTGAGGGTTTACTCGATTAAACCGATTTATAGGCCTTTTCGGAGTAGGCATTTTCAATCAGAATCAGTTTTTTAGGCTGTGTGGTAGGATCCACTGATTCGCATGGTGGACCACCATAAAAATTCATGATGCAACTGCCCAGATTAGGATTAACTCACAATGCATTGCTTTAAACATGTTGCATTAGTCTAATTAGTATAATCTAATGTATACTCTCTGCATAATTTGGAATTTTAATGAGGGAGGGGGGAGATGCCATTATATGGATTTTAACAATGTAATTTAACTGTTAGTTCAAGCAGAGCATATTATAGTTCCCTTTCCCATTTTATATCTTATCTTTACTTTTTTTTTTTTGTCCATGTCTGATATTATGCGACTTTGGTGTTTTAAGGAGTAATTTGGAGCAAACACATTATTTGTGTAACACATAGTGAGACAAACTATCAGACTGAGGCAGAAATAGACCAGGAACTCTCGTGTTCTGCGAGGTAAAATTACTAGCAATTAGCAATATAACAGTTATTTTTGGTTAAACAAAATGGATCGTGCAGGTCTAACTTGTGGCTACCCCCAAAGGATTACACTATCTGAAACATAATCTGAGACATCACAGTTTTGTGAAATGTTGTGATTTATGAAATTTTGTAATCTGTGAAATGTCATGTTTTGTGAAATGGTGTGTTTTGTGAAATGTTGTGTTTTGACCCTTATTGCCACCGTACTTCAGGCTCAGCACCTCAGTTGATGATGTGCTTTAGTGATGTATATTTTCCCCCAGGGTGGAGTGCTTGGTCTTCTGCTGTTCATCCTCTACAACTCTCCCCCTGGGTGAAATCATATGATGTCATGGTCTTCACTTCCTCTCTTGCGTCGATGACGTCCAGCTCATAGTGCATCTCCACCCTTCACTCTTCCTCTCTACTGCTGAAACCCTGATCCATGCTTTCATCACAGTCAGAATCGACTACTGTAACAGCACTAAGGGCATTTAGCCAGACTTGCTTAGAGGGAAGACATTTTTGAAAACTCATTGTAAAGTGGAGGGACTGGCTTGCATTAATCGCTTGTGAGATTTTCATACAAATGAAATGCAATAGGACAAAAAATATTCCTCTGTTTAGCTCAGGAGAATTCTCACTACATTTCAGTTTTTCAGATGCTATGAAAATAATAGTAAAAATGAATAAGAATCAGTCCTTCATACAATGAAATGCAAAATATCGGTAATGAAATACAATACAGACATTATAACTGTCATGAAGATATAGATGTATTGCATGGCTGTTGCATCAGTCTGCACAGGTGAACCTAATAAACTGATAAATACATGGAAATGAGTGTAATTCACACAACAACAAAAGTAATGCCCTCTTAAATTCAGTTTACAATCCTTACCATCCCTGATGTTGACTTTGTGTTAAAGCACTTGACAAATACAATCAAAGTGATAATTTCACTTCTTTCCACTATTTCCTAATAAAAGGCTTTTGTATACCAGCATGACCCCGGTTAAAATGTATGTTTTTATAGAACATCTTCTCTCTTAGATGTCTTGGTCCACTTTGCATCTTTGTTCCCTTTTGTCTTCTTTCTCCTCCTGCGGTGGCCCAAGTTCCCACATGGCAACTCTGGACTGCAAGATTTTGCTTTGCGTTTGCATAGGTTCTTGTTCCCCGTTCTTACCTGGAACAAGTTAATTAGACGTATTAGGATCTAAAATTATGAAAACTGAATATGCAGTCTAAAGGTCTTAAAAACTTTAATGTGCCATTTGTCAATTTGTCTTTGCAAATTCTGGCTATGGATATTAACTGTGACTCATTTGTGTTTATGACTAACTTCAAGAGTTAGTGTTGGATGACTTTCACTGACATGTTACTTTTCACATATTTCAGTTAGCAGCTAATGCCATAATCCTAGTTTGGTGAATGAATTTCAATGAATTTGTCATCACTATTAAATCTGACTGGTAAAGCAGGTGCATCTATGAAAAACTTCTGTTTGCAAGCTACAGTTGATGCCTTAGAGGGTCAGTATGTGCACAACCTGAATATGATATATAATATGTGAAAACTGAAACTAGTATTATACCACAGCCAAAAGCCACTAAGAAAGAGTGTCTCGCTGTTAGCCATACTGTCTTGATTGAAAGATTAGTATGGGACACTGGAACACTACTTGTTGATTATAAAAACCCTCTACTTTTTAAAGGGCGACTTGTTTACCAATTATTTCATCAGTGTGAAATTCTAACTTTGATTAATCATTATGATAAAATAACACTCCTTTTTTTCCTTTTTAAAGTCATCTTTGATAGACATTATTTAGTATTTTCAAACAAGTGACCTCAGAAATAAAATCTGCTGGTTTGACCTTGATTCAATTCAACTTGAAGGAACATAAAGTACATGTACTCAGTAATTAATGTTACTAATATTTTGTCCATACCCACGTACATAAAGTGCATAAATGTGGTTTGATACTGCATTATATTCAACAGGGATTTCTATTTGTCTCGTCAGTAACTGTACACATGACGTGAGCAACACATAAACG
Organism: Pempheris klunzingeri; assembly: GCF_042242105.1. Taxonomy (NCBI): domain Eukaryota; kingdom Metazoa; phylum Chordata; class Actinopteri; order Acropomatiformes; family Pempheridae; genus Pempheris; species Pempheris klunzingeri. The sequence goes on from NC_092018.1 coordinate 10,985,330, forward strand.
AAGGAGGAACATACATAAGGAAGGAAGTACAAAGCTCTTTTAATAGCACAACGCCAAACCCCCAAAATACACAGAAACACCAACACACTTACACAGAAATAACAGGGACAAAAAAACACCATGTGTAAAAGTTTGTCTAAAGTGCACATTTACTGTGACTACATGTACTAATTTAACCTCTGATTCATATTAAATAATGAATTATGTGAATCACGAATTTCACGTGAAGTTTCCTTAAATGGGCAGAACTGGTGCTGCTGGTAGACAAAGTACAATACCACAATGAATCACAGAGCCGTTTGTGTTGCAAGTTTGGATGTAACAGTGAATCAACCAGTGTCTAGTGTCTACAATTCCCATTAGCCCTCACTGGGTCGTTCTGGTGGTGGTTACCACACCCCAAACTGGGGAATAACACTGATTTGTGAGCAAGAAAGAAGTTCCTCTAGATTTTTTCATGTCTATAAAGGAGTCTGCTTTACTTTTTGTGTTATAAATAAATATTAAATATATACAGTAATGAATAGTTTGAGTATAGCCATGGATAAAAATTGATAATAAAAGTGTGCAATCTATTAAAAAACAAAACTCTCGTCCGATTACTGAGCTTCAGGTGTGTGCTGTGTTATCGGTTGGCCATCGGTGTGTGATTACGCTGAGGGAAGACAGCCAGAAACACTTAGTGAAAAAAAGTAGGTGAGAGGACATGAGAGGACATTGTGGATAGGTAAGAAGAAAGAAAGAGCAGGAGCAGACAGTGGTGAATTCAATTTAAGTCAGTAGGTTACATTTTTCCAGGGAGTCCACTTGCTCCAGTCAGAGAGCACCAGCGAGTCTCTGGAGCGGGCCCTCAGCTTGCTGATCCCCTTCGGTATCAAACCAGATGAAGAACGTCCAGTCTATGGCCAGACAGTTCGCACAGTGAGAGAACAAAATGCACTTGAGAGGATGACAGGCACGGAGAGATCACCAGGCTTTGTTCAAGTGTAAGCTTGTGTGTACCTTGCCGTTGTCTTTTAACACGTATTCGATCTCGTGCTCCAGAGTGAAGAAGCTGTGAGGAGTTGACCAGCTGGACGGTGGATCAATGGTCACATTCAGGCCCTGCTCCCCCTTCTCACACCTGACAATCTTAGGACTGTCGGGCTGAACTGGACAGAAGGAATATATAAAGTTTGGGTCAACATGTATGAGTAAGGACATTTTAAAAGGATTTTGTGCTTGAATTCCTTGTATTTTTTAGTTGACACAGCTGTTTTTGTAGCAGTTACTTGGAAATAATTTCATTTTATGTGTGCTGTATGTAGTTTTTAATAATGTAAATTATTGGCACCACAAGTAGTTTATATTAAAATGTTTGATTTAATCTTTCAAGACCAATTTCAATGCCTGTCATGGAGCTCAGTTCTGTTGTTCTTACTGATGTCTCTGAGATAAAATCTCTTGGTCTTCCTGAGGATGAAGAGGTCAGAGATAGCCTCTGCGGTGAGTTCGAGCATGGTGCTTTCCTCAGTGTAGGGGGAGAGGGAGTGAGACAGCTCAAACTGGAATCCCCCATCACTATTGTGACTGACCCAGTGACACGACTTCTCACCTTCGCTGCTACAGAGGCAAACAGTAAAACACTCAGTGAAAAATCTGACTGAGGAAGGTACACGTCGTTCTTTATACACTGTAATCCAATACTTTTGGCCTCTTTACTGTAATTTGTCTGTCTTGTGTTTGTTCTTACCACTCATGGCCCAGTCCAAGGCGCACTGCTGTGTATTCACTGTGAGTCCACTTACAGCTAAAGTTACAGTCATAAGACTTGGCCCGGCAGCGGACTAAAGACTCTGTAAAGATAAACAATGTGAGTGAATACAAGTTTAATGCAAAATGTTTGGACAGGGTCACAGCAAAACTAAAAATAAAATATCAGTATATGTAAGACATTTATTTTGAAAGAGCATCACAGAATTGTTCAGTATGTGTCAACTTTCATCTTCTAGAGCAGGGGGTTTCTACAGGGGGCCACATGAACAACCTGAACTCTTTTGGAGGGCCGAACCAACGATAACTTGAACTTAATTCGGCTCAATATTAATTTTCTCCCATTGTAAAAGGCAGTCAATCATATACTTTGATTAGCTGCTACTGGTAATCACAAGTATAAGAACATTCTGTAAATATTTATGTAAATTTATGAATTGTGGAGTAGGTCGAAGAGGAAAACAATCATATAAAAGTAATAAACAGGTTAAAACAAAAACAATCATTACATCACAGTTTCATTCTATTTGTAACTTGATAATCTTCACAAATACTGAAAAGGTGTTTTGCAGTATGTTAAAGATAAGCAACTGATCAACTTCATACAAAAAGCAATAAGCGCCTTTGATGTTTTCAGTTCAGTTTACTTGTTCAATGAGAGAAATCCAGTCTGTCTTGGGCTTGAACAAGTGCACTGGAATCTGACTGAATGTCTGAATGTTTGTCCCATTTCAGTCCCAACTTGTCCAAACTCGATTTACCTCCGTTAAGAAATCACTCCCTGTTCTTGTCCCTTTCACTGACTGCATGGCTGCCAGCTCCTCCGTGATTTTGAAGTCTGCAGTGATCCCACGTAAGAAGCTGAGTAGCTGGTCAGTGTCACGTACATCGCAGCTCTCATCCAGAGCCAGGGGGGAAGTTAACCGCTCTGTACTTCAGCTGAAGCTCCAGATTTCCCGCGATGCCCTCAACCCCTCTCGTTAGTGAACCTTCTCAAACGCGCCCTTTTTCTCTGGGCATATCTGAGTCCACCAAACACTCCTTAATAAACTCTCCGTCAGAAAACGGTTTACTTTTTCTGGCGATTTTGTGAGATATGACATAACTTGTCTTGACAGCTGCATCTCTGGGTGTGAAACTCTGGGTCTCCTCGTGTTTGGTCACGTGGTGGCGATTCAGATTGTAATCCTTAAACACGGCGATTTGTGTACCACAAACTAAGCACACGGCTTTACCTTTGACTTCTGTGAAGAAATATTTAGCAGCCCATGTCTTGTTGAAAACGCGGCATTCGGAATCAACTTTTCTTTTTTTAACGTGAGCCGACATTTTTAGGGGGCTAGGGGTAGCTGGCTAGCATCGTATGTCGCCGTTCAGACAGACGCAGATACGTGCGTCCTTACGTAAATAATAATAACGCCAGGCTTTTCAAAATAAAAGCAACACAGTTGTATTGCATGCACAGCATAAATACTTGTTCATTTGTGTTTATGACTGACATACCGCGGGCCGGACAGGGATGCCCAAAGGGCCGTATGTGGCCCGCGGGCCGTAATATGCCCAGGTCTGTTCTAGAGAGAGAAAGATTCCACCCAGCAAGACACAAAGAGTGTTTCAAGATTTGAACTGGCTATAGTTCATAATTAGCTCATAAATAGTTCATATAGTGCTTCATTTGGATTTGTGGGCTGTATGTTTGCACTATAAGTTCCAGTATTTGTTAAGGTTCCTGTCATTTGCATAGAGCAGTAAAATAAATGAAACATGAAACAGGAACACCTCACCGAGCTCTTCTCCCCCCTCAGCCTGCAGCAGCAGATAGGTGGACGATAATTTCACTCCTTCACTCCAGCAGCTGTAATCTCCCAGCATGGGTATATCTACTTCTGACATGTTCAGATTTGGACCGGTGAACTCCATCTCTTCCCCATCGAACTTCCATATGACCGCTTCTCCTGTGTTGGCACCGCAGGTCAGTGTGACTGGATTCGGATCATTCCTTTTTGCCACCACAACTACACAAACACAGAGACACACACATGCACAAAAACACATACTGACATGCCAAAAATGAACAGATTTAGATCCATTCAATATGTGTAAAAACTAAATGAGCCATAAATGAGACGTACAATTTTCTGGAAAGTGATTGAGTTCATGAGCTCCAGTGAGGCTGATGAACAGGAGTCCGAATATGAACTGTGATGACGTCATCTGTGTTACAGCAAGAGAAAGGAACAAAATAAAAATCTGTTCATGGGACATTTCAATTGGTTGCATTTAGCTGAGAAAATGTGTTATGATGAAACAACTAGAATAACAAAGTTGGTCATTTACTCCCTATCCTGTCATTCACCACACACAAATATAGGCCACAGTCATCAACCAGATAATAAATGTAATTTAAAAAGAGGTTTATTAAACAGCATATGTTTCTTACCATTTGGGTGAAGTTAGGCTGATGTGATGCAATCAAAAAAATCAAGAGCAGAAGTTCAGTCGTAGTAGTTCTGATTACTGTGTGCTCCAACTGCCCACTGGACATCATTTATATATTGTTGCATACAGCATGCATCATCATCATCATCATCATCACCACCCGCCATGACAGGAGGTAAGATGAGCAATACAGTAAACTGATGGGCGATGTGTTTTGCATGTCAAATTTTGTAAACAGATATACTGTGAGTTTCGCATGAGGGACTGAGAGATGGAGATAAGAGGTGTTAAGTGTGGGTGTTTGGTGACATGGGGGCTTGCCCTCAGCCTTTAAACTGAAATACTGCAGTGTCTGAGTTATCTGTCTTATTAACAAACTGGACTCTCACACACACGTGCGCGCCCACATACACACACACACACACACACACTTAATCATTCTTTTTTAAGCAAATCCTGTTTCTCTTTCTCTTCTCCTCTTTCTATTTTTATTATCAGTTAATTGTCATCAAGTAATATTCTTTAACCTAAAATGGCACAAAAAAAGATGTGAATATTTTCCTTTTTTTTGGTCTACAATAAAACTAAATTATGATTTTTGGCTTTTGGATTGTTGGTCACACAACAAAGCCTTTAGGAAATTGTTAGAGGCATTTATCACTTTTTCCTCACATTTTATAGCCCAAATAATGCATCAGCTAGTTGAAAATTTTATCATCAGATTTATTGATAATGAAAAACATCATTAGTGGCAGCCCTACATAAGAGATGAGTGTGTAAAACATAAATGATAATGTTTTCCTAATTCCAATCCCTGATCATTAGTCCTGTATTTAAATCATACATATAACCCAGCATTATCTTGGCCGAAGAGACGACCAGTAAAAATGTTCTCCTTTCTTTCAGAGGTTTTCCCCCATCGTACCATCACAGTGAGGACGTGAAGAGAATGCATACATACATGAACGCACACACACACTCCCACCTTCATACAGGAAAAGAGAGGGAGAGACAACAGGACTTTCCCTGCCCATAACTTGGGGCAACCCAGTTTTCTTCTGCCAAATGTCAGCTATGAAAGAACCGTAAATTCACAATAGAAAAACACATTCTGCTCAGGTGTTTATCCTCACACATACGCAAATCATCTGTACCGTCATGTGTTAAACTGTGTGAAGTACTTCCACAGTAAACAAAGCCTTGCAATTCATGTTTACAGGAAGGATGTGCTAACATTTGGTGTTATAATTGTTCATTATCCTCTTGCAAGTTGGTAGGTAATGACATTACACCGCACAGTATATTTAATAGAAACTAAGTCATGTGTATTTTATTTACACTGCTGACCTAAAACTCTGCGAAACCTGTTGAAAAATATAGCTGGTTTCGGGTGTCAGTTCCTGAAAACCCTAAATAGCTTTATTTTTGTGGTAAAGGAGCACACGAGTAATGCCTTTCGTCATGTCTGGATTTGCTGAGCTTGAACTGTGAATGTTCAAATTGATAATAATGTCTTGCTACATAAAGGTCCAAATATTTGAAATGCCCACATCCAAAAATCAATTATCAGCCAGTACTACAAATTGATGCAGAGCAGCTAAATATACAGGACATCGGAATGTGGTACTACAGGATGTTCGTAATGTCAGTGTTGGCTTCTACAACGATAACGTGAACTGAACAGGGAGAGACTCAGCTGTGAATTGTTGGTAGGGATATTAAATGTATTGTTTCACCACTGAACTCAACATTTGATTTTTTTGTTTTGTTTAGTTATGGTGTTAGGAATTAAAACTATAAAGTAACGAAATGTATAATTTTTTGAAATTTTGGTTTAGTTGTATTTCAGCGTGATGTTTTTCTCATTACATTTTCATATTTAGTGATTGCGTTTTCAAGTTCAAAGATGGTTTTGAGTCACGAAACTTTCTTTTTTCCTCAAATTCGGATACACTTTACTTGCATATGAACTCCCAAACTGAAATTAGTTTACACAGTTCTCAGCACTACCCCAAGATCTGAAGCCATCTGAGCCAGGATAATGAAACATACCCATCAAGCTTGGCCAAGGAAGAGTCAACAACACTTACACTCAACTACAAAAGCACATGTAATTAATGTCAGATATGATTATCTCAGTGTATTCGACTTATTTTGGGCTGATTTAGAAAACCTTTTTGGACCCTTCCATGTGTGAAACCCACATCATACAGCTGAAATACAGCTGAACTTCCCTGGCTGGATTGTCAACATATTTCAGCACCACAGATACAACAACCAGCTGTTATTCAGTGACAGCAAGAGCTGACCCTACCTCGTGTACCTTTTCTGTGGAAACAGTCTTAACAGTATGCCGTGGACACCTCCCACAGCAATTCAGTCATTTACTGTCAAGATTTCCAGAAAAGCTACAAATGTCTTGAGCCAGAAGATGTGTAGTATCTTAGATGGAAAATTCAACTCCAGCCTCTGAGTCACAAAGACAGAGAGCTCTGCCAGACCCTTTACCATTAAAGGTGCATGAGAAAGAGGCGTTTGTTTGTTTTTTAGCTGGTTAGTATAGATGCAATATTCCAGCCCTCAATTCTGAAATAATTGGCCAAATTGCCACTTTTACCACACCTGTGATTTGATGTACAGTATGTAAATAGGAGTTAGGCATTGTCTTTTATTCTGAATACAAAAGAGAACATTTAAGAGATTTGCAAGAAGTTTAAATATTAATTTCAAAAATAACCAACGCTACTGTCCACACAAACCTTAAGTGAAACTCATTTGGAAAGCTCTCATCAAGCTTATATTTTTCCACTTGCACACAGAATAAAAAGTTTTTCCTATCAGTAATCATTGCCATCAGCCAATCACCTGTGAAAATTCAGAAAACTAGGACCATAAGTTAGAATATAATAAATAATATACATGCTTCTCCATTAAATGACACAGAGAACTGGTGGACCATTAAAAATGTAACTAAAATTGAGAAACTGAAATATAATCTTTATTACATGATTAATTTCACCAATACATTTTTGATGTGTGGGCATCACCATGCAGGAGAGACAGAGTGAGAAAGAGAACGGTTTGCACATTCCACTGAATTAAATAATTTCACTTGTACTGCAGAACAAAGCAAATCTGACGAAGGGGTGGGTAACAGTTGCCATACAAAGTCAGTTTTTCTTACTTTAGCCCAATTGTCAAGGTTACAATTAAAAAGTAACTTTTGCTTGAAGCCACAGAGCAATAACAGAGATGAACAATTACCAAATGCTGCTGTGTCAAAGTACGACGGGTCGAGAGGAGCCTTAAAATGATCACTGGTGTTTGTTAGTTTGCCTCGTTCTTTGAAGCCTCGTCAAAGTTTTCAACAAGATCTGAAAATTTAAAGAAAATTATTTAAATCAGCACAAGCTTTAATTAGCATACAAAAACTTGTTTCTCACCAAGTGGTGACTACATATCAATAAAACCTAAAATATCAGCCATCTGAATTAATCAATAAATTCTGTCTGTGACAGAGGTTGTCTCATATTCTTATATTGAGACTAAACTTATTAAACCGGAAGAGATCATAGAGGATCCCCCTGTGAAGCCATGAATGCAAACATTTAGGCCAGTCTGTTCTGGACTGGGTGGTTATATAAATACTACTGTACATTACAAAATTAATGCAAATCTTTATTTAAAAGAGGATGTGTACCTGGAACCTCGTCATCCTCCTCTTCAGCGGCTACCATGGGGGCTTTGTTCTCTCCAGCTATGAGGCGGAAGAAGAACAAACAGCAAGTTGTTGATACAAAGCACAGACAACCACTGATACATGCGAACATATAGAACGTAAAGAGTGTTACCTGGTTTGGGCAGAGTCTCTGCTAATCTCCTGAGGCTGGTAAGACTGTCGGCTCCCAGCTGGTTAAGGATTCCTGGGAGCATCTCTGTGAGCTGCTTGTTCTCAGCGTGCCCTGTGATCGTAAAGGTGTTGGCAGCCAGGGAAGCCTGAACCTTTGGGTTATTGAAGTGGATCACTGTCCCCTGGTTTGTGAACATGTTCACCTACAGTGGAACATAAAAAGAGTTGAAGGGGGGGAGGACAAAGAAGAGCTTGAGGTCAGCGTCAAAGGGGATGACGAAACAGATGGTAAGACTTTGCTCGTGTTTTAAAACCCTCTTCAGCAACGGAGAGATGAACAAAAACTCCCTTTAAAAACTTGTTACATCATATCCATGTACCTAAAAGCTGCCACATGCCATTAAACAACAGAGGAAAAGAAGATGATGATGATGACAAGGACGATGACAAAGATGCTTTGTGACATTTTAAAACACAGATTCAATCATGAGTCTGTTTTTTTTCACTTAGACATGTGGCGTTACATTGCAGGGGTTGAACACTCGGCAGATAAAACCACCCAGGAGGAGAGACAGGCCAAAGAAGGTTGGAATTTTTTTTTTTTTTTTTTAAGTGAAACCGACAATGGAGAGTCCTGTGTTTGGTTAGGTTACGATGAGGCAAGCCAGACAATGTCCTCTTCGGTATGTCATCAATATGCTTAAGATGCCAATAAGAAAACTAAATGTGTGTGAGAGAATTACTGTAATTATTTTCCTTAAATATTTAGCTTATGAGATAAAAAAAGAGAGCCTATTTTCCTAAATAATCATGCTTGAATGTTGTACATAGTAGATTTTTCACATGCAGTTAAACACTGCAAGTAAAAGGGGCAGATAAAAAAAACTTTTTTGCATTCATCAGCCACAGTGGCAGGTCATTAAAGCAAGTTAATTTCCAACCATGCTCATATCTCTTCTTACATCACTTTTGTCAATACTGACAAAAAAACGCTGGTCTCTGAACAGTGACATAACACCATTTCTCACGAACAAAATGCTAACGGTACCCTTTACTATCTAAAATGACATTTTGGACGTCCTTGTAAACTGTCGCAAAAAGAGATTAAAAGACTTGTAGGAGAACAACACACTAATCAATGTTATAAAGAAGACCTACATATTGTTGTCCATTTCAAAAACAACTTGCTGTACCTCCTCAATGCCAGAGATGTTATTGACTCCCAGTTTCTTAAGGGAAAACTGTAGCTTCTTGTCATCTGCTGTAGCTGTTCTGTGCACCACCTTCTTCTTTCTGCGGGCTGACCCCTACGGAGGACAACAACTCACAGTAAGTTCGACATCCAAAAGACTCATTGGGGGAAAAAAAAAAAAAAATTAATCAAAAACTAATTTGCCACTTGTACTGCAACTCACCTTGCCCCCTATGCGGACCTGCTCCTGCAGTTTGGCGAGCTTTTCCTGGTTCATTATCGACTCCTTCATCTAACACAAGAAACAGCACATACACATCCTGAATTTTCATACTTGTTATATTTATTTCACAAATTTCAGTCATTAGAAAAAAACAATTCCCACATCAATAGTCATTCCACTACTGTTAATCAGACATTCATCTACTTGCGAACTAATAGTTTGATCTTGAAATGAAAAATCAGTGATGAACATGCAAAATGGTACACAAGTCGAAATTTCATTAGAAATAAATTAGTAACTGGCACCTAGTGTATGATTTCAGCAGTTCTCTGGAAACAGGGCTCATAAGTTCTATGAAGTGCCAAACCTAAAACTCCCTAAAATCCCCCTCCACCCCCGTTTTGCCTTTTGGCACGATAAACTACAAGAATGCTCAGCTGCCAGAAGCCCAAAATAGATGCACGCCTTTTAGTCTCGACTCAAGTTCTGCGTGAAGCAGACAGAGGTGGCCAGCTAAAGTTAGTGGCTAAGTTAGGCTCGCAACGTTCCCAAAAAGCGAAGAGAGATCGGTTACTTATCAACTTTGTTAGCTTACTTTTGCTAGTGTACCCTCCCGACAAGATATGCCATGGGCTTATGCTTGATCTTTCAGCCTCCGAGACTGGACAGCTTATATTTTTCAACCCTAGTTGTCAGACATCATGACAACTGAAGTACCGGCTAGTTAGCAAACCAAGCTAAACAGCTAGTTTAGGCCTCTTCAAACTGATGATAACGTCCACGTATAATTTACCTTTTCCTTCCGCTTTAACACTAATGTGGCACAGGGACTGTTCTTTATTTACAAACCCAGACATAATATCATGGTGAGACAGCTTAAAAGGCTACAGAGACGTGAACTGACCTGGGAGTGTGTAAACACGCGGGTCACACAGTCGAAAGAAGCTCGGGGAAAGGAGGGAAGACCGGAAGTGACGCACACAGATCAATAACTCACCGGAAGTGTACGCAGTTTTCCTATACTTTAATGTGATTTATATCTTAAATTATAGTGTTTTCTATTGATAAATCTATCTTGTGATGTTTTGATGGTGTCAGAGATTACACCAAAATAACCTGATGTTTAGAATGGACTAAAATAGAGAACACATAAACTTTTGAACAAAATATATTTGGATTTTTACTGTAGTAGCTATATTTTAACAGCCACTTAAAAATAATGAAGTACAATCTAAAACATTAGTTGACATATTTTGGTCAAAAGATTCCTGGTAGACTTTACGAGAAAAGAAGTAGATTCAATTTTAGAAAAAATCAATTAATCAATCAATTAAATTTATTTTATGTAGTCCTATGAATGAATTACAATACTAGGTCCACAGTCAATGCCATTTCAAATATTAAAAAATGAAAAAGAAGGGTTAAGATGTAGACTGTGCGTCCTTTCAGTGAACAATAAAGATATCTCACTCTCAACGGAAGTTGTCACATCTGTAATCATGGCGTCCTTCTGTGCAGCGAAAGGCAACGTGATAACTCTTTAAAACGAGAAACTTTTGGTTTGTTTGGACAACAAATACCCGTATAGTCTAATTTTAACACGTCTTATTTATAAGAAATAAGCCTTCGCTCCTGGACCTTTTTGATCAAAGGTGAGAATCCTTATGATACGTTTTGGCAGGAAAATGCCTGTCGGCTAAAGCGTAACGTGCTAACTAACTTCTGCTGTGAGCACTGAACACGTTGGCTCAGGTTTCATTTGTCTAAGCTGCTTTTCAAAGCATTAACATTACGCGTAAGTTGGAGCATTGAAAGGTCAGTGATTATATTAGTCTTTCGTTCACAGTAATGAACATCAGTGAAGAAATCGACTGTACTCGTATGAACCCGTTAGCTTAGCCTTCACCAATTGCCTAAAGTTAAATTGGTGGGTTGTGATGCTGTCTGCTAAAGTGTCAATGGGGACTCATCAAGACTATATTTACCAAGCAGTTAACCCCTTACCATCCAGCATATGACGATTATTTTTTATTTGACTTACGGTTGCAAAAACCACCACATTTCACTGTTAGACAGCAACGAGCTCTGTTTAGGTAGAAGGTTTGTCATGTTTACTTGAAGTGAAATTATCAACGTCCTCTCAGACTTGTGTTTTTATGGCTGCACTAAGGCATCAAATTAAAGCATTATAGTTTAATTTGTCACTTTTTAAATTCCCCACAGATTCAGCCTAGCAGTTTTGGTATCTTTGCTAAATGTTGTATCTCAGCAAAAACTGTAAATACATTTTTGTGGGTTTAAACATTGTTGGGCTAATCAGCATCAGTTTGTTTAAGAGTAACCACCAGCAGGTCAGTGGGACTAAAGGGATTATCAGCCTAGATATCATTTAATTTACTGTATGTTAACATCCATGTTTTTTATTGTCTGTCTTACCAGATAAAGAACAATTTGCAATTTTGCAGCAGCAAAATGGCTTCATTTAAACCTACGAAGATCCAAGTCTATCCTAAACTTGGTGAGAAAGTCACACAAGACACACTTTACTGGAAAAACTACAAGGTGAGTCTCTCTTTTGCTGCATACCATCATATCAGTGTAAGCAAGAAAAGTGGATTCATAATTTCGTCTCTCAATCTCAACAATGCGTCTTTGTTTCTCCTCTCACAGGCTCCGGTCCAGATTAAAGAATTTGGAGCAATCACAAACATAGACTACTCCCCAGTGGCTCCACATAACTTTGCTGTGACAGCATTCACAAGAGTATGTTGGCTTCTCTTGTATGAATTCGTCTTAGTTGTGTTTATTCAAATTAGTCATGTTCACATCATTAAACAACAAATATTAAGTAGGCCTATACAACATTTGTATGAGATTTCTAACTCTGGTTTCTCTACAGGTTCACATTTATGGGCCGTTCTCTCAGGAGCCTGTAAAGACGTTTACACGGTTTAAGGACACTGCATACAGTGGGAGGTTCAGGTCAGACGGTCAGCTGCTAGTGGCAGGATGTGAGGACTCTGCGGTCCGGCTGTTTGATGTCAGTGGCAAGGTGGCACTCAGGATGTTCAAAGGGCACACAAAGTAGGTATCTAATGTGTCTCTGTTAGTGTTTTAGATGTGCTGTCTTGGCCTGAAGCCCATTTTCAAGTGCTATAAAATAGGCTTAATTTCAGACTGATTCTGTCTTCTGAAATGCTTTTGTAGCAAAGGGATTGTTGAATGATGATTTCTTGAGTGATCCATCGACTGAATTTTATGATGATCTCAAGAATTCTGACAACCCTCAAACTGTCTTGACGGCTTATGGATGTCTTGTCATTAAATTGAACTGATGCAAATCTTGTCTTTTATTTTATGTCTACTCAGGCCTGTACATGTAACGGACTTCACCTCGGATCGTTACCAGATACTAACAGGATCAGACGACTACACCTGTCGACTTTGGGACATCCCAAACGCCACTGAGCTCACTTCCTATCAAGAGCACACAGATTACATTCGCTGTGGCCTCACGAGCAAACTCAACAGAGATCTCTTCATTACTGGTGAGTTTGGAAGCAACATCTTTTAAAATGATGTGGGAGGAAAAGTTAAACTCGGGGCAGGAAATTAACTTTTTGAACCATTAGCATCAATGTAACTTCAGAAAAATAAACAGTAATCCCACTCCAAATGCTGCTCTTCATTTGTTAGACAGAATGCCATTGCAGATGGAGGGATGAGGAATGGGATGAAAGAGTTTTGTTTGTTTTTGTCTGACTAACAACTAGTGTGTGTTGTTTTTTTTTTTTTCTTCTTCTTTTCTTTCCCCAGGATCTTATGACCACACACTGAAGCTGTTTGATGCCAGAGTGGATAAGAGTATGATGACCATGGATCACGGCCAGCCAGTGGAGAGTCTGCTCCTCTATCCCTCTGAGGGACTCCTCGTCTCTGCAGGTAGTCAGCAGTATGATCATCATGTTCGGTCAGCGTTAGATCACACACATGGTCAATGAGTTATTGCTGGGTCCTCCGTCTGGTTCTCATTGAAACAAGTTGTTGAGTAGAAAATGTTCAAACTTGGATGGGCTGGGCCAAGAGAAATGAGGAGCAGCACTGAAGACAACAGCATTTAAGTCCGTTGTGACCTGTTAGATCCCTGATGTACCCCAGTATGGGTGGTCAGGACTGGCTGTCCATTTACAGCATTCTAATCTTTACTGCCTATAGATAATTATTGAAGCTGGTTGCCAGGAGGCTCGCTTAGCCTCTAACTGCCTCCCTCTGAGCATCTACCCTGCCCTTGGGCCATTTGGCCTCAGTTGAGACAAAAACAACCTAAATATGTCTTTCTACACTGTTGCCTTCCTGCCAATAACTGCACTTATGACATTATATTCACAGATGTTTATCCAGGACATTAAAGAAATTCTTTCTACCACTCTCCTCAGGGGGGCGCTATGTGAAAGTGTGGGATCTGCTAAAAGGAGGCCAGCCTCTGGTGTCACTGAAGAACCATCACAAAACCGTCACCTCTTTGTGTCTCAGCAGCAACGGACAAAGACTGCTGTCAGCCTCTCTGGACAGGTATGGGGACAGGTCTATGTACAGTATGAATGTGGAAATCACTGAGGCTTCTCTATCTGTAAGTAAGTTTTATATATGAACCTGATCTAATGCAGAGCCTCTGTTTGTCTTTCAGGCATGTAAAGGTGTACAACACAACCAGCTATAAAGTGGTCCACAACTTTGACTACGCTGCCTCCATCCTCAGTCTGGCTCTGGCTGTAAGAAATTACATTCAACCCTTCGTTTATTATTAGTTTTTTATGTATGAGGATGAATTAAGTGTAGAAAGGTGCATTTATGGTGCAGAATGTATGTAATTATACTTATACTGCTTCTATTTTGCTGACTGTGGCCTATAAACATGGAAAAAAGTCAATATAGAGAGATGGAAATTTGCTTGTGTCTATGGTGCAGCCCTGGAGGGAGTTGTGATTTGAGAGATAAAATCTGAGACTGAGAAGTGATAGATTCAGTTTCTGCAGCAGCCAACATAAATATCCAGCTCTGCCAGAGATTTAAATCGAAAGGAGATGAAACAGTACATCCTCTCCACTTGGTATTGGCATAAGGGTGTTGGATTTCTAGAACACACTGTGCGACCTCAGTGAACTGACAAGGCTTTTTTTTTTTTTTACTTTGGTCCTTCAGTGCTTTTTGATTTCGACCTTTAATCACCACCACGGATTTTTAATTTGTTAGAAACATGCTCTGCTGTCACAACTATAGCAGTGATCTGTACCAAAGTGTGCACTGTTTGTTGTGAGACAGTAAAACTGTGAATGTGTCTTTCTCCTCAGCCGGATGATGAGTCCATTGTTGTGGGTATGACCAACGGAATTCTAAGTATCAAACACAGGAAAAGCCCTGAAGAGTCAAAGGACGTTTCTGGCCCACAGAGGCGACGACCATCATATCGTGTTTTTGTAAAGGGGAAGAACTACATCCCTAAACAGGTACGTTTACACTTAGTAACATGCAGACGCGGAGCTCAGCTGTCTGAGACTTGATCTGGCTATGAGAAGATGCACTGACTGAATTCTTCAAATTACAAGGTTAAGCTGACATTCAGTGGCCATTCTTTTATTTCTGCACACTGAGTTGTTATATATTGTGTATGGGACTGTTTTCTTTCTTACAATTGCTGATAAATTTCTTGGTTCTCCATCTTTTTCCAGGATGATTTTCTTGTCAGCAAGCCAGTGAAACAGCACTTGGCCAAATACGACAAGCAGCTCAAGAAATTTAATGTATCGAAGGCCTTGGATAAGGCTCTGGAGGTATACATTAATGCATTTATAACTTTAGTAACTAGGTTAAATTGGAGGGCATCACTTTCTTGAGGTTAAAGTTGTACTTTTTTTTTTTCCAACTTTCAAATAAAGCAGTGACACATGCTACTTTCCTGTTGTGGAGTTATACTAACAGCATCCTACATGAACAAACATTTCAAAAAGGTGGTATGACTTTACTTTTATTGATATTAAATATCTTTTAATTTATAGACATGGACAAGATTGAGAAAGCCAGAGGTCACAGTTGCTGTCATAAAGGAGCTGGATCGAAGAGGAACGTTGAAGAATGCTCTGGCAGGAAGGGATGAACAGGGTCTCTCAAAGTTGCTCAACTTCCTCATAGGGTAAGACACAGATAAAACTTCATTACCTAAGTAGACTTGATTGTGGGTTTATTGTTGGATGTGCTGAATTTGGTAGCTTGCAGTTGCACATAAAGTCATGCAGAAACAGCTGGCAGTACTTGAACCTTTTACCGTTTCCTCTTCAGGAACTTGGTTGACACCCGGTTTGCTTCGGTCCTGGTAACAGCGGCTGAGATGATTCTGGACATCTATAAGTCGGTAATCGGCCAGTCACCATTCGTGGACCGACAGCTGCTGCGTCTGCAGGAGCTGCTGCAGAGAGAAATCGACTACCAGCAGGACCTCCTGGAGGTGCTGGGCATGTTGGACACGATGTTCGCTGCCTCCCTCCCTAGAAAGGAGGTGCCATGCACTGGGTTCAGCAGGTCTAATGGCCTGGCTCTGGGTGAAGCTAGCACCTCAAGACCACAGCTTCAGGCCACCTGAGAGGCTTGCAGAGGGGGAAAACTGCTTTAGACTGGGCTAGAGTGCCTTTTCAACTCTAAAACCTCCTTTTGAAACATCATACACAAATTTCCTGACATGCTGTCGACTTCACCAAACAGATGCCTTTTGGTACAGGTTTTAAGAGACTGACAAATCCCCCATGGCCTCACTTGTTGTTTGAACTCGGTGTGACTGACAACACAACAGGCAGCTAAAAGAACTTGTCTGTCTGTGTTTGTGTGAATGTAAAGCAAGGTGTTGCTTTTTGGAAGTCTTGTTATTACAGTTTCAATTGTATATGTGAACTGCGTGTATGTGTGTGCGTGTCAGGGTTTGTGTGTTTTGAATGATTTCACCGTGAATGTCTGCTTTGTGTTGTCATAAAATTTGGCATTGACAAATGTTTTCTAAGCAGATGAGAATAAATTTTTGTAATATTGAAACTGCCATAATATCATAATAAAAATAGTGTAGTTTGAAAAATCTGCTTAACTCTGCTCAACACATGCCAGACTTGTGACCAGTTGATTGGGGGCTGCTTGTGCAATTTGGGACAGAAGCTGTGTGCCCAATTGGTAAACCAGAATTTAGGGTCAGTGGTTAAAGTTAGGATTGTGTACGTTCAGGCAATTAGTGGCAATAGTATGTTTCCAGGAAATGAAAGCAAGTTGATGTAAATACCCCGAAAGTCACTTAAATTATGCAAAATGCAGCTTTTAATGTCTTTTCAACATAAATGTGCGACCTGTGTGCCTATCGATTGCCACAGACAATCATCTCCCTTTTTCTCCTACTCCATCTTTCACTAAATGTGTGTGAAAACATGTCGTTTAGGTCTGGATCCCTTTATGATGTCATAAGGGGGATTTGCTTTACATTCAATCACCTCCAGGCCTTCAGCAGGCCAACTTTCCCCACCCACTGAAAACCTCCTGAATCCATCTAGCTGTTTGCCATTGCTCTTTTGTCACCAACACCAGCTCTGAGAACGCAAAGATGTTGAAGGCGAGAGCAGTTGCTCTGTTCTTCTAAAGCTGAATGTGCAGACTGAGACTGAACAGCTGCAACAGCCATGTCTGTTATGGAAACCATAATGTGTTTTTTTTTTTTTTAACACTAAGCCATATAAGCCTGCTCTAGTAAGACTTCCAAACAAAAGTATGAACTTGAAAATGAGCATAATGTGGGACTTTATGTAAAACTGTGTGTTAATGTCCCATATTTTGCAAATTTTAACGTTCAGACTTGTATTTGGACGTCTTACCAAAACAGATTTGTATGGTTTAATGTTCAAAAACCACACTATTTTTCTTCTACTGACAGGGCTGCTGCAGCCTCTGTCTGCACGCTACCTTTTAGAAGAAGAGAAACAATCTGCTGCTTCACTGTCGCCTTCAACATCTTTGCGTTGGTGGTAGTGTGATAAAAAAACAGCGGACAGCGAGGTGGACTTGGGAGGTTTTCAGTGACAGTCGGCCTGCTGATGGGCTGGAGGAGGTCACGTGATCAACAGATTCCCCTCATGACATCATAAAGGGAGGAAAACCTAAATAGCATGTTTTCACTCACATTTACTGAAAGATGGAGAGGAACGATCCTTTCTGAGAATATGGTGGTCTCAAGGCACAACAAAGACGCATATCTATGTTATCTTTCTGTTGCTTGTGTTTTGCAATAATACAGGACCTTTAAATATCCCCTAATTATGATTCAGACTTCAAAATGCACGGCCGTCGCTGTTTTATCGCCTTCCACTAGAGGTCGCTGTAAGCTCGAAGAAACAGTTGACTTTCACACACTAGGAGGAATTTGCATGCGAGCAGACGGAAGACGGAGAGCATCAGCACTGACAGAGAGGAGGATGCTGTGTCAGTGCGGCTCACACTGCAAACAGCACCCGCACTGATTGAACGCCATTTCCCAACTTGTAGCTTTACCAAAGACACCTGAACCAGCAGGTAGCAGAAGGACGATGAATCCGACTTAGGTGCTCTTTTATTTTATTTTGCTCAATTTAAGCGCACCGTCAGGTTTCCTCTGCCGGAGTCCGAGCTCCTGTGAAGGTAAGCACAGCATTAATGTTAAGCCCTAACTAGTGGCTGTTTACTTTTATCAACGTGTGTGTTTCCTGTGATATATTGACAGTTTGCTGATATGTTAACTCTATTTGAATGGCAACATATAGCTCTATAGAAGGGAACCTCAGATTGGTCTAAATAGGTCAGCATCAAACTGTGAGTTTAATTCATTTGAATCATAAGGAAAAGACTCATAAATGTTTCTAAAGCTGGACTGAGTCATTTGATAATAAGCATCTAATTTAGTGCTATTAATATCCCAACTGATGAGCAGTTTTTCTGTGTCACAAAGCTAGACACACTCACAAAATTCCTTTGCCTTTGCTCACAGTGATATTATAGAGTTAAAAATGCAAACTCAAAAGATGACGTGATTGCACAGGAAGCATGTTTTTAAAAATGGTTGTATTAAGACCTTTCTGCTGTGTCCACTTTAGGAAGTAGCCACTGATAAAGAACAGACCTGAACACTGCAGCACTGACACTTGATCGATTTCATACTTTAGCACACAGGCAGAGACGCACATACGCAGAAGTAAACTAAACGCTGTCTGCATATCAGATTTGAGCATAGCTGGAACCGTCTCTACACACCAAAGGTGGAAAATATCATCATTAATATCATTATCCACATACTTTGAGATCAAAAGACGATCCTGTCTCATCAGAGACACTCTGCTTGACACAGACAAGGTTTGATAATCTCTTTGGGATCAGAAGAGCAGGCAGAATAACCAAAATAACCACAGAAGAAATGAGGAGTCCTGTGTGAGTTTTCATTTTTTGTCTCAAATGTCTGTTTAATGTCTGCGTTTGCCTGCAGTTGCTGTGCAGATGGAGCTGAGCAGGAGGAAAGTGCCTCTGTATGTGAGTATACGCTACAGTTTGCAGTCAAGTTTGGATGCCAGCTTCTCCAGTTAATCTCAAGAGTTATTCCCCAGGAAAATCTCTGATAATTGAGTTTGGAATGCAGTGAGAGATCAGCAGCCTCATTTATAAAAACCAAAAGTCTGTGGCAGAGATTTTGTGCTCATGTCCGAACCATTATGTTTAATGAAAATGTATCATGTGAAAAGATTTTATTTTCTGTTCATGTATCAACGCAGTTCATGTACTTTCATCAAGTACACTAAAGTTCCTGTGTGTAAGATTGTTTTTTGATTAAGGCTTCAGATTTGGCACTACGGTCAATGAGGGCGCCGTGATGACAGGAGACTGATGTCTTCGACTTTGATCAAGCACAGTCTTTATTGTTCTTTGAATGAAGCATTTCTGTTGGATTATTTGAGCACTGAATCATAGTTTCTGAGGAAAAAAATAACAATATTCATCAGCACAACAGTGACAATACCAGCCTGGAATTTGTGTATATAACTAGCAAATCAGTAACTCTGTGATTCATTCAAGTATTTTATTTGTATTTTACGCGCTCTGGGGTTAGAAAGGAACTTGTGTTTGCTATCAGTTTGATTTGTGATGTCTCTGGTCATGTTAAACCTTTGAATGGATCTGTTGTCTGTGAGGTTAAGCTGTAGTCAAACAGGGCAGGAATGCGGTTAAATATTTTTTCAATGGTTTCAATTGGGGATCTTAGCAATGTACGCAAACATTAATGAGAACTAATGCTTCTCTAGAGATCAAAGAGGGAATACATTGCTGTTACTGTCTGGTACTCGCGGTTACTTGAAGGTACCAATCTTTTAATGTGGACGCAGCATCCAGACCATTTCATGTACTGAAAGGCCTACTCCTCAGATACTGTGTTTGTTTTCTATACAGGCCCACAAATAAATGAATGAGTGAATTCATTCATGCAACGACTCAGTTTTACAACAGCGTGCTAAGATGCTCACGATGACAGTGCTAACATACTTGATGTTTAGCAGGTAATGTTTACCATGTTCATGTTCATCTTAAACGGTTAGCATGCTAACATTTGCTAACAGGCTCCGAACATAAAAACACAGCTGTGGAATGGTGTTAGATTTTTCATTATTGTTGGACTAATCAATGTTGATCTGGAGAAAAGTTAAAGGGTTACCAGTTGTTATGATTCATCCTCAGGGGGACATGAATGTCTGTACTCAGCTTTAAGGCAATCCATCCAATAGTTGTTATCTTTTTATTCAAAATAACACATGCTAGAGAAAAGAAATCAGCGATTCATCAAAATCACAAGCATACGTCTTCTGGGAACCATGAATGTCTGCACAAAATGTTATTAACATGTGATCATGTTATTAAAATGCGACATTTACTTGAACATTTCAAACTTTGACCTGCTGGTGGCGCTAGATGAACAGGCAGAAGATCAATAAAATCATAAGGATTCATCCTGTGCTCTCCTCGCACATCTTTCCCAAGATGCATCACAATCCATTTAATAGTTGTAGAAACATTTCACTAAAAACTAAAAATGTCAACCTCGCTAGAGGGGAAAGTCAGGATATCACCCAAGTCGGTGGGCTTTATCCTCCGTGTACGTGTGCATATATTCTCACAAGAATTTGTGGGCATCTGTTCCAAGGTGGAGGACAAAGTAAGCAATAGCACATTGCTAGACAGGTGCACATCATATCACTTAATGCGGCATCAACTGTTTATAGTCTGTTCCTAACCATTCATCTTTTGCCTCTGGCAGTCCCCACTGTTATGGCTACTTTTTCACAGAGAGGCCACAGAATCATTAGTGGTCAACATCTGGTCAGTCACACCGAAGTGAAGAGTCATAATGAGGGCACAGGAGAGGCTGTGTAGACGGTATGGACTCTGTGGTAAAGCTGATGTTCTCTCTGTCAAAGAACAGCTGCGTAGGGATAAAGAAATGGATGAGTGAACCTGAAGGTGGGATTAGGTGAGACGGAGAAACATGGAGGCAGGATTACTCACAGTGTCTCTATCTGTGAGAAGAAAGTAAAGAGTAAAGAACTCGGTTTTTATAGCGTGAGAAATCAGGTCAGCTGTTGAGGTGATGCAAGGGTAATAGACAGACTCTCATGAGAAAAAGAGAGACTACTTAAAAAAACCCACCCTCTTACATTTGTATACCATTCAGCACTAATCTGTTCATTGCATTTCAAGATAAGCATTATACTTAGCATTTTTAGTATACCTTCTTTCCTTCAACATGTCTCTTCTACTCCTGCTCTCCTCTGCTCCTCAGTCAGTCACTTGGTTGATACGTTTCCCAGAATAACCCACACAGTATGTTGCATTGCTGTCTGTCACTGAGGCCACTGTAGGTGGACACATTGATATCTTCTACAATAGATTTCTTCCCCTGCAACTGGTGGATGTTGGTGGAAAGTGGGATCTCTAAAAAGTAGGCTAGTGGCCCTGTAAGTTGTTTTTTTATTTTGATGGATTAAAACTAAAAGTGAATGTTTAGTTTTAATATTTAAATTACAAAAGATTGGCCATCATAGATGTACAGACGCTGCCATTAATCGACAGTAAATAAGTTACCAACCAAACAGTGGCATGTGCCCAGAAATGACACGAAAATAGACACCTGTTTTCTATGATGTTTTCTAATCAACTTTATAAGGTGAGAAAATGAAAGTGTTGTATTTACAACTTGTCCTGCTGTGGCCAGACAGCTACTTTTGTATACCATGTCAGGGACTGCAGTAGAAAATTAGCCTGTATGGCTAAATCTGGTGCATTCACTTAATGTTTACGTATATTACAATTAATGTGCATTGTCCCTTCTTAGATGCATAAATAAAACAAATAAAATGAATATTTTAAGGTTGACTTTCTTCAAAGATCCAATTCTAACAGTGCCTGTGTAACCAACTAATAATTAACTTGACAAAGAAGTGCCAGTCTATCCCGAACTGAAACTGTGTTTTTGTTGTATTTAAATTGTTGCCTCTAAGCTAGGTGTGCTATATAGTGCTTTGTTAAACTAATATCCCACAAATATACCTACGTGCTAATTCTATTTTCCCCAAGTTCTGTGATTTTTAACAGCTTTCTGGATCTCTGCGTTAGTTGCATGATATGTCTGTGGTGGGAAATGTTTTTTTGTTAAGTATTGAAATGTATCTGTATTGTCCAGAGTATTGAAAAAGTCAATACCAAAAGCAGGGATTGAATGTCTGATTAGATTCGGTAACCTTTTCGCTCATTCTCTGTTTGGACGGTTCCAGATTGAAATCAAAGTTGTGTTGGTTTTAGACAACTCTGTCCAGATGGAGTTCTTGTATTGGTTCATTTGAGCCTGTGTTGAACTCTTTCCTTTAATAAAAATCACTGTCATACTGGTATCTCAGGTTCTGTGTCGGCTCTTGTATCAGGTAAACTCAAACGATACCCAGCCCTAGATAAATCAGCGACTTAGGATTTTAACAGCCCAACCTTGACCTCTTGAGCAATGATTTACAGTCTAGTGAGGCTGATATACGACATGTTGTCACACCCACATCTGACCTGCACCAAGTTTTGTTTTTAAAGTGTGCACATCAGTGTGACTGCTCTGCCCTATTTCATCTTCTTCTGCCTCAGATCAGAAGTCTAAAGGGCTCTGCCCTGTTGGGATCAGGGCAGGTCTTTGTAGTAGACACTATGACATTCCTGTTTTTATTGAGGGGGGATATTTTATTGTATCCTCAAGAGGAATGCCGTCAAGGGATTTGGTGTGCTTTACAGAAATGCAGAACACGACATCAGGATAGAGTCTTACCTAAAATGAGTATCTTTACAAGTAGAGATATTGTTTGCTCTCTAGCGTCTTCATTATTTTGCCTCTCAACCTCTCACTTTTCTTTATTTCAGGGCCAGGCGAAGGTATTTGCATTGCTGGAGGGTTTAGATTCCATGCCAGAGGATGTGGAGGTCTACATTGTTTTGGAAGGATCCACACTGGTCCATGTCACCAGGGCTCAAAGTGATGTCATGCTCTGCTTTGTAGTGCCTGGTATGTGCTATGTATGTCTCTATGAGGTGTACTGTATTGCCTTGTTAATACATGTATGCTTTTGTGTCTTTTAGCATGATTTTCTACATTTTACATGAAAAGAGAGAATTAATTTGGAAAACCACGTTCAGGCGTTAAACATCCTGACAATTCCAGGTTGTCCACAACTGTCTGTAATATACTCGGGAACGGAATACCACTAATCGAATCTTCACACATGCACAGTCTGTGACTAGAGGCCTGGAAGAGCACAGAGTCTTATCAGCTTCCTCTCAGGGGGGGAAAGGACTCCAGAAACAATATGTCAACATTACTGAGCCTCTGTTTAGGTTGACACAGACAGCAGGCAGTCCTGCAAGCTTGTCCACTCTCTACAATAGCTGGACTATTAAAACGAGTTCTCCATCTCTATTTATAAAAGCAAAAAAAGCAGGCTGGCTCTCTGGGCTAAAGGCATTTTGATTTTTAAGGCCTTTTGTCATTAATGAACCATTCTGGTGGGTTTGTATTGTTAGCTTGCTATGACAAACGTGTATCATGCTGATTATTTCACATTACACCCAGGTGGCCATCAGTGTTTTTTCATATAAAAGTTAACATCTGTCTGGAGTAAAGTCTGGCTTTGTTGTGTTTTATCCCGCTTTAGGACATAACCTGGCTGAGGTGGTCTCTGTCCAGGCCTACCTGTGCTCTGAAACCACACCCCTCACCTGGGTGGGCGGAGCTTCATTGGAGTACGTCCAAGATGATGCTCAGGTGGGGAAGATACACGCATACGATCCTATACATTGCAAGTTTGTGCATTCCTGTGGTAAAAATTACCAGAAGCAGCATATTTTTCTACACTTTTGCAGACTCTTCATACTGTGTAAAAAATGTCCATCTTACCGAAGCAATGCGCCAAATATTAGGTTAAACACAATAGTGTTTGCTAAAAGGATGAGAGTACTTCACTGTTATGTTATTAGTGTAAAGTGAGTCGCTCACCTCAAGTCATAACATTCTCCAAACATCCCAGATCACAGATTGTATCTGATTCATGACTGCTTTGTTCTCAGGACCTGGCAGAGCACCTGGTAATCCACGGACATTGTTTGAGCTCCACGGATCACAAGGAGCTGAGCAGCCTCTTCAACCTGGGCCAGGAGAGCTCCCGCTGGGCTATGGATCGTCGCGTGGCCCTCGCCATGGCCAACCTCGATATCCCCCAAAACTGGAATGTACTGGGGAGCCACAGTGGAGATGGTGAGAGCGGGATTATCTTATCTTGCTGAAAGGGCATTCCTGCGCGGACACGTTTTAATATATTTCATTTACTAGATTTGCTATATTTTATCACGTACATGTTAAAAACCTTGAATTCGTGAGCAGAGATACAGTCAACAGGTTTCCTCATAACTTCATCTCTCAGCGTTGTGCTGGAAACTTGGAGCCTGTCTTATCCAAGGAAGGTGAACTCTTCAACTCTGCTCCCACTCCGTTGGGCTTCTTCCTCATCATCATTCCCATTTTCCATGCTCACTGGGCTGAAATCGGAAGTGAACATGCTCACATGTTTGCTCCTGTTGAATTCATCAAAGCCAATTAAGCAGCACGTAATGTTGTTAATAGAGCCTTTCCATCTGGAAGTAGCCCTAAGCAGAGCTCCATAAATCTGAGGGCAAGTGTGTTTATGTGTGCGTGTGTATATATACGTGTGTGTTTGTGTGTGTGCTGACCATGTTTACTAGATTCCACCATCTGTGTGTACGATCTGAGTGTTTGTGTAGGGCCACCTACATAAATAACAAACTAGATTTAGCGTTAATATAGTTATGGCAGTCTGTTTCATTGCAGCGTCTCCCTCTAAATGTCTGCAGTTAATTTGATAACACGGCTTATGACATCACTCCTTTGCCGATGCTGTGTGTGCAACTGAATTTTCTGTCCCTGACTTTCCTTAGATGGTTACCATGTGTTTATAGTGTATTCTGTGTTTTTAAAGGTCATAGGAAAAACTTAATAAATCCTTAATCTGTCACAAAATCAAGAGACTTTATAGGAACTTGGAAGAATTGTGTTCTCTCTGGACTGAGTGCAGCACTGAAAGCTCTAAAATTTTGACATACAGATGGCAAAAGTGTTATTTGTGAAATTTGGCTTCATAGCTCAACAAGCCCCCGCACCCTGCTGGGGTTTGGATGTAGAAAATTCTGGCATAAATGGAAAAAGGGGAATTTTTAAGAGCTGAAGTGGAGCCTTTTAGATCTGTAAAGTAAATCTGCCAGCTCATGTCTGTTTATTAGCTATAAAGTTACCTCAATTTCTATAGAAAACACAATAAGTCTAATTCAAGTAAATCAAAGTATTTCTCGCTCTGGTTTTGAAGCATACATCGCTGCACAGTATGTGGGTAAAAAGGGCTTTTATCACTTATCAAGGTATTGATTGTGTTCGACAGTTCTACTTGATGCTATACTAAATTTGATTTTTGTTTTTTGACTCTTCTCCTCTTGCCATATTTCTGCAGTGTTAGTGATGCGCAACTAACTCAAACAGCATCTGTCTGGCCTCCGTAGGTTGCCTTGAAAACTCAGTTATGAAAACAGTGACTGTCAGGTCTTTATAAAAGCTGTCACATGCTGCTTATTGTTATTCAAGTTAATGTGACTCACTTCTGCAGTTGCCTTTATAACTACCTATTGTAGTCAAAGTCTGAATTGGTGGCAAGTCTTTCATGAATTTTGCAACGTTCAAGAAAAGTGTGAAAGTCACAAAAATGAGGATGACATACAAAATGCAAAAAAACTGCATTAGCAGACAGGAGAGCTTGTTACAGCTTGTTGTCCAGCTTAAAATGTGCTAATTTTCTGTGTACTTTTCCTTTTGGAATATCATACTTTAAGTGTAATGAAATGTTCAGAGTAAATTATGGTAAAGTTTCCTGCATTTTTAAAATTAGAACAGTACATTTGTAAACTTACCAGTTACTTGACTGGTGCTGATTTGATGCAGACCAGTCACCTGGATACAGATCCTGTTGTGTGAGTGTTGAGTGGCAGGCAAAGAAATAAGAAGCTGTCACCACTTTGTTAAAAGCTTTTATTGTCTTAAAGTGGGTCAGTGGAGCAGAGGGATCCAGTACTGTGCCAGAGAATGAATCAATCACTGACATTTAGGTTAATTATCATGGCAATGTGGTTATCTAGACGAGATTCTTGACATTCTCGTTTCCTCCTATTTTACTCACATTCTGCCACTGTCTTTTTTTTTTTTCTCAGCTTGCTGTTAATCTGTTTCCCTCTTCCATTCAGCAGTTACCTTGGAGCTCACTGCATAATTTTATATCTGGCGAGACAGTTTTTTTTAAAATATCATTACCTTTCTTTTCATGTCCTCAGAGCACAGTCTCAGGGAGTCTCCCCTCCACCTGGCTGTGCGATGGGGTCTGTATCGGCTGGCAGAGCTGCTGCTTTGTCAGCCTGGAGGTTTGATGACGGTCAATCTGCCAAACGAAGAGGGAGTCACACCGCTGCAGCTGGCACAGACAGCAGGCAACGGCGAGCTCCTGGAACTGCTCACACAGTAAGATCACCAGCTCTCCCATGGCTCTTCAGACACTAACAAACGAATCACTGTTTTGCTGTAACATTATTCGTTTGGTGCAAAGCTTTCCCACACGGCACACAGTATGGGAAAGCTTTCCTTCAAGCGTAAAACAACCCAGTTTTACACTAGTTCTTACCTCATCTATCCATTAGCTATACGCAGCTATTCCTTTTAGAAGGTTACACCCCGGACAGGTACCCAGTCAATCACAGGGCATGCAGACTCCACACAGAAAGGCCACAGCCTGCCTGCAGGTTCAAATCCACACCCACCACCATACCACCCAGTTATTATCCCACATAATTTGCATTCTTTAGATTTCTAAGGTACTGTAAATGTACTGCTTGACATACATTTCATGAGAAGATAAAATGCTAAACACCTGTTAGTGTTACCTTTCAAATGTTTTCTGTTCAATCTGGATCCATAAATCTTTAGCACAGCACCTGTATAGTTTTGTTTACTTGGCGAAGAGACAGTATACTCTGATGTGATGAAGGAAAGTCTTTCTATCTACATTTTAATGACAAAAGCTTTATTCTCAGAAATGATTAACTCTGTTTTTTGCGATTTGAGACTAAACTAAACAACTTGTTGTGCTATAGCCCACCCAACCCTCTGGCCACACCTCCAGCAGGCCTGTCCCAGGTGTGGGCAGACCGGTCCCGCTTGCTGAGGTTCTATCATGATATGGGGAACCTGACTCTGACCGTCCGACAAAACCTGAGGTGGAGCTCCGAGGAGAGCCGGCACGCTGACATCCTGCTTCTCAGAGAGCGGCTCAGAGATGAGGACTTCCTCAGAGAGGTGAGTCTGGGTTATCAGTGTCGTCTGGTGCAAAGAATATACAAATAAGCCTGAAATTTCTGATGACAAAATTAATAATATGGCCGTTCTTGGGGGTTTTGGGGTAACAAAGTACCTGAAATTACCATCAAGATAAAGCACATAAAATAAAGATAAGTAATCTTGGAGTCAAACTCAGTCCATCTCTGGTTTACATATTTCAGTTTACTGCATGTGCTTACTTAAACATGACCTTTCCTCCCACAGATCAAAGCGCTAAGGAGGGAATGTGTGGAGACCATCTTAGGGAAGGAGGAGCTGGTGGATGATCCTACGGAGAACGGTATCATACCCTCCCTGATCTGTCTCCTTTGTGGGATTTGAGAGGCCTGGTTAGATTAAACCATCCGGTCTTAACTCTTTTCTTTTATGTTGAAATGGTCTGCCATTTTTAGTTCTAGAGGCTTATGAGGTTAGATCATGTAGGTATTGTTGCTTGAATCAGCCTACAACATTAATAGACATTGACTGCCCCCCTGTGGGGTGCTGGAATATTGCAAGGCTGTTAAAAAAGCTTTGGAAGGGCAAATTGAAGATGAATCTGAGAAACTCTTGTGGAGGAATCAGAATTGAATAAATGAATTTGATTAACAGCACAGGAAAAGAAAGTTCTATGTCCATAAGCAACCAAACCACACAGCAGCCACACAGCATTTTAATCTGAAATATAGGAATCACTGCATTTATGTAGTGTGTTTATAAGGTGTGCTAAAACTATTCTAATGTAAATATGTGATTCATCAATTAGTTTGAGAGGAAATTAATCAACAACAACAATGTAAATAGCTGACAAATTGCTCAGTCAGTTAAGTTAATATTAATATTTAGTTAATATTTACTGTTTCTAGCTCCTCAAATGTATGTTTGATGCTTTTCTGCTTTATCTCTTTGCAAATTTAGTATCTTTTGGTTTTGACACATATCCTTTGACATTTTTTTTTTTACATTTTTCAGACAATTTCAAAACACACAATAGTGAAATAATTCTAAATTGTATCATCATGTTTTTATATGTATGTGTCAGTATATTTTCATGTTTCATATATTTTCATATATATGTTAAGACAAGTGCCAAAAATGTAAATAAAAAAATCTAGTCAGTTACCAGGATGAAATTTGGGAGGTCACAGTCTCTTTCATGAGATTGTTTCCTTTACCCTCTGTCTCTGTCTCTCCTGCTCGCTCCATCTTGCTGTGGAGCAACATCAGAGCCAGCTGGCATCACTGTGTCTGACTTGAGTGAATGTGTTTTATGGTATCAAGCTGAGGATCAGGAAGACCTTTGCCAAAGTAACGTAGTTGTTTAGTGATTTCCTGTACTTTTAAATTGTCTCCTTTCTCAGTATTTGCCTTATTGTTACTCCTCCTCTCATATATTTTTCTGTCTCTGGCTTTCTCTCCCAATCTGTAAATCCTTTATCTGTCTCCTACGTGTCTTGCCTTTTCTGTTTTTAGATGAACGAAGGTCTCATATCAAACCACCCAAACACTAATTTTTATGTGTCGCTGCTTTTTTTTTCGGTTAGCAGACATACACCGTGGCCTTTGATCTGGGATGCACATGGTAGTTTCTTGAAAAGAAAGGAGATCAAGGCCACACAGTAAAGATCTCCCCAGGTTATGAAAAGAAAATAAGACTGTGCTATATACATCATTAAAAACTGACACACATCTGTGCTTACTCGAGCGCCTCTTTTGAAGTTTAATGGCTGCGTCTGAGTACGATTTCTCTTCTTTCAGCACTGTATTCTGATATCAATGGAGGAAACTCTGCTGTAGAAGAAAATGTGAGTATTTGATGCAAGGACAGTGTTGATTCTCTCATAATAAATCACACACACAGAGTGCCATAGACTAAAATATGACGAAGATGATGAAGATATATATTTTTTACTGATACTGTAAATTCCCCTCAAACTTGTGTTTAAGCAGCCCACCTGTCCTTCCTAAATGTTTAGTGATTTTATCTATTCAACAGGTTAGTTAAAAAATCCTTAATATTCCATCACAAATTTTGAATCTCTCAAAGCACCATTGAATCTGGAAGAACATCTGCATCAGCCAGTGGCTAACTGCGGTCATAGTTGGAACAAGGACTGACCGCCTGTCAATGCTCCACATTGTTTTACTCTTATTGTTAAGGTGTTGGATTTGGCACCTTGCTCATGCCACTGAATAGCTGACTTTGTGAACGGTCAAGTGTGGATTTCAAGCTCTGAGAGGTGTGGTGCATGCACATGACTGGTCATCGAAACAGGGCCTGTTTTATGTGATGCAGATGGTTAGCTAATTAATCTCTCTGTTACACACCGAGGCACTTGCTAAACACTTGTGTTATTGTACTTAGTTTTTTACGGCACGCTTGTAGACTGATGGGAAAGTTTCACAGTGGAAGTGTGTGCGCTATTTGGTGAAAGGTTCCCCATGTCTTCATTCAGGACTATGACGAGCCGCTGATGTTTTGCCTGAATGAGGAGGACGAAGAGGATGATCCATCACGGTCCGACTCTGGTAAAGTTTTTAAGTCTTTTTAAAACTTCCTTCGAAGCAAAGCTGCTTTCTCGGAAGGCTGTTTGTAGATGTGGTTTTAATTTTAGAGCTTGCAGTGCCACAGCTGCAGATCATGCAGACTGAAGTTGATCACTGTTGTTTTAGGTGGTGTTATATTCATAGGAAGTTATCCAAGTAGCTTCTAATCATTAAGTGAGTCCAACTGCAGGAAACGTTTCCTTTCCTGAACAGAACTTAGACCTCAACTCTAATCCATGATTATGGTTGTCTACCATCCCCACAGACTATAGGATCACATTTCAGCCCCCTCGCTTGTCTCCCTCCCCTGTCTTTGGAGTTTTTGGAGCCTCGTCACTCTGTGTTTACAGTGATTGTGGCACTGAGGAGGAATCTTTTTAATGCGGCATGCAGAGAACACTCCAGTAGTCATCCCATTAGTCAGCCTATTCCTGCCAGATGTGACAGCGGAAGAGAAATGAATCCCAACTAGGTGGCTGAAGGTGTCTTCGCTCTGATCTGCTTCTGGACAGGAAGGGAAGGATTTGAGAGTGGGAACATCCAGCGGGTTAATAATTGGCTTGTATTGCTGCAGAGCAGACTGATGCTTCAGTGTAAGAATGCTGTGGTTACAAGCTGAGGCTTTAGACTTTATAACACTTGGCACTGGACATCTGCAGTCTTAACTTCCTGTGGCTGGTGTTGTTTTCCATGCTATAAGTTTTAGCCATTTTATACTCCGTATGTGTATTTGTGAATGTGTGTTTGTTGGCTGGTTGAGGACTTTCACATTTTCTGAGTAGTCTTTGAAGACTGCCTGCCTGTGAACTCGATTGATCCTTTCAAACGCTTTTTGTGGTTCAGGCGAATAGTATTGGTCACTGGAATCCTGTTTTCTCTAAAGTTTCCCTCACTGCCATATTAGAATTAAAAAAAATGGCTCAGACTGAAAATGACTCAGGTTTTATACATGTCATTCTTCTGGGATTACAATGCTTATTTGACTCTTGAGGAATTTCAGTTCCTCATTAGACATTCCTGAGCTGTCGGGCATTACAAGTGATGGGCAGGTTTTTGTTTTTTTTAAAAGAAGTGAAGCATATAGTGGGATTCCAGTCTGTTTTTATCACATGCGATATGGCTGCTTGACTTGAGCTAATGCGTCATCAAGTAGACAGACAGAACTTCTGTAGCCAGACCCTCAGCAAGGGATGAGGAATTTAGAGCATAGCTGTCATGTTCCCCCTGTCTTCTTGATGTCAGCTCTTTCCTCTCTCCAATTCAAATTACTGTAACTTCACCGGCACGACCATAATGAAATACGGTATTGCCACAGCAGGTGGCACAAGTTTTACAATGCAAGTATACTAGTTCAAACTTTTTAAGAAAGAAAGACACGTTTGTCTCTGTTATCTTCCATCCTTTTGCCTCCCTCCACTTTCCCCCACCGCTGCCCTCTTCATGCCCCCAAAAATCAAATACCCCACCCAAAACACACACTTGCCCCCAAATACCTACATACACACACAAACAGACAGACTTATGCACCCATGCCCCCCAGGTCCCATCCTCCCAGGTCAGCATTTTAATGTGAGTTTAGTGAACAAACAGCAAAGGCCACTTCATCCCGAGGATCTCTGCTCTCTGTATCTGAAGAAAGGAAGGACATCGATGTGTGTGTGTGTGTGTTGTCAGTGTTTGTGTGCACTTGTGTGTTTGAGAGGCAGAATGCAGTGGGGTAGAGCGCTTTGAAGGGGGCAAGGGGTTTGGAGAAGTGGGGGGAAAAAAAAAGGGGTGTTGGGCTGTGAATGGAGGTTGCCAGGGCTTTGCTGAATGCAGTTTTCCAGCAGTTTGTTGAGATCCCCAGGGAGAGGAGAGTGGTGGAGTGTGAGAATGGTGTGTGTGTGGCTACTGGGGGGGGGGAGAGCAAGAGAAAGCGATTTATGATATGGATAGTTTGGCAGGGGGACAACAGACGATGAGTGCAATGCCAGGAACGCAAACAAGAGTCTCCGACCCCGGCTGAGGGATCTAATTGGAGAACGGAAAAAAGGATTAAACCTCACACAGACCCCACAAAGGCAGCATTAATGTTCACTAGTACAGTGCCAAAACCCTCTGTCACCCCTCCCCACGCACACACATACAGACACTACTTTCTATAGTCTCACTGTACCCCTGTTTCCCTCTGTGAATATCCTACCTACAAAACCCTTCTCATGCCCTCTTTTCTCTCGTTGTTTTTATCACATTCCTTCATTTATGTGCATTTATAAACTCATGTTGGGCCCCTTTCCAGAGTGCCATTGTCTGATTTGTCTCTTAAACCCCCTTCACCATCCCATTCTCTCACTTTTACCACCACTAGCCAAACGTACTTGTATCCGTGCTGCAAATGGAGCACTGTACTCCTACAAGTTGGCAAGAGGAGAAAAAGGGGGGGAAAAAAACGGAAGGAGAAAACAGCAGCGGCTCTCACTGCTGTCTCCATGGTGAGGCTGCTGACCTGGCAGTCTGCCCCCCCTCGCTCCAAACCCCTTTCCCCCTCAGCTTGGCTTTGACATGCTAAAATATAGAGAAAGAGACTGAGAGAATGGAGTGATCCAGAAGGACTCTCATGGCATCAGATGTACTTGGGGTGAATGCTGTGTATCTTTGAGAGTGTGGAGTGTGCAGCTCTGCGGCCTGGCATATCTGTGAGACAATCATGAACTCACAGAGTTAATGATTTCTCTCCGTGTCTGAGACTCACCTCTGCTATGCTGTCTGCCCTCATGTTTGTCTTCGCTTTAGGTTCTGAAGTCACTCCTATATTTGACTTAGTCTCTTTCTGTTGCTCTCCCTCCTTCAGTCGCTCTTTCCGGTCGTCAATATACTCCTCCCCCTGCTCCTGTCAGCATGTGTTGATCTCTCTCCCTCTCTCTCTCTCCATACTGTGTGTGGTATAGGTAGTGACTGAGGGGGACAGACAAAGACTGAGAGACCCAAAGGTTGGCACAGATTTGAGAAAAGCAGTTAGAAAGGCAGGAAAAAAGTGGTGGATAGAGAGGAAACCCAAGAAAAGGAGCAAAGGCAGAAGCCAGGGTTCGGTCCCGGCTCTGTTGGACAGTTGGTGCAGAGTTGTGGAGGGGGAAGGGGTGGATTTTAGGGGGAGGGGTGGTTGGGGGAGACAGAGGGGAACATGCTGGCTCACTCATGAAGTGTCAGAGTGTCTACAGTGGAGCTCTGGAAAAAGGAGAGCGAACGCGGCAGCTAGTCTGCAGTCTGTTCAGTCATTGGGAAATGGATGTAAACTGAGGTGCTGCTTTTTTATTTATCAAACACTTTGAGCTGTTTGGATGAAGATTTTCTTGAAGACTGCAAATCATGGATTCTGACTCTGACTCTCCATTCAATTACTCCTGGCCCTCTTTTCCTAAGATGAGGATGCGCAGGAAGACGGGCAAAAAAGGTAACAGCGAGTGGTACTGTAACTGAAAGATGTGGGAATCTTAATTTATTCATCGATAGAAGAATTGTGTTTCCATCTTGTCACAGGTATTTCTTGGTTGTAGGGCCAGCCATTAAGGTTGACAAGGTCACTATTGATTTCACAGTTTGATATCCTTGAAATAGAGTTATAGAGTGGACAAAGTGTTACTGTTCTGTTAATTGCAGCTGTGTTTGACAGACATTTTATGCATGTGGATTAATGTCAGAAAGAGGCAGATTAACTTGTTGTCCAATAGTTTTTCTTTATCGGTTACATCTGTTCTCTTATAGTTGCATCATGTTACAGATGACAAATGGAAGACTTTACCACAAACTGCCCCCCTGGCAGGCCGTTCACTGTGGAACAATTCAGTTAAAATTAGACTGTTCCCATTACACACTCTTATTCACAGGCCTCCTCTGCAGCAGCGAGTCAATCAGAGTGAGATAACTGCATGTTTGTCTGTGATGTAACCAGATATCTGACAGTATGTTGGGGAATGTCAGATGTCCACTCAAGGCTGATTGAGTGGTTTGAGGCTTTCGACATCTTCAGGCCACTCTGCTGCTTGCACGAATGAACCCCACTGAGGTGTCTTGGCCTCACATGACTGAGAGATCCATGAAGTGCAAAAGGGAGGCCGTACGCATATTATTTGTTCTTATGTACCTCTGTTCAGGAACCTGCAGTTGATAATCATCATCAGCCTTTGTTTCCCTGAAGCGTCATCGGAGCTGAAGTGTTCAGTGTCACAGTTTATTGTCGATTTTATGAGAAACTGAACCAAACTTAAGCCAATGCTGGTGCTTAAACTTGGCATGCAACTTTGTTGCTTCATCATTAGTCATGGGGGAGCCGAAGTGAATGCTTAAAATAGTGCAAAATTAAACCAGGATGGTCAAACAGTTCATTGCTTGTGTGGCAGTGACTGTGTGTGCTTGCTGGGAAGAGAGAGAGAGAGAGAGAGAGAGAGAGAGAGTGAAAAACAGAGACAGAGAGACACAGAGGAAGATCAAGTTACTGCCATGTCTGTGTCATGGCTCGACTCCAGTGGTCTTTTCCTCATCTTTCAATATAAACCTCTGCAAGATTACCCCTGTTATTGCTTCTTAATTGTGATTGACATCAGCAGATTTTATACACACTGCCCGTCTGTGTTGTTCAGCTGCAGAGCAGAAACAGCGGCACTATATAAACTTTTTAAAAGGACCATATATTCTCCAAGTGGACTTAGAAATTTTCAGAAGTCAAAATCTAAAGTAAAACAGTTTCGGTCTCACAATGCACCTGCAGAGTGAAATGTGATTTCAGGTGTGCGGAGCCACAAGTTTATTTCTTCACTCTGAAGACTGATCGCTGTTCACTCTGGGTTTACCTCTCCCTGGATCTCCCGGGCCGGGTGACGCACTGAAATGTAAACACAAAGGGAACACACAATGTGATGCTTGGACTGTTATGTTTGACCACATGTGTCATAACTCAGAGTGGGTTTGTGGATTTTGGTAGACAATTGTTTTAATGATTTAAACGGCCCTCCATGAGCATTGAAGTCAAATAATTACCTCTCCCCTTTTATGAGGAAATAACACCCTCTGTAGTGATTCTTTTAGACTTGGCTTATTATTTTACTCTGCTCCTAATTTCTCCCAGCTCTCTCCAAAGTGACCGTTGTTTAGAGTGGTGCTTAAAAAGCGACTTACGTCATAAAAGACGGCACAGCATGGACAAATGATCCCTTCATACTCATGATAAACAAGCCGATCTATTTACACAATTAACAATTATGATTCTGTGCCATTTTCAGCACACCAGCAGCTTCCAAAGAGAGCGAACCTTGGAGAAAGAGCCCTTATGACAGCCCTGCCTCCCCCCTCTCCATCGTGCTTTCCTCTGCCCCTCTCTCTCTCTCTCTCTCTCTCCCAGGGGTGTGCATGGGTTGAAGGGTCACCCTCTGTGTTTAACTGCCCTGGTCTTGAAACCTGGCAGTGACTGCTGTCTTTGTCTGGGTCTCAGCAAACCTCGACCTCTCTCTTTTTCCCTCTGCTGCTGCTCTGGGCTCTGCTACTGTATAGGGTTGGCTCTCGCTCAGGGACATGCTCTGAATATCACATCACTCCAAATATACCTTCACTGAGCAAAATACTATACAAATAGCCCCACACACTGCTCTGCATTCCTTAAAACCTTCTTTGAAATGGCAACCTGCAGACAGGACTCTCTGTCTCAGCGATAAAGACAGCCTCTCCGGCAGAAAGATTGATTTTGTGCGGCTCTAACTTGCTAGTAATATGAACTCCCTGCTCCTCTGTTATTCTCCCGGTTAACTAATGTTAAACACAGATCGCAGCGACTGACAGTAATGTTCACTGCGGCAGTGTTTATGGGTCATAGGTGTGTGAATGATCGGGCCCGTGGCAGCCAGCTGTGGCTTTGGACCTGGCCCAGAGCCTTAACTATTAGTGCTGTCCGTCAAGTTCCCTAAGTGGGCTTATATGAAACAAAATCTGCTTTCAAACAGTGGTTTGACCCACATCCAGGATCTGAGCCCTCTCTGGATTTTATGTTGGACTAAAACTAATCCTACCATACATAGTAGAGGGTCTAACATGACTCTGTGCAGGTTTTATATATCTGTATTCACGTTTATGTACAGTATAATGTTTTCATGTGGAACTAAGAGGATCCAGAAGTTTTTAACGACAGAAGAACAGGTTGTAATGTTTATATTTTGCTGTTCTCTGGTCAATTCAGACTGTAATAAATGTACTTTGACCTGTAAGGTTTGAGAGACATAACGGAGTTTTGGAAATACTTAAGAACTTTGGATAGGATTGATGTTGAGTGGATTCTGTATATCCTGCGGTAGTTCAACTTGAGTCTGTGTCTTTACATTTGATGCGGATGGAACAGGGCTCATCTGGTGTCCTCATCAATGTCCCCCTGCTGCCTCTCAGATTTATTGGATTCACCGCCTACAGGAAGCACAGCCAATTGTTGGTCTGATTTATTCAATGCTACAAATGCTGGGCTTCATTTCTCCTACTCTGTGGTACTTACAGATTGGAAACTATGGATAAACTATGGATTTGTTTTTAAAGAGGGCTGCTAATCCCAGGCTTAATATCTGCTTAAATAGTTTAGGTAGTAACATCAGTGCCAAAGTGGCTGTGTCTTTGCACAAGGGGCATTGTTGCAGGCATGGCTTGGCCAGCGTAAGATGAGACTGTCATTAGGAGCATAACAATATAACTGAGCTAATGAGACTGCCTCTTCTGGTTAGTGTGACGAGCACCATTACTACCAGTTGCTAATGTGGTTGGAAGTTCTTTTTTCCCAGTGAATGCTTTGCAGATAGTGAAATCTCCTTTTCATTGCTGCACTTCACGTGCATAATGCTGTCATACCTGTGGGCTGCTGAATTGTACCACATCTAGTTCTGCATGCTTGGTTAGAAGCTTCACTGGAGTCCTGAGTGGGAGTTGGTAGAGTTATGAGTAGCTGCAGGGCAAGTCCCTTGTAGTTTTGTGATGTAGTTTACTTAGTCTTGCTCATTGCTGGCCAGGTGTGATGGGAGTTAGACAGCCTAAAAAATTTCAGATGCTTAAAAGTTCAGTGGTGAGCTTTTAAAGATGGTGATGCTCAGAATTGAAGGGCAAGGGCTTCTTTCTGGACTTCTGGACAATCATACAGTGAGAAATTCAGCATTGAAGAGACAGAGACACATTTCTCCACAGATGGTAGACCAGTATCTGTAAGAGGTTATGGGTAAAAACATCAGTTAACCGAATTGCTGGTTTATGTGTGGTTGAAATGATTTTGACAGAATTCAAAAGCAGCTTTTCACAAATAACTCTACAGACTGCAGATGCAACAGGCCACACAGTGAGTGTGGTGCAGAGATTGGACAAAGTTGGACAGAAAACTCAAGCAGTGTAACATCCAGTGGAAACTTCTGTAATCTGGAACTTCATATAGGTTTGAATACCCCAAGCCTTTGAGTTATTTCTAGACCTTGAAAACAGCAGTTATCAAAAGAGTCTCACCTCAAGGTCCACTTAGTGCCTGTTTTGGGGCTTTTGAATATGTCACATGATCTTTATTGGCAAATGGAGCTTGCCCAGTTGTCATGGAAATATAAAAAATTTTTTTTTTACCAAAGCCCATTTAGTTGCAGTTCTGGAGCTTTTAATCACACCACATAATGGCAATTTAAATGGCAGTTTTTTTAGTAGATATTCTCACTAGTTTACAGCTCACATTCAATTCAACTATGTATTTTATTCAGGAAAGTGCATCACAAACATTCGGTTTGACTTATTGCGTATATCATATGTATCTATACCTGTATAAAGTACATGGGCATGCAGTATGTAGTGTTTGCACCACAGAGTGTTCTAGTTGGAGATATACAAAATGCTTTTTGCTACTTTGTGGGAATTTTGTGTTCATTTTAATGTTTCATGCTTTCATGCTTTATATTTAAATTGACATTTACTTGTTAGTAAGTTGTAATCTAAGTATATAAGTGTGTGTTTTACCCATCTCACCTTCGCAGACTGTTTATTTTGTTGAGTTATATTCCATCACATTGTGCGAATAACCTCAAATAATACCAAACTTTGTCGCATAAATGTCTCATCAGAGATTTGTTGTAGTGAGTAGGAACATTCACCCTCTCTGTGTTTGTGCATATCTGTAGGTTGTTCTCTAACCTGAAATACTTTCCAAGAAATTGTGTTGTGGAGAAGCAGTGTTTTGTACAGAGCAACATCCCAGAGGGAGCTGTGTGTGTTTTGAGAGCAGGAGTGTTTTCCCCTGTTTAACATGAAAACCAGGCTACTGCTCACAGTAACTCTACTGTGCTGAGAGGGTTCCTCTCAATGCTACTGTGTGCTCACCGGGAGTTATTTCCACTCGCCTGCTGTATTGAAGGCAGGGTGGGGAAGAAACATGCCTACAGATGCCCACTCACAACTCCATGCACGCCCGTTCACACGTGTGTGCAAAGAGCTATTCAGACAGACACACACACACACTCACACACACACACACACACACACACACACACACACACACACACACACACACACACACACACACACTCATACAGAGACTCTTGGTCCTGAACAATGACATGCAACTGCCCAGGATGTCTATGTCACTTCCCGTGTTTGTGAGAAGTTATTTGGTGTTGCTGTGGAAACCAAATGTAATATTGAAAAATCCCCTCTCTCTCTCTCTCTCTGTGGCTCCCTCCCTTTCTGCAGAGAAAAGCCAGTCCATAAGGGAGGGCCAGGCCTCGTCCCCGACTCTGGCTGCAGCTGCCAGACTGTCAGCGATGATACACGGCAAAGACCGAGTGTACGCCAACACCATGCTGGTGGATCAGGTGAGTCTGACTGAAATGAGTACCAATTTCTATGTAGTGTAAGTGAAAATATACAATGTAAATCAGTTTTATAGTTTATAACAGTTAAAAACAGACTTAACTTGATACACTTGGTACATATGATGTACAAATCAGCCTATGGGATGGTTCCTTCTCATTGCCTTTGCTCTCTCACTTTTCTGTTCCAGGTGGATGATGCTGACATTAAATACCGCTCTCCAGGGGAGGACGAGGTGAGCCCTGGGCCCCATGCTGGCAGCCCATGCTGGGACTCCTTCTTCATGACACCCCCTGACTCAGCAAACTGCTCCCAGAACCGGCACCCATCCTCACCCCATAATGGAGAGAGAGGAAATCACGGCCCCAGCCTGGAGAATCACAGGCCATCCCCTCGCGTCTCTCCCCCCTCTCCCTTTGCTACCTCTCTGTCTTTTCCTTCCTCCCCGCTGGCCTCCCCCTTCCGTTTGTTCGAAGGAGCGCAGAGGCGTCAGACCCAGCCGTGCCTGCCAGTTTCTCCTGCTTTGAATCGCAGAGGATGCAGCTTGACGGAGGAGAGTCGGGGCCTGAGGTAAGACACTACTGTTCTTATTTACTAGATAAAAAAAATCAAAGCCATTCAATGTGTTCAAACTGTTATATTTATGTGAAGAACTTTTAATGTGACTGCCTCACAACTGAGGCAATATTTTGTGCGTTGAAGTTAAAGAAGACGGCCACCTTGATTCCTTGATTTTTTTTTTTTTCTTATGTGCACCAATTTTGAAACTTCTTGGTGACAAGGATCAAAAACATTGCTGTGACTGACTCACACTAAGACAACCAAGTCATCTGTTTGGAATTTCGGCCAAAGCATTCTTTGACATGTTGCGCAGTGATTGTAGTCTACGAAGGTGCGGAAAGTGACAGGAAGCACAGACACAATTGAGCTGTTTGTGTGCTGAAGTTGCTGAACATTCCTTCCAGTTTCCTCATGGTGTCAGGATCTCCTCTGTGAGCACTGAGGCCAGTTCAAAGTCTGACAGATGCCTGGATTTGACCATGATGATCTGATTTAAAGATCAAGATCAGCTGCACTTATCTGTACAAATCGGTGGAAGTAATTGTTGATACAGAGTCAGCATGTTATTTTGTAGTGTGTTTTAGTTTAGGATCTAAATCTCCCCACTTGAGGACCAGTTGGAGGCATCATGATCATATAAGACTGGGCTGCTTTTTAAGATGTCTACAGCTGTAATGTGTGATGGTTTTTGGCAGTCAGCAAGGTCTTCTTGCTTGCTCCCAGTTTAATGGACTCGTGTATACTGAAGGAGTAACAGCCATTCACTGAATTTTGTGTGTTTTTGCGTCTGTGTTTCTGTGTATATTTGTGCAAATAGTCCTAGTCTTGAGTGTGACAGTGGAGAAGAGGACATACTGGGACATTCCTATCCCAGCTCGTCTTCAAAGCAGCAGATCATCCCGCGGTCCAGCTCAGGAGAGGAGAGGGACTCTTTTGACACGTCACCAGACTTTAACCGCACACACTCTGACAGCACGCACAAGTCCACCAAGGTACACACTCACTACGTATTACGTATGTACGTATTATCACAGACTAGATATCTAGCAACATATTCTCTGGCCTGAGAAAGGCCACATGGGACGTCTCCTTCTGGTTCTTTCAATTCCAAACAA
Organism: Pempheris klunzingeri; assembly: GCF_042242105.1. Taxonomy (NCBI): domain Eukaryota; kingdom Metazoa; phylum Chordata; class Actinopteri; order Acropomatiformes; family Pempheridae; genus Pempheris; species Pempheris klunzingeri. The sequence continues at coordinate 11,025,899 of NC_092018.1, forward strand.
TACATTTAAATTGTCTTTGTGACTTTGTTGCCCTCCTGCCTTCCAGAGAATTAATTAATTGATTACTTCTGTCTCATTAACCTGCTTCAGAGGCATACACCATTTTTACACCATACACCATTCTACTATCAAGTGAAACATTTTAGCAGCAGGTTTTATTGTAAAAATTCATCACAAGCACATTAAAACACCACAAGCTCTTGTTGATAAACCCAGATGGAAAGAACCGATATATGGAGTGGATGTTTCAGCCCAGCAGCACTCTGCAGCTCCCCACTTTTCCCGTCCACAGGGTCAAACCTGTGAATCTGCTCTCTGCTCTTTCTGATTTGTTCCTTCTGCTCTCCTTTCTCACCCAGAACCCAGAAGAAGCAGAGGTTCGCCTGCGCTCCTACTCCTACTCCTCCCCCAAAGCGAAGCCGTCACGGCCGCTGCTAAACCGAGACGCGACCATCACTGACCTGGCAGAAGGTAAGTGAACTTTGACCCTTTTGCCCTGTGACCTTTCTGTTCCCAGGAACCAGCTGAATGGACACATGTGCCACATGTCTAACAGGGGGAAAACCAGACAGGTGTCATAAATCAACTGGGCCTGTATAAAGTATATGTGTGTTTAGTGTCAGCTCTGCTTTGATACAGCTCCACTTCTTGTGGGTTTATGAGTACAGCATTAAGGCCATGCTTTGTTCTGTGTAGATGGTGCATTCGGCAGCAGCAGTCGTTCTCTACTGCAAGCTTTATCTCTCTCTAAATCCCTCTCTCGTCTCAACCAAGTTAGTAAGTACAAGAACACTTAGACACTGCTGGTTGGAGGGTGCATAAATTTCAGTTTGTCTTTTGCTCTTTCTGGTGAACTGGGATAAACAGGTGATTATCAAGAGCTGCGCAATTACAAGGCACATCTGGTATATTTAAACTAAAATTACCCAGTTTAATTTAAATGTATATTTATACTAGATGGATAATTGGACTACAATTATTGAATCAGTCTTGTTTGAAAATCAAATCATTTCTCTGCATATTTTGCTGTAAAATGATTTGCCTACATATTTTGATCACACAATGATGGTTCTCATTGTGGCCTAAATAGTGCAGCCCTATATCTGTGGTAAGATTTTGTTTTTGGTGGTGACTGCAGCAGTCATAAAGTGCAATGCACAAACCACTGTCTCAGAGAAGAACATAGTCATTATTATGGGGAGATGGAGAGCAGACTTTTTTCCAAAGCTCAATGTTAAGACATTTTTTTGTCTTGGTAATAAAACAATAGTCTTCTTAACTCCACTCATGTATATGAATGACAAGTCTGAATCTGCATATTAAGAGGCTTTGGAAAAAATGCACTCTACATAATTCTTACAGACCATCTGAAGAAGGAATTGTTTCTACTCTATGGCCTCTGTTTTGCTTCCATTTGGGTACATATTTTGTTTCCCTCTTTTGATTTTCTGCCTTTAGCCTCATATGGTTTTTCAAAACTCTTGTGCTGTGTTTGTTCTTTCTCTGTGGTGGTTTGTGGGATCCAGACTGTTTCAGGGATTCTTGTATTCGCTTCTAACTCAATTCTGATTGGGGATGATGGCTTTTAATGCCCTCGGCTGTCTCACTCAGAATCTTTAATAATGTCTTCAGTTTTACCGACATGTATTTCTGGCTTACTATTTTGCCTTGACCTTGTTACTCTACCTTACAGAGCAGAGAGCATTCAGCCTTACTGAGACTCCCAGAGAAAAGAGGTAAAACTCAGTTTGTCATTTCATGAACTCAAGAGCAACTCAATCACACATGTTCCTCCCTTTTCAGGCATCAGTGTTTACCAGTAGTTAGAGATTGGCTTCGATGGGCCTGCATGTGTGTGTTTGTATGTGCATCTCCAGTGTTAAATCTGTGGTTGGGGTCTGAGTGTGCAGGATGTGACATACTTCCCGTTGCAAGGCCGGGGGCCAGAATATGCTCTGATTGCAACCTCAAAATAACCCAGAGTAAACAGCCAAACTCTGGGCTTTCCTGGACTCCAGACCTCCGAAACATCTAGCTAATTTCAAGACCACATCAGTGATGCTGAATATGTTAGTCCGTATTGGAGTATGTATTTTGGATGTACATTTTAACAATTGTAA